>NC_137889.1:77636300-78836300 GCF_963455335.1 Martes martes | reverse complement strand
TTTATTTTATTTTTTTAAAGATTCTATTCATCTATTTGATGGAGACACAGCAAGAGAGGGACCACAGGAGACACAGCAAGAGAGGGAACACAAGCATGGGGAGTGGGAGAGGGAATAGCAGGCTTCCCAGTGAGCAGAGAGCCAGATGGGGGGCTCGATCCCAGGACCCCAGGATCATAATCTGAGCCAAAGGCAGATGCTTAACAACTGAGCCACCCAGGTGCCCCTAAACATTTTTTAAGGAAATATTGACAAATATGGTCCATTTATGGTTGAATTCCTTTAATATAATGTCTCTTTGTCTTTTTTATTCTCTATGTCTATTTCTATGTCTTCTAATATCAGTCCCTTTCTTCAAAGTCGGCATCAATTTATAAAATAATATTTCTTAAATCCTAAAACCAACTATAAAGATCTCCACATTCTTTTTTTTAAACTTATTTTTTTTAGTGTTCCAAGATTCATTGTTTATGCACTATACCAGTGCTCTGTGCAATATGTGTCCTCCTTAATATGAACCGCCAGCCTCGCCACCTCCACCACCCTCTCTTCCAAAACTCTCAGTTTGTTTTTCAGAGTCCACAGTCTCTCATTGTTCATCTCTGCCTCTGATTTCCCCCAACTCACGTCTCCTCTCCTTCTCCCAATGTCTGCCGTGTTATTCCTTATGCTTCACAAGTAAGTGAGACCATATGATAATTGACTTTCTCTGCTTGACTTATTTCACTCAGCATAATCTCCTCCAGTCCTGTCCATGTTGATACAAAAGTTGGGTATTCATCCTTTTTGATGGAGGTGTAATACTCCATTGTATGTATGGACCACATCTTCTTTATCCATTTGTCTCTTGAAGGGCATCTTGGCTCTTTCCAAAGTTTGACAATTGTGGCCTTTGCTGTTATGAACATTGGGGTACAGGTGGCCCTTCTTTTCACTACATCTGTGTCTTTGGGGTAAATACCCAGTAGTGCAATTGCAGAGTCATAGGGTAGCTCTATTTTTAATTTTTTGAAGCATCTCCACACTGTTTTCCAAAGTGCCTGCACCAACTTGCATTCCCACCAACAGTATAAGAGGGTTCACCTTTCTTGATATCCTCTCCAACACTCGTTGTTACCCGTCGTGTTAATTTTGGCCATTCTAACTGGTGTAAGGTGGTATCTCCATGTGGTTTTGATTTGAATCTCCCTGATGGCTAATGATGATGAACATTTTCTCATGTGTCTGTTAGCCATTTGTAGGTCTTCTTTGGAGAAGTGTCTGTTCATGTCTTCTGCCCTTTTTTTTTTTTTTTTTTTTTTGATGTGATTATCTGTTTTGTGTGTGTTGAGTTTGAGGAGTTCTTTATAGATCTCGGATATTAGCCCTTTGTATGTAGTGTCATTTGTGAATATCTTCTCCCATTCTGTGGGTTGCCTCTTTGTTTTGTTGACTGTTCCCTTTACTGTGCAGATTTTGATCTTGATGAAGTCCCAAAATTTCATTTTCACTTTTGTTTTCTTTGCCTTTGGAGACATGTCTTGAAGGAAGTTGCTGTGGCCAATGTTGAAGGGTTTACTGCCTATGTTCTTCTCTAGGAATTTGATAGACTCCTGGCTCACATTGAGGTCTTTTATCCATTTTGAGTTTATCTTTTGTGTTTGATGTTAGAGAATGGTCAAGTTTCATTCTTCTACACATAGCTGTCCAATTTTCCCAGCACCATTTATTGATTTTTTACTGGATATTTTTTCTTGCTTTGTCAATCTGTACTCGAGGAACTACAGAACACTCATGAAAGAAATTGAAGAAGACACAAAAAGATGGAAAAGCATTCCATGCTCATGGATCCGAAGAATAAACATTGTTAAAATGTCTGTACTGCCCAGGGTAATCTATACTTTCAAAGCCAGCCCAATCAAAATTCCACCAGCATTTTTCAAAGTGTTGGAACAAACAATCCTAAAATTTGTATGGAACCAGAAAAGACCCAGAATTGCTAAGGGAATTTTGAAAAAGAAAAACAAAACTGGGGGCATCACATTGCCTGATTTCAAGCTTTACTACAAAGCTGTGATCACCGAAAAAGCATGGTACTGGCACAAAAAGAGACAAATAGACCAGCGGAACAGAGTAGAGAGTCCAGATATGCACCCGCCACTCTATGGTCAAATAATCTTCTCCACGTTTTTCTAATGGAAACTGACATCAACAAAATAATCACCATGATTTCACATTTTTATTAAAGACACTGTGTAAAATTATGTTAAATTCTTTGCATTTCATCCAAAATAAATCACCAACAGTGTTTTATTTTCCCTGTTTTAATTTAATTATTACTGTTTCTCTTAAGTCCTAATATTCTGCCTATGTTCAGATATAAGAGTAATGTAACATATTGCTTTATTAATCATTTTCCTATGTAGCTATTTCATCAGCTTTTCAGACCTTATCCTTGAGTTTCTTTTTTTTAATCCTTGAGTTTATTATTTAATGTATATTCTGATGTCAGTCACCTCTATATACTAGTGCTATGTCTGTGAAAAGAAACATGTATGTGAGAGTAGACATTTTTATTTTACAGAAATTTATTATGTTCTAACATAGTATCAGATGACTATTTTTGAAATTGTTTTGTATAGCTTAGCCAGTCTTTAAAGAGAATGGAGCAAAGATAATATTAAATATCTTGGATATATTCAATAAATAACTATTTCATAGCAGCCATTGGGTCCTTAAAACACCTTCCAACATATAACTTTGTCAGTGCTAAAGAATGCTTAGATTATGAGTTAGTCTTCACCATGGAAACACAAAGTTTAGATAGTAGTATAAATTAAAGTTTTATCAATGAGTCTTCTTTCATTGTTGAGAAAGCACAGTATGTTATGGGACATCGATCACCAAGTTAAAGAGGCAAATAAAAATCCCAAATCATTCATGGATATTGGGAAACATTAAAACCTCATTCAACAAAGAAATATTGAAAGATCAGTTAAAGCAAAGGTACATATGTATTATTTTTTCTTATCACAAGTTTTGTGAATTTTTTCTTTTCTTTTCTTATAGCCTAGGAAAAGTAACTGATGAATGGCCTTTGATAATACCTAGGTAGTGTTCAATTCTTCATTTTAGAAACTCCAAGGAAGTAAATTACCTTCAAGCACATAAGAGTTAGTTTAGGGCCAGTCAGGATTAAAAATCCCATTTTAAATTCATAGAGGAAAGGTTTCTTACTATTCCACATTGTGTAGAAGAAAAGATCAACAAGGAGTTCAACATTATCAGTAATGATCTTTGTAAGGAAACCCTAATGAGCCAGATGATTTAGATATACAGATGACAATAAGCTACTAAAAGATACTGTCAAAAGACAGGAATAACTTTTGAGAGGAGGGCAATGAATATATTCAACTCATCTGCAAGCAATGAGGATCACTGAGGTTAAGAATTGTAGCAGAGCGATATGAATGCTTGCCCTTAAAAATAGGCTGATTCAACTGATGAATAACTGAACTCTACATCTGAAACTAATGATATACTATATGTTAATTAATTGAATTTAAATTATTTTTAAAAGAAATAGGCTTGTTTTCTCCAAATATAGGCATTGGCTAAAATTTAGCCTACAATTCAGAGCTGATAACAATGTCAAACCTTGAAAACATACTTTACACAATGAACTGGATCCTTTATGTTCATCTGATAGTTCTTTATATGTAATCTGAGAAACATTAAACAACTAGAGTCAATAAGTGATAAATGAATATTTGATTAACTTAACTGGAGGTCTAAAAAGAACCTATTTGGACTCATTATAACAAAAGACGGTGATATTTTACTGAAACATTACTTTTTTTATAAACATATACATATGGGGGCTCCTGGGTGGCTCAGTGGGTTAAAGCCTCTGCCTTCAGCTCGGGTTATGATCCCAGGGTCCTGAGATAGAGCCTAGCATCGGGCTCTCTGCTCAGTGGGGAGCCTGCTTCCCCCTCTCTCTGCCTGCCTCTCTGCCTACTTGTGATCTCTCTCTCTGTCAAATAAATAAATAAAATCTTAAAAAAAATAAAAACAGGGGCGCCTGGGTGGCTCAGTGGGTTAAAGCCTCTGCTTTCAGCTCAGGTCATGATCCCAGGGTCCTGGGATCGAGCCCCGCATTGGGCTCTCTGCTCAGCGGGGAGCCTGCTTCCTCCTCTCTCTCTGCCTACTTGTGATCTCTGTCTGTCAAATAAATAAATAAAATTAAAAAAATAAATAAAAACAAAAACAAAAACCCAAAACATATACATATGATGGCAGGTGTGGAGTAAGAAGATGACAAAAATCAAAGCTTAAAGTAATGATGTATATGAAAAGAACATTTGGTAAAGTATCAGAAAACTGAATTTTGTCATTAATTAATTAGTTCCTTATTCGTTTAGTTTCTTTAACTATGAACAATTTTTTAATCACCATCTCTCAGTGCTCTTCCATCAAGAAATTCTATGATTCTTGAAATTTTTTATAGTAATGTAATAGTCACATCATAACAAATATCATGAGTATAAGAAGATTTGATAGAGATAAATAAAAACTAAGAATGCCACTAATAATCTGTATCAATATCTAATAGTTCCTGGGTAAAACATATTGATCAAATATAAAAAGAAAATGTCACAGTTAAAAGAAAATATCATGTGTAAATACATGTAATGATTTTAGATCCTATGTCTTGTTGCATTTAAGTAATGCCATCAGATAACTTTCCCGAAGAAAATAGAAGCTAAAAAACTATAATAGGAATGTATCCAGTTTATAATGTTGAAAGAAATAGAACTATAAGATTTAGAGATGCATTTGCAAAAGATAATGAATTCTCCATCAAAATGGCAATAGACATTTCCTCACCTCCTTTTTTTTTTTTATAAGTGCAAAAATACAGAAGAAATAGGGAATTGTTTATGGTAGAAAGAGCTCAGAAAAATTCCTAGGATTTGCATGGGTTTCTGGAGAAGGAAATATTAGCAAGAGGCACGCTTTGGCTCAGTTTTTGTTTTTACCTCTGTAGCTGACATCAGAGATAGAGTCATCCATTCTGATGTCCTTCTAGTTGCTTTCTTTTACTGTAGAAACCTGAGCAATTATAGATAGAATAATAGAAGTTACTGGTTTTTCTTCCTTGAGAAGCTTGCTGAATGGACAGTTTTATTATCTGGAAGTTGTTGCTGGTTCTTTGCAAACTTGCTTTACAGATGGATACACTTGGTGCCACAGGGATGTTATGGATATTGATCCTGGTAGTTTTAAACTCTAGGGTATGACATAGATTCACAGTGTCTGAACCAACTGGTAAGAGCAGAACAGACTTTCATGTATTAAGGCTGACTTCCTTATTATTGCCCTGTTCTTCAGTGAATAGACATCATAAAGCAAAAAAAAAAAAAAAAAAAAAAAAAAAAAAGTCATGTGTGTGTGTGTTTATCTTCTGGAGCATGGATACAGAGTAAGGGACTCTTATAAAGAAAGTAGAGGAAAATAATGCCAAAATGAACTAAAACTCTTTAGCTAAAATAGCAAGGTCTGGTTAAGTATCATTGGTAAGATTGAAAAACAGGACTAAAGTACAAGATTAGTATCAGCAAAACCTCACATCTGTTTATTTCAACTTATAAAAATATTTTTGAATGCTTATAGTTCCAATTTTAATATAATTTACATGGATCTGTATTTATTAATTATTTATTAATACAAAAGTAGTAACATAAGCCTACATCATTTATCATCTCTAATTTCTTAGCAACTTTTATGATATTGAAAGACATTGGCCCTAGGGGGAAAAACATGCCATCTGAAAACTTTTTCACAAAGAAAATGCAAATGTATGAATTTGTCACCAGACATTTTATTTTTTGCTGTGTTTTGTTCATATAATTTCTTATAAAATATAAAATCAGGCAATTTACAAAATGTAATTGTATGAATTCTTAACCTCAGATATAGAGAAAACATATGGATTAATGTTCTGAAGGACATGGAAAAAAGAATAGGAGAAGTGAATAAAAGTTTGGCAGATGGAGTTATAGTAAGTCACTAGAGGTTGGAAACCATGAAAATGTAGAAGTTATTGGTACAATGCTATGAATTTCTCCAGAAGCCTTTAGTAGTCCAGAAGTAAAAGGAGAAAGCAGATGGTGGCATTTAAATAGGTTCAGAATCAAGGTAGGAAAGACAAAAAAAAAAAAAAAATAAAAAAGATGGACACTTACTCTAGCAAGACTAAAACAAAGATTTTCTCCAACCATATTCCTTCCTAGGAGAAAGATTTATTACAAAAGTCTACTTCTGCCCTGATATTTGGCAAACCCAAATACAATGCCAGTTTTGATGAACAAAACTTGGCCAGAGAGAACTTTAAAAGTCATCAATTTGCTGTGTTTGAATTTTAGTGAATGTGAGATCAGTTCTGTGATAGCCTTGCAGATTTTGGTAACTTTTTGGATTTTCTTTTTCTTATAGAAAGAAGACATGAAAGACTTAACCAATAAACTAGTTCAACTTTCACTTTCTTGAAGGCACCACATCCATTCCAGAAAAGGACAGTCCAGACTGCAGGTGCGGCAGCAATTTCATTTCCCTGGGGGATATGTGCGAGGCGCCTAGGGCAGAGACCAAGCTGAATTAGAACTGCAGAGAATGAAGACTGATGCTGGGTTTTAGTTAAATAGGACACATTTTGTGATTTTTGGCTTTGGTTCCTTTAGGTTCTAAATAAAACATTAAAAGCTTCTTTAATAAAAAAATGAATAGAAATTCATATTCTAATTTAAATATATAACAAAAATATAATATATATATAAACCCTAAAGAGTGTGTGTGTATATATATGTATATGTGTATATATACACACACACACACACACACACACACACACACACACACACTCTTTAAGGGTTTTTTTTTTAACCCTTATGAATCTAAATTGATTCTTTATTGGGAATGCTGACTTTTGCTCATGTGCTTTTTTTTTTTTTTTAATTTCAGGGGAAAGTGCAAACTTACTCCCCCACTACCACAAATTATGCAGTTGAGTTTCCCACATTTGGAGAAATCGCAGGGGTCAACACATCTAGAGTGCAATGGATAAGCCTCACCCTGGGAAAACCACTTTCGTAATCATGGTATCTACCCTGCCAGGTAAGTATTACTTATGTGCTTTTTAACGTCACAGCAGGAGCAGTTTTACCTGAGGAGTTTATGTATGGATTCTGTTCAGCCCTAGAGGAACTTGCCTCTGAAGAGCGCTTTGCATTTGCTTTTCTGAGTATACTAGGAGTATCACCATTCAGGGGTTCATTTTTATGATAGCTTCTCAACTTGGGCATTCTGTACCCTTGAGGAGGGCATAAATTCCAGCTTCAAAACCATGCATAATATAGCTCATGGTTACCAATTATCTAAAGATAATTTCAACCTAAAAACCAAGTGGTGATTGCAAAGACTTTGCCATCTTCCTTTGCTTATATATAAGTTCTTTGTTTTGCTTTGTTTACCCTTTTACTAATTATGGAGTCAGTCAAGGCTTCCTGCTATATATGAGGGTCTAACTTCAACTCCTAGCTTGCATGGGCTCAGGTCTCACGTTCTTCCCCGATATAGGTGGTATCTCACAGACATTTGGTTTCTAGTGTAGTCCTCTGTCCCATGCCAGACTACCCAGCAAATCCCCTCAACTATGTACTAACTGAACTGGTTTTTGTTCTTCTGTGTTCCTGTGACCAAGGGTTTAAGCTAATTTCATTTATTTGAAGCTATGATCTTAAGGAAATGTTAGAATTTTATGTGTCATTTCTAGATATTTGCAATAGAAAGAACTTCTGATTGTATATTAACAGGTTACCGGAATCAGAAGATTTTATTGGGGTATTACTCAGTATTTAAACTTGTTTTTACTTGTTTTCTCCTACATTAATTATAGTTGACCTTTGAACAAAACTGGGGATGTTGGGAATGCCATACCCTGTGCAGTGAAAAATCCACATATAACTTCTGACTCACCCCAGACTTAAGCACTAATAGTGTATTATTGACCAGAAGCCTTACTGATAACATAAAATCAGTTAACACATATTTTTTATATTTTACATGTATTATATACTTATTATAAATGTATGATATATTTACATTATATATTATGTATTCTTACAATAAAGTAAGCTAGTGAAAAGAACATGTTTATTAAGAAAATCACAGGGAAGAGAAGATACATTTACAGTACTGTATTGTAAAATTGTGAATATGGAGCTCCGTGGCAAGAGAGGGGCCAAGCAGGCACAAAGCCATGCTGGCAGAGGGGACCCAGGAGCTCCAGCAACAGCCATGCAGGGCCCTACGTGGGCCAGCGCCAGGCTAGGTGGGAGGCTGGATGGGAGCCTGGTGCCCAGCAAAGTGAAGGCTGAGGGAGTCCTCACTGCAGCCGGGAGTTGGGACCCAGACCCGGACAGCAGCTGGTGGAGTTGGCACTGTTTCTTCCGCTGCCACGCTGATGCTGACCAGGTGAACCCCGCTTCGCCTGTGGCCAAGCTGGACCTGGGTGACCAGCAGGAACACTGGGAGACATTGCAGAAGGGGCAGAGGCTCACCTCTGAGAGTAAGCCAAGCTGCTGCTTGACGATCGGCTTGGAATACTTGGCCGAGCCTGCCGCGGTGGGGCAGTGTGGTTTGAAGTTTGAATCTCAGAAGACTTGCACATCTTAGTCTGTAGCTGCAGCGTTTGGTAGAGGCAGAGACACTTCATTGTCCCTGCTTCTCACTTCAAGCTCCTGGGTGGAGCCAGAGCATCACCGCGCACACAGTCAACACGCACAAAGTCAGCAAGGTTCTGTAAGACAGGTGGCTTTCAGAGCTTTGACACTCTTTGCTCGAACCCTGGACACTTTGAATTGCCCCTCACCACCTGGATGAGGGCACCACCTGGAGTGTGGTCATTGCGGAATTCGGGGGCAGAGACTGGGGGAAGGCCCTGGAGGAGCACGAGGCTGTCAAGAATGTGTCTTTGGAGTGTGTTCCGGTTTTCCCCTTCCTAAAAAGGAGAAATCATTGGGGTCAGCAGCTTTGTTGTCCCTGCTGTACCTCAGTGGTGCTCATGAATGCGGCTGATCCACACTGCTGGTTCCGCTGGCCAGCGACCATCTCAGCTCTGCAGCTTGCTCCAGCTACCAGGGATTTTTTTTTTTTTTAATTTCTTTTCAGTGTAACAGTATTCATTGTTTTTGCACCACGCTCCATGCAATAGGTGCCCCCCCCCAATAACCACCACCTGGTTCCCCCAACCCCCCACCCCCCCGACCCTCAGATTGTTTTTCAGTGTCCACAGTCTCTCATGGTTCTCCTCCCCTTCCAATTTCCCTCAACTCCCTTCTCCTCTCCATCTCCCCATGTCCTCCATGTTATCTGTTATGCTCCACAAATAAGTGAAACCATATGATAACTGGCTCTCTCTGCTATGGTCAAATAATTTTCGACAAAGCAGGAAAAAATATACGGTGGAAAAAAAGTCTCTTCAATAAATGGTGCTGGGAAAATTGGACAGCTATTGTAGAAGAATGAAACTCGACCATTCTCTTACACCGTACACAAAGGTAAACTCAAAATGGATAAAAGACCTCAACGTGAGACAGGATTCAATCAGAATCCTAGAGGAGAACATAGGCAGTAACCTCTTCGATACCAGGGATTTTTTTTGGCACTACTTTGTCCTTCCTCAGTCCAGGTTTTGATGTAGGTTAGTTGACATCCTTCTTTCTTTTCCCAACTTTTATATGTATCTTTTAGAAAAGTAAATATTTTTAAAATTAAAGCCACCCCCCCAAAAAAAATAGAAAAAAAAACTGCATATAAGTGGACCCACACAGAGAAAAATGTTAGGATTTATTGCACGCCTACCAGGTTCTAGGCAACAAGGATATGACAATACACCAAATAATTTTTTGTCTTCATTCAGTTTACATTCTAATAGAGACTTCATGAAACAATCAAATTAAAAATAAATATATACAGGCATGCCTTGGAAATATTGTGTAGTGTGAAAGTGGCCGTAGACAATATGTAAATAAATAAGCTTGGCAATGATCCAACAAATGTTTGTTTCTAAAAACAGGTGACGGTTCATATTTAGCCCATAGGTTTGCAGTTTTAGACTGATCATACTCTGTTGTCTGAGGCAGGGAAAATTGTTTTTTTCCAAAAGGAAGAAACAGAAAAAAAGGAAGAAAGGAAAGAAGGAAGAAACTTCGGCTGTCAAGGCAGAACAGAGTATTCTAGGTGGAGGGATGGCCACAAGTATTAACTTTAAGTTCATTTACTTTTAGTGTTGGTTCATTTATGGCAAAAGATTAAAGTCTACACATCATTTTAGTTTCCCCTTTGTGATTAAACATTTTTGCATGAAATTCTCTCTCTTTTCAAAGCTTTCCAGATTATTTAAGTCTTCTATTTTTACTTATTAATTTTTTGGGCATAAGTTATTTAGGAATGCACTTTTTTTTAAAAAGATTTTATTTATTTGGGAGAGAGAGAGAATGAGAGAGTATGAGATGGGAGAGGATCAGAGAGAGAAGCAGACTCCCCGCTGCACAGGGAGCCCAATGTGGGACTCGATCCCGGGACTCCAGGATCATGACATAACTGAAGGCAGCTGCTTAACCAACTGAGCCACCCAGGTTCCCCTCCAGGTTTTTTTGTTTTTGTTTTTGTTTTTGTTTTTGTTTTTAGATTTTATTTGTTGGACAGACACAACGAGAAAGGGAACACAAGCGGGGTGAGTGGGAGAGAGAGAAGCAGGCTTCCAGCTGAGCAGGGAACCCGATGTGGGGCTCTATTCCAACCTGAGCTGAAGGCAGACACTTAACGACTGAGCCAGCCAAGCACCCCAGGAATGGATTTTTTTGTTTCCAAATAGTAAAGTTCTTTGTTCTGTGTCCTAAAATTTATTTTTTAAATTTTAATTTATATTTTAATCCAGTATAATTAACATACAGTGTTACATATATTGCTCAGTGCTCATGAAGATGAGTGTACACTTAATGCCCTTCACCTCTCTCATGCATCCCCTACCCATCTCTTTGATAGCCATCTACCTGTTCTCTATACTTAAGAGTTGGTTTTTGGTTTATTCCCCGCCCCCCTTTGTTTTGTTCCATAAAAGTCCACACAGGAGTGAGATCATATAGTATTTTTATTTCTCCAAACTGACTTACTCCATTTAATGTTATGCTCTTTAGCTCCATCCGTGTTGCAAATAGCAAGATTTCATTATTTTTTTTTGACTGGATAATATTCCACCATATATATATATGCATATATATGTATGTATGCGTGTGTGTGTGTGTGTGTACATATATATACACACATATCATCTTTGTCCACTCATTTATCGATGGATACTTTGGCTGCTTCCCTATTTTGGCTATTACCAATAATACTGCAATAAACATAGGAGTACATATATCCTTTTGATTAAGTGTTTTGGTATTCTTTGGGAAAATTCCTACTAGTGAGATTACTGGAACAGAGGGTAGTTCTATTTTTTATTTTTTGAGGAACTCCATACGTTTTCCACAGTGACTTGACCAGTTTGCATTCCCACCAACAATGCAGGAAGGTTATTTCTTCTCCACATCATAACGAATGTTTGTGGTTTATTGTTTTTGATTTTAGCCATTCTGACAGGTATGATGTGATGTCTCACTGTAGCTGTGGTTTGTCTTTCCCTGATGCTGAGCGATGCTGAGCATCTTTTCATGTGTCTGTTACCCATTTGTATGTTTTCTTTGGAGAAATGTTGGCGTATGTCTTCTGCTTACTTTTTAATTGGATTAGTGTGTGTGTGTGTGTGTGTGTGTGTGTGTGTGTGTGTGTGTTGAGTTTCTAAGTCCTTTATACATTTTGCGGACCAACCCTTTATTGGATATGTCATTCGCAAATATCTTCTCTCATCCAGTAGGTTGTCTTTTAGTTTGGTTGATTGTTTCCTTTGCTGTGCAAAAGCTTTTTATTTTGATATAGTCCCAACAGTTTGTTTTGGCTTGTGTTTCCTCTGCCTTGAGAGACATATCTAAAAAAATGTTTTGGTCAATGTTAGAGAACTTATCGTTTGTGCTCTCTTCTAAGGTTTACATGTTTCAGATCTCACATTTAGGTTTTCTATCCATTTTGAGTTTATTTTTGTGTATGGTGTAAGAAAGTAATCCAGTTTCATTCTTTTACATGTAACTGTCCAGTTTCCCAACACCATTTGTTGAAGAGACAGTCTTTTTCCTATTGTATATGTTTGCCTCCTTTGTTGAAGATTAATTGACTGTATAATCATAAGTTTGGGCTCTGTGTCTATTTTTCTGCCAGTACTGTACCATACTTGATTACTACAGCTTCATAATAGAACTTGAAATCTGGAATTGTGATATCTCCAACTTCTTTTTTCTTTTTCAAGATTGTTTCAGCTATCCAGGGTCTTTTTTGATTCTATACAAATTTTAGGATTGTTTTTTATAGTTCTGTGAATTTGGTATTTTGATAGAGATTGCACTAAATCGATAGCTTTGGGTAGTATGGACATTTTAACAATATTTGTTCTTCCAATCTATGAGTATGGAATGTCTTTTCATTTCTTTGTGTCATCTTCAATTTCTTTCATCAGTGTTTTATAGTTTTCAGCGTGCAGGTCTTTCACCTTTTGGTTAAGTTATCCCTATGTATTTTATTGTTTTTGGTACAATTGTAAATAGGATTGATTTCTTAATTTCTATTTCTTTAGTAGTATATAGAAATGTGGCAGATTTCTATACATTGATTTTATATTCTGTGACCTTACTCAATTCATTTATAAATTTGATAGTTTTTTGGTGGAGTTTTCAGTGTTCTAATTGGAATGTGTTATGAGCAGATAATGGGTCTTATAAACATTAGTTTTGGAAATGTTTTAAAGATTTCATTGTGAACAAGTACAAAAATATTTGAATTATTTGTCAATGCTTCCTAAGCATGTACGAAAGTAAAGTATATGTTTTCACATATGTGTATCTGAATGTGTTAGTATCCACAAAGTTTATATAAATGTAAATAAATATATGCTGCTAAATTCTAAATTTTTCTACTAAAATAAAATGTGTTCAGATGAACTTGAGCCATATGATATTGGTGAAAATATCTTGAAAACAAAAACAAAACAAAACAAAGTTTTCATATAAGGACCGTAAAGTTCATTAGATGTTGTTGGTTTTACTCACACTTAATCCCATCCATTCTGTCCTCCCCTGCTGTAGCAGTGACTGGAAAGGTAAAACCACATTTTCTTGTCTTCTTTGTGGCTAAGAACAGCTACTGTACTTTGGGAGAAGGGCACAGAATCTGAAAGTGAGGCAGAGGTCACGTTCTTGAATTCTTACATTATATAATTTGTATATAATAATTTGTATAATAATATGAAAATTCCATTGTATAACATGGCTCTTTATCCTGTTTAGTTCCATACCTATTGGTTCTTTTCACTTGTATCTTCCCGGTCTCTCTTTTCTCATCAGTATCTATTATAGTTCAATGCAGAAAATCACTGTAGGTATTTCAGGAGAGTTTGGCAGTTAAACATGATTGGAAGGGCTAAGTGAGGGGAAGTCAAGGAATTACCACTAGACTGTTGTTTCCAAGGTTATATGACCCTAGTAGCAATCTGGAATCTAGCAAACTGCTGCTGCTTCTACTTTCACACTGCTATTTACACTCATGATTGGTGTACAGACCCTGGAACTGGAGCCCAGTACCCACAAATACTCACTGCTATGCAAATTTTTTTGCCAGACTCCACAGCTGCAAGGAGATGGCACCTACCTCACTTCTCATTCTGTGACACTACGCTTCATTCACAGGAGCTGTTTTCCAACAGAACTCCAACCACAAGTTGGATGGAAAGTTGTTTTTACCCTTCTAGTCCCTGCTATACAAGGAGAGAACAGAATTGATGGCATGGGGGTGAGTGAAACAAACAATACCAAATGCCCACGTCCTTTATAGGCAACCTCTCTTTATTACATCATTTAAGATATTTTGTGCAAATGCCATAGCTGAAGTTATTTTTTAAGCTCGGTCTGGCATTTTTTTCCCTCTTTTAGTAGGAAAGTTCAGTCTTTCCATTTTTTAAAAGTTTTTATTTAAGTAATTTATACACCCAACGTGGGGCTCAAACTCACAACCCTGAGACCAGGAAGCACGTGCTCTTCCAACTGAGCCAGCCGGTGCCCCTCAGTCTTTTAATTTTTGGAACAGTATGGTAAATTAACATTATTTCTTTCATGTCCTATTGTACCTAAGGTGGGTTGAATAAATTTTTTCTTTGTACCTTTGCCTCATTATTGATGATAATTCAAAGTACTAGTCTTTCCAGTCTGTGATCCCTATTCTTTTAATATGAAAACAACATACCAACTAGTTCCTTCACTAATAATCTGCCTTCTTACTCTCCCAGTAAGATGTATCCTTGTGAAAATAATTGTATTCTCTCATTCCTTATCTCTCATTGAGACCGCTAGAAAGTTTTTAATTCTCCTCCTCATATTTTATCTTTTCCTTCTTCCTTTTCTTTTTCTCCTTCCCCTCCCTTTCTCTTCCTCTGTTACCTACTTACCTCCAACTTTGTATCTTTTGATAGTGAAGTGCTTTTACCTCCAAAATGTGTTTGGTACTTATACTAGGCATTCCTCCAACGTGTATCAATAATCATTTATAAATAATAGAGATTCTACTTCAAGACTCCTACTTGACACTTCCGTGACCCATTCTTATGGAGACGACTGTTGGCCGTTTAGATTTCTTAATAATTGGATGGATTGATAATGGCATTCATTGATCATAACTGCTTCCTTTTTTTCTCCATACAACTTATTAAAATAGTTGTTCATCCATGTAGAGGTAGATGAAGAAAATTATTTATTATTTTGATTCCAGATATATATCAAGAACTAAATACAAGAATATTGTAGGAAATTATGAATCAGAGGGAAAAATGAGAATTGGAAGGAAAAGAATTGTCAGTCTGACAGGGGAAAGTCAAGTATTGAGGTCTTTTAACAAATATTATTTCCAGTGATATGGAAGTTATGCATGACACTGCCAGAGGATTGCTGAGGTTGATTGGATATTAAATAATCTTATTTTGAGAGGATTACCAAGACAATTGTTTTTAAGTATTTTGTAAATTATAAAATGATATAAAATATAAAATAATATTTAATCTCTTTTCTCTTCTTCCTTGTTTTTTTATCTTTTCTTTTTTCCAACCTGATTATCATTATTTAGTTATTGCATTGCCGAAGTACAATACCAATACCAATACTTAATTATCAATATTAATATCAGTGTGTTATTTGATTATTTAACATTTACTATGTATTAAAGGTGTTTTGAAAGTAGCATGTAAATTCGTCATACAACATAATGAAGTGTAACTATGAAATATAAATTTTAACAGTATTGTAATTCTCATATAAATTATTAACAGCAAAATATACAAAGTATAATATCACGTAAGTGAAGAATATTTAATTAATCATAAAATGTTAAGTGAAACAATGCTATACAACTTTATTTTGATCCTTGGATATAAATATGTTATTTGTGTGATATTCAGACATGGAGTACATTTTCTAATTAATTTGCCAGTTGCTTAAAAATTGTTTTAAACTCTAGATGAGTTTTTGATGAAGAATTAGTTATAATCCAATTCCAAATACTGTCCCCTTTACTTTTTCATCTTAAAATAATCTCATCTTTTGCTTGATACTTTTGAGATCCCCGGATTCATTATGTATAGATGGATATTTCAAAGTAGAATTAATTATATCATTTTTAATATTACCACATTAATTTTTAACTTAAAGTCTTTACACTAGAGGAAGAATTCTTATTATTCACATTTTGTTTATTATCTTTTACCCTTCCTTTTGAAAATTCTGAAAATATAGGATGATGCACATTTACTTGATATACAGTTTTAATGTGTACATCTCCATTTGTACACTTTTGTGTTCTATATATTTTGAATACATAGAAGTGGAATTTTATACTAAAATTATGGGTACTGTATAAACTGCAGTGCATATTAGAACATGGGATATTTAAAAATACATTATGGTTATTACATTCACTAATATGATCATCATTATTATTTGATATTTTGGGGAATGTTGATAAACAACAGGGTAAAGGAGATCCTGAGTGAGTTATACAGCCTTTTGAAACAGGACAAAGTAGTCAAAAACTCAATTAGAGAAAGAAGTATAAAAGTAAACACAATTTATCTTTACTTGAATAGACATTGATAATTTCTCTCTCTCTATTTCTATCTCTGTCTCTCTCCCCTCTATCACTCTATTATTGTAATCTCTCTTTCTATCTATCATCTATATATCATTTTTGCACCACTTTTTCTCCATCTTTGAGAATAAAACATGAGGAGACTGAAATTTTTCCTTCTACAATTTGGTATTATTTGAACATATATAATACATATAATAGTACAATTACCACTTAACTGTGTGAAGTCATCAACCAGATTTTTTCTCATGTAATGGTATTATCCCTAACCTGTTTATACACAGCTATAGACAAACACAAATACACACCCATACACACAAATGCAAACTGACAGAAACTTTTTACTGGCTGATCTACTCACATTAACTGCCCTATTTTCCTTAATCCCATTCAGCTAGTGATGGCTGTGTGACATACTTCTGGAAAATTAAATGTGGGAGGATATCACATTCTCACTTGGATTATCTTAATAGAAGCCAAAGTTACCTATAATATGGACCCTTTCAGTGAATTGTCCACATCCAACTATTTTAAAGTTACTAATCTCGTTCTATTCACCTAAACCAGAGAAGTGACATTGTAAATAAAATGAACTAAATAATAATGTTAGATATTTGGGTACCAAAAATAATAGCTTGTATTTACTAATTAGCTAGGGATGAAGGTTGAAGAACACAGATCAAGATGAAGAGTGAAAAATCAAAGGAAAAAAAAACCAAAAAATGTTTTTCTGCCTTTGAACTGACTAAACCATGACTTTGCAAGGCAAAATCAAGAATCCAGGAGCACAAGTAATTTTGGGAAAATAAAATTTAGTTGACTACAGGAAATTCAAGGAGAGATCTCATAGGTAGTTTTATATATAATTTAGATTTTTAAGATAAGAATTGCAATAAGAATATACATTGAGGAATGATGGTAATTGAAGATATACAATTGTATAAATTCCTGATAAAGACTGAAGTGGCGTGAAGAGAGAAGATAATCTGAGAGAAAACCTGAACTGTAGCTATGTCTTTGGGTTATAAGGAAGAAAGTGAACCAGCAGAAAGTGCTGAGAGGAGAGTAATGGCCAAAAATATAGGAACCTTGCAAAGGCAGAGAAGAAAATGTTTCAGGAAAGAAGGAAATAATGAAAATAGTGAATGGTTTTTATTAAGTATAGGAAAGCAATAGTAATTCCCAAAAGCAAGAAGGTTCTATATGGTGTAATAAGGCAGAAGAGAGTCTATCAATAAATGAATGAAAACTGAAGATAACAAAGATGTAAATTCCTTTTACAGTATTGCACATTAGGGGTGCCTGGAGGGTTCAGCTGGTTAAGCACCTGCCTTTGGCTCAGGTCATGATCCCAGGGTCCTGGGATTGATCCCCTCATTTGGGTCCCTCCTCAGTGGGGAGTCTGCTTCTTCTTCTCCCACTACCCCTGCCCCCCTCCCTGTGCTCTCTCTCTCTCCCTCAAATAAATAAATAAAATATTTAAAAAAATAAAGTGTTGAACGTTAAAGAATGTTGGGTGTAAGGAGGGGTTTAGGACCAAAGCAAAGGTTTTGTATTCATTTGTGTTTAAGATGTGAGAAATGTAATATAATTAAATGTATGTGGAGACAAGAAAAAAAAAAGGAAAAAAAATGTTACAGAGAAGAGATTGGGTAAAAAGCATACAATTAATAGAACAAGATCCTAATAAAAAGGAGGAGGTTAAATGATCCAGAGTAGCAAAGTAGGAGAGCTAAGACTTGGACAGGAAAAGGGACAAGTTTTCAACAATAAAAGGGGAAGAAAATAAATGTGTGTATGTGTTGCAAGGAATATTTGCAGATTCCTGTGAAGTAACTCCTGTCTTATGGCTTCTACGTTGTTTCAGAAGGGAATGATGTTCTTTGTGAATGGTTAGTGAATAAATTTGAGGGTTCAGGGACTTGAAGGCTTAAAAGACAGTGTAGAGAATTGAGTGCCAATTGCAGAAACATAGATGGATTTTCTGTTATCATGGAGAACTTATTTGAAGTTGCAGATAAAACTGGTCCCATATTCAGTGTTACATAACTTTTCCCCAGTATAATCAGTACAGGGTTCTCAGAGTTTGGTAAGAACAGACTTAGATCAAGTCTATTGCATTTTTTTAACCTTTTGAGGACCATTTCAAATAAGATATTCTTTATAAGAAATTATCTGATCTACGTCTTTACCCCTTCCAAAATCATTTTCTTCTGCTTTTGTATTTACTTTACATTTTGTACTTACCACCATAGCACTTTTCTTAGTGCATTGGACATATTCTTTAAGACCCATATCAGCTGATAAATAAAAAAGCCCTTTATTTATACTTAGAGTTCTAGTGTCCAGTGCATTTCCTGGTTATTATCTGCTTACTGCTGGTTAAATTTGACAACCTAAAAGAAAATATTCTCAAGATTTTATCAAGACTGGTTGTGTAAAAGAATATTTTCCCAGATATCTGTTGGGTTACAACAGGAAAATCCAGAGTGAATTTGTATGATAAATCACAATGGGAACATTTGCATTGTGAACACTAGATACTTTATTCACTGAGATATCTAAAATGTAAAACTCTGCTGGCTGATACATTAATCACATGATGCTATTGAGTACTTGAAATACAGCTAGTTCAAACTGAAATGCATTTTAAAATTAAAAACAGACTAGTTTTTAAAGAATAGTATGGAAAAAAACGAATGTCATCTATCTACTTAATATTTTATATTGATTGGACATTAAAATTACAATATTTAGATACATGGAAATAAATAAAATATTCAATTAACTTCACCTGTTTCTTTTAACTCTGATGTGGCTACTAGAATACTAAAAATTATATATGTAGTTCTTATTTATGGTTCACATTATATTTCCATTGGACACCAAGTATCTATATAGAAAATAATACCAAACTAAAATTTATAGTTGTGTTGCCTTTTATTAATGCTTTCATTTTTTTATATAACAGTAATAACTTTCTAATATCTCAGATAACCCAATTTGCAAGGGTGACTGAAGAGTCTCCATATTCTTCATATGACATACCACATAATACATCCAATTTTTATATGAAATTAGTTTGAATAATTGCTGGAATTGCAATAAGAGTATCAGAGTCAAATGCTTTAATAATATGCTGCCTTGAAATTATTCTCATACTAATTACCCATATTTTTCATATAATCCAATGTCAGCATTTTGTTCTTCTTGCAACTCATTGAATTTCTAATTGGAATGTAGAGACAAATTGAAATTAATTAGTAATGTATTTACTCTTGTGATAAGATATCTTTTGAAACAGGATGATTTTTTAAAAATTTAAATATTAAAATCCTGCAGTGGTCATCATGTTCTATAATAAAATACACATTTATAAATCTTACTTATAAAATGGTAACAAGGTGAGATATATGAAAAGAAACAAAATTTATATGACTAGACACCAACATAAATTATAGAAAATGATGTTTTCAATAATCTGTAATAACATTTAAACATTAGAAAATTGTGTTTTATAGCTTGATGGCATATAAATGAAAAATTGTTAGCTGTTTATGAAAGAACATACCATCTTTGTTCTTACATGTGTTTACAAAATATGAACTATATGTTTATCAATTATGATTGCTACTGCTGTTATGAAAACTTATTTATGTATTTGAAGTAATAATCTGAAATTCAGTTAGATTTTCATAATATTTCTTAAGCCTGACTTCTATTTTCTTTATATTTACCATCTGTCCATAATGCTATTAAAGCTGTTCAAAATACATTGCACCATAACACACAATTGAAACAATTTATAAAAATGCTTTTAGATAAATAATCCATATATGCTCATAGTCAAAAGACTCATTTTCTTGTATTTGTATATTTTTCATGTAACTTTCATAAGAAAGTATGTATACTACTGAATATATTACTTTATTTATTTATCTTAAAATCCTATAAGTTAAACAAATGATATGCAAAACAAATGTTTATTTTACTGACACCTGTAATATTTTTACCATAAGAAGTATCATTTGTGTGGATACCTCCTCAATTTCAGTTAATAATAAATTATTTAACAGAATCAAGACTTTATTGGTATTGAATACTAAGTACCAAACAGATGATAATTTAAGTTTTCTCTTATAAACCAGTGCATTCAGAATGATAGCTAGATCCCACTTAAGCCAGAGCTATAAGCCCCATTCTGAGGAGGAACAATAGATCTAACAAGTATGTAAAAATAGATATTTCCAAATACCTATCATAATAATCACTTGCCTTATTTGTGGTTACCTTTGTACATTGGATTATTTGGAAATCAACACTACCATTGAAAATAAATGTGACTATTAAAGAAAGACAATATAAACATAAATCTTAATTCAGTATTAAAAATTAAGAATTCACAGCAAGATAGCCCACTACAAACACAATTGTTTGTACAAACTTTCTAGCAAACACACTAAGAAAATAAAACGAAATCAAGTATTAATATTAGTAATAGAATTTAATATACCCAATATGTGTTTATTTTAGAACATAACATTATAAATATTAGAGATTTCTAAAATTTCTACTTTTTTGGTACTAGGACACCTAAATATAGTTTATTTTTTACTTACAGCACATATTAATTCAGACTACAGATTTCAAGCTCAATAACATAATGTGGCTAGTGTCTAATGTTTTAGTTGGCATAGTTTTTGTTAAGAAAGTACACCTTTATAATTATACACATATGTTTATATATATATATATATATGGATTATTTAATTATCAAATTTCTAGAGCAAATAGAAATGTGAGAAAAAAATGTGGGAAAATTTCAAGAAGATAGAAAGAAATGACCTTTTTTCCCCACAAAATTAACCTGGTTTTGATTTGAGTTCATAGTAATAGAAGTCAGCAACAGAAATTGATGGAAAATGTTGGTGAAAATCAGGGCTCAATAGTCAGCCCTAACACAGAATTATGAAGGAATTCTTTCTCCCTAGTTCTGCATAGAGCTCATTAGTCTCTTGGACCATGAGAAAATAAAGCTACAAGAGTATGAAAGCATTATATCATAACCGTGGACAAAGCTTCCTCTTCAAGAGAGCCAGAGAAACTGGGCAATAAGTTTTACCTACAAAACATATAAAAAAATGGGAGCTGGCATAGAAAAGAAGAGTTAGGTCAGCCATCTAGTGCAGACTAACTTTCATGTTGGTTGAGGATATTTTTCTAGGGACTACTTTAAGATGAAAGGAAGGAGAGAAGAAAGGAAGGATGGAAGGGAGGGAGGGAGAGAGAGAGAAGGAGAGAGGGGAAGGAAAGAAGGGAGGAAGGAAGGAAAGAAAAGCATTTTGGTGTAGGAGTGTGGAAGGTAGAAATCTTGCTACTAAAACTGTAACGAAAACTAAGCACGTAAATGTTTATATTACATCTGTTTGAAATTAAATAGTAACTTTCTTATGTGCAGTAGTTGGAGATGGTTCTATTTCAAATACCTAAACTCATATAGCTTTACTTCTGTCATTTGCATTATTAATTACTGAAGCAGTAATCAGTTTTAAAAGTATATGTAACTAAATAAATAACCCCAAACAGAAAAGAAAGTTGCCAGCAAAGGTACAGAAGTGAAAGAAAAATATCATATTCAAGAGTCATCATTTGAAAGGATGAAGTAGAGTGACCATGGTTAGAAGGAGAAGAAATTGAAGCAAATGAAATCCTTTATGTTAATACAAAATTCAAGCTCTAGTTTTTTGGCAAAATCAGTATTGGAAGTGACAGCCTTGTAGTGTACTCAATAATAAGGATTTTATTTTTAAGCAAGTCTTTGAGAAACCATATGTAATAGGAAACTATGAGAGACAGTATTAATTAGTAAAATATAAAGTCACAATCAGGTTCAAAATTATTATTAATCAGTGGATAACACTCTATGGAAATAGTAGCTACCACAAGTCTTGTAAGAAGACTCAATATAGATTCTGTCCAGATATATTCAAAATATGGCTTACAGCACAACACAATAATTTTAAAATGCTGAGGAACTGCTTAATAGAAAGAAGTAGACACTTTGAATGTACTGTATTGTATTCTGAGCAATCAGTTGTAAATTAAAATGATATAGTTTTAATATTATTTCCTTTAGAAAAAACACCAGAATACTATCCCTGTCTTGATCTAAAGTGTCATAAATATCTAAGCACATAGTATTTAAGAATATAAATGTATGTGCAATTCATTTATACTTGTAAGTAAATAATTAAATAGATAAGTCAAGTGACCAATTATATATTTCTTTAACTCAACAACAATTTGGCGAGCACTCTTGTCTATGTGAAGCTGAACTAAATTTTGTAGTGTAAACTAAGATGAATAAATGCATGATTCTAGTTTCAAGGATCCTACAGCACAAATTAAAATACATCCGATCAATATTTTCATAAAACAAACTAGAAAAGGAGAAAATACAGAAAATGAAGTGTTTAATAAATCATAACAGGGGAAATCTTAGCTAATGCTTCCTTATTGCCAGACTGGCTAGTTAAAATAAGGGTAAGCAGTAAAAGGTGATGGTCCTACAGATACCATAGAGCGGTCAGGTCTTCTGTCAGTGATTTGGATCTGCAACGCTGGGAAGAAGGCAACCATAGCTGAGATCCAAATACTGGTGGTGTGCTGCTTGCCAGCTCACACCCATCTTTTATTACTCATCTTCTGGATCACTATTATAGAGAAATAATAGGCACAGCCAAGATTAATCACCAGTTGTCTCTGACTCCAGAGCTGGGTTCTAAAATAATGTGGTGTTCTGCTTCTGCAATGTTCGAATGCTATGAGCATATACATGTTATGCAATGAAAGGAAGAAAAGTAGAAAATAAGTGAAGAAGTTCAGAATTGTAGTAAAAGAAACAGGACAGCGCTATGGTAAGAGAGCTAAAGGGATACTATTTTATTCATATAATGCAATACTATAATATAGTATAAAGTTTAAAGTTTACATTTTGTGGAATTTCTTTTTTTTTTAAGATTTTATTTATATATTTGACAGATGGAGATCACAGAGAGGCAGGCAGAGAGAGAGGAGGAAGCATGCTCCCCGCTGAGCAGAGAGCCCGATGCGGGGCTTGATCCCAGGATGCTGGGATCATGACCTGAGCCACCCAGGCGTCCCAGAATTTGTCTTTTTTTTAAAATCTAAGTATCAAAAAGTAAAAGGCTACCTTCAACAAATTTATGAAATTTAGAATAGCTTCCTTGGGGACATTTTTTTAAAGATTTTATTTATTTATTTGACAGAGAGACATAGTGAGAGAGGGAACACAAGGTAGGGGGAGTGGGAATGGGAGAAGCAGGCTTTCTGCTGAGCAGGAAGCCCAAGGCTGGGCTCGATCCCAGGACACTGGGATCATGACCTGAGCAGAAGGCAGATGCTTAATGACTGAGCCACCCAGGTGCCTCTTCCTTGGGGACATTTTGTCAAGCATTTCTGGCAATATTCTTGGGAAAACACTGACCTAACATTTTGTTTTGTTTTGTTTGGTTGTTTATTAGTTTTAGCTTTTTTTTTTTTTTCTTTTTTGAGAACATGAAACAGAGAACCTATTTTATTCTCCTTTTGATCTCATTTTAAATCTCTCCAGCATCCAAATGTATTAGTGATTTGATAACTGTTATTTTTTTCTAAATACAACATTGTGGTATCTTTTTGTATATATTTTTGAGCAACCCATGTTCATTTATATTCCTGCTTACATAAGTGGTTTTAGCAAGTCCATAGGTATAATTGGATAAGCACTATGTGGATCTCTCTAATTAGAATTTTCAGTAAGTTGAGCAGGAATAGCTTCTACTCTGATATGCATGTGTAATTTCCACTAAAGTGAGCAAGCATAACTAAGGACAACGTTTTCCCCTTTGAGCACTTTGAAGTCTATGTGCTCCAGATGCTATGGAGAGGCCTATGACTCTTTCCTTATTCAAACTGTTGATTTGTTATGGCAATATAATTCCTTCTGAAATCACTTTTGTTTGTTTAAATGAAGTTTTAGACCCCTCCAAAGTAATATAAGTTCTGGTTATAGAAGCGTTAACTTTTCAGTGATGGAAGAAATATTTGCTAAGTGAAATGGAAATATTTGTCAAGGCCATCATGCTTCTAGTTTGATGATTCTGGACAGGATGCTGATACTAGCTGGCAGAAAGATATGAACATCCCTGCAGATTAAAATGCAAATTTTATTGCTGAAAACAGCAATACACAGAAAAGCCATAGAGCCTTTCAGCTTTCTGACAGCAGCTTGCCGAATCAGTGCACTGAATCACTCAATATCTTTAAGTGTCTATCCTATTCTGGAATTCTCATAAACATCTGCTCGCACTGTACCCATGCCAAGTTCCAGTTTTAAGAATATACAGTCTTCAAGATTAAATAACTGTTGGGCTAAGCACTTCCTCTAGAGTAGATTGTGATTGAATATTCTCTTAATTAAAAAAAGAGGGTGGGGAGAAAGTATGAGGTGATAATAGAATATC
Source organism: Martes martes (assembly GCF_963455335.1). Lineage (NCBI taxonomy): Eukaryota > Metazoa > Chordata > Mammalia > Carnivora > Mustelidae > Martes > Martes martes. The sequence goes on along the minus strand of NC_137889.1, from coordinate 78,811,452 downwards.
ATAAAGAGATTGAGGCCTCAGAGATATAATTCCAATTTCAAAAAATCACAATTTGAACTTGATTTTTACTGAAGTAAAAATGAGTATTATATTGCATACAAAAATTAAAATACTTTAGGGAAACCTGGGTGGCTTAGCCAATTAAACATCTGCCTTCAGCTCAGATCATCATCCCAGGGTCCTAGAATCAAGCCCTGCACTGGACTCCCTGCTTATGGGGTATCTATTTCTCCCTCTCCCCGAACCCTCCCCCCACTCACTCAATTTCTCTCTTTCAAATAAATCCATGAAATCTTAAAAAAAAATTAAAACACTTTAAAGCAGCAATGGGAAGGAGATACAAAGGGATTTTCAAGTGATTTGCTTCCCAAGTGATTTGTAGATACCAGTACTTCTACTAGGTTGAGTGAATACAAAAAAGATAGTGAAATAGTCTGACCTTCAAACACTTAGCCCCTAAACAACGATGTCCAGAAAAATGTGATAATATCTTGTTTAAATGGCACTTTCTATGCTCAAATTGGTTTTGTTGCAATTTCTCAATATAACAAAGAAATTCTTCTCTAAATGGAAGAAAATTTGATTTTGAGCTGGTCCTTGGTGATACACATTCAGAAAATGTTGAGTTGATAATCACAAAATGTAATGCTGTTAACACCTTATAATAATCAGTTGTTCTTTTGAATGGAGTTACTGATAACACCAAATTGGATCTTGGCTAATGTTGGAAATATAGTGATACATTTGAGGCTCCTTTTTCTCCTGTTCTTACTGACTTGATTTATTAGAGGATATACTATTAACCCATTAATATATAATTTTTGGGAGGTGGGATAAGACTTCTAGAAGTCTCTGATCTTGTTCTTTTCATTTTCCAAATTAAAGTTGGAGAAGAGGATTTTAATTTCAAATATATAAAATGCCTTATCATTGCCCCATGTACTTCAAGTAAAGTCACACTTATGTTTTTGCTTGAATTGTGCGCAGTACAGTCAAGGCTGAATCATATGTAGACATTACTATGCAGCATATTTTACATTCAAGTTTCTCCTATCAACCAATATAATTCTAGGTTGCTATAAGCCATCCACATATTAATTTGGTATGGCTGGGAAAAGTATAATTATGAATGTATACATGCAAAAATCCTTATGTATATTTTTAATTCAAATTAAATTATTAAGAAAGTTTTCATTTTATCATTTACTTTTTAAGTTTACATACCTCTGTTTTTCTTATTACTTTGAATAACCTGAATTGCTTTTGCCTTTTCTTTAATTCCATTTATGTGTACTTTAATTTTGTTCCTTCCTCTTCTACTATCTCTGACTTTGAGTAGGATTTTAAGAGTGTTACCTAGCATGAATAAGTTCATAAAGCACATTTCTGACATTTTCTTATAATGTTCTTTGTTGCTAATATTTTCCTATTATACCGTTACTGATTCTGAAAAGTGTAAAACATGCATTGTTTTTTTACAAACCTGTTCCTGGTTTACACATAGCGTAAATAATCTCATGTGGTAGAAAGCCCAAAGAGAGGCTAGAAAACCAAAGATACATTAGTGTGATTATTGTTTAATACTTAAGAATTTATATCTTCCTGTTATAGGTGGAAGGAGGTCCTACAAAAGAGAAGAAGGCGGAATGCTGACCTGCAGTCTGAGGAGAGAAAACGACATGAAAGAGTCATCACAAACTAGTGTTGACTTAATTTTTTCATTGTGTGAGGGAGTCCAAGTGTTAAAAATTAATGGGTGCCAGACTTAGGCATTAAAGACAATAGTAAAACAAACTATGCATGGTTGTATTAGGTGATTTCAGTACAGTCCGATTCCCTTAATAGTTTTTATAATTACAAAGAGTGACTTTGCCCACCGGTGGCCATGCATGTTAATGAGAGCTATCATGACCATCACCCAGAATTGATGGGAGAAAAATGGTCTCAGAAATGTAGTCTCTCCTTCTGTAGAGGCTTCTATAAAGAAAAACTTTCAGTCAGCAAGGACTAATAAAAAAAAAGTGATTTTGGAGTTTACATATATTTGATATTTAAAAGTGATAAAGTGAGAAAGAAGTGCCTTCTCTCAGCTAATGACCCATCCTTACAAAGCCAAACTTGTATATGCCTATAAATCTATGAGTTGAGGGAGATACACACATACATATTCCATAACACACATACTTAGATTCAGGTAGTCATAGTTTCATTTAATATTTTTCCTCCCCAAAATCTTACTGATGATTTTAAACTTTGATTGAATGTTCTCTTTCATCCAGCTGATCTGCTTAAAGAGAGACTGACGCCAAACCCAGCATCTCTCAAGAATTCATGGTTCCCTGGACATCAGAATAATCCTGGTCACATTCCAGCAACTGTAACTCTAACCACACAGTTGTTACAAGTCACTGATAGGGAATGATCAACACATGACTGGTATATTTTGAATGATAGTTCTTCCATTTTTGTCTTAAGGATCCAGACTGTTCATTTCCTCTGGCAAAACTTACCTCACAAAATTCTGTGACTTCAAAATTCTACTTGAACTCCATGTTACTATATTACTATATTTAAATTCGTTCTGTGTTTTAAAGTGAATTTGGTGAGTACAATTCCCATTATAACATTTTATCATAATATGTCACATATTTGATAAATTTGGAAGGCATTATAACACTTATTTAATTAAAGTAATCTATAATTGAATTGAAAAAACAAGATGAACATGGGTAGGAGAGATACATATTCATATATATATTTAAAGGGCAACATAGAAAAACAGTTTTTGTAGTAAGACAATGAGTGGGAATCAAGTAATGGTGTACATAATTATAAGTAATGATATCATATATTATATTTATAAACAAATATATCTATGTATAGTTTTTGAAAATTTTTGAATAGTTAACATTTACCATGCACTGTACTAAGGTCTTCATATCATTCTATCCTCACAAAAATCTGTAAATTATGTGGTAAGTCCTAGGAGACAAAAAGATACTGACGAGATCAGTTTGGCAGTTGGAAAACAGTGAATGCAATGGCTGAGAATCAGTATACCTTGGGAATGAGGTTTTCAGAGAATTTTGTGCACTCAGCTAAGATTGCTAATCTTGTATGTTGCTTAATGTATACCAAGCATTGCATGAAAGGCTGTACACATAAGAAATAATGCATTTTACACTTATATGAACCATATTGGATAGGTCCTTCTATTATCTCCTTTATAGTCAGTATTGACAATACTGAAGCACAGAGTTTGACTTGGCCAAGGTCACACAAAAAAGTAAGTGGCAAAGCAAATTTTCACATGCAGGAAATGGGGAGCCATGGTGTCTGATAAAGTTGTACAAGAGATGAAGGAAATAAAGATTAAAGTTTCGGAGTTTTTGAAGCTACTGAATGGGAAAAGTATTTCACTACCGTCAAAACAGGAAGTCAAGAGGAAATCCAATAGGTAGGACTTAACTGAAATAACATGCTATTTCTACATTTCCAAGACATGAAGGAACTAGGTTAAAATTCTCAAGGACACTATTATGAAAACTGAATCAAGACCTACTCCTTTTTCTTTCTTTCTTTCTCTTGTCTGTCTTTTTTGTTTTGTTTTGTTTTGCTTTGTTTTGTTTTGTTTGGTTAAACTTTACTTGACTCTCTACAAAGACAGAATCATCATAAGAATGCTAAAAATCCTCAGAGGAATAGTTCTAGATGATGTATTATTAGAAAATAACCTCTAATTTACATGTAAGTGTCAGACTTTGGTATGCTGCCAATTTATGTATTTTTGAGTTAGAGAGTGAAAACCTGGTCTCAGGAGAAGAAAAAAGAGGAAAATCTTGATAGTATATTTACACTAAAAACAATAGTGCCAATGACAGGTCAGTTATGTACTGTTTTTCAGTTGTTGAAAAGATTGCAAGCTAGAGTATTGGCAAAGAATCTGACCATATCCTGTGGAGTGGGGTCAGAGTTATCATCTATGGATACGGAACCTCTAAATTCACGTCAGGTTCTATTACTTACTAATTTGACACCAAGCTCATCTGTATTGTGTCTCAATATGTTCATTTTAAACATGTGAATAATTTTAGAGATCACCAGATTATTGATCAAATGAGAAAGTACATGTAAATGGACTTTGTAATTATGTAAATGTGTAGGGTTTGTATAATAAGCCCAGTTTTCATGGGTATCCTACGTAAGCGGCAGACAGACACTTTTATCCACAGAGGGACAATAGAACACTGAGTTTTCTTTATTGGATGAAGGAAACTGATCTCATTATGAAACAGTTCAATTTTCTGGGTTTTGAGTTGTGTGTTTTAGAATGTTGGCAACATTAGTCAAGTCAACAAGAAGGTTTGATTTTTGTTTTGAGAAAGTTACAAGGATCATCCCATATTTTATTTCATCTTATTTTATTTTTTAAGATTTTATTTATTTATTTGACGGACACAGATCACAAGTAGGCAGAGAAGCAGGCAGAGAGAGAGGAAGAAGCAGGCTCCCTGCTGCGCAGAGAGCCCAATGCGGGGCTCGATCCGGGATCCTGGAATCATGACCCGATCCTTAAGCAGTCCTTAAGCAGTGGCTTAACCCACTGAGCCACCCAGGTGCCCCTCATGTTTTATTTTAGATGAAAACATTTAGAAACAATGTATTTTCTACATTGCCTTAGCTTTAGTGTGTGTTGCAGGGGGACTGAAACCACATTCTGGACTTTGAGTTCTGTGTGTGCTTACTGAATTTGTAGGTTAATCAAAATAAATAGTAAATATTTCTGTAATTTCACTCTTTAAATCCAGTCCCCATTTCCTTAATGTTTAAATCCCTGTTACTTTTATTTTATTGCAGGACACTGACACTGAACGAGACTTCAAAATAGGCATTTGCCTATTTTAGTAATTTCTGTCTGATTTAAAATGTTTCATTATTTATCTGATCTTCCTGGTCATTCAGAACTCTCCAATTTGGAATTTTTACAGTTCAAAATTAACTATAAAAAAGGGTATTATAGTGTTAGAACTTCAGCCTTAAAAGCACAATGCCTAACCATGCTAGAATGCCATTGAAGAAATGTCCTTGACAACTACATTATCAAGCGACATCAATTGAGTTGGCAAAGGTTAAGACCGACAATTACCTCTGGTTGATGCTCAAATGGTCACTGGGCATCCTGGCATTTTATTCATCTTATTTCAATGGAATGAGAGTTTAAGTACACGAAGTAATTACCTGAAGGCTGAACAGATTGGACTGGACGTTGCATCCTCATCAGGATTCAGTAGCAGTGTAAAGGAATGAAAATGAGCATAAAGTGGAAAGGAAATAAAAGATTGGCATACAGAAAGAAAAATCTATGGGATTCCTTAATTGATATGAAGAAGAAACGGTGTTTGTTTGACTTTAAATTGTGCTTTTCTACCACTTTCTAGATTGGTATATGACTATAAACTTAATTGCTTTGAGGATTTCTAGCTATTGTTCATGCAACCTTAAAGAACCAAGTCTGGTCAGAAAAGAAACAGATGGAGGGGGCACTGCCATATACCCTTCTGTGAGCTTTGTCACTACATTGTCATTCAAAGCCTAAGTCCACAGTGGTAAAAAGCATCGCAAAAAAAAAAATGCACCACCCATCATAATTGAGCAATATACAATTGTGTCATAAAATCCAGCTGTTTATATAATAAAGATCATCAATTCTGTCAGGTGATTTTCCTTAAATTAAAAAGATCTCTGAAATAAATGCAGCTTATATTAAAAGAAAACAGATGTTTTATTTTATATTTACTCAGACTTGGATTGACACCTAATTATTTTACATGCGAGTCTGGGAATAAATATGTATTGCAGTTTGTTTCTCAGAATAATAATAAAAAATAAAGTTGACAAGTGAAACAAGTAATAAATTGACAACTACTTCTTATTGGAAATTCTTTGTAGTTGTCATGAATTTCAGTTATGAGATACTGTCACTAATTTAGGAACCTAGAAATAGTTTGTATAGATAACATTAAATGTAGCTGACTGTTGAGAGAGAACTTCATGATTGAGCTAGGCTGAATGTATTTTTAGTCTGAAATTGCTCTTTGAGCATACACATAGCAGTGAGAAAAATCCACTTGAAATGTGGCGAGTGTGTCATAAACACAAGATAAGCAGTGTGAAATAGAAAAAGTTATACTTCCTAAGGATACATGATACAATTGCATAACAAATAATAGAAACATATACAAATTCTTTGTAGGATTCTTGCTAATAGAATGAATGTATGGCTAAAAATGAAATAAATATTCATTAATACAATGCTAAATTATGGGACACCCCTAAGGTGAAGTAACATATAGTCCTAAAAAAGAAAAAAAAGAATGAAGGCAATTCATTTGCAGTTAACATTAAAAAAAAAAAAAAACTTTTTATAAAATATGCATATTTTAGAACAAGGTTTCTAAATAAATGTAAATAAATATAAGTTTTGGAAGAAAAAGACAGAAACAGCAATTACGTCTAGGAACTGATGAATATGAATAAGATATAGGGTTCTTCTAATATTTTCCTTACAATTTTCTATAAAGTTTGAAATGTTTAGCATGATAAAATATTGACTGTATTACAATAAAATAATTTTTCTAAAGATGACTGCTCCATTTCTCTTCACCCCTAATGGTGTTCTTCTTTCATAAACTCTGGCTTCATATATCTTCAGCCCTTCGAAAATACGAAGTGCTCTTTGAGGATTTATTCCAAGGTCTTCCTATGTTTTTTTTTTTTATTAATTTGGTAATAAACATTCTTTTGTTAGAAAATTTCTATATCTAATTTACCTAATTGAAAAACTGATTTCTGGGGAACACAGTGTTTCTGTTTTAAATCAATTAGAACATCGTAATGTTGGACATTCAATTTAAATCTCTCTTAGAAGATATGTATGATGACTTTTTAATGACTACCCTAAAAGCATTTTTAATGTCCTAAATTATTTAGTATTGTTTCAAATTTAATAACCATTTTTATTATCTATATTGTATAATGCTGCATATATAATAGTATAAATAAATCATTTACATCTGAGATTCAATATTTTACCCAGTGAAGATATAATTAAATGACCATCCTTACTACCTGAATGGATTTTCCCTTGTAGATTGATCTCTATCTGTCTAATTTGCTCCTGTGATTATGAGCCTTCAAATAATTAATGATGAAGCAAAACTATTTACTGAAAGCTTTGAAGTTTATATTACCTAGAAAGAAAAATATATCATTTTCAAACATGAAAACTAGCCTTGAAAAAGCACATCAAGCTAATGTTGTCTATCTCCAATAAAGATTGGGAAAACTAAGCAAACGGTCACATACTATATATTCTTTGACAACTTTATGTCAAAGTTTAGGAGATATTAACAATGTAGAATCAAAATACCTATGAACTAATTTGATAGAATTTTACCTGGCTCTTGAGATTTATAATGACACATTCTCCACAAATGGGGGAAGTTTGGGGATGATCAGTTTTGAGGCTAATATTCTTTGGTTTGCAATTCTTGGGATTCGAGGCTGTGGACTAGTGGAGACATTTATTAAATATAAATAAACAATAAGTAAGTAGGTAAATAAATAAGATCAAAGCCAAGGAAAGAAAGCAGGCTTGAGTTGCATCACAGCCCTTGGGGTATTGAACCACCCAGTGTCAAGCATGTAACGGAAAAAGAGTAGAGGAATAAGATACCAAGATTTGAAAAGGAGCCATAAAGGGGACTAAGAAAATAGGTGAGGCTGAGCAAAACAAAACCCAGTGAGAGTTTATCATGGAAAGTCGGAGAATTTTCTAAGATGGAGTGTACAGGCCAAATGCAGCAGTAAATTATGGATGCAGACTAAAAATGTGTGTGTGTTTTTTTTAAAGATTTTATTTATTTATTTGACACAGAGAGAGATCACAAGTAGGCAGAGAGGCAGGCAGAGAGAGAGGAGGAAGCAGGCTCCCTGCTGAGCAGAGAGCCCGATTCGGGCTCCATCCCAGGACCCTGAGATCATGACCTGAGCCGAAGGCAGAGGCTTTAACCCACTGAGCCACCCAGGCGCCCCTAAAAATGTTTGTTAATGACACTTTCCCATAGACCTGATTTCCTGTCAGTGTCCTCTTATGCAATATTTGCAAAGCTATTAGAATAGTGAGTTGCATGTAAGAAAAACCATGGGAGTGTTTGATAAAGTTTCAGAAACTGATTTAGTAAGAGTCAGATTTCAGTGGACTGAGAACCAAAAGCAAAGATAGCAAATGCACACTCTTCTTACAGAAGTATTTTATATTAAAAAAAAAAAAAAAGAAAAGAAAAAGGTATATGAGTGGGATAAGATTTACAGACACAGTAGAATGAATAGTTAATAAAGGTTGGTGAGAAGGTTGAGAGTTCATATGTGATGATCTTAATTTTATCAGTTAAATTGGAAAAAAAATGGTCACCTGTGGTGGGGTCATAGGACTTAAATTGAATGGCAAAGATACAGAAACATCATTTGGTGGGATTAGGGTTTCACAAAAGAAAAGTTAAAAAAAAAGAAGTCCCTATTGTCAATAAAAGACTTAAGATAGTTACTTCTATCCTCTGATTCTATCTTGAAACTTCTGCTACTTCCACATGAAGTCAGTAAAAGGAAGTTTTCCAGGCTCAGTTGTGGGTATGCACGGTCATGTTAGCCTCTTGTCTTCTAAAATGGCAGTGCCTCCATTTTTAGTAAACACTAAAATTCAGAGGAGGCCAAAATATTTTAAATCTTTTTTTTTTTTTTTAACCTCAAACTATTGCAAGTGAAGGGTTTATTTTCATGGTAGAAAAATAAGTTGAAGATCGAGTGCCTAAGATCAAAGTTACTGACAATGTAGGTTCAAGTCACAGGCCTCCAGGGACTCCTAACAGAATACATCTCTTGCTACTACTTCTGTGGACAGGTCATTTGGGATTAAACAAGTAACTGATGCTTTTGCAGGGTTTTTCTAGTTGCTGTTATTTAAATATTATATTGATAAGGGAATACAAGGGAAGGTTTTAAAACACCCATAAGTGATGATTAAAGTTACTTGGGGTAGAAATGAATTGTCCTTCACAAATCCACTTATATTAATTTTTTGATGCCCCCAGAATTAATTATCTACAACTCTTTATGAGGAACATAGGAAATAAAGGGAGAAACCCTTCCAAATCATGACTTATTGAAAGAAGTGGGCATAATATCATGTACAATTGAGATGAAAGTGCTTGAATAGGAATGTCCCCTACATCAGTACTTCCAGACTGGGTTAGAAATGACACAGAGTAACATAAATAAGACTATAAGATTGATTTAGAAATAGTGAGGGTTGCCTCGCACTTCATGAAAGGCTGCAATGAAATCCCCTGTGTGACTCCATGGCAGAAAACCTAAGTGTGCCTCATTTCCACATTGAATACTGGGGAAGTTTCTTAAAAACCCAACCTTCCTTCTGTAGATTATCTCATAGAAAAAAAGACATCAAGCCTCCGTAACCCTGAACAGGAAATGAGAAATCTTAGTAAAAACAGCTGCAGCTGCTTTTTCATGAGAAGAGGAGGTGATGATGTGGTAACAGATGCTCCACTTCTCCCTTAGTGACAAAGCATATTGGTGATTTCAAGTAGGGCTGGCATCTCAGAGAAAGCAATTAGGTTCTTCATGAGTGATGGTGGTAAAGACACCAAAGTAATTAGGACAGATTAAAGCAAAGAAAGATAAATATCTTGCCCAAATAGAGGTCGAAGCTACATGACCACAATTACTTTGGCAGGAAACAGAGCAGTGCATATGGTCATGAGCAGTGATGCCTTAATATCCTAAAAGTATAATTCATGTGAAATGGTTATTAAAAGACTTTGATTTAAGATATCTTATGTTGTCACATCAAAAAAGCATATTTGCTGGAAATATTTGGTGATGGTCTTTTTTTTTTTTAATGAAGAACTTCAGCTCTTCAAGATTTTATGCATTTATTTGACAGAGAGAGAGGGATCACAAGTAGGCAGAGAGGCAAGCAGAGGGAGAGGGAGAAGCGGGCTCCCTGCGATGCGGGGCTTGATCCCAGGACCCTGAGATCATGACCTGAGCTGAAGGCAGAGGCTTAACCCACTGAGCCACCCAGGTGCCCCGGTGATGGTCTTTTAAAAGAGGATACGGGTATATTTAAATACTATTATTTTGGGGAGGAACTTTTATATTTTATTATCTAAAGATACTCACAGCAGACTCAAGGAGATAATAATTATGAGTTTGAAATCTACTCTTTAATTTTATATAGGTATTATCTAGTTGGATTGCAAAAAGCTCTTTTATTTTTTTTAGACATACTTGCCAATTTCTACATTTTTGTTAGGCTGCTATCATGATGTAGTGGGCTAGCATCCTGAATATTATTTGCTGGCAAAATACAGGAGTACTGGAAATAATACATAAAATTATCTAGTTTAGGCATTGCAACCAGTAAATACCATAAGAGTGGCTTAGTTGTAGTCTTTTGTTGTTGTTGTTGTCTTAAAAACCAAAAGTAAAGAAGTAAAGTTCAGAGAGATTCTATGGTTCTTTTTTTCTTTTTTCCCTATAGTTCTAACATCAAAAAATTGAGGCTGTAAATGAGAACTATATGGACTAGTGTCAAAGGCACAGATAAATAAACCAAACTCTTTCAACAGAGATTACATTTTCAACTACTCTCTCTCATGGCCAGCTTTAGGTTGATAGGAATATCCTTATTTGTCAGAGAATACCAGACTCTTCTCTGACAGCTAGTCCCTCTCTCCACCAGCATTCACATGGATGACTCCTTAAGTTTTTATTTAAATTCCAGTTAACACAGTGTTATATTAGTTTCAGGTGTATAATATAGTGATTCAACACTTCCATAAAATGGATGACTCTCTTTTTGATTGAGTTGAAGAGCTGAAAACATACTTAGGTAATCCATGGAATTAGGAGTTTATGTTAAAACTACTTGGGAAAAATGGACCAATAAGAAACTGACAGTTTTCACTACTATTAACTCTTCTTGTTTCCCTCCTCTAACACACACACTTCAGATGTTTGGTCCCTTTGGGAGCCTAAGACAATTTTGCAAGGTTGAGAGGTACACCTACTTTAATCTGAGATCCAGGAAATGTTCATGCCCAAAGTCAATTCTGTGAAACTGTACTGAACTTACATACCTTTTAAAATTTCACTAAATCCTCTGATTCTCATTTCCATCTCTTGCCAACATCATGGCAATCCTCACAATAGAGGCTAAAGGCAAGATTTCTGATGCTATCTTTTGGAAAGCCTCCTTAATTTTTCTCTTGAAGATTCATTATTCACAGCAGTCAAAAATAGTTTAGGCATTATACACTAAATATTCCAAAACACATCTTTCTTCTTTTTTCCTTTTGCAGAGTATGGAATTGAAGCCAAGTAACTAAAATAAGAAAGAACAAAAGAGAACAGCAGTAATTGAAATGGCATGACCATTAAAAGGCATGTTGAGAATGACTATAACAAAGAATAGGGGTACATTTGAAAGATTTTTTCCACTACTATCTGATTCTGTTTAACTAAATTTTAAAAATTCCTCAACAAATGCAATCACTGGCATACTAATTGTTACAGTTTATACTTTTATCATGCTGCAGATGATGGAAAAACTAATTCTCAAATGCTTTAATTTTTAGCTGATAGTTACATTATACATGACATCAAAAAGTAATATAAAATAAACACACCTAAAGCTTAATGTTTAATTTTGCTTCATTTATTAGAGGTACAAAAGTCACTTTCACCAGAAAAATATGAAATTTTTGAAGTAATGTACTCAAACTTGCTCTTGTTTTTTATGTCAAGTTTTCATTTAAATTCCAGTTAGTTAACGAACAGTGTAATATGAGTTTCAGGAGTAGAATTTAGTGATTTGTCACTTACATATAACACCCAGTGCTCATCATGGCAAGTGCCCTCCTTAATCCCTATCACCTATTTACCCCATCCCCCTGCTCACCTCCCCTCTGGTAACCATCAGTTTGTTCTCTAAGGTTAAGAGTCTGTCTCTTGATTTGCCTCTCTTTTCCTCCCCTTCTATGTTCATATATTTTATTTCTTAAATTCCACATACGAGTGAAATCATATGGTATTTTTCTTTCTCTGATTGACTTATTTTACTCTCTAGCTCCACCCACATTGTTGCAAATGGCAAGATTTCATTCATTTTTATGGCTGAGTGAAATTCCATCCCACATATACAACATTTCTTTATCCATTCATCAGTCGAAGGACATTAAGGCTCTTTTCCATACTCTGCTATAAACTTAATCTAGAAATCAACTATAAATACAAAGTTTAGCATGTAACTAAAACAGAAATGTTTTGAGTTTAGAAAAATAAGGAGGAGCGCCTGGGCGGCTCAGTAGGTTAAGCCTCTGCCTTGGCTCAGGTCATGATCGCAGGGTCCAGGGATCAAGCCCTGCATTAGGCTCTCTGCTTAGCAGGGAGCCTGCTTCCCGCCCCCACCTCTGCCTGCCTCTCTGCCTACTTGTGATCTCTCTCTGTCATAAATTAAAAAAATCTTAAAAAAAAAAAAGAAAAATAAGGACACTGAGTGCAAATATGTCTGAAATTTCAAGAGGTATATATATTACTTAATGAGAAAGAGTAATGTAGAGGCTGACTGAAGGGGAAATAGTGATAACTTGAAACACAATAAATTGAAAGCCACTGTGACACCTTCAAGTACGTTGTTGTTGTTGTTGTTGTTGTTGTTGTTTTAGATTTTATTTATTTGACAGACAGAGATCACAAGTAGGCAGGCAGGCAGAGAGAGAGGAGGAAGCAGGCTCCCTGCTGAGCAGAGAGTCCGATGCGGGACTCAATCCCAGGACCCCGACCCCGGGATCATGACCTGAGCCGAAAGCAGAGGCTTTAACCCACTGAACCACCGTGGTTCCCTCAATTTTTTTTTTTTAACATCAGCAATTTCACTCGTGAAATTTTCCATTATGATTAAAATTCTTTAATCCTCAAATTTGGATTCCAGATATGATGACATATAAACATGGTTGTAGTTCCATTGTGAGATTAATGGAATAATCACATCACTCAAAACCATTGAGAAATGTTAAATATACACTTTAATACAAATGCATGGCATTATTTCATACAAATGCATGACATTATTTCATAAATGATATTAAATATAGTTATCTAAATAAATGATACTATATTTAGATCATGAGCAAGCATAGAGCAAATATTTTCTTTTTTTTAATTTTTTAATTTTTATTTTTTTTAAGATTTTATTTATTCATTTGACAGAGAGAGATCACAGTAGACAGAGAGGCAGGCAGAGAGAGGGAGAGAGGGAAGCAGGCTCCCCACCGAGCAGAGAGCCCGACGCAGGACTCGATTCCAGGACCCTGAGATCACAACCCGAGCCGAAGGCAGCGGCTTAACCCACTGAGCCACCCAGGCGCCCCAAGCAAATATTTTCTTGATAAGGATTACTATCAGCCATCCTAAGACATTTGAAACTTAGATAAAAATTTAGAAGACATAAAAATAGAATGAACACCAGTTATTAAACAAAAAGTATAATAATCAAATTGGTTCATTTTATATATATATATATATATATATATATATATATATATATCCCTTTTTTAACTTATTTATTTGAAAGAGAGAGAGAAAGCATGAGCAGGGGAGGGGCATAGAGAGGAGTAGATTCCCCACTGAGCAGGGAGCCTGATGTGATCCCAGGACCCTAAGATTGTGACCTAAGCCAAAGACAGATGCTTAACTGACTGAGCCACCCAAGCACCCCTTAGTTCATCATTTTAAGTTTGATATCGGTGAAAGCACATATGATGGGGAACCGTGGGTAGTTTGGAAGATATTATGAAAAGGATGAAAGCATTAGTTTTGATTTACATTTTGTTCCATATTTATTAGAAAAGAGTTATGAAATTAAGTTAGTATTTAGAAACATGTGTCTTATAGTGAAACAAAGGAAGTGTGAAAGCAAATGACAATCCCTATAATAAATGAGTCCTGAGAGGATTAGAGCCAAGACTAGCATGGCCTGGAATTTGAATAAAGATGAGGTGACATATATGAGAGAATCACTAAAAGAAGAAACAACTTACAAATGAAGAAAACACATCCACAATGCTACAGAATTTTGAAAACAAAAAGTAATTTTGGTCCTCTTAATAGCAAGAGTGTTTCCACGTCAAACCAAGTACTGACAAGCAATATGAAATCTAGCCTATCCCACCCCTTCATGAAAATATCTCTATAGATAAACACAGAGAACTCAAAATTGATGTCAGTTCTCTAATCTTAATTAATAGAAAGCCATGAACCATTTTCTATATGGATTTCCCACTGATTATGTAACTCACATAGGTGGATTACAAAGCATAATTTTGGACTAAAATACCCTTTATACTAAATTCCAAGTAGACTGATAACCCCTGAAAAGGTAGGAATTTTTCATATCAACTTTATTTTATACCTTTTATTTAAGGACACAGTGACTGCAATGAACAGACAATAATCTAAACAAATTGGAGGGCTATTGCCCTGCTCACATTTGCTGAGTTTGCCTGACTGAAATGAATAGTTTGTCCATCATTCCACTGCCATTAGCCTTCTTATTTTTACATTCATAGGATGCCATAACTAAAAATGTACAATCCAGGAGAATATAGAAGGTCAAGGGAAAATGTGAAAAGCATTGTAAATGCCTTAGTCATGGAAGCAAAAATATTGACACTTTTAGCAGAGTTGGGTATAAAAGGGATGCAGCAATACAGATTCATGCAATATAGATTCCAAAGTATAAAGCTTCATTTAAAGCATATATGATGATCAGAAAAATAGGAACTCTGACCTTGGTTCCTAAGGTCAGCAGAGAGATGTGTGCTAAACATCGCCAATTAAGCCAGGTTGCTTTACATCAAATTTTGTAACTTTAAACCCCATCATATGTAAAGCAAATATTTTGTGCTGTCCCTTTATTATCTCAAAATTATATCTACAGGAGATTTAACTTACCTAGATATATAATTTTTTAAATATACCTTAACTATAGTATAGAAAATAGAGAAAGTAAAAGTAATTATGTATAATAAAATGCATTTACTATGCAAACTTAAGGATTTTCTACCACAGCAATAGTCTATAAGCTAGAGAAAACATACTTCTAAAGACACAGAGACTTATTCATGATTTCAGTATTTAGCTTGAGAAAACTTAATTATCACTCCAAATAAAATCAATGGAATTATAACTAAATGTTTAATTATGATCTCTAAAAGGTAGTTCCAAAGACTAGGCACCTGACCAATATATACACTGACAATTACTGAAAAAAAATATTTTATCATGATCATGATTATTATAAAACAACTTATTATTTTAGTTATGCTTCATTATCACAAATTAATTAATGAAAAGTAACATAATTTGGTTATTCTTATATAATAATAAATAACTTATACTAGACCTGTGTCATTTTAAGCTGAACTTTGATATTTTTATTTGTTCATTTTATATAATGTATTCAACAAAGTTGTCTTTTTCACCTTATATATATATATAGTGATGCTTATTATATGCTTAAAAACACATTAATATGTCCATTTCTCTTTTTAAAGATTTTGCTTGAGAGACAGAGAGAGAGAGAGAGCAGGAACAGTGAGGAGGGGCAGAGGGAGAGAGAGAAACAGACTTCCTGCTAAGCAAGGAGCCCAATGTGGGACTCCATCCCGGAACCCTGAGTTTATGACCTGAGCAGAAGGTAGATGCTTAACCAACTGAGCCACCCAGGTGCTCCAATAAGTTCATTTCTGCAGAAAACTGTAGTAAGCCTCCTTTTTCAACAGAAGGTAAGTCTTATTGGTTGAGTGAAAATGCAGACTGCTTTATGTGATAAGTATTTTTTTGTATGTCAGATCTGTAGGTCTAAGTGCAAGTATGATGAATGTATTTATATGTGGAATCTAAAAAAAGAAAGAAAGAAAGAAAGAAAGAAAGAAAGAAAAGAAAAGAAAAGAAAAGAAAAGAAAAGAAAAGAAAAGAAAAAAAAGAAAAGAAAAAGAAAAAGAAAAACAAATTCATAGGAAAAGAGATCAGGTTTGTGCTTATCAGAAGCAGAGGGTCAAGGGAGAGGAACATGGAGGAAGATGGTCAAAAGGTATGAACTTCCAGTTGTCAATAAGTAATAGGGAAGTGATGTACAATATGCTATCTATAGCTAATGTAGCTGCTGTGTGATATATAGTTGTTAAGATAAATCCTATGAATTCTCGTCACACGGAGATTTTTTTTCCTTTCTTTTCTTTGTATACCTATAGAAAATGTGGCTATTAGCTGAAGATATTGTGGTATCCATTTCACAGTATATGTAAATCAAAACATCAAGCTATAAGCCTTCAACTTACATAGGAATATATACTAATTATTTCTCAACTGGGGAAACCGGGAGAAAATCTCTTCACCATTTTTTTTAATTGGCAGAAGTATATTAATTAATTTCCTAAGCTTTTCTGGGTTTCTCTAAATAAAAGAATAACAGTTTAAAATTAGCTATTATTTTAGAAATCTTGATAAAAGCCTTGGTAACATTTCTCAAAAATACAAAAGACTGGGTAAAAAACAAAATCTTTTAGAAGCTTATGGTTTACAATCTTCTTTCAAAAATTGGAGGTAAACATATTCAAAATGTCAGACTAAAGATCATTAAAAATTGTCAATGCTGCTAAGTCACTTTGAAATTTTTGGTTCATACTAAAGAGTTAAAAACATTGAGTGACATTGCCTTAAGAAGGCAAAGTTTCTCAAATAATCATTTATAAGAATGCAAAGTACAAAAAGAATTAATGCCAAATTTTGCTTTTATCACAACAGTAATAATCATCTGAGAAAACAGCTAAGATCATGTAATAAAAATTATTCACTTAGTTTAGTAGTTATAATAATCTACAATATATTTAATTATATACCAATAATACAGGGATTATAACTAATTTATAAAAAATAAAGTAAAAATACTATGGACTAACAAAAAGTTAAGTTTAAATTTATATACATATTTTTCTTTGAGAGTTGCATGACTATATATTTGAGATGTTGATTTACTAACAAGGAAACATACTTACTTAAAAATAATTTTTGCAGAGGTGCCTGGGTGGCTAAGTGGGTTAAGCCTCTGCCTTCGGCTCAGTTCATGATCTCAGGGTCCTGGGATTGAGCCCCACATCGGACTCTCTGCTCAGTGGGGAGCCTGCTTCCCCCCCTCTCTCTGCCTGCCTCTCTGCCTACTTGTGATCTCTCTCTCTCTCTGTCAAATAAATAAATAAATAAATAAAATCTTTAAAAAAAATAAAAATTTTAGCAGGCATAAAAACAAAAATGTTTGAAGACCATTTTACTGGAGGACAAAAATTTTGCTATATTCTCTCCCTCCCCCCAACAATTTCCCATAATATCATAATACCACTAGGACAGTATTATTGGTTGTAGAAATTCCTAATTCCTTTGGCAAAGCTTAGGGGCAAGATTCTGTGTTCTAATGGAAAGTGGAGATGCAAATGTTGAATATATATCTTTACATTGAAGGATGAACATAAGAAAGAGCAAATAAAAATGTACACTACAGAGCTAATAAAATGATAATATATCATAAGAAAAAAGCAACATTGCCTGAGAACTCGGAGGAAAACCATATTTCTAAACAGATTATTTTGAGATAAAAGATATAAAAGCCACATGCTTTGTATATTCAAAGATGCATGACTGAATGTGAATGACTTTAATGGAACAAGAAAAAAATTTCATAATGAGGAAAAAACTTAAGACAGGTGCATTTCCATTTTTATGCAAATACAGAAAATTAACAGAAACCTTACAGCTAAAGGAGAGCAGACTATCAGTAACAAACATCAGGAAACATGGGAAAAGTATGGTATGAAATAAGAATATCTACACTGTTACTTATTTGTATTTATATACTCAGTCATACATTTAATAAATATTTGAAAAGACATGAATTAAACACTAAAGACATACTGAGTAAAACAGAAAGAATTCCTAAGTCTAAAATCTGAAGCAAGAGGTATACTATAATCAATTAATGAGAGAGTAGTGTTAATATTACAACCGTCATTAGCTTTGGACAAGAGCATGTGGTGACCAGATGGAATAAAATATGGGATCTAACCAGATTTAGAAAGTTTTCCCAGGACTGATGATAGAGTTAAGAGCTGTAAGTTTAATGAAGCAAAAACAAAATAGGAAGGGGCACTAAACAGGAAAAATAACACTTGCAAAACCTCATTGTGGTAACTAGATGGCATGTGTATAGGAATAAAATAATTCAACATTAAAAATCTGGTATAAAATTACTAAAAATAAAACAACTGAAAAATCAGAATTATTACAAAGAAATATATATATAATATACATAACATCAATATACATATATTAAATATATTATAGTATATGCATAATATTCGGTATATATATTATATGTGTTATATGCATATACTTTATGTATTATTGTAAATTTTAATCTTTGTGTTTTTTGGACATGCCACATGTTACACTGCAACTATACATTTAACTTGAAACATGTAACTTGCCCCCCAAACACACAAATTTTTTGTTGTAAAACATAGTAATAGTAAATTGTGAAATACCCAGGCCTGGGTAGATCTCCTGGTTCTGAATTTTGTAATTATTTTAACTTGTTTTAAGGATTTTGCTTCTCTTACTATTTTATGTTAGTTTTGATTCATCTTCTTGCCCATTGAAATTTTTAGTGTTCCCAAGTCTCTATCATCTACAAATCCAATTAGAGTTCAGTGTGTTAGAAAAAAGAAAAAAAAAATACATATATCTACCAACCCATAAATAGATGAGACAACATTTCAAGTGTATCACTAGAGTTTTACTTCATTATACCCGTAAAGGTCAGTGCTATGAAAGCTTATCATATTTTTAAAAAGACAGTACTACATGAAAGCTGGATAATCAAAGAAGTGTTCAGAAGAAAGTAGTATTTGGGTTGCATTTCCAAATCTCACAAAAAAGAAAAAAAAAGAATGGATTTATTTCATGTTAAGCATGAAAATTATCTCGAAATATTTCCTGTTTAGTAAATGGTACTGAAGGTGACCATCTCTCTTCTCCTCTTTTTCAGCCATGAATAATTGAAGTTGAAAACAAATGAAACTGAGAATAACTCAGCTGAGGGGCATCTGCGTGGCTCAGTCAGTTAAAGGACTCTTGATTTCAGTTCCAGCCATGATTTTGGGGTTGTGAGTTCAAGCCCCTCCTTGCACTCAGCAGGGAGACTACTTGAGAGTCAATGTCTTCCTTGCCCTCTCTTTCTGCCTCTCCCTCCCCCACTGCTGATTCTCTCTCTCTCTCTTTCTCTTTCTCTAAAAATAAGTAAATAAATAAATATTTTTTAAAAAGGGAGAATAACTCAGTTGAAAGATAGTCAAAACATAGTCTCTGTGTCCATCTGATTCTGAAGGTAAAATTTGAGGTTTTCATTAAATAAAGTCTGATATAGCTTGGTCAACTTTACGTTTTACAGAAAACTTTTGCCTCAGTTACTAAGTAATGAAAAATAAAGGTAGAAGCTCAAATATACATGAAGGTGGAAGTGAAGGCATCTCTTCATTACTTCCTTATTTCTTGAGGGGGTGCTTTTGAAATTCAATGGTCTCAGCCACTAACATGGAGAGTGATGCATCCTGGGAGACATGAACCCAGAAAGAAGACCTGCTATCTTCTTTCCCATTTATGTCCAGTTGAAGGTAGGGTACATGTCAGTGTATCTAACTCAGGCTTAACATCTGAGGTTTACAATTTCCTACTGTTTCAGTTTCATAACCCATTTTGATAATGCTTACAAAGTAGTGTATATTATCCCCCCATTGGTGGGCTATATATTTTATTTTTTGCTGCACCACACACCTCTTTCCTGATTCAGTGTGGAAGGACTTGCTGTCGCTTCTGAAAAACTGGCATTGGGATCTTTCTCCTTCAAATGAGAACTTATAGGATGAGAAAGACTACAGAATTGATCTAGGGCCATAGGCCATAGCAGCTGGTGAAATCTGTTCTAGACCAAAATTCCAAACCAGTGATCTTTCTATACTTTCTTTTGTAGTTCATCCAATTCTAATACTTTATGTAATGCTAATGATTTCACTAGAATTGTTTGAAGTTTTTCAGAAAGTTTTTTTTTTTAAAGCAAGGTGATTGTGTTCTAATAGTACTAATGATTACTTCATAAACTTTTATCTACTATGAGATCTTTTTAAATGTGCATCTGATTTAACAAGTGTGAATAAATATTTATAAAATCTCAAAAAATCTGTTTTCAATTAAGAGAGCTAATAGGTTTGTATTAGTGTTATTATTAACTAATTAGATTCCAGTAAAAAAAAAAAAACATATTGACACAACTGGAGAAAATTTTAAACTGAAGTAATTTGATTTAAGTAATGTAGATTTACTCTGTTTATGTGATATAGCTTGGATTTAGTAAACCTATCATTCTGCTGTACATCAAAGAAAGTCATTTGAAAAGATAAAATTTTAACTTATTTTAAATCAGCTAGTTTAAATTATACATAAAAATAGTCATATGTGGGATGACTGGGTGTCTTAGTCCTTTAAGGGTCTGATTCTTGATTTGGGCTCTGATCATGATCTCAGGGGTCACAGGTTAGGGTCCCACAGTGGCTCTGGCTCTGGGTCGCATGGGAAGTCTGCTTGAAATTCTCTCCCTCTGCCCCTTCCTGGGGTTCTGTGTGTGTATGAGTGTGTGTACTCCCTCATTCTCTCTCTCAAATAAGTAAATCTTAAAAAAAAATAGTTACATGTACAAAGTTAATGTAGGAAGTGTGATGACTGTGTATATATTTACCTGCATTCATTTTATTACATACTGTCTCTTTAGTGCAATAGTACTTATAGGGAGCTCTGTTAACTCATAGAATACAAAAGAGGGAAGGAAAATTGCAATCTAATTAATGATTACTTATTTTCACAATGGGTCCTATTTATAACATTTATTCTCTTTTGTAGTATAGCACAAGTGTGGAAAGTACAAAAATTACTGAGTTGTTATTAATGACATTTTTCTATTCTTCTGAACATTGTTTAAGGTCGCTTTAGCTACCACCATCAGGATGTTAAATATGTATCTGGAGTGCCTTCTTTATGAAGAGGTGAAAAAGTGCTTTTTAGAATTTGCAAGGTTGGGGCGCCTGGGTGGCTCAGTGGGTTAAAGCCTCTGCCTTCGGCTCGGGTTGTGTTCCCAGGGTCCTGGGATCGAGCCCCACATCGAGCCCCGCATCAAGCCCTGCATCAGGCTCTCTGCTCAGCAGGGAGCCTGCTTCCTCCTCTCTCTCTCTCTCTCTCTCAGCCTGCCTCTCTGCCTACTTGTGATCTCTGTCTGTCAAATAAATAAATAAAATCTTTAAAAAACAAAAAGAATTTGCAAGTTTTTTTTTTAATATTCACTTATCCAACATATAATGCATCATTATCTTTTTATGTAGTATTTAATGATTCATTAGTTGCATATTAAAAAAAAATTGCAAGGTGTTTGCTGTGAGATTCCAGTGCAAGATTTACACTCAAGTTCCTGAGTCTATTATCATAAATGGGAACCAAGTAGGTCTCTGTAACTCTGAAAGTTACTGATCCCTTTTTGACAATATTAAAATCAGTGAATATCTTAAAATTAATCTTTCCACAAATGTTTACTAAGACCACCTAAAATGTTTCAAGCTCTATTCCAGAAATTAGGATATAGGGAGGGTCTTTTTAAACATTTGTTTGCAGAGAAGTTACATACCATTGAAGGAGACAGCTTATATAAGTAAGTACATAAATATGTACATGAGAAATTGGAACAGCTGTTCAAGTTGTATACATAAGGTAAATCAGGGTGTTATGATATAATGACAATGTAACTCCATTAGGTTAAGTAGTTAAAAGAATGCCTGTCTAGGGGCGCCTGGGTGCCTCAGTGGGTTAAAGCCTCTGCCTTCGGCTCAGGTCATGATCTCAGGGTCCTGGGATCGAGCCCCGCATTGGGCTCTCTGCTCAGCGGGGAGCCTGCTTCCTCCTCTCTCTCTCTGCCTGCCTCTCTGCCTACTTGTGACCTCTGCCTGTCAAATAAATAAATAAAATCTTAAAAAAAAAAAAAAAGAATGCCTGTCTGAGTAGGTAACACACATACCCCAAGTTAGAACTCTTCCTGGGAAGATCAAGTAGAATGATATTCTAAGCAATTGCTCTAAAATAAGAATGTACTCCATGCATTCAGGAAGCCACAAGAAAGACAATGTGATCAGAACATAGAAGCAAGAGAAAGGAATTACAGGGTAAGATCATCTTTCAGGCCTTGTGAAGAAGACAAATGATGTAGAGCTGTTTTAATTGAAGCAAGCCTAAACTTTATCTCACATGTTAATGGAAGATACTGTGAAGAGTTTTATGCATAGCTTGCAGGGGTGAAATGTGAGAGCAGAGGGAACACATTGAAGGTCAAATAATTAATCCAAGAAGAAGTTATGGTGGTTAGTGCAGTGATAGTACATAGCTAGCACAAAGTGGAGACATTAGGCATTAAGATAGATTTTTTTTTATACTAGGAAAACTAAAGAGTTACTGATGTACTTGTGTGAGGGAAGGTAACACTCAAAGACAATTTCTCAACTTTTGATTGAGCAACTGATTGGAACCAATGATATTTATCAACCTGGGCAAGACTGAAAGAGAATAAGATAGGAGTGTCAAGAACAGGAATGAAGACATTTTGACATGTTAAATTTGAGGTCACTGTAAGAAGTCTACATGAGCCTATTGAATAAGAAGTATGGGGTTCAGAGAATTCAGATATAAAATTAAGAATTACCAACAAACAGTCCATGTTTATGGGCCAGTGAAATGAAGAAACTGGGTGTTGGAGACAGTAGCAATTACTTCTTGAAAAAAAAAAAAAAAAAAAGAGGAGAGAGTCCAGAGTGTAAGTGAAGAGACTCACCTGGTTGATAGGTGCAGGGATTTTATCCATGGTAGTGAGATAAAAGGCAGAGAATGCATGTGCCATGTGCATTTGCTCTTGATGAAATCAGTCCATTCAGACTGGTTCTGTTTTCTCAATGAAGCATGAGCCAAGGCTATTAGATGAGAATGAAGAAAGAATAGAGAAAAGAAAATTAAGAAGGATATAGAAAATGAACAAGATATTTGGAGTGTTAAGACTTTTTTTTTAAATGTAAAGTACAGTCAGATTTCTGAGTTAAGTATAAAGTGACTATTTGAAATTTGTAGTCTTGAATTTAAGGTGAGAGAAATCAGTTCTGTTGTGTGCAGTCATGGAGAAGGCAGAAAATTGAGTTTAATTAGGTATCAGGTAAAACAGATGGAGAAGGGGAAAGGGAATTAAAAGTGTTTGCAAGGGTGTTATTATAATTATGGAGCATTGACTCTAAGTTGAACAGGAAATAAAAATGAAGACATAAGTTGAAGAAAAAGTAGTTCATAGAAAAAAATCAATTGGAGTTTTCAGTAAGGTCAAAATGTTGGTAAAAAAGAAAAAGAAACGGAATAAGGATGACACAAAACATGTTCAGAGAGTAGTTTTTCATTTTGTTTCATTTTTTTTCACTTATATCTGAATCCTAATTTAAGTAGTAAATGAAGAAAAACAAAAAGAAAGCAATACATTCATTTGAGGTAGTGTTGTCAGGACACAACTGAGTTTCTGCTATAAAGAGGCAGATGGACTTGTAGATATAATTTGAAAATTTGAGAAAATTTGCTGATTATATGTCTTATCAGTCAAGATATATCATAGGATGTTGTATAAGTGTAAGGAACTATGCCAGATTAATACATATGCATGATATCAAGTGGACCTGGAGACATGGGTTTCTAGTGGTATATAAAGTGTAGGAGGTATTTATGGTGTGTAGATTTTTAATCAGAAGGAAGGCAACAAATCATTTTGATATGGATAGTGTGGGGCCTCTGAGCAATTTTCATTTCAGTCTTGGGAGTGATATCCAAGGTGGTAAGTGTGACTGAGGGCCTGCTCAAAAGATGTCTTCTTTAGGTGACAAGTTCTACTGAGGTCTTTTTACACAACAACCTTGTTTTGTGGCACTCAGCACCCTTCCAGTAGGAGCTAAGAAATTTCCTCTTTTTTTTTTTTTTGTTTAAACTGTGAAGAGAGCTGAGATGCCCGTCAACAGATGAGTGGATAAAGAAGATGTGGTCCATATACACAGTGGAATATTACTCAGCCATCAGATGGGATGAATACCCAACTTTTGCATCAGCATGGATGGGACTGGAGGAGATTATCCTAAGTGAAATAAGTCAAGCAGAGAAAGTCAATTATTATATGGTTTCACTTATTTGTGGAACATAAGAAATAGCATGGAGGATATTAGGAGAAGGACGAGGAAAATGAAGGGGGTGGGGTTCGGAGCGAGAGATGAACCAAAAGAGACTACGGACTCTGGGAAACAAACTGAGGGTTTTAGAGGGTAGAGGCTTGGAAAGATAGGTGAGTCTGGTGACGGGTATTGAGGATTGCGTGGAGCACTGGGTGTTATATGAATCATGGAACACTACATCAAAAACTGGTGAAATACTGTGTGGTGACTAACATAACATAATAAAAGAATAAAAGAAAAAAAAATAAAGTGGAAGAGTACTGTAGTGGCTGGACTGGGAAGGGCTCACATGATACTTCTCCTCTGAACAACAATGCTGTGAAGAGAAATATATATATATATTTCTCTTCACATATATGTTCTTCATATATCTTCATATATATATGATTTAACACAGTTTGATATTTGTCTATGGGTATTTTCAGCTGTAGTTAGTTCTTAACTTTTAACAGAAGCTCTCAGATCTTTTTCACTGTGCAAAAGGATTAAGATGTAATGTGTATACATACTTACACATAAATAAATACATATATATTTATTATACATAAGTATATTTACATACCCAAATATGCACACTGACCCGACTCTATGCATTTTACTCATATACAAAAATAGATATTATAAAAACAAATTTAAATTATGTTATAGGTAGAAGTTCTAATAATTTCCTATCCACAAAGAGCATACCTGTGTAAGCGTTTGGGAACATGGCAACTCCATTTTGGAAACCACTCAAAATATACACAGTTTAAAAAACACACTATCAAAATTATGTTAAATTGATTCAAAATTATAGTTAAATATTTTAATATATAAATATATAAAGATAATTTCATTTTTGTGAAAAATCATAGGTAGTCTATAATTCAAAAAACTGGTAAGAATGAAACTATATAATCTTTTTTTCAAGAGATTAAGCTTATTTTCAGCTTTGTGAAACCTGATTTCTGGATTTGCTGGTTGGTAGAAGATATTTTTATTTCTTTGTTCTGACTGCTTTCAGAGTCAACATGTATACAATTTAGATGTATTCTAATGCTCTAAATTTATGTGTAAAAATAAATCTGAAATGTATGCTAGCATGGCATGCAGTTTGATTCTTCTGAGTCCTCACAAGCCCTCTTCCTCTTTATCCCCATTGTCCCTCCTTGATTTGAAACCCAATCATTTCATATTTGGTTTGCTTCAGTAACTTTCTTTTCTATCTTTTCACACTCTCTTTCACCTTTGACCCAATCTGTGACCCATTACAACATTTCTATTCTAAATTTAGTTCTTATACTTTGTAACTGTCATGATTGCTAAAGTGCTGCTGCTACTTATTACATTGGATTCTAATTTCTCAGCTAAACATTTATAGTATAAAACACTTTAAAAAAAATCACCCTGTTTTCTATTATCAACTGAAATTTATCCTCCTCTCAATACAAACATAAGAACTTTACTCCAAAAGTTTCAACTTCTTATTGTTCCTTACACAGTTTATTTTCTTACTCTGTTTTGTATTTTTTAATTGAAATTCAATTAATTAACATATAATCTATTATTTGTTTCAGGAGTACTGGTCTGTGACTCATCAGTCATATATAATACCCAGTGCTCATTACAACACATACCCAATGTCCATCACCCAGGTACTCCAACCCTTTCATCACCTTCCCCTCCAGAAACCTTCAGTTTGTTTCCTGTGATTAAGAGTCTCTTATGGTTTGACTCCCTCTTTGGGTTCATCTTGTTTCATTTTTTCCTCTCTTCCCCTATGATCCTGTGTGTTGTTTCTTAAATTCTACATATCACTGAGATCATATGATAATTATCTTTCTCTGATTGGCTTATTTCACTTAGCATAATACCCTCTAGTTCCATCCACATCACTGCAAATGGCGAGATTTCATTTTTTGATGGCTCCATAATATTTCATTATATTTTTACTACACGTTCTTTACCAATTCATCTGTTGATGGACATCTGGGCTCTTTCCATAGTTTGGCTATTGTGGACATTGTTGCTATAAACATTGGGGTGTAGGTGGCCCTTTGGATCACTTTATTTGTATCTTTGGGGTATATATATTGTATTGCGATTGCTGGGTCATAGGGTAACTCTATTTTCAATTGTTTGAGGAACATTCATAGTGTTTTCTAGAGTGGCTGCACCAGCTTACATTCCCACCAACTGTGTACGAGGGTTCCCATTCACATGCTTGCCAACACCTGTCATTTCCTAACTTGTTAATTTTAGTCATTCTGACCGGTGTGAGGTGGTATGTCACTGTAGTTTGGATTTGTATTTCCCTGATGCCAAGTAATGTTGAGCATTTTTCATGTGTCTGTTGACCATTTGTCTGTCTTCTTTGCAGAAATGTCTGTTCATGTCCTATGCCCATTTCTTGATTGTATTACTTGTTCTTTGGGTGTTGAGTTTGATAAGTTCTTTATAGATTTTGGATACTAGCCTTTTATTTGATATGTCATTTATAAACATCTTCTCTCATTTGGTTGGTTGTCTTTTGGTTTTGTCAACTGTTTCCTTTCTGTTCAAAAGCTTTTTATCTTAATGAAATCCCAATAGTTCATTTTTGCCTTTGTTTCTCTTGCCTTTGGAAATGTGTATAGCAAGTAGTTGGTGTGGCTGAGGTCAAAGAGGTTGCTGCCTGTGTTCTCCTCTAGGATTTTAATGGATTCCTGTCTCATATTTAGGTTTTTCATCCATTTTCCTTTTTTTAAAATTTTATTTATTTATTTGACAGAAATCACAAGTAGGCAGAGAGGCAGGCAGAAGGGGGTGGAGGAAGCAGGCTCCCTGCTGAGCAGAGAGCCAGATGCGGGGCTTGATCCCAAGACTCTGGGATCATTATCTAAGCCAAAGGCAGAGGCTTAACCCACTGAGCCACCCAGGCGCCCCTTTCATCCATTTTGAGTCTATTTTTGTGTGTGGTGTAAGGAAATGGTCCAGTTTCATTCTTCTGCATATAGGTATCCAATTTTCCAACACCAATTTGTGAAGAGGCTGTCTTTTTTCCACTAAATATTCTTTCCTGATTTGCGAAGATAAGTTAACCATAGAGTTGAGGGTCCATTTCTGGGCTCTTTATTGTGTTCCATTGTATGTGTCTGTTTTTGTGCCAGTATCATGATGTCTTGATTATAACAGCTTTGTTATAGAGCTTGAAGTCTGGAATTGTGATTCCACTTTTCTTTTCTTTTCCAGTATTGTTGTGGCTATATGGGGTCTTTTCTGGTTCCATACAAATTTTAAAATTATTTGTTCTGGTTCTGTGAAAGAAGTTGATGGTATTTTGATAAGGATTGAATTGAATGTGTAGATCATTCTAGGTCACATAGACATTTTAACAGTATTTGTTCTTCCAATCCATGAGCAAGGAATTTTTTTTTTCCATTTCTTTGTGTCTTCCTCAATTTCTTTCAACACTGTTCTGTACTTTTCTGAGTATAGATTTGTTCTGTGTTTTGTTTGATCTTGTTTATTTAGGCTCCTTCTTTTAAGATTCAGTCTGTATATTATGGATATATATATATATATATATATATATATATATATTCTCTTTTAAGAGGACAGTGTACTTGTTAGAGAAAAATTAGCTCAAGTGAAAGTAGAACCATGAGTATGCTCTAAGACACAAATATGGACTCTAAAACTGCACCCAGTGGAGGATGGATCCCGGAAAATGGGAGCACTTGTATTTGAATTAGAATATGCAGACTTAGAGGGTAGACATGGGTTTGGGCTAAGATGTTCAGCACAATAAAAATAAGAATTCCAACGTCCCTGGAAAATCCAAGAAAGAGACATATTTTTTAGCAAAGTTGTCACTATATAAGAAATGCATAAGAAGAAGTCTACATAGGGATATTAGATATTGGAAAATATATAGATATATCTAAGGAGATTGTATTAGTTTATTTTGTAGAAATGTATAATATAAATTTTTCCTCTGTATACACACTTTAGTGAAATTTACATTATCAATTTTTTTAGTTGCTCTTTTAGGAAGAATCAGAGAGGAGCTGATATTTATTCTTGGGTGATAGAAAGAAAAGTGGCATTCAAAGCTTCAGAAAATAGAAGATGAAAGGTTAGCTGGTATTTTAGACACAAAAGTCCTACAAAGTACCTCTAAGTGCCATCTCTTTAAAATATCTTTCCTTAATGTTTACATCTTACAATGTTCCCCTCTAAGTCTGGCTTTCCTGTATGAATTATTTTTTTAGCAAATATAGTGCTTGTTCAGGTGCCACCATATGTAATACCCAATTATTCTATTTTATAGACATAATTTTCACAAGAAATTTGAAGAATTTCTTGAGAAAATAATAATCTAAATATTATTTAGATCTTTAAAAATCTGGAATTTTGACATAATCAACTATTTATAATTGTTTTATCATTAGTATTAGGTCATTTACAATATGTACTTCTTTGTACATTAGATAGTATAAATATCAAATATTAAGATTATTTATTACTTTATGTTTATTCTAAGTAGAAATAGTAGGAGAGTGTTTAAGGTACAGTCAAGAAGTATTGCTAGAAAACTAGAATCTTGCATTATTTCTCTTCATTTTATATTTTATATTTTTTATTTTAAGCTTGTTCATAAGCCATCAGTAGCACTAAAAATCTCCAAATATGGCTCTCGAGAATAATTTGGTATGCACAAATGGATTAATGCTAACATAACTGTTTGAGGCATCCAATAGGGCTCAGAGGTTTGGTAGTCTTCCCCTATCCCCTAAGTCTCTTACGTCAGAAAATGTCATCACAATTAAACAAAGAAAAATTTCATGGTCCAAATACTTGCCACAAATAGTAATGCTTTGAGTACAACATTCTAATTAACTTTTTGTGTTTTGCTCAAATTGCTTGTCTTTGTTTAGTTCATCTTTCCTCCTCCATCTCTTCTAAAAGTGAAGTAGTGAGTTTTTTATTGATATTAAAAATGTGCTGCATTGGGATAGGGGGATGGTCTAAATGGATGATGTATATTAAGGACAGAGCTTGCTGTGATGGGCACTGGGTGTTACATGTAAGTGATGAATCACTGATTTCTACTCCTGAAACTAATATTACAATTTATGTTAATTAGAATTTAAATAAACACTTGAAACATTAATTTTTAATTACTTTTTTTTTTTTTTTTTTTTAATTTTCAGCGTAACAGTATTCATTGTTTTTTCACCACACCCAGTGCTCCATGCAATCTGTGCCCTCCCTAATACCCACCACCTGGTTCCCCCACCCTCCCACCCCGCCCCTTCAAAACCCTCAGGTTGTTTTTCAGAGTCCATAGTCTCTCATGGTTCACCTCCCCTTCCAATTTCCCTCAACTCTCTTCTCCTCTCCATCTACCCTTGTCCTCTATATTATTTGTTATGCTCCACCAATAAGTGAAACCATATGATACTTGATTTTCTCTGTTTGACTTATTTCACTCAGCATAATCTCTTCCAGTCCTGTCCATGTTGCTACAAAAGTTGGGTATTCGTCCTTTCTGATGGAGGCATAATACTCCATAGTGTATATGGACCACATCTTCCTTATCCATTCATCCGTTGAAGGGCATCTTGGTTCTTTCCACAGTTTGGCGACCGTGGCCATTGCTGCTATAAACATTGGGGTACAGATGGCCCTTCTTTTCACTACATCTGTATCTTTGGGGTAAATACCCAGCAGTGCAATTGCAGGGTCATAGGGAAGATCTATTTTTAATTTCCTGAGTAATCTCCACACTGTTCTCCAAAGTGGCTGCACCAGTTTGCATTCCCACCAACAGTGTAAGAGGGTTCCCCTTTCTCCACATCCTCTCCAACACACGTTGTTTCCTGTCTTGCTAATTTTGGCCATTCTAACTGGTGTAAGGTGGTATCTCAATGTGGTTTTGATTTGAATCTCCCTGATGGCTAGTGATGATGAACATTTTTTCATGTGTCTGGTAGCCATTTGTATGTCTTCATTGGAGAAGTGTCTGTTCATATCTTCTGCCCATTTTTTAATATGATTATCTGTTTTGTGTGTGTTGAGTTTGAGGAGTTCTTTATAGATCCTGGATATCAACCTTTTATCTGTACTGTCATTTGCAAATATCTTCTCCCATTCCGTGGGTTGCCTCTTTGTTTTGATGACTGTTTCTTTTGCTGTGCAGAAGCTTTTTATCTTGATGAAGTCCCAAAAGTTCATCTTTGCCTTTGTTTCCTTCGCCTTTGGAGACATATCTTGAAAGAAGTTGCTGTGGCTGATATCAAAGAGGTTACTCCCTATGTTCTCCTCGAGGATTCTGATGGATTCCTGTCTCACGTTGAGGTCTTTTATCCATTTCGAGTTTATCTTTGTGTACGGTGTAAGAGAATGGTCAAGTTTCATTCTTCTACATATAGCTGTCCAGTTTTCCCAGCACCATTTATTGAAGAGACTGTCTTTTTTCCACTGGATATTTTTTCCTGTTTTGTCAAAGATTATTTGACCATAGAGTTGAGGGTCCATATCTGGGCTCTCTACTCTGTTCCACTGGTCCATGTGTCTGTTTTTATGCCAGTACCATGCTGTCTTGGTGATCACAGCTTTGTAGTAAAGCTTGAAATCAGGTAACGTGATGCCACCAGTTTTATTTTTGTTTTTCAACATTTCCTTAGCAATTCGGGGTCTCTTCTGATTCCATACAAATTTTAGTATTATTTGCTCCAGCTCTTTGAAAAATACTGGTGGAATTTTGATTGGAATGGCATTAAAAGTATAGATTGCTCTGGGCAGTATAGACATTTTAACGATGTTTATTCTTCCCATCCAAGAGCATGGAATGGTCTTCCATCTTTTTGTGTCTTCTTCAATTTCTTTTAGGAGTGTTCTGTAGTTCCTCGAGTACAGATCTTTAACCTCTTTGGTTAGGTTTATTCCGAGGTATCTTATGGTTTTTGGTGCTATAGTAAATGGAATCGATTCTCTAATTTGTCTTTCTGTATTTTCATTGTTAGTGTATAAGAAAGCCACTGATTTCTGGACATTGACTTTGTATCCTGCTACATTACTGAATTGCTGTATGAGTTCTAGTAGTTTGGAGGTGGAGTCTTTCGGGTTTTCCATATAAAGAATCATGTCATCTGCGAAGAGAGAGAGTTTGACTTCTTCCTTGCCAATTTGGATACCTTTTATTTCTCTTTGTTGTCTGATTGCTGTTGCTAGGACTTCTAATACTATGTTGAACAAGAGTGGTGAGAGTGGGCATCCTTGTCGTGTTCCTGATCTCAATGGGAAGGCTGCAAGCTTTTTCCCATTGAGGATGATATTTGCTGTGGGTTTTTCATAGATAGATTTGATGAAGTTCAGGAATGTTCCCTCTATCCCTATACTTTGAAGCGTTTTAATCAGGAACGGATGCTGGATTTTGTCAAAAGCTTTTTCTGCATCAATGGAGAGGATCATGTGGTTCTTCTCTCTTCTCTTATTGATTTGTTCTATCACATTGATTGATTTGCGAATGTTGAACCATCCTTGTAACCCAGGGATGAATCCTACCTGGTCATGGTGGATAATCTTTTTAATGTGCTGTTGGATCCTGTTTGCTAGGATTTTGTTGAGAATCTTAGCATCCATATTCATCAGTGATATCGGTCTGAAATTCTCCTTTTTGGTGGGGTCTTTGCCTGGTTTGGGGATCAGGGTAATGCTGGCTTCATAAAAAGAGTCTGGAAGTTTTCCTTCTGCTTCAATTTTTTGAAACAGCTTCAGGAGAATAGGTGTTATTTCTTCTTTGAAAGTTTGATAGAATTCCCCAGGGAATCCGTCAGGTCCTGGGCTCTTGTTTTTTGGGAGGTTTTTGATCACTGCTTCAATCTCGTTACTAGATATCGGTCTATTCAGGTTGTCAATTTCTTCCTGGTTCAATTTTGGGAGTTTATAGTTTTCCAGGAATGCATCCATTTCATCTAGGTTGCTTAGCTTATTGGCATATAACTGTTGATAATAGCTTCTGATGATTGTTTCTACTTCCTTGGTGTTAGTTGTGATCTCTCCCTTTTCATTCATAATTTTATTAATTTGGGCTTTCTCTCTTTTCTTTTGGATTAGTGTGGCCAATGGTTTATCGATCTTATTGATTCTTTCAAAAAACCAGCTTCTAGTTTCGTTGATACGTTCTACTGTATCTCTGGTTTCTACCTCGTTGATCTCTGCTCTAATCTTGATTATTTCCCTTCTTACGTGTGGAGTTGGTTTGATTTGTTGTTGATTCTCCAGTTCTTTAAGGTGTAGAGACAGCTGGTGTATTCTGGATTTTTCAATATTTTTGAGGGAGGCTTGGATGGCTATGAATTTCCCCCTTAGGACCGCCTTTGCTGTATCCCATAGGTTTTGGAGTGAAGTGTCTTCGTTCTCATTGGTTTCCATAAATTGTTTAAGTTCTTCTTTGATCTCCTGGTTGATCCAAGCATTCTTAAGCAAGGTGGTCTTTAGCTTCCAGGTATTTGAGTTCCTTCTGAACTTTTCCTTGTGATTGAGCTCCAGTTTCAAAGCATTGTGATCTGAGAATATGCAGGGAATCATCTCAGTCTTTTGGTATCGGTTGAGCCCTGATTTGTGACCCAGTATGTGGTCTATTCTGGAGAAGGTTCCATGTGCACTTGAGAAGAATGAGTATTCTGTTGTTTTAGGGTGGAATGTTCTGTATATATCTATGAGGTCCATCTGGTCCAATGTATCATTCAATGCTCTTATTTCTTTATTGATTTTCTGCTTCGATGATCTGTCTATTTCTGAGAGAGGCGTGTTAAGATCTCCTACTATTAATGTATTCATATCAATATGACTCTTTATCTTGATTAATAGTTTTTTTATGTAATTGGCTGCTCCCATATTGGGGGCATAGATATTTACAATTGTTAGATCATCTTGGTGGATAGTCCCTTTAAGAATGATGTAGTGTCCTTCTGTATCCCTGACTACCGTCTTTAGTTTAAAATCTAATTTATCTGATATGAGAATCGCTACCCCGGCCTTCTTTTGAGGCCCATTGGCGTGAAAGATACTTCTCCATCCCTTCACTTTCAGTCTGGGTGTATCTTTAGGTTCAAAATGGGTCTCTTGTAGACAACATATGGATGGGTCCTGTCGTTTTATCCAATCTGCAACCCTGTGTCGTTTTATGGGTGCATTTAGGCCATTCACATTGAGAGAGATTATTGAGAGATACGTTTTTATTGACATTGTGTTATCTTTGAAGTCTTTCTTTCTGTCGATTGTCTCTATATTTCTGTTCAATGCTATTCTTAGGATTTTTCCTCTTTTATAGAACCCCCCTTAATATTTCCTGCAGTGACGGCTTGGTGGTTGCATAGTCTTTCAAGCCTTGCCGGTCTTGGAAACTCTTTATCTCTCCATCCATTTTGAATGTCAGTCTTGCTGGATAAAGTATTCTTGGCTGCATGTTCTTCTCATTTAGTGCCCTGAATATATCTTGCCAGCCCTTTCTGGCTTGCCAGGTCTCTGTGGACAGGTCTGACGTTATTCTGATGGGCTTTCCTCTGTATGTAAGGAGCTTCTTTGTCCTAGCGGCTTTCAAGAGATTGTATCTACAATTATGATTCCTCAATTTTACTATGAGGTGCCTGGATGTTTTTTTTGAATTTATAATCTTGGGGGGGGACCTTTCTACTTCTAGTACATGAACACTTGTTCCATTCGCAAGATTGGGAAAATTTTCATGAAAAACTTGTTCCACTATATCTTCTAGACTTCTTTCTTTCTCCTCCCCTTCAGGGATTCCAATAATTCTGACGTTGGAACGTTTCATGGCATCATTTATTTCCCTGATTCTGTTTTCGTGGCTTCTAAGCTGTTTGTTCCAGGCTTCCTCCTGATCCTTTCTCTCTATTTGTTTGTCCTCCAGATCACTAATTCTATCTTCTGTCTCAGTTACCCTAGCTTTTAGAGAATTTAGATTAGATTGGAACTCATTGAGAGCGTTGTGAACCTCATCCCTGGTGGCCTTCAGCTCTGCCCTAACATTATGAACCTCCTCTCTGGTCGCTTTCAATTCTGCCCTAATCAATTCTGTTTGGTCATCCATGGCTTTCTCCAACCTAGCTATTGCCTGGATAATTGTTAGCCTGAATTCTCTTTCTGACATATTGTCTATGTTGATAGCCGTTAGCTCTGTTGCAGAAGGCCCATCCTCTGTATTTTTCTTCTGTTGGGGATTCCTCCTCCTAGTCATTTTGGTGAGAGATGACTGGACAGATGTAGCTGGATGTATTGACCGTGGTGCAGTCAAGGTGCACCCTGGAACGCTTCTGAGCACTCAGGATTCCCCACCCAAATGAGAGAAAAAAGAAAAGAAAAAGAAAAAAGAGGGAGAGAGAGAGACAGGAAAAAAAGGGAAGATAAAAGTGAAGGTTCAGCCCAAATGGGCCCCAGGGTAAGGTTTATGACGTATATAAACAAAAACAGACTAACAAAAAGACTGATAAAAGTATATGACGAGAGAAAATATATATATATATATAAGCAAAAAAAAGGGAGGAGCCTCGTCAAGAAGAACCCCAAGTATAAGATTTATATACTATCCGGACAAACATAAATACACAGAGACACTGGCAGAAGAAAGAGATGGGAGCATGGTTATAGATTCTCGGTGTGGGCGAGGAAGGTTATTTTGATTCTTCCTGGATGTATCTTGATATCTTTGTTAAAGGACTCAACTTTCCTAAGAAAAAGGGGGATTAAAAATTGGTTCACCTATAGGGGTAGCATTGCTTGGAGAAAGGGGGTTACCTTGAAGTTTAACTCTATATGAATATTAGAAAATAAAAATAAAAAAGGAATAAACTGGACTAAACTAAATTAAAAAATTTTTTTTAAAAATTAAGAAAATAGAAAAGCAAAAGAAAAACACATGTGTATGTATCAAAAAATTCAGGTTAGAAGTTTATCATGGAATTTGATGTACTGGACATCTCACTGTGATGGTAAATAGGTTAAAAAATTATCTATATAAAAAAAGAAAAAAAATGAACCAGAATAGTGGGAAAGAATTAAAAATAAAAGTTGTATCTATGAAGTAGTGGTGGTTGTTCTCTTGTAGTCTTTTTTTTTTTTTTTCCTGATTTGTTTTCTGGGGGAGGGGGCTGCCACGTGGGTTTTCAGTCAATGATGTTCCCTGAGTTAAGTCCTCCCGACCCCCTCAAGGGGGTGGGCTCTGAGAAAAACGTTTTTTTTCAGGTTTTTGTTCTCTGGAGGTTTTTATGTTTGTTCACTTCTTTTCTCTCGCCTTGACAGCTTTTGATGGTTTTTGGAGGTTTAGAGGAAAGAAAACTGCACCCCAACCTCCCTCTCAGAGAGAAGCCTCAGTCTGCTCCCCTGCAGGTGCTGCAGCCGCTGGGCCGCTGGCAGAGCAGGTTCTGAGTCACGGTCCCTGGGGACGCAGGATCTCCTGCTTGTACGCAAAACCAAGGCAGCTGTGGCTGTCTGGGCAGCTCCAGACCGCCAGAGAGGTTCCAAGCAGCAATCGCACACTGAGATTTTCCCGCTGGCTGGGGCTGAGAGCTCAGTGCTTGCGCGCACCTCACCCAGGGGATGGTTTGGGGCGCGGTGCCTCCAGCTCTATCGGCTCTATCGCCGCGTGGGTCTATTGCCGCGTGGGTCCCAGAACACCAGGCTGGGCGTGCACCTCTCTCAGGGGAGGTTGAGGCACGCGCGCACCTCCAGTAAGGTGCGCGTTCTGCTGTCTGGTGTGGCTCCCAGCCCCTCACGGGAGCCGGACTCCACCCGTTCTCGGGCGCACTGGCGGCTCCGGGACAAAGACCAGGTTTCTCCGCCGCACTCTCCGGCTCAGCGCCAGGGGATGCTGCCCTGGGTCTGGGGACTTAAGCCCCTATCCCTATCCGCCCGATTCCCACAATTTCCCCGCTCGAGTCTTTGCTCTTTTCAGTGCTTTCAACAAGACTCCAAGTTAATGCTGGTCCCCAGATGCCGGGCACTCTCGTATTGGGGTATTATTTTCCAGTCGGTCGCCTCTGGTGGCTCCCTCCCCCTTTTGTTTATCTTCCGATATCAGTCCGACGTTCCCACTCCACTTTACCTGCCCACTGGCGTCTTCTGGCCCCCGTAGAGATCCAGACGTGTATAATTCTGATCTCAGGCTGATTTCATGGGTGATCGGAGTTCTTTGGTAGATAATCAGCTCACTTTAGGGTGCAGGTTGAAAAGGCGCCTCCTCCTACTTCCCCGCCATCTTGTCTCCGCCTAATTACTTTTTAATCATTCTATTTTATCTTTATTTTTTGAGAGAGAGAGAGAGAAAGAAAGGGAGGGGGGCAGAGGCAGACTGAGAGAAAATCTTAAGCAGGCTCCACTCAGTGCGGAGCTTGCTCTCAATACCCTAACATCATGACCTGAGTCAGATGTTTAACCGACTGAGCCACCCAGGCACCCCCAAAAATTTTTTGAAGAAAATGTGCTGCATTGGTAAACATGATTATTTCTAGGTTATTATAATTGCATTATAATATAATTGTATTAAGAATTAGAATTCTAGACCTTTCATTGTTACTAATATTAGTGATTTTTATTTTCCAGTACCTAATTGTATGAAAGAATAGGCTAAAATTATTTAATATAAAGGATAATCCATTAAATATTGTTAAATAGCATAAATTGTCATAACACCACAAATGAACCATTGACTAGAATGTGCAGTACCACACGATAGCTCACTGTTCACTAGTGGGTGTATGAAAGTCTGTAATCAACCTAAGCAATGGGCTTAAGGCACAATATACTGAAGTGAAATCATTGAAAGTAGAATTAAAATGCCAAGAAAAATATATATTGACTATAATAAGCACCATTAATTCTAATCAACTTAACCCAACATTTGCTGAATTCTCTCAAGAAATTAAGTGCTTTTGATATTTTACAGATAAACTTCAAACCCATTTTGTTACCAGATTTACTATAAAATTGGTTTTGTTGAACACTTGGATCATATTTGTTGTTGCAAATGTATGGCTTTGATAATCAAAATCTTAAAGATACTTGTTGATACAGTAGCATTATTCCAAACGTATTTCCTCAAATCATCAAAAAAAGTGAGAGAGAGTAAAAGTAGAATACTAGACACTGCCATTATTTTCTTGTTTTTGAATTCATTGAATTATGATAGAGGATTATAGAGGTAGCGGCCGGTGTCTAAGAAAGCCAGAAGGAAATTAAATGTCTGCTACCGAATCTATATCTACTAAATGGATGGTTATATTCCATTATTTGATTTTACTTTCTTCTTTTCCGCCAAGTTGCTACAGAATTACAGTTCCCGGGAATGATCTTAGATTGGATGAACGTTCTTCTTAAGAATATTGCTGATATAAACTGATAGTTGTTTTGTTTTTTTTTTTTTTTGCATTTAGAGACATCTTTTAAAATAAAACATTAATGATTTTATAATTAAACTAAATTATACAGTAATTATTTGAAAATCACAATTTGCTTTTGAAGAGAAATTGATCATATTCCTAAAGACTGGTGACATATCATGTATCTAATAATTGTCCAGTAAATTAATAATGAACAGTATATAGATACAGTGATCAATGAGCTCATTCATCAGTATATATTTACTAACTATAGAAATATTTGAATTATTTTCAAGTCTTCTTTGATAACTAATAAGATGGCATAATCAATACAAAACTCTTGAATTACTGAAACAGTTCCTTTCTGATGGCTTTTTTATGATTTTGATAAGAAGAGTTTTTCATCTCTTCTGACAAACTTCTTTGTAAATTGTATACATATGTGTGTGACTCTGTGCTTATGTCTTTCTATATATCCACCTATTTATCAAATCAGCAATAAATCTTTCAGAAAGCAAGTGAAAGTGAGTTGAATAAGATGTTTTCCTCACTTGTGTAACTGTCCCATCAATATAAAAAACAATGAGAAATTTTGTGAGTTTTTTAAGGAAGACAAACTTAAATATTTTGGAATGTTTACTACTTACCAATCCTGAAATAAATTGCAAAACTATGAAATTGCTCTACATCTCAATATAAAATAAAAGTCTTCCATGCACTGGCTGTACTATTTTTATAAACAGGCTGGAAGCAACCTCTAAATACCGAAAATTGATCTGGATGAATTAGCGTTGACAGCAGATAGTAGCGGTGCCACATATCATATACACTGTCCAACATTTTGCAACGGAAATGCTGCCTGAGGCAGTATATTAAAAACACTGCAGTGCAGCTTAATACTTGGAACTGTTAACAGTTGCCACAGTTGCTTACTTCCTCCTAATCAATGCTTTCAGTATTAGATGATTATGCTGGTTCCGGTACTGCATACTTTCTGGCCATATACTGTTATATTATACACTGAAAGCATTAACATTTGGAAATATTTATGTTGGCTGCATTCTAAGTTTGTGGTGAAAAATTACCTCAAGTTATTTTATTCTCATTGTTTTGTAAACTGGTTAAATATACAGTGGCTCACCTTTTCTTCAATAAACAGCTAGTCTGCTGTGTCCTTATTAGTTTAATCCTACACATCCAGACTCCTTAGCAAAAGGGGCCGCCCATGATCCTTTAATTTTGAGGTAATACACAAAGTATCTTCTATAAGAACTCTACGTTACAATTGTTCTTGCAAAGCATTCTCATTGGCATTTTTGAGTTTATGGCTTCAGTCTTCCTTTCCAAATATCTAGGGCTTCGTTTCTTTTATTATTCATTTTGAAAAACATTGTGGTCTTCTCCAAAGATTTGTACACAAGTCATATTAATCAACTATTTAAATGAAAAGTTTTTTTCTTAAAAATTTACAAAGTATGTAATACAGTTTTAGGTATTAAGGGAGACAATAAATAAAATTAAAATAACACACTAATCTGAATTTACAATACTGGCCCCACAAGGTTTAACACTACAATGTATTTTCTTGATGTTTCTAAATTCCTCTCCTGTCTGTACTTTGAATTATTTACATTAGAACATGTCTTCTTTCTCTACAAATTTTTTGTTCTTTCCTTGATGTCTCAAAATTTCAAACTAAGCTGAAGCATTCCTTATCTTTATTTACTCAGTGGCTAAATGCTAGTCTACCTTTAAGGCTTTTCAAATCCACTTTGTTGTTTAGTGTGACACTGTACAAATTCAAGCCTTCATTATCTCCCATAACTACACAATTGTAGATGTTTCCTAAGGTGTTCCCTTGCCCTTATCCTCTTCTTGGTATAATCAATTCTAAAAATAATCTAGAACGCATTTTGTGGAGTTCAAGTCACTACCCAGACCGCACACTAGCTGGCAACAAAAAGTGTTTTGATTAAATAGGCTTTAATTTCCAATTGAACATGATCAACCTGTGCCAATTTCTTCAATGACAGGCACATTATTGTGTATGTTAACACAACGACTGCCTGCCCACCCCCACTGCCTACACTGTTCTGTCCTAGACTAACTGCTTTGGTTCTTACTAGCTAGCTCATATTTTTCTGCCTTTTTTACCTCTTGCTCTTCTGGGACTCTATTACATGTATGCTAGACCATTTTATAGTATTCAATAGGTCAATGGGGCTATGTTTATTATTTTCACTTTGTTCTCTCTCTACTTCTGTTTGGATACCTTCTATTGTTGTGTTCTCATTTTCACTAATCTCTTCTGCTTTTAATCTGTTGTTGTGAATTATGGGAAAGGAAACAAATCTATATATTTTTATATATTAATAAAAGTTATTAATTAACTTTTCAATTCCAAGTTTTAAAAGTTCTATTTGTTGCTTTTTAAAAATGTCTTCCTTTTTATTCCCCATTATCTTTACTCTTTACTTCAAATTTTTATAATTTTTTTTTAAAGTCCTCATTTACTAACTCTGCCATCTCTGACTCCACACTGACCCACCCCTTCAATATTTATTGTGATGCTCTGACTCTTCCACTCTCCTCTGGTTCCATTGGCTGCCACAGAGCATGCTGGGAGATGTAGTTCCCAATAGTGTAAGAATTGAGACTCTCGATGTTTACTCTGCAACCAGAATTTGCATTCTAGAATACAGTTACTACTTTTTTCCTGAAAATTCTTTATTGAGTTCCTATAACCTTTAAGGAAAACTCCAAAGTGCTCATCACATTTCATGATCTATGGTTGCCTCTCCAACCTCCTCTGTACTATACCAAATGCTTGGTTTAAAAAAAAAAAATGTATTTTCTTACTCTTTTTCTGTTCAAACCCAAATCAAAAAAACTGAGACTCAAAATGAGCTTTTTGGGAAAATACAATGGACGAGATATATATCTTCAATGATTATTTTGCATCCAGAGCTTATTCTTTTTTTTTTTTTTTTTTAGGATTTTATTTATTTATTTGACAAAGATCACAAGTAGGCAGAGAGGCAGGCAGAGAGAGAGGGAGGCATGCCCCCTGCTGAGCAGAAAGCCCTATGCCGGGCATGATCCCAGCACCCCGGGATCATGACCTGAGCTGAAGGCAGAGGCTTTAACCCACTGAGCCACCCAGGCACTTCCAGAGCTTGTTCTTACGATGTTCTTAAAATTACTTTAATTATGA
This sequence comes from Martes martes, assembly GCF_963455335.1. Classification (NCBI taxonomy): domain Eukaryota; kingdom Metazoa; phylum Chordata; class Mammalia; order Carnivora; family Mustelidae; genus Martes; species Martes martes. The sequence goes on along the minus strand of NC_137889.1, from coordinate 78,770,344 downwards.
CTTCACAGAGTGAGTTAGTCCTACAGAGAAAGCAGGTTTTTCAAAAATGATTCTTCATTTGAATCACAGAATTTTAACAGAATTCACTAGCACCTGCCCCAGATGTTCTGAGTCACAGTCTCTGCAAGAGGGGTTAGGTGTCTTTATTTTAATCACTCCATAAGTAATAATAAAACAGAGCCATGGTTGCAAATCACTGTTCTGAAAGGTTAAAGATTGCATTCCTGTATTTATATACTGTTTAATATAATGCTAAAACTTCAGTTGGCAGTCAAGAAGTCTTGGTTGAATTTATAAAAAATACAGCTTTTCTGCATTTTACATATATAATGTATATAGTTAAAATTTTCTTAAATTATATGTGTGTATAAATGTATTTGTTCTGAGTATCATTTTAAGAGAGGATCTGATTGGAGGTAGAACAATCAAGAATCCCTATGCATTTGTGATGCTTAAATTGGTGCCAATAAATTTATTTTTATCCATAATATACTCACACACAAAATAATTGCATATTCTGTTCTCTCAAATTCTTTCATTCTGTATAAGGGACTGATGTTTCATCAGTCCTGTATCTCTTTATAAACAATCACTTAGACTGATATATTTTTGCAAATATAAGGTATTGTAACAAAACTGTGGGAACTTTATACTATGTTTGGCTTTGTTAAATGCACCTTAGCTGATCTAATGTGACCAAGCTGTCACTAGATAATAAACCAATAATTCTAGAATAAAATAAACATTTTCATATTTAAAAGAAAAATACCACCACCATTATTCAAATCAAAAGGTAGATGTAAACCTCACTGTACTTTTGCAATCTCTCTTTATTTTAATCTAGTGATTAGTGATGTAGACATATAATCCTGTCTGATATTCATTTTTATTTTTATTTTGGCAGACTTGCAAACCCTTCAGCCAAAGATTTAACCACAAAGAAAATAGAACTTAAGAACGAGCCATCCGACATCAAAGTATTAAGCAAGCTGTGCTGTGTCTGCTTTGATAATAATGCATTTCCAGAAATTCAAAAGCTTCACCAATAATATATTTTAGAGATAAGCATGTGGTCTACACTGGGTTTGGGTGACCTTATTTTAGAAATGTGCCCTTACTTTACTTTCAAATAGGAAAACCCAGCTGTATTATTTTGCACTCTTTGCCCTAGCAGAAATAAATTTAATAATTTGAATGAGACTTTTCTTGTCTTTCAGTGTTGGTTGTCTTTATTTTTCAGACTAAATTATTTCCTTCTTATTCATTCACCTTTTCAATGATCACCTATTGAGTACCTATAATGTGTAACACTTTTAGAGGCTTTTGAGATACTTATAATGTGGATCATGATGATCTTTGCCCTCCAGGAGATTTAGGGTAGTAATAGAGAGCAACATCACAAAAATAACCACAGAAAGTTAATAGACAATAAAATCAGCACACATTTATTCTAGTCTCTTCAAAACTAACAATTGCATATTAAGCGTAGGTGAGTGATTTGAACCTGCTGGCTCTCAGCTTTCCCGGACCTTATGTGAAAATAAGTGAGATGAAATTTTACAGCTACAAGGCATGCTCTTAGTTGGCTTCATAATTGTGCTTCCAGATATGAATCACTTGATCACTATTTCCTCAGTCATAAAATAAGAGGAAAATGCAGACCTTTCCTACCCTAATTAGATACAGTCTTAAAGCATGTTGTGACCACAGTGAAATGATTCGCTGTGGAAGGGAAGACACCATGTAAGCCTTTACTCCAAGGACTGCATTTAAGAGATCTAGACATGCCTATTTTTACTTTGGTTAAAATATGAGGAGAGACACTAAATTTAATTCAGTAGCCATCACATAACATCTTTAGTTAGAAAATGATTCTTAAAATTAGTTTTTGCTCTATAATCTTGTCTATTATATTCATAAGTAAAGAAGACAAAAGACAGCTAATGAGAATTACCATGTATGAAGTCCTTGTTATGATAATTTAGGAATATATTTTGGATACACTAATAGATAACATACTCAGCTATCAACCAGCATTTAAAACACTGTATACCCAAGAAGTTCTCAACTTTTATGTTACACTTATGCCAATATTTAATCTAGAATTTCTAAACCTCTATCTTTTTTCAGTAGATACCTTCCTGGGAATCCTCAGCCCAAACAATTATAAAAACCTTAGACTAGTCATATGTATCCAAAGATTATGACTGGTTGGTAATTCTTGCTGATGGAGTGAAATATACAATATCGCCCTTGAGGATATTTTCTGCAATTACTGGCAAAGAAGTTTGCTCTCTGGAGCCATCCATAACTATGGGCCTTAGCATAAAGTTCCTTACATTTATTCAGGTTACAAGGGTTCTGTTAAGAGAGAGAAGTAGAATTTTATATGCCTATCTGATACTAATCTAGGGATGATTTAAGTAAAGAAGCCTGGTCTCCAAAATTTTAAAGATGCTCAGGGAAACTGATATTTCAATACATACATACCAGTGCAGATAAATGTGTATACACACACACACACACACACACACACACACACACTTATTGTCCCAAGTCAATTACATTGTTTGGGCTTTTTCATCTGGATACATTCTATGGTAGCTCATCAAAGCTACTCCCAGAAATGCCAATCTCCTCCTCCTGCTCCACATGCCTATTTCTCAGGAAATTCCTGAAAGGTAGGATATCAGACACATCCTAAGTTGTTCTCCAATGAGTTGTACTTGTGTACAATTCCCTCTCCTTGCATGCAGGGGGAATCTGATTTTGTTATAGCCTGAAAAATGTAAAAAAGGTGAAGGCATTTTTCAAATGTGCATTATAATACTTAGTTGATTTTAACTTGCTCAAAAGGGAGAATATTGGGGTGCCTGGGTGGCTCAGTGGGTTAAAGCCTCTGCCTTCGGCTCAGGTCGTGATCCCAGCATCCTGGGATCAAGCCCCACATCAGGCTCTCTGCTCAGCAGGAAGCCTGCTTCTCCCTCTCTCTCTCTGCCTGCCTCTCTGCCTACTTGTAATCTCTGTCTGTCAAAAAAAAAAAAAAAAAAAAAAAGGGAGAATATTCTGTGTGGGCCTCACTTCATCTGATTAAAGCCTGTAACAGAGGAATTGGTCTCTCCCTAGGTCAGACTGATTCCTCTGCTGGAGTTGAAGAAGCAAACAGCCTTGATTACAATAGCTAGGTAACAAGCCATATGATAGGACAGTGAAAGAGACTAGGACATAAGGGCATATGCTGGCTGAGAGCCAGAAAGAAAATGGGGACCTCAGTAAATTCTGCCAACAACCTGCAGGAGGAGGTTGGAAGAGGATCATTTTACAGCCAAGCCTCTGGTGAGCCCTCAACCTCAACTGACATCCAGATTGCAGCCCAGGGAGACTCTGAAACAGAAAACCCAGCCAAGGCATACTAACTCATGATGCACAGAAACTATGAGGCCATAAATGTGTACTGTGTTAAGGTGCTAAGTTTGTGGTAATTTGTTATATAGCAATAAAAAACAAATAGAGGTAGTATCTTATGCTCACAGAGCAGGAACAGGTTTATCCACAGTCCTCCACATGAGGCTGCTCAACAAAGGGCATTACCAACAGAATACTTAGGGCAAGTTCAGGACCGTTGTGGGGAAATGGAGCATTTCTGGGGGGGTCCTATGTTCTTTCTTCTTGCTTGTGTGGACACAGACCCTTTCTTGTGAACTCTCTGAGCATCTATTTGTGTCTGCACCTAGGTTTTTGTGATAAATGACCCTGTTCCCAAATCTTGTTCATATTTTATCACTGGCATTACATTTTCTCATTCTCACACTGAGCATGACTTTTCCAACCTTGGTTTTTACCATTTCTCCATGAAGACCTTATTCAGACTTACAGATGGGGGCAGAGACAGATGATCTCCATATCCTTACATTCCCTTAGTACTCTGTATTTATTTGGTGCTTCATCAAACAGAAAGTGGCAATTAACCAAAACCAAAACTGTTAAAACTAGTCAATGAATTTAATAAAGTTGCAGGATATATAATCAATATATAGAAGTCAGATGTGTTTCTAAACACTAACAATGATATACATGAAAAAGAAATAAAACAGTTCCATTCACAATAGTACTAAAACAATAAAACTTAGAAATACATTTAAACAAGGAATTGAAAAATCTCTAAAATTAAAACTAAAAGATAGTGATGAAAAAAGTTAAAGGAGGGTGCCTGGGTGGCTCAGTGGGTTAAAGCCTCTGCCTTTGGCTCAGTTCATGATCCCAGGATCTGGCATCGAGCCCCGCATCGCATCGAGCTCTCTGCTCAGCAGGGAGCCTGCTTCCCCCTCTCTCTCTGCCTGCCTCTCTGCCTACTTGTGATCTCTCTGTCAAATAAATAAATAAAATCTTTTAAAAAAAAAGTTAAAGGAAACACAAACTGGAAAGATAGCCTGTGTTCGTGGGTCAGAAGAATTAATGTTAACATGTCCATATTACCCAAAACCATCTATAAATTGAACTCAATCCCTATCAAAATTTTAATGGAATTTTTAATAGAAATAGAAAAAAAAATCCTAAAATTTGTATGGAATCACAAAAGACCACGGGTAGCCAAAGAAATCCTGAGAAAAGACAAAGCTGGAGGCTTTATACTTTCAGATTTCAAACTATACTACCTATGGAAAATAACCTGTGTCCATCAATCAATGAATGGATAAAGATGTAATATAAACAGATTAGATAGAGATACAGATATAGGCGTAGATAATAGAATAAGATTCAGCCATGAGGAGGAAGGAAATCTTACTATTTGTGACAACATAGGTGGACCTTAAAAGCATTATTCCAAGTGACATAAGTCGGACAGAGAAAGATATGTATTGCAAGATATCACTTAGTTTTGAAATCCCGAAGATCGAAGTTGTAAAAATGGAGGGTAGAGTGGAAGGTAGGGGAAATCATGAGGTCTTGGTCAAAAGGTACAAACTTTCGTTAGACTAAGTTCTGGGGATCTAATGCACAGTATTGTGATTACAGTTAAAAATACTGTATTACAAACTTAAAAGTTGCTAAGAAAATAGATCTTAAATATTCTCATCACAAAGAAGAAATGATAATTATGTGAGGGGATGGAGGTGTTAGCTAATGATACAAGGTAATCATATTGTAGTATATAAGTCTATCAAATTAACATGTCATACACTTAAACTTACAAAATATTATGTCAGTTGTGTCTCAATAAAACTAGGGAAAAAAAAAAGACTCTGCCCTTGGTCACACATAAGGAACTCATACGTATGCAGACAAAAAGGGTAGAGAGAATGATCACATTTATATTCTCCTCACTGGAAGCATCTGAACCAAGATTTGTCCCCAGACAAGTAGATAAAAAATCCTTGTTTTTTCTAGAATTATTAGAAGATGAATCGTTATCAAAAGAAGAAAATCTATTTTTATTTGTCATGTTCAGTGGAATATTTTCTATTTACGTAATTAATAACCAGGTACCTAAAAATTCATTTCCATTTACATATGGCATTATTATCATGTTAATACTTGTTTACAAATTATATCATTATAGTCATAATAACTATATTATTATATATTCATATTTTAATATTGAATCCAAGGGTAGATATCCCTCATTTTAGAAATATTAGTTGCTCTTGGAACATGACAGACTAATTGATTCATTAATTCGACATTTTGGTGGTACTATCTCTGAATTAAATGTAGGTCTATGCATATTTTATACATGTGTGATACTGATAACTTTGTCATAGTTAGGCAGATATCATCTGACAAATGCAGATATTACTCAGATTAATTCTCACATTATTTTCATATTATGTCTCTACTTACTTTGATGCAATCATTGTTTAAATATTAATAGATTCATTCAATTTTATCCCTGGAGGTGGGCTTACACGAATGCACCTTTTAACAGGGAAGGAAACAGAGGTATTCAGAAGTTCAATAACTTCAGTGTATTTACACAGCTAGGAAGTAGTTGAGTCAGGGTTCATTTTCTTGGCATAAACAATTATACTTCACACTACACCTGGACTTATATATGTCTTACAATCTATATGGCAGTTTTATTTAAAATAGCAATATATTTTCTGAATGTTACATAAAACTGCAAGTCATCTATTCATTTACTTTTCTCCTCTATGAGACTATTTAACATCAATCTATGATAAATCTATTTCCCACATATAGTAGATTGCTTATGATATGCATATACATTCATAATTATTTATTTTAATTTTTCTTTTCATTTCTCATGTTAAATGTAGAATAATCAAAATATTTCCACCAATCTAACCATTTTTGTTTTGGTTTTACTTTAGGGAAAGGAAGCACACTTGGTTACTTGTGATACATCTCATTATTATTTCAATTGTAAATGTGATGTCTTTTAACCCAGTACCTCAAATAATAAAGAAAATAATGAAATAACCCTGAATATATTTACATCTTGAAAATGCAATTCCTTTCATGTCAACTTTTAAGAAAAGGCATTTTATGTGATGTATGTTTATATGACAAATTTCTCAGGTTAGAAAAGTTAAAGATTAAAAAATAATTAATTGTGGTCAATACCAGTAAAGCTGTAAAAAATGGATGCATGTCCTTTTAAGTTTACCAAAGAACTTTCAATATCAGTGAACTATAATACTGTACCTAAAATTTGGTTTTAGGTTGCTTAAAATCAATGTTATTTTGTCGTATAAAATATTTATTGTAAGAGGGCAGTTTGACAATATATAAAAAATGCACAGATTGGATAATTTTAATTAAAAAGGGATCTCTTTTATTAATCTGTTATTTAATCCTCCATTTAAATTGCCACATTTTCCTTTTAGGTTGTGTTCTGATTTTAAACTTTTTGTCTTCTATCTCACCAGTTGATTTATTATAATCAATATGGTAGAGAAAGCTATTTAGATTGAAATTTTTATCACTTATATTTAAGTGATCTCCTTTTCAATAGCTTTATTTTTTATTTTTCTTTTCAAAATATAAGGCATATGTTGTAACAGAAATATGTGAGAATTTCATTCAATATTTTGCATAATGATTTAATCAGTCTCTCTAATACTTTTTAAAAAATCAGCAAAACTGGTAGTAAAATAACTATAATTTAATTTATAATTGAATGCACTAATCAAATCAGCACCTTCACATGGATTTTACATGGATACGGAGGTTGAATTTCTTGTTAATACTGAGGTATTGTTGATTTCTTCAATTTAATAGAATCATGTTTCTTCTATTATGCGCATTCTCACCACCACTTTGCAGTAAAGAAAATTCTCATCTAAACCTCAGCGGTTATCATAATTAAAGAAAAATGTGCAGTCAAGGGGCACCTGGGTGGCTCAGTGGGTTAAGCCTCTGCCTTCAGCTCAGGTCATGATCTCAGGGTCCTGGGATCAAGCCCCGCATTGGGCTCTCTGCTCAGCAGGGAGCCTGCTTCCCCCTCTCCCTCTGCCTGCCTCTCTGGCTACTTGTGATCTCTCTCTCTCTCTCTGTCAAATAAATAAATAAAATCTTAAAAAAAAAAAAGTTCAGTCAAAATTAGTAGTTGGTAGTTTCAATTTTAAGGATGAAATATTTGAAATAAAGTAACATAAAGCCATAATACTGCCTTGGCAACAGGGACAACTTCTATGTAACTTTAGAGTTACATCGAGATATGTGTTAATTATTCTTTGGAAAAGAAGAAACTATTTAAAAGTAGTGTTTTTAAGGTTACAGCACCTGCCTCTTCCCTTGTCCTAGAAGAAACAAAACCTCCTTGAAAACTGGAATTTCAGTTCTTCTCCTAATCGTGATTTTTAATTTCTTTGAAAATAAGTTTCTTCCTCGCAAAACAAATTCTGATCAGATACAACAAGCCAGTGCTTTTCAAATTTTAATGTGTATACAGATTACCAGGGAGTAATATTAAAATGCAAATTATGATTTCATATGCTTGGGTGGAGTCAGATGCTATATTTCTAGTAAGTACCCATGTGATGCTGCTATTGCTAATAATTTGGGTAGTAACCACATTAAAGGTTGCCCTGAATTACAAAATTCTGATGTTTAATTGCCATTTGATGACTTAGATTTACTCTATTTTGAGGCAACATTAAAACCTTCCATATATAAGATTCTTGTTTTTGTAAGACAGAATTAGACGTATTCTAAAGGATAGAAAATGAAGAGGGCAATTACCGGTTTCTAATAAGGGTAAAGAAAGAAGTTATTTCTGGCTTTTAAAATATTAGTTCAGATACAAATACATTGAAATTCGGTAATAACAATTTCATTTTATTTCACATAGTAGTATCATGTAAGAATGCGACATAAAATATGCATATACAAACATATACATTCAGTTATATATTGCAATGTACTAATTGCCTTAAAAATGTAATGTGGAAACCAGATTTATCATCCAATGATCCCTTTAGCTGTTCAATGAATCCATTAGTCCATCCTCTCCATCTTCATCCCTCACTCACTCTATTAGGTTCCTATTGCTACTGTAACAAAATTATGGGAAGTTAGAAATTTAAAATGCATGCCTTTGTGCTCTTACAGTTCTGATGGTTGAAAAACTAAAATGGGATCATCAGGGCAGAATTCCTTCTGGACACATAAGGGGAGAATCTAGTTCTTGTCTTTTCCATGTATTATAGGTTTCCTTTTTTTTTTTTTTTTTTTTTTTTTTGGCTTGTAGACCCTTCTTCACCTTCAAAGCCAGCAATGAGGAATTTTGAAATTTCTTTCTGACTTGTTCCCCTCTCTTCTGTCACTACATCACCTCCCTATTCCCTTTTAATAACAACTCTGTCGTTGCATTGGACCCACCACAGATTACTTTGAGATAATCTCCTCATCTGAAGGTCCTTAATTTAATCACATTTGTGAAGTCCTGTTGAACTTGAGGGTAATATATTCACTAGTTCTAAGGATTAGGACTATCTCTTGGGGCTGTTACTCACCCCACCAAGTTTGTTACATCTTCAGCATTTTGTAATTCATTCTAAAAACCTTCATCTGCAAAATTTTATCATGTCTCCCAATCTGTTGTCATCTCTAGTAATTACTGAAAGTTTACTCCATTTGGTCACTCATCTATTTATTAATTAATGCATTCAGAATGATGTATTAAGCACCTACTATATGGTGGGTCTATGTGCTAGGAATATAGTGATGAACAAAGCAGACATCACATTTCATTCAACAAATATTTCTCAAGAGCTTCCTTGTGCTAATCACTGCTCTAGTTGCTGGGAATAAAGAAATGATCAAAAGAATTCAGGCTTTTTCTTTTTCTTTTCTTTTTTTTTTATTTCAGTAGTGTGGTGTAAATGGTAAAGAGAAATAAAGAAACTAGGTATCAGAGAGTGATGCCTTCTATGCAAATAGTTAAAATATTATAGATGTGATAGATATTTGCCATATAACCATTTTTGAGTCAAAGGTAAGAAGTCTTCTTGGAGCTGGTGATATTTAAGCTACAAAACAGATGATGTTAATGACCCAGCCATGCAAATATCATGTTTCAAACAATGGAAAGGGCTTTTGAAAAACCTTCAGGGGAAAGAGTTTGGCCTTTTCCTCCTACACACCAAAGGACATAAAATGTAATGTCATTTTAAGTAAATATGGTAAGTGCAACCAGGAGGAGGTATCCAGTTCAGAAGGAGAACTAACCCCACCTGCTTGCCTGGGAGCTCTCCCACCTGGAGTCCCATTGCAGGGCTGCTCTTTTGGACCTCCTTCATTCCACTCAGTCTCCTCACTGTGCCACCTTCACAACCATCTGATTCTTCTCCATCCTGCACACAAGGTCTCCAAGCCTGCACATAAGGTCAGCATGATTTCCCCTCAAAAAATTATAACCCTTTCATGCACATACCTACTCCTCAGTGACAACCTGCTATGTCACCTGAGGCCATTTCTAGACTGTTATGCTCCCCTCTGACTCATGTAGTATGACCTTATCATCCCTCCTTCATCATTCTCAATATCCATCACTAATTTCTGGCTTCCTTTACTAACCTGGCATCTTAAGCTTGTTTTGCATGTTAAACTGCGCCCTTAATTCCTAACTCCCCATACTTCTGAATGTGATTTTATTGGAAACAGTGTCATATTATTTGCAGGTGAGTAAGGTGAAGATGTTACTTTGAACCCTAATCCAGTATGACCGTGTCCTTAGAAAAGTGATAAACCTGGATACAGAAGCATGCACACTGGGAGAATGCCAAGTGAAGAGACGGACCGGCATAGAAGGAAGACAATGTGAAGACACAAGGAGAATATCATCTGCAAGCCAAAAGATGCCAGAGGCTACCAGAAACTAGAAGGCCCGATAGAGATCCATTTCTGGATCTCTAGGGGGAGTGTGGCCCTGCTGACATCTTGATTGAAATTCTATCCTCCAAAACCATGAAATAATAAATTTCGACTGTTTTCAACCACTCATTTTAAGATCTTTGTTTAAAAAGCCCTAGGAAACTAATGTACAATAGTATGTGAGTCCAACACAGGGACCTACTATAGACCCTGGACATCGCCAAACATATAACTGTTGAATCATATGAAATCTTAAGTTTGAATTTTGAATTCTATGGCTACAACTTGCGAAGATTCCAGCATTTTGCTTGTCTACTTCTCTAAACCTTTGCTCTGACCAGACTTGACCGTTATACATTTGCCTATTGATTTCATTCCAATGTTTACTCCCTTCCCTCTACAGTCTTTCCCCTTTTGTTTTAACCATGTCCCTTCTAATAATTTCAACTTCTTTCTCTTATTCTCTTGCTCTCTTTGACAAACTCTAATTCTGAATTAACTTTAGTTCTTGCTTTGATCATTGCCTATCTCAGGGTAACTGGTAAACTCTTAAGTTCCTTTCCTTCCTGTTTCTTTTTTTTTTTTTTTTAATTTCCATTTATTTTTTTTTTAAATTTTTTATTTATTTTCAGCGTAACAGTATTCATTGTTTTTTCACCACACCCAGTGCTCCATGCAATCTGTGCCCTCCATAATACCCACCACCTGGTTCCCCCACCCTCCCACCCCGCCCCTTCAAAACCCTCAGGTTGTTTTTCAGAGTCCATAGTCTCTCATGGTTCACCTCCCCTTCCAATTTCCCTCAACTCCCTTCTCCTCTCCATCTACCCTTGTCCTCTATATTATTTGTTATGCTCCACCAATAAGTGAAACCATATGATACTTGACTTTCTCTGTTTGACTTATTTCACACAGCATAATCTCTTCCAGTCCTGTCCATGTTGCTACAAAAGTTGGGTATTCGTCCTTTCTGATGGAGGCATAATACTCCATAGTGTATATGGACCACATCTTCCTTATCCATTCATCCGTTGAAGGGCATCTTGGTTCTTTCCACAGTTTGGCGACCGTGGCTTTCCTTCCTGTTTCAGTACAATGGTTAAATGAGTGGATTTAGGATCCGTGCTAGTTGCTTGGATATTTCATGTGAGTTTTACCACAGTTTAATGATGTTTTTTGTACTTGTTTATTTGTCTAACATCTATCTATGCATTTATCTAAGTATCTATCCATGTATCTATGTGTCATGTATGTATGTATGTATGTATGTATGTATCTACATATGTATGTATCTGTCTATCATTTATCAATTTATCTACTTTTTTTCACAGCAGACTAGTTGTTTCTAGGGAATAGAATGTCAACAGTTAATAGCAAATTCTCTAAAACTACCAAGGGAAAACAAATAATGTGGATACAGCTTTCTGGGTAGACAGTTTTTTTGTTTGTTTATTTGTTTGTTTTTAATGGATAGCTGGAAATATATAATAGTAAATTATTATAAACCTACTATAGCAGAATTCTATGCCATTGGATAAATTAGGGGATTTTCATACATTTGGGGTCTTGTATTTTGGGGAAGAAAGCTCTAAGAAAGGTATATTTCATCTGTTTTGCTTTTATTCATTCTGACTTTGGGGGAAAAGAAATGCATTTATTTGAGAAGTTACCTCAAGAACATTAATTGGGTGACCTTACTAAGTGATAGATTTATCAAGGAATGTAAAAACAAGTCAGCATGAAGGTAAAAAATACTTACTTATCTTTTTCTTAGAACAGGCTGAGGTATAAACTTCCTTGCATTTTTATCTCTATAATAGACATTAACTGCAACATATATGCCAAGGAAGGGTCTTCAGTTTAAAAAAAAAATGTTTTACTGACATTCAGATGGATGATCAAATACTATTTTTGTTCCATTTCCTCATTATAGTTCCATTTTCTCTCAGCAAATAGTTATAACTAGATTTATCCAATGATACAGTAATTGCCAGAGTAAAAAGAACATCAGAAATACAATCTTTTGCTGTCAACTTCAAAAGGAATCTATGCCTATAATAATTAAAATTAAAAAGTGTCATTATTCAAGGAGTTCTTTTTTTTTTGATATTTTACTTCCTTAAATTGGAAGAGAGTAAAATAGAAAAAAAAAAAAAACAGTTGGTGTCATTTTCCTAACAGATAGTATAACGAAGTATAAAAATCAATTATTAAACCTAGTTAAATCAAACATCAGGCTAAGAACACTAGATTTTCCATTTTGTGTATATGCTAAATAGAGGTGATTAGTTTTAAATGACTAATTCTATGTACTTTAAGCCCTAAATGAAATATGAACCATATATTAAAAATAAAATTTCTCCATGAGAGATACAGATGATTTAAAAAGCAGCTACCAGAACATTATTCAAGTCCAGATGTTTTAAAAATAATTTTCATGAAGATGTTTACAAAATTTCATGAAGATTGTTATAGTATGTCATTGGAGAAATTAAGTGACTATTTCTCAGAAGTTCTGGATATATATCCTCTAATATTATTATTTGTTACTATACCAAATAGAATAAAATTATAGCATAATTATTGAGTTTAGGAGTCACTCTTTCACGTTTTGATATCTATAAAATGAAAACACTGTTACAATTGGGAATATACCATATTTTCATTAGATGCTTTTTATATTTCTTCTACATGTTTCAAAAAGTAATGATGCCTCTTAGAATCAATGGTATTTTTTAGTTTAATTAAATATGGCATGGATGAGAAAAGTAATTGTAAGAGAAAGAAAATGTCTTTTTCAGAGTGTTCAAAATTCTATCTTTGAGGGTTGCTGGAGGGGAAGGTGGTGGGAGGGATTGGGTGCCTGGATGATGGACATTGGGGAGGGTATGTGCTATGGTGAGTGCTGTGAATTGTGTAAGACTTATGATTCACAGACCTGTACCTCTGAGGCAAATGATACATTATATGTTAATAAAAAATTCTTTTTTTTAATAGTTTGATTCTTTTATCTTGGCATTTTTAAAAATATAATTTAAAATAATTGATTTATATGAAATTTGTGTGCTTCCTGTTCTCTAGAGAAGTTTACTTATATTGTAGACAGAAATCATCTCTCATGTATTTGTAAGCAGGAAAATAATTGAATTATGTAAATTGGCATATTGTGGATCATGTTATATAATATTTACACAATAACTTCATGAATCAGGGTGCCTGGGTGGCTCAGTGGGTTAAAGCCTCTGCCTTTGGCTCAGGTCATGATCCCAGGGTCCTGGAATCGAGCCCCAAGTCAGGCTCTCTGCTCAGCAGGGAGCCTGCTTCCCTTTCTCTCTCTCTGCTTGCCTCTCTGCCTACTTGTGATCTCTGTCTGTCAAATAAAGTTAAAAAAAAAAACCCAAAAAACCCAAAAAAACCTAAAAAAAAAACTGCATAAATTACTTACCTGAAAATAGCATCAGATTTATCAATACCAAATATAACAACTGGAATGGGTTTCTAGTACTATCTCAGGCAAGCTCCACGATTCTCCAAATAGTTGGCATAATTTTCATTTATGATAAAAATCATATTACTTAAGGAAGTGTATGACCCAATAAGTGGCATCTTAAACATATACATGAAATTATAAAAATTATTTAAGATAATAATATTTTATCAGTTTCTTTTTGTAGTATCCTGAATCGACTTGTATTTCAATCTATTTAATGCATAGAAAAAATATCTCATAGATGTCTTGAGAGAAGCTTGAGAAATTTACAGATGTAGAGGATATTTTGTTCTTGAAAACTAATTATGACTTTGAAAAGGTGACTTAGGGTGAGTCCACTCCTAAAACAGAAGCATATTTTATAGTACAAATGTCAGTGGAGATTTATCTAGAAAAATAACTACATAAACAACTATTTTACTTTATATGTAATGCATTTTAGGTTATAATAAAATATGTTAATTACTAAAATGAACAAGTGACAAATCAAGTGTTAAATTTTTTTAGAAGTTTCCTAACACCAGTAAGATATCTTTCTTCATTTCAAATTGGATTTTCATAGTCTGATCATAAAATATTTAATGTTACCCCAAATATTTGAAGTTATAATCGATTTTCCAAGGGCCTTTTTTATTCATTCTATTGATACTGAGTCTCTTTTGAAGGATTTATCATACCACCATTCCTATTGATCTTCTCTTTTTCATCTTTTTTTTTTTTCTTTTTCATCATTTTAATGACCAGGTCTTCAATTGTCAATGACTTTGCACGTGACTTGGGCATTTATCTAACATTACTTTCTTTAATTTTTGTAAAACTCAATTATATGACTCGGTGCACCTCTGACTCTTTAAACCCCTTTATTATGCTGTGCCTCAAGAGGCTGCTGGTTTAACTTGTTACAACCCTTTAGTGACAGAAATAATGCAATTTATAAATAACTATAGAAATATTTACTTTAAAACCAATAAATATATGGCTATTAATTTACTAGGGCTGCCATAACAAAATGCCACAGACTCTCTAGCTTAAACAACAGAAATCCGTATTCTCACATTTCTGGAGCCTGGAAATCTAAGATCAAGGTGTTAGAAGATTCTGGTTTCCTTTTTCATTGGCTTGTAAATGGTTGCCTTCTTGCTGCCTCCTCACATGGTCGTTCCTCTGTGTACACACATTTCTAGTGTCTCACCTTCTTTTTATAAGTACACCAGTTGTACTGGATTACAGAAATACTCTAATGGCTTTATTTTAACTTAATGAGCTCTTTAAAGATCTTGTCTATAAATATAGTTACATTCTGAGGTACTAGGGGTTAAAGCTTCTATATATGAATTTTTGATGGGACACAATTCACACCATAACAATATTAAATGCCAATGTTTTATTATTGTTATTATGTATTTTATTATTCATCTAACATATTCATTGTGTCTGTTTTATTGCTACTACTGGGCTAGCAGTGAAAATAATACAGAGAAAAATATAAACATAGCAATTTTTTTCATACTATACCAAAATTTAATGTATAAAACTCAAATTTCTGATAACATTTAAGATAAATAATTAAACTCAATTCCTTGAAGGATTCTTATTTTCTTCATGGCTTCTCTAAAATCATCCTTTTTTTTGCCTTCCAATCTCCTTTTCTTCTTTCATTCTTCTACTTACATTCTAAATAAGATAAGATCTAAGAATCAATGCTATTGTCTTTTCCATTCACTTACTCCTTACATGTCTTATGGCTATACATGACATCTTTGAGATATATGTCCTAAACAGGTCTATTAATTATACTCTTTTCTCCCAAATTGTTCCTTGTCTAATCTTCTCCATTTCACATGATGGCATTGATTTCTCAGACAAAAATCTTTACTATTTTTCAGAAAAAAATCTTTATAAAAATCTTTCTTATTCTCCCTTTTCCTTAACATCCACACAAAATTAATCATTAAGCCCTATCAGTACTAACTCCAAAATAGATTTAAAAATACTCTATATCACTTTTTTTTCATAATATTCCCTAGAGCTCAGGGATCAAGCTACAATTTCCATAAGTTAGATCACTCCAATTTCCTCATCTCCCTAATTCCATAGTGTCCATTACTTAATCAGTCTGCAAAGGGAAGCAGAATAATATTTTATGTTGTTATATAAAAGATGAGTAAGTTATCGACATCGCATTACAAAAGTGTTTATAGCTATAACTCTGTATTGTACACTCACATTTTGTCAAGAAGGTAGAGCTCATGTTAAGAAGGTAGAGTTTCATGTTAACATATAAAAAAGAAAAAAAGGGGGAAAATCACACCAACAGGGCAAAGAAAATTTTTGTATGATTATATCAAAAAATTCAGGAACAAAAAATGACAACATCAAACAAACTCTTATGATGAAAACACTCAGTAAACTAGGGATAGAAGGGAACTTCCTCAGCTTGATAAAGACTATCATTTGTAGTTGCACCAAAACAATAAAATCCTAGGAATGAATAAACCTAACTAAAGAAGTGAAAGACCTATATTCTGAAAACTATAAAACACTGATGAAAGAAATTGAAGACAACAAAAAGAAATGGAAAACATTGCATACTCATGTATTAGAAGAACAAATATTGTTAAAATGCCTATACTGTCCAAAGTAATCTACATATTTAATTCAATCCCTATGAAAATGCCAATAGCATTTTTCACAGGACTAGAACAAACAATCCTAAAATTTGTCTGGAAGCACAAAAGACCCCAAATAGCCAAAAAACAGCCTTAAATGAAAGTAACAAACCTGGAGGCATCACGATTCTAGACTTCAAGCTATATTACAAATCTGTGGTGATCAAGACAGTATGATACCGGCACAGAAAGAGACATATAGGTCAACAGAACAGAATAGAAAACCCAGAAATGAACCTACAACTATAAGGTCAATTAATCTGACAAAGGAGAAAAGAATATCCAAAGGGGGAAAGAGTCTCTTCTATAAATGGTGTTGTGAAAACTGGAAAGCAACATGCAGAAGAATGAAACTGGGGATGCCTGGGTGGTTCAATCATTGAATGCCTGCCTTTGGCTCAGGTCATGATCCTGAGTCCCAGGATCTAGCCCTGCATCCAGGTCCCTGCCCCAGGGAAAGCCTCCTTCTCTGTCTCCCACTCCCCCTGCTTGTGATCCCTCTCTCACTGTCTCTTCACTCTCTTTCTCTCTCTGTCAAATAAAGAAATAAATAAAATATTTTAAAAAAATAACGAAACCAGGGCATTTTCTTACACCATTCACAAAATTAAATTAAAAATGGATGAAAGACCTAAATGTGAGACAAGAAACCATCAAAATCCTAGAGAACACAGGCACTAATGTCTTTGACATTGGCAGTAGCAACTTCTTTCTAGATATGTCTTCTAAGGCAAGGCAAACAAAAGCACAAAAAAACTATTGGGATTTCATCAAGATAAAAAGCTTCTGCACAGCAAAAAGGAGAATCTTCTTACATTGTTGGTGGGAATGCAAACTGATGCCACTGTGGAAAACAGTATGGAGTTTCCTCAAAAATTTGAAAAATAGAACTACCTTACAATATAGAAATTTTACTACTACGTATTTATTCAAAGAATATAGAAATGCTAATTCAAATGGATACATGTGTCCCAATTTTTATAGCAACATTATCCACAATAGCTACATTACGGAAAGAGCCCGAGTATCCATCAACTGATGAAGGAACATTGCATACAGTGGAATACTATTCAGCCATAAAAAAGGATGAAACCTTGCCATTTGCAATGACATGGATGGTGCTAGAGAGTATAATTACGGTAAGTGAAATAAGTCAGTCAGAGAAAGACAAATACCAAATACCATATGATTTCACTCATATGTGGAACTTAAGAAACAAAGCAAATGAACAAAAGGGGAACAAAAAAAAAAAGAGAGAGAGAGAGAGTGAGAGAGACAGAGCAAGAAACAGGCTCTTAAGTATAGATAACATAATTTGAGGGTTACCAGAGGGGAAGTGGGTGGAGGGATGTGGGAATTAATTGATGGGGATTAAGAATGTGCTTGTGAGGGGCACTGGGTGGTATATAGAAATTTTGAATCACTGTATTGTATGCCTGAAACTAATATTATACTGTATGTTAACTAACTGGAATTTAATAAAAACTAAAGATAAAATACAAGGGACGCCTGGGTGGCTCAGTTGGTTAAGCAGCTGCCTTCGGCTCAGGTCATGATCCCAGCATCCTGGGATCGAGTCCCACATCGGGCCCCTTGCTCGGCAGGGAGCCTGCTTCTCCCTCTGCCTCCATCTGCCAGTGCTCTCTCTCTCTCTCTCTGACAAATAAATAAATAAAATCTAAAAAAAAAAAGATAAAATATAAAACAAAGTTTTTTTTTAAAAAAGAATATGTATTAAAAATCTATAGCTCACACCATATTTAAAAGTGAGAATCTAGATTCTCTCCACCTAAGATCAGAAGCAGGAAAGAGTGCCCCTGCTCCTTTCAATTCTCCTGTTCATCATCATACTGGACGTGTTAGTAAAATAAAGCAAGAAGAATATACAAATGCATACTGATTTATGAAATATAATATGTTTTTCTCTTTTAGCAGATGACCCAATTATTAGGGATCACCATTATTAATTAATTCATTAAGATTCAGGGCTCCTGGGTGACTCAGATGGTTAATTGCCTGCCTTCAGCTCAGGTCTTGATCCCGAGGTCCTAGGATCCAGCCCCTTTTCAGCATCCCTGCTTAGCAGGGATTCTGCTTCTCCCTCTCCTTCTGCCCCTCTCCCACACTTATGCTCTCTTGCCTCTCCCTCTTTCTCTTTCTCTCTCTCAAATAAATAAATAAATAAATTCTTAAAAAAATAATTAAGAATTAATATCAATGAAAATAATTTCTGGAACTAATAAGCCATTATAGCAAAGCTGAAAGATAAAAGGTTAATATAGAATAGTCAGTTTCTTTCCTATATACCAGGAATAAACAATTAGAACTAGAAAATGAAAACGTGATACCATTTACATTCACATAAACAACTTGAAACATAGATATAAATCTGACAAAACCATGTATAAGGTCTGTGTCAAGAAAACTATAAAACTCTGATGAAAGACTCAAACATTAAACAAATACAAAGATAATAATTAAAAATATTTATGTTTGTTAGTAAAAAAAAATATTCAAGATTGTCAGTTCTTCCCATTTGATATGCAGATTCAACACAATCTCAATCAAAATCCTAGGGGAGACTGAGTGGCTCAATCTGTTGAGCATCTGACTTCAGCTCAGGTCATGATCCTGGGGTCCTGGGATAGAGCCTCACATTGGCTCTCTGCTCAGCATCGAGTCTCCTTGTCCCTCTTCCCCTCCCCCATTCATGCACTCCCTCTCTCTCTCTTTTTATTTCCTCTCAAATATATAAATAAAGTCTTTAAAAAAATCCTAGAAATTTATTTTCTGGATACCAACAAACTGATTCTAATGTTTATATAAATGGCACAAAACCCAGAACAACTAGCACAATATTAAAGGAGAAGAACAAAGTCAGAGTACTGATACTACCTGACTTCAAGACTTGTTATAAAGTTGTAGTAATCTAGAGTGTAGTATTAGTGAAATAACAGACAAATTTATCCATGGACCAGAAGAGAGAACCAAGAAATTAACCCACAAAAATACACCCAACTGATATTTGACAATGGGGCAAAAATGCTTCAATGGGGGGGGGGGATAATCTTTTCAAGAAATGGTTCCGGAACAACTGAACATCCACATGCAAAACAATGAATCTAGATCTAGACTTTATACTCTTCACAAAAATTAACTCAAAATAGATCATAGACAGAAAAGTAAAACGTAAAGATATAAAACTCTTAGAACATAATATAGAAGAAAATCTAGGTAGACATTCTTGGGTTTGGCAGTGACAAATTAGGATACAACACCAAAAGCATAAACCATGAAACAAAAGAAGGATATATTGGATTTCATTAAATTTAAAATTTTCTGCCTTGCAAAAGTTTCTGTTAGAAGAATGAAAAGATAAGACACATAATTAGAGAAATATTTAAAAAAACACATGTGGCAAAGGATTTATATTTAAAATTTCCAAAACTGTTCAAACTCAGCAATAAGAAATCAAACAGCTTAGATAATAAACAAGCAAAAGATCCAAAAAGATATCTCACAAAACAGATATCCAGATGGCAAATAAGCATTTGAAAAGATATTTAACATCATACACTGTTAAGGAACTGTATATTAACAATTAGATACTGGGGCTTCTGTTAAGCATCTGACTCTTGGTTTTGGCTCAGGTCATGACCTCAGGGTCCTGAGATCGAGCCTTGTGTCAGACCCCATGCTCAGTCTGCTTGAGATTCTCTTTCCCTCTGCCCATCCCCTTGTTCTATAAACAAACAAAAAAACAAACTCTTAAAAATAATTAGATACTGTAGCACATCCATTATAATAGCTAAAGTTCATGGAAGCAACCAAGACATAATTCAGTAGGTGAACAAGTAAATACAGACAATGGCCATATTATTTAACACTGAGAAAGAAATGAGCTATTAAGTCACAAAAACATATGCAGAATCCTTGAATATATAATGTTAAGCAAAATAAGCCAATTTGAAAAAGCTATGTACTCTATAATTCCAACTGTATGATTTTCTGTAAAAGCAAAACTAATATGGCAGTGAAAGGACCAGTAGTTGACCAGGAGTTCCAGAGTGGAGTTTTAGGGCAATAAGTCCCTTCCATAAGATACTGTAATGGTGGATATGCATAACATTTTTACACATTTGTTTAAAAAAAAAAAAGGAATTTATGGGGCGCCTGGGTGGCTCAGTGGGTTAAGGCCGCTGCCTTCGGCTCAGGTCATGATCCCAGCGTCCTGGGATCGAGCCCTGCATCGGGCTCTCTGCTCAGCAGGGAGCCTGCTTCCTCCCTTCTCTCTCTCTGCCTGCCTCTCTGCCTACTTGTGATCTGTCTGTCAAATAAATAAATAAAATCTTAAAAAAAAAAAAAAAGGAATTTATAACACAAAGAGTTAAACAACACAAACTACATACTTCAATTGATAATGCATGAATATTGACTCATTATTTGTGAGAAGTACATCACATTAAAGAAGTACATTATTGGTGAGAAGTACATCACATTAAAGCAAGACATTAATAATAAAAGCAACATCATAGAGAAGGAGTGAGCATATATGGGAAGTCTCTGTATTTTCACTCCTTATTTTCTGCAAAGCTAAAAATTCTGTGAAATATAAAATGTATTAAATTAGATTTTTAAAATTTAAATGCCATTAATTAGCATACAATGTATTATTGATTTCAGGGTAGAGTTCTGTGATTCATCAGTTGCATGTAACACCCAGTGCTCATTATATCACACACCCTCCTTAATGCCCGTTACCCATTTGTCCCATGCCCTACCCCCCTTCTCTCTAACAAACCTCAGTTTGTTTCCAATGATTAAGAGTCTCTTATGGTTTGTTTCCCTCTCTGATTCTATCTTATTCTATTTTGTTCCTTCCATTCCCCAATGATTTTTTGTTTTGTTTCTTAAATTCTACATATGAGTGAAATCATATGATAATTGTCTTTCTCTGATTTATTTATTTCACTTAGCACAATTCCCTCTAATTCTATCCACATCATTGCAAATGGTAAGATTTCATTTTTTGATGTCTGAGTAATATTCCATTGTGTGTATATATACCACATCTTCTTTATTCATTCATCTCTTGATGAACATCTGAGCTCTTTATAGTTTGACTATTGTGGACATTGCCGCTATAAACATTGGAGGGCAAAAATCCTTTCAGATCACTACACTTGCATCTTTGGGGTAACTATCTAGTAGTGCAATCACTCCGTCATAAGGTAGCTCTATTTTTAACCTTTTGAGGAATCTCCATACTGTTTACCAGAGTGGTTGCACCAGCTTGCATTCCCACCAACAGTGTAAAAGGGATTAGATTCTTTTCAAAACATGGAAAAAAGGAATGTAATAAGAAGTTTATAAAATTAGAAATAAAACTGACATTTCATGAGAAAACTGCCAAGAATTCAATAAAGTAGTTTGAGTATCATGACACTTAAATAGAAAAAAAAAAAAAAAGGAAAGAAAGAAGGAAGCAACATGAATAAGCATACATCACACAAGAATGTGTTCTAGTACATAGAATGCGTTCATAAGTCATGTCTCCTTTTCTTCAAAATGTTTACTTTGAAATAAAATAAAATTAGAATTTTCAAAATTATCTTAGATTATTTTGATTCGTCATTCTTAAAAAATGTTCTTTTATGGTTTTCCCATTATGCAGCTGAGCATTCCTCTTTTTAATTAATTCCCTTCATTGTTTCAACTTTCTACATGACATTAAGAATTCCTTTTCTTGTTTTGTGTTTTTTTTAAGGGAGAGAGAAAGAGAGAAAGCATGCACACATGCTTACACACAAGTGATGGGGCGCAGAGAGAGAGGATCTTTAGCAAGCTCTACAACCAGTGCAGATCCTGATACGGGGCTTGATCTCATGACACGGAGGTCATGACCTGAGCCAAAATCAAGAGTCTGTGGCTTAATCGAGTGATCCATCCAGGCACCCCTTCTTGTTTTGGTTTTAGAGATTACTGAATTTGGATTTTTCTATTAGCTTTTATCCAGTATTGTCCCATATTGTTCCCTGCCCTCTGCCATAGCTCCAACCACCAATAAATGGAGTCTCTACATCCTTCTGAATTTTGATTGGCCTTGTTTGACAAATAAAGTGTAGTGAAGTGGTAGTATGCTTCTTCTTGTGCTAAGGCTTTGTATATTTCTACTCCCTCTGTTAAAATTCTAAAACCATGTGAACACACTTAGCCTGGCAGGCTGAAGGGTGAGACCATGTGGCTGTATGTAGCCCAAGCTTTCCAAAGTATCATTTGTGAATGACATTTTTTAATGAGCCAGCCACTGCCAATCCACCAGCTGCTTAAAGATGCATGAAGTGAGCCCAGCTGAGACTAGTGAGAATGGTCCAGTAAGAACCACGTAGATGTTTTGCTAACTTGCAAATTAATATGTGAGCTAAATAACTGCTTAAATTGCTTTAAGTCACTAAGTTTTAGAATAGTTTATTATACAACAAAGTTTAACTAAAACAAAAACTTTAAACACATGAATATACTAATGACAATCAAAACTTTTTTCCTCATGAACTTCTGAAATTTTTGTTACTCACTTATTATCCCTAATTGGATATTCCATTACCAAGTTAAACCTTATCAATACTGAAATCATTGTTCCTTTTCCAAATGCTTATTGTTTATATTATTTTCTTCAGCCATATTACTTAAAAATCATACAAACTTGAAAAAACATGGCAATTATGCCTCCTTATCCTTACTATATCACCAATTGGATAATGATTCACCCCAAATGCCTCATCCAAATGTCTTGCACTTTTTTTTCTATTTATAGTACAAGAGTGTTCACTCAGCAGATGTTTAGCTATAGCATGGATGATATAATCTCTTTTTAACTGCTTTTTTATTTGCAGGGTTTCTTACTTCAAACCTTCTAGATATATATTTCTATATTGCAATCATTATTATGTAAAATACTTCATAAAATTTATTTTTTCTTGATACTATTTAAGGAAAATTGTATTATAGCTGATATATAAAAACAAAATCCATTATTATCAGTTCCTAGACTACTTAGCTTTTATTTCTATATTAATTTCCCAATTCTCTCATCCTATAGTCTAACTACTCCAAAATATACTCATTTATTCCTTACTTCCTTGTCTTTGTAAATGATATTTCCTCTGCCTGGAATTCCCTAAATTCACTGACATCGTATGTTGACTGTCCCACTTTTTCTTCAAGTGATAGCTCATATATTGTCACCAAAACTGTAGATGGAACATATTAGATAGGAATAAAAAATATGCTAGCTTAAAGAGTAAACACAATCACTGAAGCAGTATCTTTCATTATTTTTTTAAAAGCTCCTTTCAATCACTCATCCACAAACATGTCCTGTACTTTTATGAGACTTTTGTTTTTTATGATTTTACAGTTAAAATACTATCAGCACTTTCCTTTCCTCTAAATTCTCCACTGCCTTCAAATAAGCTAATGTAATATTCAGTCTTTTTTGATACTTCATTATATTCAACTCAATTGTAAACCTTTATAGTGCTTTAAAAGACTATGAGTAAAATTTTCTTTCACCAAAAAGATCTGATATCATTGGAGATGCTAAATTTTCTATCTTCTCTGCCCAATTGTGTGGTTAATATATATGTCTTACACAGCTCTATGCTTTAAAGAATTCTCAGTGTATTTTTTTCTAGCTGTACTGACAAAAATTGAAGACTGAAGTGAATTTTTTTCAGTGTAGCCTTCCTTGAAAAGAGACCCTTTCTTTGGTAATATTTAACAGTTGTCATTCCATCACACTTTGCTATCAACCACTTATTCCACATTACTGTTAAGCTCCCTAAAATCAGCAGATGTATCATATCATACTGTCCTTGAGCTTCTAATTAACTGTCAGTTCTCAGTTCCATCTTCCTAAATTCTACATTTGGTGACAATGCTTAGAAAACACTCAATTTTACTGATGCTCCTTAGGGACTGTCTGAGATGTTGGAAATTAGTTGATGTCTTTTTTATTCTCAGTTTGTCATCTCTGTGAGACTACAGTCATCACTGCACTTATCCAAAAAATCATGTGGTGATAAATGGTATGCTGAAGATTTTAGGAATTATAGTTTATTTCTATAGTTGATAATAGTTTGTTAAAAATCATAAATAATTGCAAACAATTCCAGTATTATTAATGCCAGTAGCCACTCTGATCAAATCAATTTAGGTAATTATGTATTTGCCATTTTTAAAACCCTTGAATAAGAAGTTTTACTGAAGGATATTTATCTTTTGTACCTATCATTTTGAGACATTTCTTCTTACAAGAAAATTTGAAGATTGTACTTAGAATTGACATAATTTTGATCTATAATTTACATTTACTACTTTACATCTCTTAAAATATTTTTTTCTCTAACTTAAATTTTTTATCAAAACACTTGCAGTAGTTGAATTTAGCAAATACCCCAATAGTTTTTGTGCTAAGGATTTTTATACTTTCAGCATTTGATTTATTAAATAAAATGATATTCACTGTATAGATTTCCTGGCTCTGAAACCATAATCAAAACTCAGTTGTTTAGTGATAGCCCCTTATTATCTCTCATGTAATTTAAAATAGTATTTTCTTACTCTAATATTATGAAATGATATTTGACTCAAAATCACTGAATTTGACTTGCGCTTCTCTCCCAGGAGAGAAAGAGAGGAGTGGCTGTGTGTTCAGCAGCAGCCTCTCCCTCCAGTAGCAGCAAAGCAAGAAGTAGCCAGACACAAAGAGAGGGGCTGTTTGTGGGGTGGGGTGGGGGGTTCACTATGTGGGATGAGGATTCAAGGGACAGCTCCAGCTCCTCCTCACAGTCATCCTTCAACCAGCAAACCAAGGAAGAAAGGAACACCCCCAAGAAGAGAGTAAAGTCAGTGCACCTGGGTGGCTCAGTCGACTAAATTCTGCCTTCGGCTTAGGTCATGATCCCAGGGTCCTGGAATTGAGTCCCACTGGGGTCCCTGATTGATGGGAAGCCTGCTTCTCCCTCTGCCCTTCACCCTGCTTGTGCTCTTGCTCTTTCTTTCTCTCAAACAAATAAAATCTTTAAAAAAAAAAAAAAGAAGAGAGTAAAGTCAGAATGAATAAAAACTCCGAAACATCATCAGTGGGATTCCAAAGGAACTTACAGACATAACTTTAGACCCTTCACCTCACTGCAGTGCTTGTCCCAAAGATGATAACATATGAATGGAGATCCACCATTCCAGGGCCTCCAGGATCCATGTTTGAGGGTTTATTCTTCCTTAATACCACTTTTACACCAGAATACCTCTTCAAACCTCCAAAGTTACATTTGGACAAGACTCTATCATTGTAATATTAACAGTTAAGGAGTTATTTGCTTGGACATAATAAAAGATAATTGGAGTACAACACTAATAATTTCTAAAGTTCTCCTCTCTATCTGTTCACTTCTTGTAATTCTGATGACACTTTGTGGGGGAAGCCACTGAGTATAGGAAAATGGAACAGAACATGACAGGATGGCCAGAGAGTGGACCAAAAGATACACTACATAAACTGGGTTTTCACAATTCTTATATTATTTGTCTGTCACAGAGGATGTTGCTTGTGATTTTGAAGGGGGGGGAGGGGGTTATTTCTATAACAGATATTATTCAGTCTTAGGAAATTCCTAAGATTTTGTTGTAACTTAAGGTATCTTGCTACACTATACAAGATATACTGCTATAAGATAAATACAACTTTTAAAACTGCCATTAGTTCTGCAATATTAGCTGAAATGTAGTACAGAGAATAGGTATATGGGTTCAGTTGCTTATAGTCTGTATTTTTAAAATAGTTTAATTTTCTACAGGTTACACACATGGCCATTTATGTTGAGTCCTTCCAAGACCACACATTTTTTAGGTCAAAAATATTGGAATCTCTTTTCCCTTCCTGGGAGGGGACATTGATATTTAATAGTATTAAGAGACTGTCATCTCATATATAAAAAAATGGATACATAACTACAAGACATCATCTACAAAATGAGTAGTTATGTATTTTATTTTATATGCCAACCGGCTTTCTTGTGCCAAGATGAGAGTTTTGAATCATGACTTGTGAAAACCTTAAGCTGTTAACTGAAAGGTATGGAATAAGAGTTGCTTAGTGGATTGATTATATGCTGTGCATTACTGAAGTCTGCATTTGTTACTTTGCTGATGAATAAAAAGAATCTCTTAATTTGTTAAACTTTCATATATATTATCATTTAATCCTCAGACAATAATGTTTCTTAATCAGCTGTCCCATGGACATACTCTTTTCCTGCCTTGAGCATTTGTTTTTCTCAGCATCTTCAAACATCCAAAGACTGTCAGCCTAACTACTGCTTAAAAATATTTATGAGATTTAGAGCTAAATATCATTAAGTAATTTAGAGCTAAAATACTTTCTCCATACAAAATCAGTACTGGAGGCTCTTTTAATAATAATTACCAAGGTGTATTTAGCTTGATACCAATTTGTATATATCCCAGGCCTTCCTCCTTGGACTTTCAATTTCAGGAGGACAGTTTTCATATTCTCACTACAGGTAGTACAATGGTTTGCATAAACACTTCAAATGCTTGGCATAAATGATGAATACATATAATGTGGTGAATTACAAATAATGAAAGCATCATTGTAGTACCATTTTTATTGCAAAATTTCTGTTATATAAATGTGATTATAAATCATTTTTATCATTTACTATGTCATTCTTTTTCAATGAAATATTAAAAGAAATGTATCTTCTAAAGCTCTGTTTCAAATGAGCAGAAACAATTTAAAAGACAAAAATACATAAATCTATCTCATGTTTGAACAAGAGATCTAAAGAGGATATTGTAATTCTTAGGAGAGAAATGCTCTTATTTTCACATAGGTGGCTGTTAAACCTTATATAGTTGTGAGCACCTCCTTGCTAACTCATTGAAAGGCAGGTTGCTGGTCCAATAGCTCAATAATTCCAAACAAGTAAGTCTGAGAAAGACCGAGGGTCTTCCATTTATTTATTTTTATTTTTTTAAAGATTTTATTTATTTGACAGAGATCACAAGTAGGCAGAGAGGCAGACAGAGAGAGAGAGAGAGAGAGAGAGAGAGAGGGAAGCAGGCTCCCCGCTGAGCAGAGAGCCGGATGCGGGACTCGATCCCAGCACCCTGAGATCATGACCTGAGCCGAAGGCAGCGGCTTAACCCACTGAGCCACCCAGGCGCCCCGGGTCTTCCATTTTAAACCTTAAGTGATTTTTGTAAGTATGATCCACAATGCCTTTTACTAGCTTGTTTTATTTGCTGTTATTTATTTGGATGGAGAAAGAAGGGGTGTCTGCCTTTGACTCAGATAATGGTCTCAGGGTCCTGGGATGAAGCTCTGAATCTGGCTCCCTGCTCAGCAGGAAGCTTGCTTCTCCTCCCTCTCCCACTCTCCCTGCTGTGTTTCCTCTCTTGCTGCATCCCTTTCCGTCAAATAAATAAATAAAATCTTAAAAAAAAAAACATTTCTTTTTTTTTTTATGGTTTTATAACAAACGGATTCTGCAGAGGGGGTGGAGTGGAATGGGGTAACTGGGTGATGGGACTTATGGAGGGCACGTGATGTAATGTAACTGATGAATCACTAAACTGTACCTCTGAAACTAATAATAAATTATATGTTAATTAACTGAATTTAAATAACTAATTTTTTATTTAAAATAAAATTTTTAAAAAGCTGCAATAGTAAAAACAAGCTTGACAAAAAATAAAAATAAAAGCTTATTGCATGTATTTAAGCATATAAGGAATACTAGTAATCTGAACAGGTATATTTTTCCAAATATTTTTAATTAAAAGATTCTGAGAAATAGTGATTCTGATTAAAGCTGGCAGATAATGATGAAAAGGGAAGAAAGCCTACCTAATAATAGTTTGCAATGACAATCCAGGATACAGCAGCTGATGAAAATGAACATTTCACAACAAAATTCAGAAAAATGGGTGGTAATTGGATAAGATCTAGAGACCAAGTAGAAATTCATGAACAAAATATACAAAAGAATAAAGATTTCAACCAACCTGTTTTTCCCCACTCTATTTTCTTGGTACATTGTACCTGACTTGAAAGGAGAATTGCTTAACTCACTTCCAGAATAATACAAAGATTTCTGTGGTCATTGAATCTGACATTAAAATTGAGGAAATTGTTTGTTCTGTACCCTGTAACATATCATTTTAGGGATGTGTATGTGAGATGTGTAGGTCTGATAAAGCCTCTGCATTACAAATTCAAAAGACTGCAGCATAGTTTATGTCCAACAGACTATTTATCCACAGTCTAAGTACTTTAAAAAAGAAAGATATTGTCTGAAACTTTGATACCTAGTCAGAGAAATCACAAAATCAGCTTTGAACTGTTTCCAGGGATGACATACGAATATGCACTGAGAAGTAATGAGAAACTCTGTTGTTTATTTAGTGAGGAAACAAACTCACTTGATCCAATGCCTGGCAGTTTCTTTTCATTCTTCCTTTTGTCTTGTTTCTCTTTGTTTGATGCAGGTCAGGGAGCAAATGTTGTTAAATCCTATGCATTTGGTAAGCACATTTTTCTCTCATTATCACATCATTCTTTTCTTCAAAGGATATTTCATGTATGTGGCAGCTTTTGAACCTTAAAGATGAATATAAAGAAATATTCAAATAATGCTTTGAATTAACATCAAATACACATCAACATTTCAGAAGATAAACTGATCAGAATTTACTAAATGCCACAGAAAATTCATTCTGGATAAGGGAAAATAATTAGCCTTGGAAAAGTTACCATGTGTGATTAAAAGAATAAACAATTATAGGAGGTCTATTTAATGTGGTTTATTCCAATTAAAAACAGCTATCTCTTTTCAAATACCTGCACAGCCCTCAAGATCATTACCATTTTGTCTTTCTCTGAATTAGTTTGTATTTTTTACAGAAACTATATATTTATTTTTAATTTACTAATGGAAATACTCATATCAAAAGCATCTTCATATTTCTGCCATTGCTGCTTCAATTTGTTGGAAATTTTCTTCCCCAATTAAGCACAAAGATTAGTGTTGTGGGTTTAATGTTAATGAGGAAATAGAAAAGAAACATGAGATATACTTTCCTCCATAATTAAACATAATTTTGTCCTAAAACTGAAATTCAAGGAAAAGAATGTCATAAAAATATATTAAAATTATTTTAAGAATTATTAATTCAAGAAAGTATTCAAAGCCTCAAAACAATAATAGTTACATAGTTAGAATAGTCACACTAATACTCATTGTTAGTTCACGTCTTGAGGGTTTCCTAAAATATGTACTTTGGGGATTCAATTAAATGATGAGTTAATTCATACATATTTAAATAATAAGGTAATATCACTCGTGTGTGTGTGTGTGCATATGTGTGTTTTATTCACAAATTCTTATGCTATTCCTGATAGGTTACTTAGTGAATTAAAGAAAAAACATCCAATAATCCTAATCATTAAAGTAAACTTTTAGGTGCTTCAACATGTAGAAAGTTATTTTGGGTACACAAATGCATTTTTCTCATGTATTAGAGGGAATAAACTATTCTTTTGTTCAATAAGTTTCATTGGGCAACATTCGGTGCTAGGCATTGTCAATAGGAAGAAAATAAATTAGTAAATAAAACAGCATATTAGTAAACTCTGTCCTCATAGTGTTTATAGTCCAATGTAGTAAGACATACATTATTAAAATAAATACTAAAATATATAGCTTATTAAAAGTAAGGGATTCTAAGAATAAAAAGGCTAAGAAGGAAGACATTAAATGTTGGGGGCTAGTTGCAATTTAAAACAGTAATATAAAAATTAAAGTAATCTGGGAACACCTCACTGAGGAATTGACAACTAGAGATGTAATGGGTTGGAGGGTGGGAAGCAAGCAGATGGATATATGAAGAAGATCATTTTTTCCAGGTAAGTGAATCAGCATTGTGCTTGTAGTGAACTAAGAACAGTAAGAGGGCAAAAGGTGCTGGATGAAGTGAACAAGGGGGAAAGAGGAAATGATGCCCAAGGAGTAATAATGTGTGTTGCAGGCTTCTGGTTGTGAGAACCTTGTAGGAAAATTCAGGGTGTTGGATTTTAAGTCTGAGTGAGGTGGGAAGCCATTGTAAGGTTTTGTTTTGTTTTGTTTTGTAATAATTCTGACTTTTGTTTTGTTTTGTTCTGTAATAATTTTGACTTCTGGTGGATTTGGACTTGCTATTCTAGTATCAAAGAAACATACAGGCATGAGCATTGTTCCCTAATCATTTATAGTGAGTACCTACAAGTATGCTGAACAAACCAACTATGCAACCAACTGTGTTTAATGCTGCAGAATGTACAAAAAAGGTATAAAGTTTAGCTAATTTTATATTCACATTGGTCAGGGCTTCATCAAAAACTCTAAACATTACAGGGGCTCCTATATGGTCAGTTGGTTAAGGGTCTGACTTTTATTTTCCACTCAGGTCATGATCTCAGGGTCATGAGATAGAACCCCTGGTCAGATCCTTGCTCAGCACGGAATGTGCTTGGGATTCTCTTTCTCTTCCTCTCCATCCCCCTCTGCTCTTCTTCCTGTTTGTGCACTTTCTCTCTCTCTCAAAATAAATAAATAAACAAATAAATAAATAAATAAAATCTTACCAAAAAAATCTAAGCATTACTGAGAAAATATTTCTGAATTTATAGGAAGAAAAAAAAACTTCAGAAATCTGGCATAAAATATTTTTCTTTGTCTAAACTATAATGAAATTGATGTATAGACACGTGCATAAAGAGATATCACTTTTCCTATTGAACATATCTATAATTTTTTGTACCCCCCAAAATGCCACAGCAATGCGGACCCTCTTATTTGTTAGGTTCAGCGTAGCTTCCCTACTCTTTTATTTTTATTTACTTATTTTTTTAAAGATTTTATTTATTTATTTGACAGAGAGAGAGAGATCACAAGTAGGTGGAGAGGCAGGCAGAGAGAGAGAGGAGGATGTAGACTCCCCACTGAGCAGAGAGCCCGACGCGGGGCTCGATCCCAGAACCCTGGGATCATGACCTGAGCCAAGGGCAGAGGCTTTAACCCACTGAGCCACCCAGGTGCCCCTACTCTTATTTTTAAGTCATTATTGTGTTCATTTCGGCAGCACATATACTAAAATTGAAACGATATTTTTAAGTCATTACAAGTTCTAATTAAAAGGAAGCTCTGAATTGGAATTTGGGATATTATTTGGATCATCTTTCTGCTATATGAAGGAGAATGTATCTAGTATTTCTGAACTGGTTCTGCTCTAAATTTGCAGCAGTGATAGATGCTTTTGTTCTTCATATTTTTATGCCCCAATTATTATTTCAAGGGGTATGTAAGATTGAAGGAGATTTAAAAGTGAAGGAGTTGAATGTATTAGCTCAAAATATATGTTCATAGTGTTATCTCTCTCTAAGGCTTTTTATGACATAACAGTAGGATATTCTGAATCATCTAATATTGTAGAGAGTTGCATTTTTACTTTCTTTTTCCTCTGAAACATGTATTTTCCCCTACACTTAACAATATGTAAGGATTAAATTTCCTTTATTGCATAACAGAAATGTGTACTTCTCCATAAAGTAACAATATTTACAAAAGAATATAATAAATTGACATTTAGAAGATGATGAAACTCCTGAATGCCCAAGAACTGCCAGCAAATTTCAAGAAAACTGCTAATTGAAAAACACTTTTATGAACATGAAAATATTTGAATACTTTACTACGATGTAGTATCTGACACTAAACTGAAGCTCAGTTCACTTAAAAATATTTAGAAATCTCTAAAGAAACTCTATATCTGAGATTAATCAATCTGTTGTGGAATTTTAAAAACATGAAACATGTTATAAAGATATTTTATAAATCCCCAAACACCCTAAATGCATCATTTCCATATAAAATATATATGTATAGAGACACAGACATAAACAATTGTTTTATAATATAAACAGTGATTATTTAATCATATATGTGTTACCATATCATCCCTGACTCCTTAACCTCTATAAACTCACCTCTATAACCTCTATAAACTCTATAAACTCATCCATGTCCTCCATTTCAGATTGGTCAAAAGTATTAAGAAAATGGTAAATAATCACCCAGCATTGTCACTGAACCCTTTTGCAACCTCAAGTAAGTGACAGATATTCTATTCCTCAATTTCCTCAATAAAATGGAGAAAATGATGACAGGTATCTCACTAGGTTTTGGCAGCTTTTAATTATTAATACAGGTAAGACTTGGAAATGTAGCTGGCACACAGTAAGCTTTCATAATGGTTAACTATTATTATATTTACCTCTGTTGAATTGATATAATTAATTAAAAAAAAAAAAGGTAAGAGGGGTGATCTTTTGGCTGGGTAGAGGGCATGGCATTAGGAAATGGAGTCAGCCAATTCAGAAGATGCTGCACAATTGACAAAATCTGTGGGAGACACAAAACAAGCACAAATGCATAATAATGCAATGACAATCTTTATAAAATTTTGCTGAAAATATCTGCATTTAGACCTTCTGTAAGAAACTAAGAGTTAAGAATGAATAAAGCATCACTTGAGTCCCCCATCTATGGTTTAATCCTTTAGGTCTATTGACCAACTATCCAGTTGGTATTTTGGAAAAGGGAGTCATGTCTTTTACTCTGAAATTGTAATTGTTTAGATTCAGAGTTGATAAAGCTTATCTGTTTTTAATAGTTATACTATAATGCAAAAAGCATAAGAAAAGTGAGTTCAAGGAAGAAGATATGGTGCTGAATTAGACAAAGAATGCCACAGGAAAAGTTTAATGAAAATTTAATAGATGTTTTAGAAAAGAGAAGGCCACATTCTAATATTTGATTGTTATCCCATCTGTATGATGAAACTATTATAACCGAAATGCTTAACAATATTCATACAAATGGAAAAGCTAATGAGATAGATTTTTCTGTCAATGGCTTTATATTTTCAGACCTGTCAGGACTAAAAGATGTTGCAGCCACAGGCATATGCTATAAATAGTAAACTGATGTCTTTCATGGTTGAACAAATTCTGCAGAAAATAAACTTGAGAGTATAAAAAGATTTGTGTCCTCAAATGAAAGCCAGGAATGTCACTATTGTTATTCTTTGTTAAATATTTAATAAGTAGAAATAATTTTTTAAATGTATATGCAATTGTTGTAGGGTCTGTAAATAATGTTAAATAATGAGAGCCCCTTTTTCATTCATAGTTAAGTATGATTAGTTTGATTACTTGAATTTATCAAACTTTCATTGAGATCTTTCTAATTCTTTTCCTTATATTATTTTCCCCTAAAATCTAATTTATCCTACCTCCAACAATAAAATTGCAAGGTATATTACTGAGATATATTGCTTTAAAACAATAAGATTTTTCATGGTGCTACTTGAAATAAATTTCATTATTTAAGCACATATATTATCTGTATTTATTTAATTTGATCACTGAAAACTCACCTCCTAATTTCTTTAGAAAGGTAAGTTGGTTTCACATTAATTTTCAGTCAAACTCAGGTAATTATAATTTATGAGTAACTGTGGCCAATAATATTTTTTTTAATCAAAATTTCATTTTCCCTCATGTCTTCTCCCTCTGGTGAAGAGAATACTTCCCTAGCTCATCGATTTGGGGCTACTCCATGTGACTAGCTCTGGCTGACAGGATGAGATAGAAGCGACACTGTGCTGGTTCTATGACTAGACATTTTTTGAAAGTTTATGTTCATCTCTATGGGAGCTTCTTACTACTATCAAGAGAACATTCTCTAGAGTTGTTGTTCCTCCAACCTGGATACCAGGGCAGGACATGCAAAGGAAAATCCCTCTGACTCACTGCAGACCTGTATTTTGAAGTGGATCTTCTGTTTCTAGTCCACATACTTATAAAGTATAAACACTTATGCTTTATGCAAATAAGTGTTGAGGTGATGAAAACAGCACCATGCTGAAAATGGTTGACTGACACAGCAACTACTTACAGATGTAGGAGGAAATATAACTTGTTAGAGAGTATTCTGGAATAGCAATTGAAATACAAATATTCCAGGAAAATTAAAAAAAAAAAAAACTTACCTTACAAGGTATTTTGTTAAGTAACACCTTTATATAACACCTAGTGCTTCATCCATAATGTGCAAATTTTAGAATTTTATATCAGTACTTGTTACAACCATGTACTTAAGATAAATATTGAAAATACTCTGGAATCATTCCAAAGCATACTTCATATTTATAAAACCATTTGTTATTAACCTTATTAACAATGTATATTTTTAATTTGTACAATTTGTTAATAGAAAATTATTGAAATAATAAATCATTCTAGTGATGTGTAGGGAAAAAATTGGCTTTGCCCAAAATCAGTTAGGCATTTGCTCTTATTTTTGGGTAAGTAATCTCTATACCCTTGAAATGGCATTCCTTCTAAATTTGTGGTTATTCTGATTGTTACAATCATACATCATCTTTTATAAAATATTTTTAAAAACTTTTTAGTCAATTGAAAATTCAAAGAGCTATAAATCTTAATTTATGTTCTTATACTGAAATAATCATCTTTGGTTTATAACTGTGACTCCTTATTTTGTGTTTTCTATTTCTTTATTAACCTTTTTCATACTTCTTAAAAACCGTGTGTCATTTGATTTTCTTGTTTAAATGAATTTAAGAAGCATTATATATTCAAACTATGACTTGTTTTTCTTTTGTTAAAAAATACTCAGTCTAAGAGCGTCTTATGGTTTGTCTCCCTCCTGATCCCATCTTGTTTCATTTATGCCTTTCCTACCCTCCAAACCCCCCATGTTTCCTCTCAACTTCCTCGTATCAGGGAGATCATATGATATTTGTCTTTCTCTGACTGACTTATTTCGCTAAGCATAATACCCTCTAGTTCCATCCACATTGTTGTAAATGGCAAGATTTCATTTCTTTTGATGGCTGCATCATATTCCATTGTATAGATATACCATATCTTCTTTATCCATTCATCTGTTGATGGACATCTAGGTTCTTTCCATAGTTTGGCTATTCACAGACCTGTACCCCTGGGGCTAATACATTCTATGTTAATAAAAAAAAAATTCTCCATTACTTTTGCTCTTATTATTCCCTTTATTATTTTCTTTTAAAGGTAAACTCTGAAAAAAACATTTCTGGTATTTCAAAATAACTCTTTTAAGTTTTGATTTGAATTTTATTAAACATATATGTTGAAGTACATTCAAACCTTCCACTTCAAAGTGGTATATTTTACCATTTTTATGATCACAAATAACTGCATTTCTTTTGATGACTCAAATATGTTTCTTATTAATATTATTCCTATGTATTTTGTTGCTTTTCAGTAGACTTTCTGTAAATTTATTCAACATTGAACATTTATCTCTTGCTTATCATGTGGTAGGTACTCCACTAAATATTTGACATACTTTGTTAACCTTTATATAAAAACATTAATTCAAGTAAGATAAAGGTATACATGTTCTATCATGACAAAATATTACCACTTCCAATTTTTGAAATACTTTCATTGACTTGTAAAGTATTAGTTGAATGTTATTACTTTTTATGAATCTAGCTTTCTCTGAAGAAGCATATTTCTCAGAAACCTTCTAAAGCATGGCTCTTCTCCCGAATGTCCATCAATATTTGAATGGATAAAGAAAATGTGAGATATATCTAAAGATAGATAGATACATATAGATAGATAGATGATAGATAGATAGACAGATATAGATATATAGATATAATGTAATATTACTCAGCTTAAAAATAATGAAATCTTGTTATTTGCAACAACCCAGAAGAAGCTAGAGAGTATTATGCTAAGCAAAATAAGTCAGTCAGAGAAAGACAAATACCATATGATCTCACTCATATGTGGAATTTAAGAAACAAAACAAATGAGTAAAGAAAAATAAAAATATAGAGAGAGACAAACCAAGAAACAGGTTCTTAACTATAGAGAATACATTGATGTTTACTAGAAGGAAGGTCGGAGGGATGGGAGAAATAGGGGCTAGGAATTAGAATACAAAAAATAAACCATAAACTGTTGCGAGAAAAGCAAAACAAAAGATCAAGCTATCTGTACAAATTAAGACTATGATCTCATTTCTCTTCTATTAAGAAATAGAAATATTTAACCTATTAATTTTAACCTATTAATTTTAAATAGAAATAGAAATATTTAACCTATTAATTTTAACCTATTAATTTTAAATATTTAACCTATTAACCTAATATTTAACCTGTTAACATACCAGTTAACAGAAACTGTAGCCTTTATCCATGCAGATCTATATACTCTACAGTTCTTGTTGCTCGGCCCTTCGGTGTTATATATGATCAAATAGCTTTAGAAATGGTTTCTGTTTGACACAGAAGTTTCAATTCTCATTTCTGGGAATTTATAACAAACAAATAATTAGGTACAATATTGTAATTATAAGAATGTTTATTTACATATGGAAAATCCTAACTGCTCAAAAATAAAGATTTGGTTAAACAATAAAAAAATAATAAGGCGTGGCTCTTTTCTCTCATACTGGTCTATGACAGGGTCAGCTACGTGCCATCCTTGATTCTTATTGCTGGTTCCAGCCATTAACGCTTTTGCTTTAAATGATATCACTGACCACGGTATGTTTGTTTGTTTGTTTTTTGTTTTTTTATTGTATACATCCTTGGCATCCATTTCATTCCCCATAAATTCTTAGTATTTTTCACTGCTATATTTCTTGGTGGTTCAAAAACTACATAGACTTTTTCTCAACATGCCATCTACACAGTTTCTAAAACTTTTGTCCATGATCTTAACCCTGATTTTTTTTTTATTTGTTCTTAAGACTTTGTCCTTGGCAATAAAAATCTACTCTTTGTATCAGTCAGAAACCTGACAGGCATAAGGCCCATTAAATCTAACATAATCCATGGGAGATTTATTTATTAGATGGCTTTTTGAAAAGATATTGGAAGGGAATAGAAGAATCTTAATCATAATGCAATAACATGAGGTTAGTAGGAACAAAGTTATATTATTTCTATGCCCCTAGGGATTAACTTAAACTGAGAGGATATTATATAGAGAAGACTATCTAAAGAGGAGCAATAGTTTGGATTGAGGAACAGAGCCAGTCTAAAAGATCTCACAGAGAAACACTCTATAGAAGAGATAGCTTGACCTTTTTCTCCCCTCCACTGTGACTTTATGTTTGGGTTACCCATTGGCTAGAGCTAATCTGTCATTGTAGAGTGTGGTGAGTATGGCCCTTAGAGGTGAGTCTCCTGGGAAAGAGTTAAGCATGAGGAATAGAGAGTAGATCAGGAGAGGCAAAGAGAATAAATATGCCCCCAATTCCATTTCAATTTAAATAATTTTACTGTATATTTTTCTATCTCATTTTTATAAGATTCCAATTTGAATGTTTTAAGGCTAGCACCTAAAATCCAATGATTCTATAATCACCATATTTTTCTCAGTCTATGTATGTCTAAATTTACTTTGCCACCATAGAGTCCATTGTCATTTATAATATTCACAACCTTGCTTATTTCAACAATTGATTTGTCTCTCACTTTCTGTTTTGAACTAAACTGTAATCCAACCCTGGTTAAGTCTAAATCTCCATTTACTCTGTCTAGCTATATGTAGTAATAAGAAATCGCACAATTATAATGGCCAAATGTATCATTAGTGCTTCTTAGCAACTACTTTGGTTCCCTAGGGTGACTATAACAAACTACCACAGAATTGGTAGCTTAAAACAACAAAGATTAATTCTTTCACAGTTTTGGAGTCAGGTACCCCAAAATCAAGGTATTTTCATAGTTGATTTCTTCTGGGGGGCTCAGAAAGAGAATGTGTTCCCTACCTATTTCCTAACTTCTGGTAGTTGTTGGCAATTCTTAAATTCCTTGGCTCCATGGTAACATA
Source organism: Martes martes (assembly GCF_963455335.1). NCBI lineage: Eukaryota > Metazoa > Chordata > Mammalia > Carnivora > Mustelidae > Martes > Martes martes. Next base: position 78,731,808 of record NC_137889.1, on the reverse strand, counting down.
AATCCAATCTCTGTCTCCATCATCATGTGATGTTTTTCTGTGTCTATCTATTTCTTTGTCCAGGTTTCACTCTTGTTCTTTATTTTCTTAAGATTTTATTTATTTATTTAAGAAAGAGAGCACACAAGTAGGGGGAGAGGCAGGCAAAGGGAAAGGGAAAAGCAGGCTCCCCACTATGCAGGGAACCCAATGTGGGGATCCATCCTAGGACCCTGGGATCACGCCCTGAACAGGAAGAAGATGCTTAACTGACTGAACCACCCTGATGCCCCAAGTTTCCCTCTTTCTTAAGGAGTATAGTATTATTGGATTTAAGACATCTCTAATCCAGTTTGACCTTATTTTAACTTGATTAAATATGTAGGGAAAAAGGTATTTCCAAATAAGTTCACATTCACAGGTTCTGCGGGATGTGGACTACTGCGGGACATTACTGAACCCAGTACAGCACCATACAATTGTTCCTAAGGTCAGTCGTTCTGTCACTCTTCTAAATTATTATTTCATTCTTTCTCTTCTTGTTTATTATTTTTTGCATAATGACCATGCTATATATTTAAATGGGAAAAATAAACATAGCAGAAATTCCTATGTGTTATCATTACCATGTCTATTGATAATTTGCCTCTTAGCCCTTATATTCTGCTTTCCCTGCACAGACTGCCTCAGTTTTCATTTATATTAAGTCTAACCACTTATTAGACATTTTTATATAAAGGTATTTGTAAACAAAGTTTTCCTTTCTTGAAAATGCTTTTATTTTACTGTCATTTTAAAGGATAATCTCATCTTTATATGAGTACGAATTGAGAATTATTTTCTTTCACCTCATTAAAGTGTATGCACTTATATTCTGAAAAGTCTTGACAAGGACAAAAAACTTTGTGAAGTATATATTGCCAGTGAGTAAGTGAATTGCTACAACTTTGCAAATCTATTTGACATCAACTATTAGAATTGAAGATTTGCATTCTCAAGATATGTAGATAGGCAACAAAAGAAGCATAAAATAACTTTTTAAAAAAATATTTACTTATTTATTTTAGAGGTAGTGTGTGTGGAATTGTGTAAGCAGAAGGGGCAGAGGGAGAAAGAGAATCTCAAGCAGACCCCCCACTCAGTGCAGAGTCCTCTGTGGGGCTCAATCCCATGACCCTGAGATTATCACCTGAACTGAAGCCAAGAGCTATTCGCTTAACCAACCGAACCACCCACCCATATAGTAACTTCTAATTTTACATAGAGTCATTATCCATGATCAAAATATGGAAACAATCCAAGTGGCCTTGAACAGTAAATGGATATGTTTTTGTATTATTTCCCCCAAATATCTATCTCCTCTGAGGAGAAAGCACATACATTCCACATCTGACCTCAGGCATGGACATGTGAATTTTTGCAAACGGAAGGGGAAAGAAACGGATATGTGCCACCAAAGTTTCATGAGACATGTGGTTCTTCTATATTTTTCCCTCTTCTATGAGGATAAAATATCTGAGATAGGGCCTGTTCTTTCAGCCTGAAATATAGAGGCCACAGAAAACAGGATTAAAGTAAAGAAATACAAAATTGTAACGCTGGGAAATTGTTACATTAAGTATCTCTCTTATTCCCAGGAAGAATCAGGTAACACCAGGTATTAGATATCCTTTAACACCACATATTAGAAGACTCAAATAAGAAAAAAAATGATATTTTGATAAAGACTATAACAACTTTGTTACTTAGAATCTAGTTACTAGAATTCTAGTTACTAGAATTTTACTCCGGTCACAGTGCAACAGATAACCCTAAACATCAGCCATAATGACTAACAGAGATCAGTGCTTCTAACAAAAGGCTACTATTTCTGAATGCTATAAATATTTGTGGTTTGTGTAACTGCCAACATTAAAGTCAAACATTGCTTTGGATTGAGGAGACATTTGAATGGCAGTAGTGTGTAAGTAAGAGCAAAAACAAATTAATCCACTTGCGAAGCTCTGCCTCTCAGATATTGAAATGCAAAGAAGTAATATTTTCTGTCAGTGGCAAACATCCATTTCCTATCTTTTCCTCATGTCTTATTTGTTGTTCTGAAGCAACTAAAAATTAGCATAATATTGAAAAGTTTTACACAGAGCCTAGGGAACCTTTGCAATATTATGATTAATAGTGTTTTTACATTTATAATTATGTAGTTCTAAATGTAATATACATTACTTTTTTTCTACATACTTACAGATTACATTGAATTAATTGTCACATGTATTTTTGAAAATTTGTTGAAGTTATTTTCTACTTAACCTTTTTCATATCATCTTTCTATCACCTATTTATCTATCTATCATCTGTCTCTCAACTATTGTCTACCTACTTATGATGTATTATTTATCTATGTAACAATACACTTGTCTGGTTATAGTAGTGGTGGTCTATGAGTGAGAGGGGAAAATTTTGGGATCAATATATTCCTGAGGATGACATACTAGTATTTGCCACTAATGTCCATGTTAATCAATTTGTTCAAAAATTTATTTGGCAATTACGGAGTGAATACCAATTATATTCCAGCCACTTCCTTAGGACCCTGAGAAAAATGCTGCAAGCAAGAATCACATAGTACATGTTTGTGGGGGCAGGACAGAAGACATTAACACAAAACCTACTACATAAATTTAGTTGTAATATGTATAAGGAAGGGAAAATCTAATTAATTTTCTTTGGTAGAATCTGGGAAGGTCTCATTGAATGAGAGACACATAAGCTGAGGCAAGAAGGATATTAAGGAGTTAGCAAAGTAATGTAGCAGGAAAAGAGTTCAAAGCAGAAGGACTGGCATTTGCAAAAGACATGAAACCTAGAGGAGGTTATAGGAAGTAAGGGAAAATGCATACCAATAACAGAGGTTTGTCTATATTTATTTCATGTGGCTATAATATTAATACATTTTAGATGTCATTGTCATACTAGCTTTGCAAAATGAACTGGATTCATCTACATCATTTTCTGCATGCAAGTGTCTCAGAGAAATTTAGGTAGCAAGGAGATCATGTGTTATTAATATTTGGAAAGATATTTATAAAACTATTTAGGTTTTTGGCTAATTCTATTATATTATTCTTTTTTTTTTCAAAGTTACATATCCATTTATACTATCTACTGATTTTTGAATGTCATTTTGTGAATTTTGTTTTTTTCTCAACAGAAAAGACATATTTCATTAAAATTTTAAAACAGCATATTTTTCAGATATATACTATCCCGTATTCTATGTTACATGTATTTTCTTTTTAATTTCTTTTTTCTATTTATTTGATTAGATTTCTGAAAGACATTTCATTAACTGTATCTCTCAGCAGTGGTGTAACCAGGTCAAACAATTACAATACTCCAAAAAACTTGTCAAACTCTAGATTCTAAAGGATGTTTCTGTTAGTTTATGGATTTAATTAATACCAACAGCTGTAGCATGTATTCTTATTTTTCTCACTGTTTCGTGTAGATCTATGCAAACATCATACCTTCCTTTGCCCTGTTTTATTTCACTTTTTATAGAGGAAACTCTAGGATACAGTACCTCTCAATCATGTAGGTATTAAGCCAGAAGGAGGGGCACAAATGTCCCTACTGTTTTTGATGCAGCTGATAACATGCTTGCCTAGCAAGTAAGATCCTCTTAACTGTTTTCTGGATTTCCCACAAAGAGTATCAGTCCTTCTGTTGTTGAATTACTATATTTTGTAGTTGAAGGAGAGTTTGGGACTTCTTGTTCCACCATTTCTCTCATATAATCCCCAATTAATAGCTATTATTCACTCAGGCTTTTCATATATATAAATATGTAAAAAAAAAAATATATATATATATGTAAAACCTGGAGGAAAACGTAGACTGCATATGCAGCTATATGCAAAGAGACAGGAAAAGGGAAGTAGAGAGAAAATATGGTAAATCAAGGCAGAATGCTTTTAGTATCCATGCCAGCTGGTTAGAAATCAGGCAGATTTTAGTTCCAGAGAATAACTGCAGACTCACTATGACCCCATAAAATTGGTAGAAAATTACCTTATAATTTATGAACGTAAACACCTCATTGTGTGTCATATCTTAAGCTTAAATGTCATATCTTAAGCTTAAAACAGGAGGAGTTAGAGCAAGTCCTTCACGGGTAGATGGGTAAGCCTACAGATGAACATTTTTGTTGTATCTGTGGTTAAGGATAATTCAGATTTTGCCATTGTTATAAACAAAATAGGTTTAGTCCCTAATTTTCAGGCTGAAACATAAAATTCTAAAGTTTATTTAACCAGAAATATATGAAGAAATGCAGATTTATTAAGAAGTTTAAAACCATAAAGTAAAATAATAATAGTAATTTTTTAAATTTATTTTCAGCATAACAGTATTCATTGTTTTTTCACCAATTTTTGAGAAATAAAACAACCTTTCATGTTCTAATATCTTCCCAGAAAATGACTCTAAAAGTCATGATGCTGTTGCTTGAAAATAAAATACGGGATTAATTTATCTTCTAGAAGAAATTGACTTATAAAGAACACAAATTTTATTTGAATTTTGAGCTCCTTAGTCACATCATTTACTTATTGTGATCTGGGAGGCAAGATGGACACCAGGAATTGAACATTATATACTACTTTAATCTCATCTCACTGTTTGCTGCAAAACTTTATTAAGATCTCTAAATGTAATGTGTCTTCAAAGTTTAGGCAGACTTTTAATGGTATAACAGAATGTGGTTATTCTCTGAGGAGAACCACAGGGATTATTAATTTTAATGTAATATTTTCATCTCTCTTTGAGCCAGCTATCTAAATTGTGGGTTGTATTTGGGGAGGGGCAAGTCAGGCTCAACATTTGATATTAAAAATTTCCCTAGATGAGAACCTCAATTTGGTGCATAGTGAATGCAACTTGGTCTCTGAAGTGAGTTGCATTTGGGTCTCAGATCCTCCTGGTTGACATACTCTTACCCAAAGCTGCATTCCTAGGCCAAGTGTCTTCCTTTGGAGGCCTTGTCATTTGGGGCCTTTGGCTGAGGCCTAACTCAGGTGCCTCTGCTGAGATCTTTTCATTGGAGAGGGTGTGGTCTTGAAGATACTTCTCCACTCCAACTCAGTTACTCAGGACTTTTTTTTTTTTTTTTTCCCCCTTAGACTTTCCTCCTTCCCCCAGTCCACAGGTCCATAAAACTGCAGAAGCCTTTTGTTCAGGGCTTCCTCTGCAGTAAGATGGCTTCTCCTTTTGTCATTCAGTGTGGAGAGGAGAGGAAATCAGGGCTTTCTATGGTCTCTTTCTTATATATATACTATCAAAGTGAGTGATTAAAGTCTTGATGGTTACTTTCATATTGGCTTGTTGTCTTTTTTTTTTTTTTTTTGCTTGTTGCCTTAATGGGACACTCTAATACTCTAATACCTGGTAGCTCAGATCTGTTGAATTAAGTTAAGCTTCTAACACTATACATTAAAAAGAGGGTATCCTAGAGATAATGAAGGACTGCCATAATGGTAAAATAACCAATTTTCTGTGAAGAAATCACTATTCTAGATCTTTAAGCATATAATCTATGAAAAACAAAAACAGAACTAAAAGACTGTGGGTATCAGCCACATACCTTTCTTAATAGCTAATAGAACAGACAAAACATCATAAGGATACAGTACATTTGAAGAACATAATTAGCCAACTTTACCTAACTTACATAAATGGAACACGCTACAAATCAATTGTGAAGTTTATTCGGCACTAATAACTATAGCTCAATGTATGTATTTCCTATGACCTCTCCTTTCTACTCTTAAGAAAATACTCTATAGAATATGTATATTTTTTCACCAAAGACATGCACTAGAATGTTCCTGAATTTATAATAGCAAGAAACCGGAAAGTACCCAATGCTGATCCAAAGAATTATGGATAAATGATTGCAATATCTATTTACCCAACCAACTATGCAATTTGTATTTACCCAATCAACAGAGAAAATAAATTAACTATAGCCACTCAACAATTTGGATAGCTTATAAATATGATGTTGAGCAAAAGAGGGCAGATTCTGAAGCTCATATACTGTATGATTTCATTGACATAAAGATTAAAAAAGAAAAAACGGAAAAGAAGTCTGGATAGCAGTTGTCCTTCAGTGGAAGACACTAAAGGGGGCACTGTGTGGGCCTCTGTTCTTTTTGATCTATGTGCAGGTTGCAGATAAGAAAAATAGTTGAGCTCTTATAGATACTTTTTTTGGGGATCTTGTTATACTTTAATGAAAATTTCAAAAAGGGCAGTGTTGGAGTTTAGGATTTAGAGGAATTTAAAAATAAATTAGAAATCATCACAGAAGAAAAGATATTATATAGCTCTTATTGTCTATATGAAGTCCATAGAATGGGACTTTAATGTTTCAGTGAAAGCAGAGTATGCACTGGATACAGATACCACAAATTGTATTTCTACTGCCATCAATAAGGTACTTTCGACATAAAAATTGCTGATATAATCACTGCTATTGCTGCATCCAGAAAGCTAATGCAGTTGTCACTGTTATACTCTACCCCCTCCTCCCTACCAATTTCAACTAGAAATAGATTACTCAAACAACCCTTAGTTCTTCATGTTCCTGGATTCTGATTCAAACGGCTGGTGGATGATTCATAGCTCCACATTGCATCTTTAAAGGAATCTTGAGCATTAAGTTCAGAACTTCTGGATAGAAAAATTAGCTTGGCCTTATGGAGAGAGAGCTTGTCCAGAAATAGGAACTGGGGGGCAAAGGGAGTATTAAATGGTGGGTTTCATATCTTAATGCATTTGTTCCAGATTGTTCTACCTTGGTTTAGTTACACTGACACCATTTTTCTCAGAACTCCCTACTGCATATATTTCTAAGTTAGAGTTCACTAAAAATGAAGTTGAGGAAGATTTAGGGGGTGGAGGGAAGCAGCAACAACTATGCTTTATTGGTTAGAGGTGGTGAGAGACATATCTTCCAATCATAAAGAAGTACTAACTATGAAGAGCCAAAAACTTTCAATTGGCTTTTACCCTGGCCTCTGTAGCAATCAACTATTGTATTTGAACATTCCTAGCTTCCAGATTTACCAGCAAACTCAGGGAAAACTGGTTCAAAGTTGTATCAGAGTGGAAGAAAATTATAATATCAAAATGAGCTAATGTTATGATGTTCATTGATTAAGACCTTGCTAATTTTTTTCTTACACAAAATATTCTATATTTAGCAAGTAATAATCTTTAAAATATTTTAAAGGATTTATAAAGGATTTTTAGAGCAGTGAAAATACTCTATATGATACTATAATGGTGGATACATATCATTATAAATTTGTCCAAACCAATAGATTATATAGCACCAAAGTGAACCAACCTCAAGATCAACTATGGACTTGGGGTAATAATAGTATGTTAATGTAGGTACACCAATTATAACAAATGTACTCCTCTGAGAGTGGGTGTTGATAATGGGGGAACTATATATGTATGGGGCAGGGCGGTATGGGAAATCTTTGTACCTTCCTCAATTTTGCTATGAACCTAAAACTGCTGTAGAAAACAAAGTCAAAAAATAACTTTTGATGGTTTTAGAAATCAACCTTCTTTCTAAACATAAGTATTCCACAACAAACTAGGTTAGTAGTTAGATTAATATCTGTTAAATGTAATGAGTACTTTACTTTCTAACCATAAAAAATTCAAATACTTGCTAATCTCAGAAAATGAATAAATATGAATTAAAATTAACATTTTGCAAAACAATTTCTAAATGAATTTCATGTGGGCAACGTTTATAGAATAACTGTTTTCCCTCTCTAAAGATGGTGATCAACATTTAAGATATTTACAAATTTACAATACATAAAATATGCAAGGAGTATGTTTATCTTCAGTTGTTATATCCATTACAAAATATATTATATTAAACTATTACTTAAGCTGATTCTATAAATAAATGTATCCCTTAACTTATTGCAATGTTCCCCTGCAGCATCTTTATAACTTCCTGAAAATGTGGTCACAGACTATGACATTTACCTGAGGGCAATAGTTCTATTCCATTTTACAGCTACAGCTTAGGTGTCAAAAGGTGAATATGAGAATCATAAAGCATTTCTCATCCAAAAGAGAAAGGTCAAATTTATGATCCAATGTAAATCCTCAATCAATTGGAAATATCAAGAAATATACTCCTTTTGTATGGGCTGTTTTTTTAACCTGGCTAGAAAAACAAGACTATGGTAAAATATCAAAAGTATTTGGTGAGGTTATGTGCACCTTAAGATATGACTTCTGATTTTGATAAAGGATACATAGGATCAATAACATTTTTATATTTTTGGAATCAGTTTATTACTCAATTTTATTTATTATTTTTTGTGCAGTTTGGTGCAATTAATCACTTTCAGGTTTTCAAATGATTGAAATACTAAACCACTTAGTTTTATTACCTCCTTAAGTTCTACTTAGACGTGTAATATATCAGAATAGTATTGTGTTATCTCTCTAAATACTGTGGAATTGACATAAACATGTCTTCCGGATCAAAATAGTTTTGCTTTGATAATGTAAGCAATCACTATCTAACAGAGACAATGCATTATGAGGTATTGTGAGCATTATGAACTTGAGTAACATATTGGCCTGACCTTATTTTTCATCTTAATTGATGAACAAAATATCTATAATTGCTATCTAGTGTGTTTTACACATGCATTTTTAAAAAAACACATCTCTGGCTATTTATGACAATGTATTGTCATATACGTTGGCTTATCACGGCCTCATCATTCTTTATTTTCTTTTGATTTAGAATCATGTACATACCCTTGAAGGGGAGGGAGGATTGACAAAGGGGTGCTTTTTTTTGGGGGGGGGAATAAACTCACAAGGTTTCATAAGGGCAGCACTTATGTTAGAAGAAGATTGTATGTTGTTTTCTAAATTCATTGAGTATTTAAGAATATCCCACTTCTGAAACACTGGAAAGAAAACAAAACAAAATTTGATAGCAGGTATTTCCTAGATGAGTTTGTAATGATGTACAGATTGTATGGGATAGGGGAGACTTACAATTTGACAAGTTCTTGGGACTGAGGTACAAACAGCAAACAAAATAAAGTCCCTATGGCTTCAAAACCTTGCATGGTCTCTGAAATGCCAGAAGCACTATTTATTTCTTCCCTTTTTGCCTTATTGCACACTGTCCCCAGATGATGTTGTGTGTGGTATAAATTAGACAGACAGTTTATTGAATCTGCTTTTAGTCCATCTTCTATAACACACAAGGCATCACTTTCAAGGTGTCACTTCAGAGAAATAAAGGCAGACTAGAGCAATATTTTAAGTCTGACTGGGTAAAATACGTTTTGGAAAACTGCAAGTGCAATATTATTGGAATAGCTCAGCAAGATACATAGCACATTGAATGCAATTTTAACTGTGATTATTGAGTCAGTTTCTTGTATTTGCATAAAATCAAGTGGAATAGATACATATCACTCATGAGAAAATTGGAGGTTCAGCATAAATGTATTCCATTCAGTTTACCTTTTCCCTCACTACTATCACTATTTCCAAATCATGACATATGTGGATCTCTGAATTTTTGCTGCCTCATGGAGTCAGAAGAAATGCAAATAATGGTGAGTTTGGAATAACTTGCTCAACGTGTGTACTTGATGATTATTATGAGACAGGCTACATATACTCTACATTTATAAGTAGATAGTTTTTAAATTACCATTAGGAGAATGGAACTGAGAACTCACAAATCCAGTCATAGCAGGTAACATTTCCCTAAAGGCAAATATTGTAGGAAGAATAAATAAGTGATTGTTTAAATTTTTTAAAAAGTGTTGGGAGTTATATAGCAATGGATCTAGTGTTTAAGCTACTCAGAACAATGAAAGGAGAGAAAAGTTGTTTTCAATAAATTATACTGCATTTTGAGAAGAAACATTTCCTTGTAGCTTAGCTAATATTTCCTTCCAGAGAACCTGAGATAAAGAAAAATAATATGAAGTGGAGAGGAGAGAAATCAGTGTGATTGCATTGTTAAGATAACCCTTTTTTTCATCAGCCTTTCTTAACTAATTAGGCACTTAACCATGGACAAAAGTTCTTTTTTGGGAGTTGTGGGACCCAGCACCATATACCAAGCAACCGAGGAGGAGTCTTACACACCTGTGCATCTGGTAATAGGCAGATAGACCTTGGACAGCCAAAGCTGCCTGATCCCATCTCAGCCATGGTCAGAGAAGACCTGGGAATGCTAACTTGGGCAGAAACCCATCGATAAGAAAGAGTTCATAGAACTCCAACCTTCTGAAGGAGAGATTAAAGCACAGCATTGGAGAAAATAAATACACACTTGTGTGCACGCACCCCCCCCAACACACAGGATGCATTAGAGATGGTAAGAGGAATTTTGCCAGTGGACACCATCTACAAGGTGACATTGTGTGGAGCAGCATTAGCTGATGGTAACCTTGTTTTTTATTTTTCTTCCTCTCTGAATTACTAAAGGAAAAGGAGATCCAAAGGTAGGGATGATGGCTGAGTTTGCTCTCAGAAGAAAGTGCCCAAAATCTGGAACTCTGTGTGTGTCTGTGTAGGTGATATGAACCAAACTTAGCAGCCCTGCTGCTGCTGTATTGCAAACAGACCTATCTTCTCTTTTGTGTAGATAAATATAGGGTAGGGGGATGTGATTCTTTCTCAGAGACAGACAAATGCAGCACCAAATTGGGTTCGTTTCCTAGAGCCAACAATTTCCCACACCTCGCCATCAACAAGTAAGCTAGAAAGGCTGTTACTATCAGACCCCATTTGGGCCTCCTATCTTTATGGGACTTGGATTCTGTCTGACAATCATGATTTCCAGTCCTCTTTCATCTTTTGTAGCTCTGGTCAGGCCATGAATGGCATCTGACACCCCACAAACTCTTCCTTCAGGGAAATTGACAACTCTATTTTGGAGCAACGGGATAGATCTTGGCAACTCAGTGTGTCCCTGGAATCCCCACTTGTGGCACATTGTATGTCTACAAGGCCCAGATATAGGCCAATTCCAGGGAACCTGGCTGCCAAGGCTCACTTGCACCTACCCTCAGCCTTTAACACCTCCCAGCTTCTGTGAATAACACCTCCTGCCTAACCCCACCATCAGTCCCTCTTTCAACATTCCTGATGTGAATTAAGGAAGGTTATTGGAGCCAGGTCCTTTTCGGCCCTTTGTTGGGAAGATACACAGGGCCTCTCTGGGTCAGGTCTCCTGGGTATATTTCTTCAGAGGACTCCCTGGCCTCGCCAGGATGGTAAGGCAAATGAGTTCTGGAGAGATGTGGCTTCAGGAGAATAGGTTCTTATCTTCATTTTTTTTTTCCTTATTCCCAAGCTATTACTACATGTCTAGTATCTAAATCAATGATTCCTCCAAGAATCTTCTTAGAAGGGTGGATTTTTAAATGACTCATCATCTTTTCAATTTCAAACAGCAATTCATGGATTTGATAAATTTAATTTGGAGCTATTTTGACTAAATCCTTAATTTTTGATTCTCTCATCCATCAAAACCTGAAGTGAGAATATGATCAGTAAATTTTTTACTTGTGTCTCCATCTATCTCAGGGACTATAATTTCTGGTTGCCTCACTGATCCTTGTCTTTTATATTCCAATGTATGGTATTGGTTAACTTCTACTGATTTGAGAAAGTTCAAATAGAATTCAATATTTTCCCAAGGGCATTTCTTTTAATTCATTAATCTAATTAGACCATGTTTTCTTTTCAAAGGTGATATCATTAAAATTTGGCAGTATCTAAAAGTGGAGTCCCCATTCTCCTATTTTCTACAATATATCTGGACCAAGAAGGAAAAACATTCTCTCTTCTTCTCACTCTGTCACTTTTCTGATCATTATTTTCCACTCCCAGTCAACAATTATTCCTTGAGTGTTATTGTGGCCACCGTATTTGATTCCATATTGCTAAAATAGATACCAAATATAATTCTTAGGAAATTTTGCATGTAGTTTAGTCCTTTTTGAAACCACCATTTCCAAAGTGAATTTCTCTATCAGACTTCAATGTATGTTATTGTTCGTTTTTTGTTTGTTTGTTTTTCCCCTATGAGATCTCTCTATATTTTTCATAATGAGTAACTATTAGGAATACTGATTCTCAAGTTCAAGTACCATTGGTTCCCCATTCAGACTTGTGCAAACTTAATGGATGTTCACCATGTCTTCTAGTAGGTAAGAAAGCTAGAGGGTCAGGGTTTAAATGGCAGGTGACCTTCTTAAGGCTTTTTCTTTCTTTTTCCCCCTAACCAACCACAACACCACTTTACTGTTCTCTCTTGTTGGTGTGGTACCACTATGGGGCTTTTTTTTATCCATCCTGGAGTTCAGAGTTCCAAAATAGGAGACAAAGACAGAGATCAGGAATATACTGTATTGTCTAAACTCTATTGCTCTCCTCTTTCTGTTCTCTTTGAAAGGCTCCTTATCACTTTATTAAAGGACAAATATATATAATGCACTTAACTGACAATTCTCCTTTTGAACTGTGGTTGTATTTCAAAACATGGCAAAGATTTTAATTTTACTATCAAGAGTCCATTTCAAACATCAACAATTAAATAAATAACCAGGGATCCCAGATTCTATAGGAACAGATCTAGGGTCTGTGATTTTTGGCAACACAACCAGAAGTTATAATTTTTTTCCCTCATGCACAGCATTTTGCTTTTCTATAAAAATATCACTTTATAAGTTTCTTGGAATTTATCTCATATAACTTGAGGTTACCTTTTTACATTGTTTTCTCTGCACTGCTTCAGTTCCTTTTTGCCTTTCTTCCAGGTGCCAAGAATATAATAGGGCCCTTAATACTATTAACTGAATGAATAAAGGAATAAACTGACCATGCCTTCAATAGGCAAATGCACTCTAGTTGTTCCATCATACAATTAGATTTTATAAGTCAAGTCTGTTACTTCTGAATGTCTCTTGTTCAAAATGTTCTAATGATATTACTTCAAGTATATTGTCTATCAATTATATTTGAATTTACTCTTGCCAAACTAGATAAAATTTACTACTTTGATGAGAAAATACTAATCCTCATTGTGAAGCATAAAGAAGGAGAGGAATGACACTTTATCATCTATTCAAAATTAAAAGTTTAATATTGGTATGCATGATGATTTCAAAATACAAAATACACTGAAATTGAGTGGTTACATGGACAATTCAAAAGAGCTGCTAATAAAAATGAAAAATAAATATAGAGTCACTTTCAATCTAAAATCTCTGTTACTCAGAGTCCAATGTAACTGCTTTAAGGAACCAGTAGAAGATACATTTTAGGAGAATTATTGCAATAAAATGACTTATAAATAAATAAAATGATTATGGAGTTATCCAAAATCCATAGGGTGGACCAACAAGAAGATCAGGCTGGATCTCTTGGTAATGGCTGAAGCTGCTGTATATTAGCAAAATTTTCACTTATTCAGGAAATTCTTAGCTCTTCCTTTGAAGTTTTTCAACTGACTGAATCAGAGTCATTCATATTATTCAGGTTCATGTTCCTTCCTTAAAATCAACTGACATGTATTTTAATTTCATCTACAAAGTACATTCAGACCAATGCATAGATTTGGGTTTGATTGAATCAGTGGGGACTGCAGCTTAGTCAAGCTGATACATCAAAAGACCATCACATGTATTTAAAAAAAAAGGGGGGGTATATTCATTAGAGTTCTAGTCAACAGTCTTTGATTTAAATATGATATGAACTGGCAATATTTGACCTGTTTTTTTCTTTCACTTATGTGTGCCTATTTTGGAGATGGAGTTACATTCACCAATTTAGATTTGCTTTAAAATACCTTTTGATGATTTAAATAAATATTCCAGATGATATTGTGATAAAAAGGCCTTATTTATTTTAAATTGCCAAGCAGTGGGGTTTTCAAATATAAAAGAATCTTCTCTTGGGAAAGGTAGGAGACAAAAACAAAGTAAAGTAACTGTAAGATTAAGTAAATATTACAGCCCAAACTATACACCTGATAACATATCAGTGCATTTTTACTTCCTGAAAAATGCCATGATATTTTAAAAAATATTTCTGTCTTGGGGGGAGGAGTCAAGATGGCGGAGAAGTAGCAGGCTGAGACGACATCGGGTAGCAGGAGATCAGCTAGATAGCTTATCTAACCATTGTGAACACCTATAAATCCAACGGGAAATCGAAGAGAAGAAGAGCAACAATCCCAGAAACAGAAAATCGATCACTTTCTGAAAGGTAGGACCTGCGGAGAAGTGAATCCAAAGCGACGGGAAGATAGACCCCGGGGGGAGGGGCCGGCACCCGGCAAGCGGCGGAGCGACGGAGCACAAAATCGGGACTTTTAAAAGTCGGCTCCACTGGGAGACACCGCTCCAGAGGCTAAACTGGGGGGAAACCCAGGCGGGGTCAGCATAATCCCAGGACCCGCAGGGTCACAGAAGGACTGGGGATGTCTGAGTGCCGCAGAGCTCGCAGGTATTAGAGCGGGGAAGCCGGCTATAGCGACAAAGCCGAGGAGTGAGCCCTAAGCCCGGGGTTACCTTGTGCCGGTCGCAGGCTGGGTGGGCTCGGAGCGCGGCCGGAGGCCACGGAGACAAAAGTGACCCGGCGCTTTTCTCCAGCTCCAACAATTGACTGCTTTCCTCGAGGCGCGACCGCAAGCCAGGGAGGCGGGGCTATTGGGCGCTTTGCTCTGAGAGTGCACTGAGGAGCGGAACCCCAAGCTCTCGGCTCCTCCGGGCCGAGAGATTGGGAGGCCGCCATCTTCATTCCCGTCCTCCGGAACTCTACGGAAAGCGCTCAGGGAACAAAAGCTCCCGAAAGCGAACCCGAGCGGATTACTTAGCCTGGCCCCTGGCAAGGGCGGTGCAATTCCGCCTGCGGCAAAGACACTTGAGAATCACTACAACAGGCCCCTCCCCCAGAAGATCAACAAGAAACCATCCAAAACCAACTTCAGTCACCAAGAACAGCGGAATTCCACAGCAGGAGAAAGCAAATACTACCTGGACAAAATGACAAGGCGGAAAAACTCACCTCAAAAAAAAGAACAAGAGGCCGTACCGAAGGCTGGAGACCTAATCAATACAGACATAGATAGCATGACAGATCTAGAGTTCAGAATGACAATTCTCAAGGTTCTAGCCGGGCTCGAAAAAGGCATAGAAGATATTAGAGAAACCCTCTCCGGAGAGATAAAAGCCCTTTCTGGAGAAATAAAAGAACTAAAATCTAACCAAGTTGAAATCAAAAAAGCTATTCATGAGGTGCAATCAAAAATGGAAGCTCTCACTGCCAGGATAAATGAGGCAGAAGAAAGAATTAGTGACATAGAAGACCAAATGACAGAGAATAAAGAAGCTGAGCAAAAGAGAGACAAACAACTACTGGAACACGAGGAGAGGATTCGAGAGATAAGTGACACCATAAGACGACACAACATTAGAATAATTGGGATTCCAGAAGAAGAAGAAAGAGAGAGGGGAGCAGAAGGTATATTGGAGACAATTATTGGAGAGAATTTCCCTAATATGGCAAAGGGAACAAACATCAAAATCCAGGAGATGCTAAGAACGCCCCTCAAAATCAATAAAAATAGGTCCACACCTCGTCACCTGATAGTAAAATTAACAAGTCTTAGCGACAAAGAGAAAATCCTGAAAGCAGCCAGGGAAAAGAAGTCTGTAACATACAAGGGTAAAAACATTAGATTGGCAGCGGACCTATCCACAGAGACCTGGCAGGCCAGAAAGAACTGGCATGATATATTCAGAGCACTAAACGAGAAAAACATGCAGCCAAGAATACTATATCCGGCTAGGCTATCATTGAAAATAGAAGGAGAGATAAAGAGCTTCCAGGACAAACAAAAACTGAAAGAATTTGCAAACACCAAACCAGCTCTACAGGAAATATTGAAAGGGGTCCTCTAAGCAAAGAGAGACCCTAAAAGTAGTAGATCAGAAAGAAACAGAAACAATATACAGTAACAATCATCTTACAGGCAATACAATGGCACTAAATTCATATCTCTCAATAGTTACCCTGAATGTTAATGGGCTCAATGCCCCAATCAAAAGACACAGGGTATCAGAATGGATAAAAAAACAAAACCCATCCATATGCTGCCTACAAGAAACTCATTTTAGACCCGAAGACACCTCCAGATTTAAAGTGAGGGGGTGGAAAACAATGTACCATGCTAATGGACATCAGAAGAAAGCTGGGGTGGCAATCCTTATATCAGATCAATTAGATTTTAAGCCAAAGACTATAATAAGAGATGAGGAAGGACACTATATCATACTCAAAGGGTCTGTCCAACAAGAAGATCTAACAATCTTAAATATCTATGCCCCTAACATGGGAGCAGCCAACTATATAAACCAATTAATAACAAAATCAAAGAAATACATCGACAGTAATACAATAATAGCAGGGGACTTTAACACTCCCCTCACTGAAATGGACAGATCATCTAAGCAAAAGATCAACAAGGAAATAAAGGCCTTAAATGACACACTGGACCAGATGGACATCACAGATATATTCAGAACATTCCATCCCAAAGCAACAGAATATACATTCTTCTCTAGTGCACATGGAACATTCTCCAGAATAGACCACATCCTGGGTCATAAATCAGGTCTCAATCGGTACCAAAAGATCGAGATCATTCCCTGCATATTTTCAGACCACAATGCTCTGAAGCTCGAACTCAATCACAAGAGGAAATTTGGAAAGAACGCAAATACATGGAGACTAAACAGCATCCTTCTAAAAAATGAATGGGTCAACCAGGAAATTAAAGAAGAATTGAAAAAATTCATGGAAACAAATGATAATGAAAACACAACAGTTCAAAATCTGTGGGACACAACAAAGGCAGTCCTGAGAGGAAAATATATAGCAGTGCAAGCCTTTCTCAAGAAACAAGAAAGGTCTCAAATACACAACCTAACCTTACACCTAAAGGAGCTGGAGAGAGAACAACAAAGAAAGCCTAAACCCAGCAGGAGAAGAGAAATCATAAAGATCAGAGCAGAAATCAATGAAATAGAAACTAAAAAAACAATAGAACAAATCAACAAAACTAGGAGCTGGTTCTTTGAAAGAATTAATAAGATTGATAAGCCCCTGGCCAGACTTATCAAAAAGAAAAGAGAAAAGATGCAAATAAATAAAATCATGAATGAAAGAGGAGAGATCACAACCAACACCAAAGAAATACAAACAATTATAAGAACATACTACGAGCAACTCTATGGCAACAAATTTGACAACCTGGAAGAAATGGATACATTTCTAGAGATGTATAAACTACCACAACTGAACCAGGAAGAAATAGATAACCTGAACAGACCCATAACCAGTAAGGAGATTGAAACAGTCATCAAAAATCTCCAAACAAACAAAAGTCCAGGACCAGACGGCTTCCCAGGGGAATTCTACCAAACATTTAAAGAAGAATTAATTCCTATTCTCCTGAAACTGTTCCAAAAAATAGAAATGGAAGGAAAACTTCCAAACTCATTCTATGAGGCCAGCATCACCTTGATCCCAAAACCAGACAAGGATCCCACCAAAAAAGAGAATTACAGACCAATATCCTTGATGAACACAGATGCGAAAATTCTCACCAAAATACTGGCCAATAGGATCCAACAGTACATTAAAAGGATTATTCACCACGACCAAGTGGGATTTATTCCAGGGCTGCAAGGTTGGTTCAACATCCGCAAATCCATCAATGTGATACAATACATTAATAAAAGAAAGAGTAAGAACCATATGATACTCTCAATAGATGCTGAAAAAGCATTTGACAAAGTGCAGCATCCCTTCCTGATTAAAACTCTTCAAAGTGTAGGGATAGAAGGCACATACCTCAATATTATCAAAGCCATCTATGAAAAACCCACCGCAAATATCATTCTCAATGGAGAAAAACTGAAAGCTTTTCCGCTAAGGTCAGGAACACGGCAGGGATGTCCGTTATCACCACTGCTGTTCAACATAGTACTAGAAGTCCTAGCCTCAGCAATCAGACAACAAAAAGAAATTAAAGGCATCCAAATCGGCAAAGAAGAAGTCAAACTATCACTCTTTGCAGATGATATGATACTATATGTGGAAAACCCAAAAGACTCCACTCCAAAACTGCTAGAACTTATACAGGAATTCAGTAAAGTGTCAGGATATAAAGTCAATGCACAGAAATCAGTCGCATTTCTTTACACTAACAACAAGACAGAAGAAAGAGAAATTGAGGAGTCAGTCCCATTTACAATCGTACCCAAAACCATAAGATACCTAGGAATAAATCTAACCAAAGAGGCAAAGAATCTATACTCAGAAAACTATAAAGTACTCATGAAAGAAATTGAGGAAGACACAAAGAAATGGAAAAATATTCCATGCTCATGGATTGGAAGAACAAATATTGTGAAAATGTCTATTTTACCTAAAGCAATCTACACATTTAATGCAATCCCTATCAAAATCCCATCCATTTTTTTTAAAGAAATAGAACAAATAATCCTAAAATTTATATGGAACCAGAAAAGACCTCGAATAGCCAAAGGAATATTGAAAAAGAAAGCCAAAGTCGGTGGTATCACAATTCCAGACTTCAAGCTCTATTACAAAGCTGTC
This sequence comes from Martes martes, assembly GCF_963455335.1. Taxonomy (NCBI): domain Eukaryota; kingdom Metazoa; phylum Chordata; class Mammalia; order Carnivora; family Mustelidae; genus Martes; species Martes martes. Next base: position 78,713,058 of record NC_137889.1, on the reverse strand, counting down.
ATCATCAAGACAGTATGGTACTGGCACAAAAACAGACATATAGACCAATGGAACAGAATAGAGAGCCCAGAAATAGACCCTCAACTCTATGGTCAACTAATCTTCGACAAAGCAGGAAAGAATATCCAATGGAAAAAAGACAGCCTCTTCAACAAATGGTGCTGGGAAAATTGGACAGCCACATGCAGAAAAATGAAATTGGACTATTTCCTTACACCACACACGAAAATAGACTCAAAGTGGATGAAGGACCTCAATGTGCGAAAGGAATCTATCAAAATCCTTGAGGAGAATGCAGGCAGCAACCTCTTTGACCTCCACCGCAGTAACTTCTTCCTAGGAACATCGCCAAAGGCAACAGAAGCAAGGGCAAAAATGAACTATTGGGATTTCATCAAGATCAAAAGCTTTTGCACAGCAAAGGAAACAGTTAACAAAACCAAAAGACAACTGACAGAATGGGAGAAGATATTTGCAAACGACATATCAGATAAAGGGCTCGTATCCAAAATCTATAAAGAGCTTATCAAACTCAATACCCAAAGAACAAATAATCCAGTCAAGAAATGGGCAGAGGACATGAACAGACATTTCTGCAAGGAAGACATCCAGATGGCCAACAGACACATGAAAAAATGCTCCACATCACTCGGCATCAGGGAAATACAAATCAAAACCACAATGAGATACCACCTCACACCAGTCAGAATGGCTAAAATTAACAAGTCAAGAAATGACAGATGCTGGCGAGGATGCGGAGAGAGGGGAACCCTCCTACACTGTTGGTGGGAATGCAAGCTGGTGCAACCACTCTGGAAAACAGTGTGGAGGTTCCTCAAAAAACTGAAAATAGAGCTACCCTACGACCCAGCAATTGCACTCCTGGGTATATATCCTAAAGATACAAACGTGGTGCTCCGAAGGGGCACGTGCACCCGAATGTTTATAGCAGCAATGTCCACAATAGCCAAACTGTGGAAAGCGCCTAGATGTCCATCAACAGATGAATGGATAAAGAAGATGTGGTATATATACACAATGGAATACTATGCAACCATCAAAAGACATGAAATCTTGCCATTTGCGACGACGTGGATGGAACTAGAGGGTATCATGCTTAGCGAAATAAGTCAATCGGAGAAATATAACTATCATATGATCTCTTTGATATGAGGAAGTGGAGATGCAAGGTGGGGGGGTTTGGGGGGAGGTAGGAAAAGAAAAATGAAAAGATGGGATTGGGAGGGAGACAAACCATAAAAGACTCAATCTCAAGAAACAGACTGAGGGTTGCGGGGGGGAAGGGGGATGGGAGAGGGTGGTGGGGAAATGGACATTGGGGAGGGTATGTGCTATGATGAGTGCTGTGAAATGTGTAAACCAGACGATTCACAGACCTGTACCCCTGGGGATAAAAATACATTATATGTTTATTAAAATAAAAAAATTAAAAAAAAAATATTTCTGTCTTGTAACATGCTACTTTACCAAGTCAATACAGATCTTTAAGACTAAAGTAACAGAAGGAATATATGGGGTGTATTTTGACATGAATGTGCAAGTCATCCATTTTACACAATTCTATCATTCAGAAAATAAAGAAAATCTTTATTTTTTCCAATAGGCAATTTGAGGCTTTGAGAGAGAATATTGGTATTTCACTGTCACAATGAATTAAGAATATGATACCTCAGAAATATGTTAGTTGCAAAACAAAAGACAAATAACATTTTGAAAATGTTCATAATGTTTGCAGTTTGTATCTCTTATAATCAATAATACTTTACTTTTAACGATAGGATTCAAAGGAAAAACATAGCCACATACTTAAATGTCATAAATACCTTCAAAAGTAAAATATTTAGCTCAAAATAGAGCTAAGCATAAAGTAACACACATAGATTTGTATTGTATATAAATATATACATAAAAATGTACATATATATGTACATATATAATATGTATATTACATATGTGTATATACACAGAAACATGTTATTAAGGAGAGTAATATTCAATATGAGGATGGAACTTACATTTCTTGAAAGTCATTATTTTTACATTTCAAATTCAAATGTATATTGGAATTTCATATAATTAGAGAAAAAAGTCAGCCAATTAGTTAATCAGTCAATAAAACAGAAGAAAAGAAAAACTGAAATACATAATGCAGACCAATAAAGAAAAAGTAAATATCAAGTAGATAATCATAGAAAAATAAATGGAGAGGTTTAAGAAAAATGTCAAAATATTCAAGAATAATGATAATTCAGTTCTCAAAAGAACATTTGGTTTACTTAAAATGTATTAATAACACACTACATAATAATTTCATTATAGACAAGTGAACATTTAATGATTAAAAAAGACCAAAATGTGTCCCTCAAAAGCAAATGCTGAACTTAAATACAGACAAATGTTATCTTAACTTTATACCCTTCGGCTCAGGTCTTGATCCCAGAATCCCAGGATCCAGCCTGCATCAAGCTCTCTGCTCAGCAGGGAGTCTGCTTCTCCCTCTGGCCCTCCTCCCTCTCATGTTCTGTCTATTGCTCACTCTCTCTATCTCAAATAAATAATTACAATTAAAAAAATCAATCCATCAATCTATATTTATATTCAATAAAATAAGAAGGGGGGGAGGGAAAGGAAAGTTCTTTATTGAAGAGTTCCAATTAACCAATATATAAGGAATAATAAAACAAGAGAGCCCAATGTAATAAGTTGTTTAAACAAAGATCACCAACAGATGTTAAAACCATGAGGGGAGAACATGAGGAGAAATGATAGATCAATCTTAAACTTTTCTCTCTGTCTCTAAGGGTAGTTGTGTAGCTCTTATGCTAGAGCTATAATTCCTGCAGTTCTCTATTCTACCAAATTGCTAAGCAGTATAGAGATGGTCAGAGATGGCAGTCTTATAACAAGCAGTAGTTAGAGATACAGTCCAACACATTTCAACTAGTAGGTCCATTTATGATACTTACTCTTGATTTAATTAGATATTTTTTGAGTGTCTGCTTACATTCCAAGTATAGCACCTAAATTTGGGAACATGTAAACAAACCAAATTCACTTCTATATTTTAAATTGCTCAGGTCTAGTTAAGGAAAAGTCCACTCTCCACATATAAATGGCTAAGTATGTTATGGAAACACAGATTTGGATATCTTTTGTGAGCACTGGAAGAATCAGAGAAGCTTCTTTAAAAACAAAAACAAAAACAAAACAAAAAACACAGAAGCTGGTCTGCTTCTCCCTCTTTGTCTGTGATCTCTCTCACTTTTGCTCTTTCAAATAAATAAATAAATAAATAAAGACTTAAAAAAAAAGGAGGTCCACCTGGGTGGCTCAGTCAATCAAGCATCTGTTTTTGGCTCAGGTCATGATCTCAGGGTCCTGGGATCGAGCTCCACATCAAACTCGCTGCTCAGCAGTGAGTCTGCTTCTCCCTTTCCCTCTGTGATCTCTCTTGCTTTTGCGCTCTCAAATAAATAAATAAATAAAATCTTAAAACAAAACAATAGCTGAACTGAACTATGAAGAATAAATAAAACGGGTTAGTTTAGGAAAAGAAAATGACATGTAAAGGTGCTGAAGACATGACATGGGAACAGGGCTCTATACAGCTGAAGGATGGAAGTGTCTTGGTGCTGTATAATATTACCCACTAACTGGAAAAAAATGAGGCTGCATAAGACAGCTATACCTATATAAAGAAAGTCTTCAAAGTTATCCTAAAGAACTTTCTGTGTGTGTGTTGGTTTTTAATCTCTATGTTTCAGCTGCATAGAACTGAATTATTCTTTATCTAATTCATGACATTATTTAATCATTGGTCAATGCATGGTTCATTTGCATGTATGAGTGTGTGCGTATGTGTGTGTATGCTTGTGTTTAAGAATAGAAACATCTATAAAATGCTCACCCAACATGAAAAATAAAATAATGACAATAACTAATTTCCTCCTATGTGATACAATCTTACTCAATTCTCCTATCTCCTACCATCCAAGATGACCATTCCTTTTATCTTATCTTTATCATTATCTTTTTAAAATATTTGGTTTGGTCACATACAAGGAATTTCTATTAAGCATATAGTCTAAGATGTATTGTCCTAATGAAAATAGTATTGTACTTTGTGCAGTCCTTGGGGGTTTTTAAACCAAATCCTGCATTAATAGGGTTCATCTATATTATCAAGATTAGCTGGAGATCATTTACTGTGAACACTGCATAACTTACATTCCATTGTTTGAATATCCCAGACTTTATTTATCCATTCACCCATTAATGGGCGTATTTTTGCTCTTCTGAACAGTGCTACTATTAACATTCTTGTATCCTCGAATATATATGTATTGTTTTTCTTTCATATGTACTAGAAGTGAAATTCATAAACAATAAAGGCAGGTGGTAAATGTTAAAATTCACAAGATTATGTCAAATTATATTTTAAAAAGTACAAAATGGCCATATAAAATATCAGCAAAGTTCCAGCAACAATTTATAAGAGATTGTGATGAATCATCCTCTTTCAAGTACATGGTATTGACATACTTGATTTTTGGTATTTGAAAATATGTACCATTGAATCTCATTCTGTTTCAATTTACATTTATCTGATCATAAATATGATTGAATACCCTTTCATATCTTCACTAACTATATATATTACCTATTCCATAAAGTACTTTCTCATGTATTTGTTTTTTATTTTTTATATTAGGTTATTTGTCATTTTCATACTGATTTGTAGGAGTTCTTTATATTTCTTTATTGGATGTATGTATTGCAAATATTCTCCTCTGGTTTGTAACTTGTATTTTCAATTTCTATAAAGTGGCTTTTGATTTAGAGACTTTTTCGTTTTAATGGAATCCCATTTGTCAGTCTTTTGCTTCATAAATGGCAATTTTTGCCTTATTTAAGACATACTTCACTATCTGAAGCTCAGAAATAGAATGAATTGACTTTATATCAAATTTTTAAATGATACTTTTGATATTCTACTTCTTATTTCATATGATTTTACTTTGATAATGGCATTGAAAAGGAATCCAACTTAATTTATTTCATATCAATAATTATTTTTCTGCTTTATTTAATTTTTTTAAATTTTCCCTTTTCAAAAAAATAAATTCTCATTTTTCCTACAGATCTTCCATGTTAATTCATCACATTTCAAAGAGATACAAAAATTGTCTCTGTCTGGCTCTCTGTTCTCTTTGGTAAGTAGAATTATTCAATTATATTATGATTATATTCTATTCTAATTACAAGCTATACTAATTACTGTAGTTTCACAAACTAGATTTCCTATGATGCAATTCCTTATCCCTTACTATTCAGATGTGTCCAGTTATTCTTATCTTATTCCTCTTTCATATAAATGTTTGAAATATTATATCAAGTGTTATAAAAACTTGCAATGTTTAGTTTCTTATTCATGAATGAGGAATTTTTCCTCATTATTTTTATTAATTTTTCCCAAAGTTTAAATAATTCTTTACATAGAATCATTGGAAATCTCTTGTTATATATATTTTGAAATAATTTATATTCTTTGGTGTTATTTTAATGTATGTTTATTAGTTTATTTCAGAGGTATAGATTTGCAATTGACATTTCTCTATACATCATATATTCAGGCATATTTCAAAATTTTCTATTTATAATAATTTTGTTTAGAATAAAATGTATACTATCAGTCTTTTTGCAAATAATATTTTAATATTCTCCTAGACAATATTTTTGATTTTTCAAAAATTCTTTTACTGTATAGGTCCCTCAATAGGAAGTGAAAAAGAAGTGATAATATACTCATTCTTACTCTTTACTCATGTTGGTGGGAATAAATATGATCATGTTATATTTCGGATGATATCACACTAAAAAGTGCCTTTTTTTTCCAACTTTACTGAAATAAGGGTGTTTAATGAACTGATACTGCATTTTGTCAAATATATTTATGTTTGTTAAAATTATCATTTTTCTTCACAATCTCTTTAGTTTATGCTGAGTGGAGAAGGAAAATGGCTCCCTAGTCCCTGGAGAGGGGAGTTTGGGCCTGCCACTATCCAGGAAGCCCTCCCGTAAGAGCAAAAAATCTTCCATTGTGTGTCCCAGGCCTCCTGTGTCTAGGTCATCTGCCCACCTGACAGCATAGTGCACCTTAGGCACTATGGCTGAGTTTTAAAACTCCAAGCTTTAGGGACTTCGAGTGGTGGGAACCTACACTGGTCCTCTGGGAGAAGGTTTTATAGTGCTGGGACTGATGTGGATTTGTCCCAGAAGGGCAGTCACACCAAAGTGCAGGGGTGTTGAGTTGGAGTAAAGCAGAGCAAAAAGCCAGTGTCCAGGTCCCCTGCCTTCAGCAGGTGTCTCTGTGCCTATGCTTGGAGTGGGGGAGGGAAATTGTGCCCTCTGACTCTTTTGTCCCCAGTGAGGTAATGCCACCTTTCCAGATGCATTCCAAGATGGGGAAACCTTTTCTCCTGGTGTGTCCTCAGATCGCTCCATCTGCTCCTGGCCTATCTGTCCTCCTTCTCCACAGAAACAGTACAGTGAACCCAGGGGTCCGCAGGAGCCATGCAGTAGACCTCTAAAACTCCTGTCTTTGAGCCCCACTGGTTGTAAAATTTCACAAAAGTCAGCTGCTCTCATTTTCCCAGTCAATGGACTTGGGAAATTGTTTTCTTTGTGCAATACCCTGTGTGCTCTTCCCCACCCCACCTTATGTGCTACTTTCTCTCTCTCTCTCCCTCTTTTTTTTTTTTTTTTTTTCTCTCTCTGTCCTCTTTCTGTGACCAGGGTTGCCTCCCTTCTGCCACACCCAGGATACAGTTTCTCCCCCAAACCACATCTCTGCACTTCTCACCTTCCTTCCCCTTCTTGCTCTCTAGTTGTGCAGTTTGTTTGTTTGTTTCCTGTCAGTTCTCAGATCAATTTTGTGTATATTCAGAATGATTTGATATTTATCTAGCTGTTTTTGAGGGACAAGGCAAACTTAGGGTCTTCCTACTACTCTACCATCTTAGTTCCTCAACCACCCTGGTTTTTTTGTTTGTTTGTTTGTTTGTTTTAATCTAATTTTGACCATGAGGGGAGCAGATATTCTCCTCTTATTTTTGATCTCAGAAGGAAATTATTTTGTGTTTCACCAATATGTGTATTGCTAACTACAAGAATTTTACCTGTTTGAAGAAGTTTCCTTCTATTCTTGCTGTGTTTAGAAGTTTATTTTTTAAACCTAGTTTATGAAAAAATGGTGTTAGTTTTTTTTAAGTACTACTTCTGAATGTACTGAGATGGTGATATGACTTTATTCTCTTTTATCCTGTAATTATTATGGATTGTATTGATGGATTTTCAAATATTAAATCTTAACTTATTTTCCTATTTACATTTTCTTAGAGATATCTGCATCTATGTACATCTTTTTCATTCCTTGGAATAACTTCATTTAGTATAATAATAATTTGAGTGTTATAAAATAAGTTAAAGTATACTTCCTTTTTCTCTATTATTCTAAAAGAGTTTGTATGGGAATGGTATTTTTTTTTCAAATATTTTATAGAATTTACTACCATAGCAATCTTGACCCAGAATTTTCTTTGTGGGGAGATTTTATTACAAATATAAGTTTCTCAAGACAGTTATTCTTTTCATTTCTTTTTTTTTTTTTAAGATTTTATTTATTTATTTGACAGACAGAGATCACAAGTAGGCAGAGAGGAAGGCAGAGAGAGAGGAAGGGAAGCAGGCTCCCAGCTAAACAGAGAGCCTGATGCGGGGCTCGATCCCAGGATGCTGCGACCATGACCTGAGCTGAAGGCAGAGGCTTTAACCCACTGAGCCACCCAGGCTCCCCCACAGTTTTAATTTCTTTTTAAGTCAGTTTTGTTTTCTGTTTGTTTCTTTCAAGGAGTCCATCTATGTGAACTGTCAAATTTATTGGAATAAAGTTTTCATAATATTTTCTTATGATCTTATTAAAATATATGAATCCACTGTGATATTTTCACTCTCATTGTTGGTATTGCTTATTTGTGTCTTGTTTGTTTTTATCTTGACCAGACTAGCTAATAATTTATCAGTTTTATTAGTTTAAAAAAGTAACTTTTCTGGGGCGCCTGAGTGGCTCAGTTGGTTAAGTGTCTGCCTTTTGCTCAGGACATGATCCCAATGTCCTGGGATGGAATTGAGCTCCCTGCTCAGCAGGGAGCCTGCTTCTCCCTCTTCCCTTCCCCCTCCTTGTGCTTTCCCTCTCTCTCACTCTCTCTCAAATAAATAAACACAAATCGTAAAAAGCAAACAAACAAACCTTTTCAGATCATTGATGTTTTTCTTCTTTAACTGTCCATTTTCTACATCATTTATTGATATTATTATCTTAGTTATTTTTTCAAAGAACTTTAGAGATGATTTGCTCTTCTTTTTCTACTTCCTAAGGTAGATGTTACAATTATTGATCGTCATCTTTCTCTTCTAGCATAAGAATTTAAAAGTGTAAATTTCTCTCTGAAAACAAATAGTTGTATCCCAGAAATTTTGATATATTATGATCTTATTTTAATTCAATTCAAAATATTTTTTTTTAATTTTTCACTATAGATTTCCTTTGTTCCATGAGAAGTGTATTGTTTGATGTCCAAATGTATGAGAATTTGTCAGGTAAATTTATGTGGCTGATTTCTAATTAGTTCCCTTGTGATTAGAAATCATATCCTGTATTCTTTTAATTTATTGAGACTATTATTGAATAATGGCTCAACATATGTTCTATGAGAGTGAGAATATCATAGACAATTAAAATATGTATATATATATACTCTTGCTTTTATAAAATGTTTATTAAATATCTAATAATTCAAGTTGATAAAATTATATAAATCTTCTATATACGTAGATTTTCTACCTACTTGTCCTACCAATTAATGAGAGAGGAGTATTGAAATACTCAACTGTGGGTGCCTAGGTGGCTCAGTCGTTGACTGGCTGCCTTCAGCTCTGGTCATGATTCCAGGGTCCTGGGATGGAGCCCACATCTGGCTTCCTGCTCCAAGGGAAGCCTGCTTCTCCCTCTCCCGCTCCCCCTGCTTGTGTTCCCTCTCTGTCTGTGTCTCTCTCTGTCAAATAAATAAATAAAATCTTAAAAAAAAAAATACTCAACTGCAATTGCCAATTTCTCTGTTATGTTTTTCAAATATGTTGGTTTTGTTTCATGTACTTTAAACTCTGTTATTTAGTGCAATACTTTTGGGATGGCTATTTCTTCCTAATAAATGAACACCTTTATTGTTATATTGCTTTATCTCTGGTAATACTTTTTTTTTTTTTCCTGAATACACATTACCTGATATCACTATAGCCTTTTCATCCTTGTTTTTACTTCTTCTGTGATAAACAGTATTCTTTGCTTTATTAAGCAATTTATATCTTGTATTTTTTTTGGAAAATTTACTTTTAATGAAATATTGAATACAGCTTTATTTAAATCTAACATTTTGTCTTTTGTTTTTTGTATGTCCAGAACATTTTTTAAATTTTCTTCTCATTTTTTATTAATTATTAATTCTTATGGCTGTTTCATATCTACTGTTAACCATTAATTATACTTCATTTTAATTTTTACTTCTTATTCTGTGGCATATAATATTCATCTTTAACTTATCACAGTCTACCACAAATTATATCACCTTACCTTTGATATAAAATTCTTACAGCAGTATACTTCCACATACCTTCCCTTCTTTGTGCTATTGTTGGCATCCAATTTAAGTCTACAAATGTTATAAACTTCATAATACTTTATGGTTGGTTTCTAATTTGTGCTCTGAGCAATTGTATTTTATGTTTCTAAAGCTCTTTATATTTAGTTCTCTGCTTTCCTGTACTGTGATCCAAAACTTTCTCTCTGAAACTTTGATCTCCATATCCTAAACTCAGTGAGGCCCCCATGCCTTATTTGGGTTTCCTCTCCTCCCTGCATCTTTGGTTTAGAAAATGCCTTCTAGCAAAGATTGACAGTTAGTGTGGGGATCTCCTAGGTATTTATCCTTTATAGGGATCACGATCTTGCACTAAATATTTTCCAGTTTCAAAAAACAGACTTTTTATATATTTAGTCCAGTTTCATCTTTTATTTATTTAATTGTTTATGGTGAATGGTTAAATCCATTCCTTATATCATTATGAACAAAAGTTAAACTTCAAGGGCTCCTGAGTGGCTCAGTTGGTTAAGCGACTGCCGTCAGCTCAGGTCATGATCCTATAGGCCCAGGATCATCGTGCTCCCTGCTCAGCAGGGTGTCCGCTTCTCCCTCTGACCCTCACCCTTCTCATGCTCTCATTTGCTCTTTCTCTCTCAAATACATAAATAGTCTTTTTAAAAAAAAGTTAAACTTCATGATGGCTGTTGTTAACTACAGTGATAGATTTCACAAAAGATTGAAAGGTAAGTTAGAAATACATGTTAATAAATACTAAATATATGGAGGTAATGTGATTCTTAAATTCCAAAAGAAAAATGTATTATTGTTTAGCATTCTGTGTCTTGTATAGGTACAATGTCTACATTAAGAACAGCTTTTAAGGGACGCCTGGGTGGCTCAGTTGGTTAAGCCGCTGCCTTCGGCTCAGGTCATGATCCCAGAGCCCTGGGATCGAGTCCCGCATCGGGTTCCTTGCTCAGCAGGGAGCCTGCTTCTCTCGATGCCTCCGCCTGCCTCTCTGCCTGCTTGTGTGTACTCTCTCTCTCTCTGGCAAATAAATAAAATCTTAAAACAAAAACAAAAAAAAACAGCTTTTAATGATGTTCATGGAAAAGTAGGATGATACCCCGTCCAAAAAAACAATAACGATGCTCTTGGTAAACACTAGACACACTCATGTAGGTCTTAGGTCAACCAATGAGGAAGGCTCTGATTTCAGCTTATTGAATAACAAGGACAATCTTGGTTATCTCCATTACCTGTAGAATAGTAGAATGTGTCTTAAGATACTCCAAAACAAAATATATTTCATTTCCCTAAAAACGCAAATGTCATATTAAACTTCAATGGTATATTAGTTTGCTTGACCATTATGCATCTGTGTGCTAAAATAGATGATCTATTTAGAACTTTTTATAATTTTTTTAAGATTTCCTGCCATAAATAATCATTACATACATAAATGTCTAACACATAGTAAGTACTTAGTGTATATGTTAAACATAGGAAAGTGAAACATCAGGAATAATTCAACATGGCTAAATCTGGCCTTGACCATAAAATTGCCTAGTTGAAAGCAACCCCCGCTTCATGAACTATGTACCTAAAATATAGGTACACATAGAAAATACATTGATAATATATATGAAAATTTTAAATAATCATAACATTATGATGGGATCAGTCACAGATTTTTGAGCATATATTTTGAGCATATATATTAAAACCATTCACTTTATATTTGGTCTAGTCATTGCTTTTGAACCCTCAACATAACCATATGAAATTCTCTATTACAAGAAAATTATTGTCATCAGATTACAGCATTAAGTTTGATGGAATATGAAAGGCAATTTTCATGCAGTACTTTTCTCCTGTACCTCTTCCGGGGGGTGGGGTCGGGTGGGGGAGACAGACAGAGAGACAGACAGAAAGAAAGAAAGAAAGAGAAGGAAAGAAACAACCTGGGACAATTAGCAAATCAAACTCAAGGATGAATCCAATTCAATCACTCTTTTTAATAGTGTGGAGTGATTTCATGCTACATCTTTTTCATGAAAGAGATAACAGAAAAGAAAATTGAACATGACAATTCCACTTTTACGGCAATTACTAAGTGAGAAAAATATTGCATATAAAAATCTTATTCTTCTTATTGGAAATGTAAGTCTGAGGCTGTAATGTTGGTTCTTTTTCTGAAATTACACTCTGGGTCATCTCCAAGATAAGATCAAACAATCTTATAAGTTAATTCCTATTGCCAATGCTTGTGACCTGAAATTCTGTGTAAAAATGATTCCTTTAATATAATATATTAAGAAAATAAGAGTCTACAGTAATTGTACAAATATAATTATTGGTAATGAGAGGAAAAAAAGCAAATCAAATCAACAATGTAAACTTCTCCTCTATAAGGAATTAAGTAAAAACTATGCCCATATTTATCTTAACCTGTTTTTTTCAGTCATGTTATTTGTATAAAAGTAAAAGGTTAAAAATATTTAAAATGGTAATAAATTAAAATAATAAAATAGTAAGTGTGTACCAATAAATGTACTGCATTTTAACAGGATTCTTTATAGATTCAGCTTTTAAAATAATATTTGAAACATTACATAATGAGACACAAAGAAGAATGTCAGATTTATATCTGTTTCAGTAACTTTATGTTTAAAGGCTTAATTTCCTCAAAAGTGAAATTGGGATAAAATATCTATTTACTGAATATATTTATAGATACTTGAGATTACAAAATTAGATTACATTCATAAGAGTGCCTAGTGGTTTTGAAAAAAATATATATATGTGACATTTAACATAAGGTATTTTTAGTAAAGTCAATAACACAAGTACAAATCTGAAAAATTTTTGTTCAAATTAGAAGAAAAATATTTTAACATTTGAAATCAGTCTCATATTTTACTTTTAAAACTTTAACTACTATTCATGATAATTCTTTATATTTTGTTATTTTCCTCTAAGTGTTCTCCACCTGTTAGCAATGAAAAATGAGTATTATTCTCTGTACACTTGGGGAAGCCTGGTATTCTCTAATGTACATCTTTCTAGAAATATATGAAAAAGTACTAATCCGTACGTTTCCATAAAATTGTCATTACTAAACTTGCACATAAAATTAATCACAGTTTGAAGACTCTATGCATTTTATCAAATCTCATGATATATTACCATTTATCTAACAAGAAGATCTAAAAGTGTTACCAGAATAAGTTAATTTTGATATTGGCATACTTCCTAGTGTTTCTCCCTATTTTGAAGAATGTTTTTTGGTATAATATATATATGTATATTTGATGTGCATGTTATATATTTGATATATTTGATAAGTGTATGTGGGTGTGTGTGTATATATATTATATATGCAATATGTAGTATGTATAACATATATCTATTATATATGTCATATATATTATATATGCCAACTCTGTGATTTATCATAATGATTTGTTGTTTTATTTTTTCATTTTATATCAAACATTTTATGTGCCAGGTGCTTGAGTCAGGAGGCTCCCTCTGAGATTCTGACCTGTCATACTCCTAGATTTGGAAATCAAGGGTTTCTATGGGATTGGCTTATAACAAAGTGGCAATGGCTTCTTCTTTGGAAATGAATCCCTGAACACTCTGTTAAGGTCTCATTACTTCATCACCCTCCCTATCTGATAATATTATTTTATTTTTTTTTTTTGTCACACTTATTTACTTGTCTGTTTGTTTCTTTGTCAAATGTTTTTTGCTATTACAAAGTGAACCCAATTGTGGAAGTAATTTTATATGTTATTTTTTCCCCATCGCCAGGACTTATTTTATTATTTTATTGTATGGCACATAAAAATAATTTTTTGAAAGGGTAAATAAACAAATAAAGTCATCACCTAAGATAGGAAATTTAAAAATATAGTCCATATTTGAAAAAAAAGAAAAGAAAAATAGTTTGCTACAGAATGTGGTCACTTTGTGCTGGGGCTACCATGTTGTATAGGTTATAGCTTATACGTCTTTTCTTCTGCTTATATATAAGGAATAAGAGATATAAACAATTCATAAAAAAAGCTGAAGATGAAATTTTAAAACAGAAAACAAATTTAAAAATTAATTTTTCCATGGATACCTAAAAAAAAATGTTAGTGTGCCTACTAAATTATAAGCCTGACAAAACGATAAGCTGGTATAATATTCAGTCTTTATGTTCTGGAAAAAATAAGGGCAATGCAGTGTAATCACATCTGAAAGTACTGTAATTTGTTCTTAAATAATTTTAAAGGATAATAAGAATCACCTTATAAACTGCAAAAATCCTGTAAAAGGTCTTGCCTTAAAGCTTTATTACTAAAGATTGATCATTTATCACCTAATCAGAAGTGGATAGCAATAATCCAGGAGGGATAAAATCAGTGATAATATTTTACAAATATCTTATGAGCAAAGAACTTGATCACCAAAATTAAACCTATTTGTAAAATAAAATTGATAAGCCAGGTTAACAATATTATGTCATTTTGTTCAGTTACATAAATTCTTCCCTGATTAACAAATAAGATTCTCATGCCAAAAGGTACAGTACATTATTACTATTTTATTTTATATTTTGCTTACCTATAGAATTGTAACACAGCCCTTGGCAAAGCAATGAAAAAGGTGAAACTTCTCATCAGCCTATTCTCACCTTCCATTTGAATGACTTTCTTATTTTCTGCTCACTATGTAAACAAATAGGCACGACTATTTTCCAAAAAAAAAAAAAAGCACTATTCACACAAAAAAAAGTGACTGGACTCCTTGCCCAAGTTTGACTATTCTCTCTTTATCATCTATATACAATTTATAAGAATTAAAAATATAATCTGACCTGGTTGTTTTCTATGTTTATTTAAACTTTTGTAAACCTTGTTATCATAAACATCCTTCTGGATGAACCTTTGCTTTCATGTAATTATCAAGTGCAAGTATGGATCTAGAATTAAGATAGCTGGAGAATTAAGATAGCTGGATCAAATTATACATGGTTTTGAAAAATATATAAAACTGCTCTCCTTAAAGATAGAAATAATTTATATTTACTATATAGATATATTATTATATGGATACAAATAATATATAATATATATTACTATATGTAGTATATATGTAACGTGCTACAAGTATTCTTCATTCTATTATATACATGATAGAATGGAGAACACTGGTGTGTGTGTGTGTGTGTATACACATATATAATGGAGTGGAGAACATTGGTGGCACTTTATAACTTTATGATATGTTATTTGGGTAGACATTTTCTTGTTATAAAGAAACAGAGAAGTTTGTTTTGTTTTGTTTTGTTTTTCTTTATATTTTACCTGGATGGCAAAGATTTTTTTGAAGGTTTCAAATGTACTTTATTTCTTCAATAATGCCATGTTTTAATGAGTGCACAGTGATTTTACTTGGAATCAATTATGAGTCGGTTTTAAAACAATTCAGCATAGCTCAGCTGAGATGATTGATTGCTGATCTCTCCATTCCTTTGGGGTGACTCTGCCAAGTGAGAACAGATTCTATTGTATTCCAACTTGTGTTGCCATCTGTGTCCATTCAGCAACACAGAAAGTGGCTTACAAGCTAATACGGTGTTACCATATTTGTCAGGGAAATCAGGTGTCCCTTTCTGGTGGATCAGTCTTGTCATTGTTTGCTGAATGCTTTGAACTCATTTTTAGCCATGGGAAACATGGTGAACCTGAAGTTGTCTTGTTTTTGCACTAATGAATAGATAAGCCAGAAAAGTGAGAAAAAAGTAACCTGGTATGTTTCTACATCTAAAAAGAAGCTGGAATTCCTAGTATCTGTGTACTTATCTGACTTAACATATGGATTACTTTATGTATGCACTATCCCATAAGACCTTCTAAGTGTTTAGGGAATTGTTATAGGTAAGGTTTCATTTTATGTACTACTATACTCTCAGTGGGGGTTCCATATGCCACACCATAATATTGTTAGTTCCTGGATTAAATTAATCGAACCATTCAGTCTTGTCATTACCTGGTGATTTCTGCTCTTCCGTAACACTAGCCTGAATGTCCTGCCCTGAATTAGAAGCTACACACCAGATATTCTAGAAGAAAAATCGAGAGATATCATTTTATTTTATTTTATTTTTTTAAAAATTTTATTTTATTTTACTTTATTGATAGAGATCACAAATAGGCAGAAAGGCAGGCAGAGAGAGAGAGAGAGAGGGAAGCAGGCTCCCCACTGAGCAGAGAGCCTGATGCAGGGCTCCATCCCAGGACCCTGAGATCATGGCCTGAGCTGAAGGCAGAGGCTTAACCCACTGAGCCACCCAGGCGCCCCTAGAAATATCATTTTAAATACTTTATTTTTGATAAGTATATAATGAAGGTTTTTTTTCTTTTCTTCTTAATCTGTAACCCTTAATTTTGCATGTTTTGCTTGTACTTTTAAAATTACCTCAATTTAGAAAAAAACATTGATGTCATTTGATAAAGGGTATTGGGTTAAATTTTCTTAGCTCCAACTACAGCACATTTGTTTGCAAACAGTGCCACTGCCAGAGTTTATAAGGATTCTGTTGAAATATTATATATAGATGATCTTGTTTGCAAAACTACTCCAATGGTTGCTGAATAGTTACTTTGTTTTATAGTTACTTTGTTTCCATGTGGATATAGCTCCCTGCATAGGTCAATATGGATCATCTGTCCTTTAAACCAGGGTATAATTACATAAACTGGGTGTATAAAACTGAAAATGATAGCAGCACTATATTTAAAGATAAATTTTAAAGATAAATTGCATTTAATTATTTTAAAGCACCTATTAAGGAAGACAGAAACTTTTCATTTTATATATGGAAATACTGTCTTTAAAGTTCTCCCCCAAATTTAAACCTATACTTGTTCCATACCTTAGAGATTAGCTGTCCTGGAGATATATATAACATAGAATTGGTATAAATTAAAGAAAATTGATAAATAGAATATGCATACTAGAAAAGCTCAAGTTTAAATAAATATTCTCCAACTGAAACTGAATCATTCTTATAATAATGATAATGATGAGAATTTGCCTGGAAAATATGCACTAATAAAGCAAACAGCTTAAAGAATAATGTCAATTTATGAACAAATATTCTTGATAGTCCTGGTTGCCCTCGTGTTATATAAATATATAAGTTTAAATCTACAAATAGGGAAAATGTAAAAGAAAATTGACTCTAATATAAATTCAATTAACGACATTAGCACAAAACACACCCACACCTTTCTTTAAAAAGATAAATCTTTAAAATTTACCTGTTTTAAAAAGGGGGCTTTGATGGGCACCAGAGTGGCTCAGACAGTTAAGCTTCCATCGAGGGTCCTGGGATCAATCCCCACATGGTTGTCCCTGCTCAGCGGGGAGCATGCTTCTCCCTCTCCCTCTCCCAGCTCCCCCCACTCTCTCTCTCTCTCTTTCTCTCTCAAAGATAAATCTTTAAATAAAATCTTTAAAAAAATGAAAAACTGTTCCAATCCTAGAACATGGTTTAACTTTGTGTTCTAATGTGATTAGTTGACCTGATGGTAACTAAATTAGCATTCTTAAAAGAGTGCTTGAGCAATTCTCTGATGTACTTTAATGAGCTTAATAGGTGATCTTGGAAAAAAATTCAACAACATGTCCTCTTGGGAAAAACCTTTAAAGATCTCTAACCTGACTTGCAAGGATTCTAATGATCTTTAGCAAGGCATTTTTTTTTTTTTTAATGCAGCCTAACAACTGATTATATAAAATCTTCTTACTTACTCTATAAATACCTCTGCCAAAAAGGGATCTTTAAATTAGCTTTTTACAGGAAGCTTCTTCACTTGCAGCAAATTTGAAAGAAAACTTTGACTCATGATCAAAATTAATTGACTTGGTTATCATTTATTATTATGTATTTCACTTTTATTGAAAATTAAGTATCTAAATCTTTTGCCTGTATATGCTTTATAATATTACTTCCAAATTGTCATTTGTTTCTAAACTTTATTTTATGGAATTTCCCTTTATAACATTTTTATTTCTTTGAATTACATCAGTTAAAATTACTAAAGTCATGCAGTCCCTCTTGCGATTCCAAAAATAAAAATAACAACAACATACTCTGACATCTAATTTGAATTGATATAGACTATTTCTTAAAAAGTGGAGAGAACAAATTAACAAAACAAATAAAATACAACAAACTTTCTCCTCACCTATAGCTCATTAGCAGGTTAACATTTCTCAGATAATAAAGATGACTACAAAGATTACATAATTAAACAGGGTAACAATTTCTTCTTTTTTTTTTTTTTAATTTATTTATTTGTTAGAGAGAGAGCGAGCGAGCACAGGCAGACAGAGTGGTAGGCAGAGGCAGAGGGAGAAGCAGGCTCCCTGCGGAGCAAGGAGCCCGATGTGGGACTGGATCCCAGGACGCTGGGATCATGACCTGAGCCGAAGGCAGCTGCTTAACCAACTGAGCCACCCAGGCATCCCAAACAGGGTAACAATTTCTTCTTACAAGATGATATAAACCACACCAAGTCATTCACCATCAATATGACTAAAATAGTTTTTTGTTTTTTTTTTTTTAATTTAAGAAAGTGATGTTCAAAATCAGAATCTTCAGACTCTCATTTGGTCTTTGGGAATAGAACATTAATTTCAAACCAACTTTAAAGAAAGAAAAAAAGTGAAGAGAAAAAGAGGAAGAAAAAAGAACTATTTTGAAGTGTTCATGTACCATGCAAGATTCAAAGAAAAAAAAAACTGCACTGGTACAGAATGATAAAAGTATCATAAAATATTAAAAATAAAGGTCTTCCAAATATAAATATTTTACTTGTTAAAAATGTATATCACTGTGAAGTGTGTAAACCTGGCGATTCACAGAACTGTATCCCTGGGACTAATAATACATTATATGTTTATAAAAAAATTTTAAAAAATTTAAAAAATGCATATCAGATGTAATTTATCATGCTTTAATGCTTCTTAGAAATAAGCCTTTATGATTATGTGGTATTATTCAAGAAACTTGATTTCCAGTTATAGAAATATTATAGGTAAGTTTATATACTTCTATAAAAAAATAAATATTTCAGGACACCTGGGTGGCTCAGTCTGTTGTGTCTACCTGTGGCTCAGGTCATGATTTCAGGGTCCTGACCCCTTGTGGGGCTCCCTGTTTTCCTGAGAGTCTGCTTCTCCCTCTCCCTGTGCTCCTCCCCGCTCATGGGTGCTCTCTCAAATAAATAATATCTTAAAAATAAATAAATAAATATTCTACCATGTTGCTTAAAGATTGAGAACTGTCCCCCTTCTCATATGTCTAATTGTGCTTTCACCTATCATACCCTTTGTTCTCTTCTCTCTCCTTCCATACATTTTCAACGTCTCCCTACATTTACCTGTTCTTGTCTTTGCCAAAGACAAACCTCATTTTAGAAGCATTTAAAGACCTTTACCAGATTTGCAAAGAATCTGATTATTTGTACTTTTATTATTTATTTATTTATTTACTTTTGGTGGTGGTGACAGGAGGTGGGGGCCCAGTTCAACAGTTGAATGAAATGCCTCTTTTTTTTTCTTTTTAATTTTAAGAGTTTATTTATTTATTTGGGAGAAAGAGAGCAAGCATGAGTGGGAGAGAGGAGGCAGAGGGAGATGGAGAAGCAGACTTCTCACTGAGCAGGAAACCTGATGCAGGGCTCAATCCCAGGACCCTGGGATCATGACCTGAGCAGAAGGCAGATGCTTAACAGAGTGCCCAGGTGCCCTGAAATGTGTCTTTTTTATCAATTTTTTTCCTCTCTTTTCCATCATGCCTCTTCTTTTTCTTTTTCTTTCTCTTACTTTCAAATCCTTTATGAAACTGTGTTCTTTTTTTCTTATAGCAACTATAATTTTGTTCTATTCTCTGAGCTCAAGGATGTGAAGTTTGGAATTTGAAATTTCTGATATTAATTTATCCCTTACGTGATCATTTCATTTATTTTGTGTGTGTAGAAAAGCTATTGATTTTCATAGTGTATTATGTTTCCATCCATTATATAAATCTCTTTCATTAACTATGTTGTACTTCAATATACTGTCTTGGAATTTTTAGTAATGATAAAATCTACAAATAAAATAATGACTGCTTCTTAAAAGTTATTTGTGGAAGTTCCCTCTTTGCTTTCATCATCTAGACCGTCTGTATGAATACTAAATAACAATATAGTAGCAGACATTCTTGAATTTTTTGAGAAATTAATGACTAAAACATCTCTTTACTTGCCCTAGCATTTCAAAAAAAAAATATGCTTTTCCCAGAAGTTTGTCCTTCAGAAGAGTATGGTTTCCATTTAAAGGAGGAAGGGATGAAGTGAGAGCTTTACAACAGGATTGCTACATCTATAGTCTCTGTCTCATATTTAGCTGTTAAGAAAAGACCAGAAAGTCCATCCAATGCCCCACCCCCAAACTCAGTCTTCTATCACCATCTGCCTTAAAGACCAACAGTAGGAATCTGATGCTTCATACCTGCTTCTTCGTTCACCCAAAAATCAGCTTTCCTCATTCACTCCATTCTAATCACCACACACCCAGCATAGTCCCTTTTCCAACCCTTCTCCTTTCCCCACTTCTGAAAACTTTCCTTTCTGTAGTGGTAACCCATAATTAATCACCAGAAAAATAATCGAATGAGGCAACCTCTTTCTTAACCTTTATACTCTGAATAAAATCTCTCTTTGGCTAGGGTCATTTTATACTGTGTAGGTCTTACGGGATGGATATATTCCCTGTTCCTAATATTTACTGGAACTAAAGCTATATAAGTACTCTAAGTTTCACAAAATGGTTATCTGGGGGACTTTAAAAATAATGATGCTTAGGATATGCGCAGACTAAATTCATCAGGATTGTTAGGGATGAGATGCAAACACCAGCATTTATTAAGCTCTCTGAGTGATTCCACTGTGTAGGTATATTTGAAAACTGTTGTCTAGCTTCTTACTACCATTTGAAATTTATTATCACTCCCCTATCTCTAAAAGCCCCCACACTTATTTAGTTTCATAAATTTAGACAGCTTCGTGTCCTTTCTATTCAAATCAACTCTTACCAGGACATTTTCCTTTATTTCTCATAAGATTTCATCTCCCGGATCATTCTCACTGTCTTTAGCTCTATTGTTTCTTTATACTCACTAATTTCAATATCTATGTTGATGACTGTAATAAGGCTTTGTCTTCTTCTTTACTTGAATTTCCCTTCTCTAAATTTCTTGTCTTTCATTCCGTTTCAGCCACCCATTTGCATGGTCATTTTTCAACCACATGCTTTGGTCTTCCCAGTGCTCTTTTTGTGGGATCCCAAACTGAACCGTTTAGTTTTTCCTAAATGATCTCTACTGATCCTAACATTTTATTGTAAACCTCAACTACTTCATCAACAGGGGATACATGAAGATAGAGAAAATAAAGGAATCCAAGACATGAGTCTTGGTCACTTTAACATTTACAATAAAGGAGTTGGAGGGATATTAACTAAGAGAGAAAGAGACAAAGGTGGAGATGGGAGTTGGGGAGATTGAGAGAATGAACATCCAGTGAAAAACCCAAGCTAAGTCAAGTAAAGAAAATATATGATGGACAAGACAGTGATTACTCCATCACTAGCTGCTGATAGGTAAGTAAGGTGAAGACTTAGAACTAAACATTGGGTTTGGCAATGAAAAAAATAAATGTCTCTGAAAAATGCTTATGTAAACCTGTGATTGGAATGAGTCTATTGATGAATATAGGGAAAGAATTTGGAGACGGTGAGTGTAGATAACTCACTTGAGACTGTCTGAAGATCTTTTTATGTTGATGAAAATGACATGTCAGGGAGCAAGAATTCTTATTCCCTTAAATGTCCTTCTGGATGGACCAAGAATCAAATTGACATGAGACATATTAATAGGAACAAATAAAATTTAATGGACCTATGCATGGGGAATCCATACAGACATGAAAATTTTAATGACAGTCAAGCAAAATGAGGGATGTATGTCATTCTGAACGAAGGAGAAGGTGGATTTCAGAGGAAAGGAAAGCACTTCACTGGGAAAGGAGAAGAGCAGGTATTTGGTAATTAAATGTTTTTCCTGCCATACAGATGGGTCACTAAGATAAAATTTATCTCTCTTAATAACTCTGTTACTAACTGTTATTCTGTGAAAGACCACCAATTTAGATTCCCCTGTGTGGTATAGGGAAGAACAAAAGTTCCTCTTGAACAGGCAGGGTCTCGAGTGCCTTCAGCTCAAAATATTCCACATGTCAAAATGGCACATTTGAAGGGGGGTCGCTGCCTTGAACCCCTTCACTTGGTAGGAGGGGAAATTCCTGGAATGATATTCTTACTAAGTGAGAGATGAAGAGATTTGCTGATAATCTTAGAGGACACTAGATAATTAGTGACAGTCTCTAACTTAATACATTCTATACCAAATTCATTATCTTCCTTTCTAACTAATTCCTCTTAAATCTCTCCAGTAGCTCATAGGGATATACTTGGAGACATCTCTGAGTCCTCTTTTCCTCACCTTCCAAATATAATTCTGCTACAAGTCATATTATCCCCAATTAAAAGTATATTGAGAATAAAACTTTCTCTCCACCTGCACTTCTATTATCTTGATCCAAGATATCCCCTACTCTAGCCTGGGTTATGAAGGTATTTTAACTACCTTTTCTGCTTCCTCACATAAATCCTAGTCTCAGCAGAGCAGCCAATGATTCAGTTTAACTATAGGTTACATAATCTTCCTTCTCTGCTCAAAACACTTTAATATTTTTTGGCAGCAGAGAATTTGGATGCCCTTACACTGAACTCTTAATGTCTTTTATAATTTGTCCACAATCCATTTTCTATGTGGGTTCACTCACCTCCAGTCACACTGACTTTCGTGATTTTTTTTTTTTTTTTTTGAATTCACTAGGTAGATTTATACCTACTTCAGGGTCTTTCTCATATTTTTCTCCTTTTCTAGAAAATCCTTGGTGAAACATTCAATCTATCATTTTCTTCAAGTCTTTGCCAAAATGTCCCATCCTAAGAAGCCTTTTTGGACTGCTCAATTTAAAACGGTAGGCTATACCAGACATGCCCTTCTGTCCTCTACATTTCTTAATGGCAACTATCTCCACCTAACATAATATTTATTTTAAAACTTTATTTTCTGTTTTCTATCTGCCTCATACCCATGAAGATATAAACCCTATTAGGACATAAATTCTATCAGATTACTCTTTCTTTTTTTTTTTCCCACTGCTATAACTTAAGCCTTTAGGTGCAATGTCTGTGTCATATCTTTATAAAGCTAGTTGTAATAAAAATCATGTCACATGAAAATCAACATGAAACAGGAAATAACAGTGTCAGTATCTAATTGGATTCCCACATTTGTCAAGCAGTTGCTAAGTATTTAGGGCATAAATATTTACTAAGATGCATGGGCATAACAGCATATTACAAGGAACTATTAGATATTTATTTTTGGTGTAGGTATTCCACAAAGAAAAAAAAAATACCATGACACTAAGATATCTCTGCACTATAAGAGTTCTGAAACTCTTATGCTCTATTCTCTTATACCAGATAATTAATTGTTAATCAACTTGGTCAGCCATTGGTCTAGAAGAATTTCTAATTACCTGATCCTGATAGAAATTCCATAATCTTGCTTCTAGCATGCTGATTTATTTATTTATTTAGATTTTATTTATTTATTTAACAGACAGTGAGAGAGGGAACCCAAGCAAGGGGAGTGGAAAAGGGAAAAGCAGGCTTCCCACTGAGTAGGGAGCCAGATGCCAGGCTCAATCCCAGGACCCTGGGTTCATGACCTAAGCTGAAGGCAGATGCTTAACCTACTGAGCCACCTAGGCACCCCTAGCATGTTGTTTTATTTCTCTAAGGAACCTTACACTCTAGGTGAGATCAGTGCATGAAAAAGATCAGAGAGCTGGGACTTCATCAATTCAGAGAAAAGGTTGTACAAACACATTTATTCTCTGCTAATAACTATTTGTATAATAAATACCAATGCTTCCTGAAGGTGACACATGTTCAAATTAGTTTAAATAAGTGTACAACATCTGATTGAAATCTAATCATCCTTAGGAAAACAACTAAAATATTCTTTCCATAAGTAGC
Organism: Martes martes; assembly: GCF_963455335.1. NCBI lineage: Eukaryota > Metazoa > Chordata > Mammalia > Carnivora > Mustelidae > Martes > Martes martes. Next base: position 78,689,116 of record NC_137889.1, on the reverse strand, counting down.
AAGCTATCTCTGTTAATATTTCATAGAATATTACACTTCCTACATCTAGCAATTACAGGAATTGAAGCTTTATGAACTAAGTAGCTGGCATCAGAATTCCTGTTAGAAATAGAAATTCTCTATTGAAATACTTTGATAGCATAGATTGTTGTGAGCTGTTCAACTCATAAATAAATGCTTTTGCATATAGAAATACAAGAATACATTTTTTTTTCTGTGACAGAAGGAGAGAAAAAGACAAAAGGGAAATTGGTGAGTTTATGAAATGGGGCAAAGGACAAAAATTGCATGTGCATTTGAGGAAAAAGACATAGGTGGAGTAGTCAACAGGTGTTCACAGGGTGGAGCATCTAAAGTATATCTTAAGAATCATAATACCTAAGGTATTTGTGTGGATATGATCTACAGCACTTCCATATGTTTACAAATATTGAATCAATTCTGCTTTATTCACAAATGTTCTAAAAATTTTGGATTCATTTTCTTCTCTTTATTTCTCTATATTTAATGTAGATACTAAGTAAAAGAAAGCTTTTTCTTTAGTGTACATCAGATGCCGAAGCATTAGTCCAGATATAGAAGGGATGATAATATCATTGGTAGATTTAAATTCAAGAAAATCTTAACTAGTTGAATTGTCTATATTGGAAATGGTTGAAAAGATATAAATGAAATCAGGATTACACAATTTTCACAGTTTGTGATTATAAATATTTCATATGATATTTGATCAATCTTTTTTCCTTTATAAACACTAATTCCCAAGAAAAAAATTCCACATGTCTGTTTGTCTCACCATTTTAACATTAGCAACTCTCACTCTGTCTGGAACATCGAAAGAATTAAATTAAATAAGTGAATATCAAATGGTGTCAATAATTTTTTTTAAAGATTTTATTTATTTGACAGAGAGATCACAAGTAGGCAGAGAGACAGACAGAGAGAGAGGGGGAAAGCAGGATCCCTGCTAAGCAGAGAGCCCGATGCGGGGCTCGATCCCAGGACCCTGAGATCATGACCTGAGCCGAAGGCAGAGGCTTTAACCCATTGAGCCACCCAGGCGCCCCATAAATGGTGTCAATAATTTTTGTGGAGTTGTCAAGCCTTCAGGTTTGATACTTGATACTATTTGACACTTGATACTATTCATAGACTTGTTATAGTATAACAGATGAATATAATGTAAGCCAACTTCTCATATTTAAAATACAGTAAGAGCTCTTGATAGCCATGGACTATGATTTATTAATCACTATATCTCTAATACTTAATTCAGTACCTGACATTAGTGGGTTCTTTATCAACATTAGTTTAGTGAACGGAACAGAAAGAAAAAGTCTGATCATTCCCACCCACTGGCCTTTGACTTCTGTCCTATTTCTCATAGTTTATGAGATATCCATTCTTCTCTAATTATAATGGTCCCATATGCTTTAATCCATAAGAGAACATTCCCTAAATTTTAAATGGACTATTTGTTATGCAATATAGTTTAAACATTAATCCATGCATCAGAGTAGTAATTTTAAATCATTTTGTTAAAAACACTAATTTTTGAACATGAGTAAATTTTACTATTAATAGTTAACTGATTTTTTTTTTTTTCCTAACTCAGGATTGATTATAAGAAATGGAGGAAGATATTCTGTGTTGCAAATTTATAGCATTAAGTAACAACCATTATTATGAATAGGATAATGCTAAACTCTAAAAAGTCTTCTTTATTGTTAATAATGTTTCCCTCTAGATCTGCCCATGACCATTTTAAACCCCTAAATGAATTATTTCCTAAAAAAGAAAACAAAACAAACACATATTTTCAATCAAAACAGTGTGTGTTAAATTAGTTATTATAAGATCTTCCTTTCTGACCTTAATGTTTAATTTTTCTCATATATAAAATTCCAATGAAAATCAATAAGAAGACTTCTATATATTTTTCTAAGATAAAAGCTTATGCATTGTTATATATAAAAATCTTTTAGTGGGTCACTTTTCAAGTATGGACACTTTATAATTTCAGCAAAAATAATAAAGCATTACCATAAATTTAGATACCAAATGTGAAAAGCAGAAACCAACCTTTTGTATTCCCTCAGCTTTAAAATAACAAAATATTTTTTAAAGATTTAATTTATTTATTTGACAGAGAGAGACACAGTGAGAAAGGGAACACAAGCAGGGGGATTGGGAACGGGAGAAACAGGCTTCCAGCAGAGCAGGGAACCCCAATGCAGGGCTTGATCGCAGGACCCTGAGATCATGACCTGAGCCAAAGGCAGACACTCAATGACTGAGGCACCCAGGTGCCCCTAAAATCACAAAATATTTTAAAATAAATTAATATACCAGTTGAAAGATTTTTTTTTTTTATTTTTGTAGAATTATGAAGTGTTGAAAGATTAGATTTTTGTTTTTAGTTATGGATACACTTTCTAATTTCAACACTATGTTTATAACAGCTTAAAATGCTTGAGGAAGCTTTCTATATAAAGGGCCAGGTAATGAGTATTTTAGGCTTTACAGACCTTATGGTCTCTGTTGCAACCATTCAACTGTGTCATTATAGTGCTGAAGCAGCCCTATACAATGTTAAGCAAGTGGGTGTGCCCTTGTGACAATAAAACTACTTACAGAAAGAGATGATAGGTGGAGTTTTGCCCACAGACTGTAGTTTGCCAACCCCTCACTAGGGGGATACCAAAGAACAGTGTTCATTGTAAATATTTAACATGAGCCTGCTGTGCCACTTTTATGGCAAGAAAAATACTTACAAAATCAAAATGGAAATTTAATGTAGTGATGTGGACAACTACTGTTTTTCAATTGACCTCCCATACTATTAGGATGAATTAAATTTGTTGGGAAGCATGTTTCTCAAAGATGTTTAATGTTAACTCAGCACCACTGAAGGTCTTTGAAGGGATGTTGCACCATCATGATCATTCTTTTGGTCTTCATATGCATAAGGTTTGCCCTTAATCTTACAAAGGTTAGATTTTCAAATGCTGTGCAATAGGAATTATGATCTTCAGAAAAGATTTTTTAAATCTCTTACAATAAAATTTCACTGAAGAAAATCCATTCCATCAGATAAGCAACTTGAACATAAAAGAAAAAAAAACGAAAAGGGAAATGAAGCAATTATCTGTGACCTTAGTCTGTATTGTTCTAGTTCAGAAAAATAGTTTCTGAAATTCTTGGACACTTGCTTAATAATAAAATATTCTTTATGAATGTTATTAAATCCTATTACATTTTCATTTGAGAAAATGCCATCTAATTGCAATAAATATTTATTTTTGGTAAAATCAATTCTATCTCCACGCATATAAAGGGTATACAGTCTCCATAAACCTGCACATTTCTATTGGAACATGGTTATTCTAATTTACATGTTAGATGTTAACTAGGAGAGAAGAGTTTAATGTTGATTCTGCTATTCACATGCATTTATAGTATAATATATATAATTATAGTTATAATATTAATACATGGGTTTTGAAATTTTGAAGACAAAAATAATTTATTTTCTATGAGACAGGTCAAATAAATGTTAATTCTATTTCTCATTGATTTCTTATTACTAATCTTATTTTCTTTTATACACACTGACTCGTTTGTAATCCTAATGATTAGGAAAACAAAACAGACAAAAGAAAATGCTCTTAATTTTTCATTTTTTAATAATCATCACATAACTACATGACAAAAGCTTCTAGTTCGTCAACATAATGAACTGAGGGATGATCCTGTGTGGAAAGAGTCACTTATCCTGTGAAGCTTTAAATAAAAAAAAGAACAGTCTTTGGCATTTAATCAAAATAATGAGTAACAAAGAATAATCCTTCTATAAAAAACAGTTCAGCCAATCCATAAACAGCTATCTCATGACATCGTTTCCATTTCAAGAGACAAATAGTATTTTCATAATCATTTTATTAAAACATGTTATTTCTAAGACCATGGAACCAACAAAACAGTGTGAAAAGTTAATGATGTTGAACAAGTATTATAATTTAACTGGATATATTCACAAATCTCCATCCATTAAGCAGTCAACTCTTTTATTGAAGCCATCACCATTTTATTTGCATTTTGATATATTAATAAAATTTCAATATAAATTCTGGGGCACCTGGGTGGCTCAGTGGGTTAAAGCCTCTGCCTTCGGCTCAGATCATGATCCCAGGGTCCTGGGATTGAGCCCCGCATCGGGCCCTCTGCTCAGCAGGGAGCCTGCTTCTCTTCCTCTCTCTCTGCCTGCCTCTCTGCCTACTTGTGATCTCTGCCAGTCAAATAAATAAATAAAATCTTTAAAAAAATATTAATTCAATGCTAGCATGTCTACTCCTTAAGATTCTTCTTCTTTTTTTTTTTTAATCACCCCTTTCAGGGCAGGCTGTAATAGCAGTTCTGGCCTCTGGGTAAGTGGGCCCTTTCCTTTGTTAAGCTTCCAAGTACCCATCTCACTGAGTCCTTGTTAAGAAATTAAATCTTTGGGATCTTGGGCTTGACTTCCTTGGGCTTGAGAGAGGAAAATAAATAAATAAATAAATCTTATGGTACAAGACAGAGCCCCAAATCAGAACTGCAAGTTTGGAGGATCTATGACAATCTGGGGATTCAATTTTCTTACAAAACAAAACAAAACAAACAAACAAACAAAAAAACACCTCTTCTCTCTATATGCCCCCTCCCCAAATTTTAGTATCTGGTTATTTCCCTACAGTGACCCTGATTTTGATATCAGAACATTCTCTACCCTGGCAATTCAGACATTTTTGACACTCTTTCTCTCTTAACAATTAGGCTGTGTGTCTGGCTTTCAGCTGGGTTGGCCCTCCAGCTACAGAGGAGTGTTGCTTCAATCCTGTCTGAGAAGTTCTATCGAGTAAGGGACAGGCAGGTCTAGGTGGGGAGAGAGGTAGGGAGCTATGTGACCAGACTCATGTAGGGGCTTACGTGATCAGGTTCACCAATATCCTAGAAATGCTGAGGCATACGGAAATCAGAGGTAAGGGAACGTTAACCAGACCACCTCTTTTGTTTTAAATATCAGAGATGAGATATTCAAAGGAGAAGCAATCATGGTGCTATTAGTGGTGACATCAAGAAGATTTAAGTTCCCTGGTGGGTTTTCTATAAAAGATGGACCATAAAAGCCCTCAGTGGCGGCTCATTCCTGACCCCTCTCACTCTGAAGACCTTTCTTTCTGTTCTCACCTTTACTTAATAAACTATGATTTCACCCTTTTGTGTCTGCAAGATTCATCCTTCCATTCCACAAGACAAGAACCCTGCAACCCTGGAACACTATGGAATCTTACACCTTGTTTTGATTTGCTGCTTAAATGATCTAAGGCTGTGATTTTCTCTTAAGTGCATCAATCACCTGTTACAAGCCACCTAATTCCACATCCCTTGTGTTTGCTATTTTCTCCATACCTCTCAAAGACAGGTGATAATGCACAAGTTAGAATATCCCTTTACACGTATATTCCATCACAAGTCTTCCCAGGTGAAAACTGCACTGCTACAAATAACAATACTGTCAATCCTATCCTACATACTACCTGCAATGTGGTCACTTGACAACCCAGATGGAGAATGACCACTTCTAAAAAAATACCATCCTTAGAGTTTGATTCTGAAGGACTGTGTCAGGTATCAAGTGTCTCAGATTGGACTCCTTAGCAGTAGAGTTTTTGGGGTTTATACGAAAGTTATTTATTGAATAAGGTGCTCTGAGGAAAGGGAAATGATGGACCCAGAATAGAAAGGCAAAACCAAGATTGTCTTGCCTGGAGAGTAGCAACCTTCTGGTCCCACAGGATGTCTCAACGCAGGTTTTATACATTTTGAGAAAAAAGAGGGATACCTCTATCAATCAGTTATTGGAAACTGACTGGCTAGAAAGAGGTAGGGTGCTTAACTTCTTAGCATAGGTTATCCCAGACTAAGAGTGATTTTTCTAGAGAGGAAGCATCTGTAAACCCTATCAGTGAACACTGACAACATCTGGAAATGGGGGCACAAACCCAGTGAAGCTGGCCACCTAACATTCCCCCAAAGCCTTTATCTCTGAAAACTTCTGGCCTTTGGATAGAGGACCAGAAAGTCACCTCAGTTTTTTCCAAAAAACAGCTGGAAGAAAGAATATCTCCAGTAAAATTTTCCAGAATTCAGAATGTATTTCAAAGATGTCAGTCCACAAAGGACAGAAAAATAGTAACATAGAGTTGAAGATGAAAATAATTATAAAACTACTTTAAAATATATTATAAACTCTTATTAAGTATGCAGAACTTTTCACCATAACATTGTTTCTAATATGTCCCTTTATTCATTTACATATTGTGAACATTACCATAGACATATAACAACTGCCAATTGTGTACCATTTGCTATATAAATCACCAGGACAAAAGCAATAAACAACATGCCTATGCTTCTACAGCTTATAGCACAGAAGGCTTATATTTAAATACATAGATTTCAAACATCAATGGAATATAGTATTAACTTTAATTATATTCCATTGGAGAAAACTTGGAGGGATAGAAAGAAGCCCAAAGGAGGGAGGAGTTAGTTTTACTAGGAGAATAAAGAAATTCATTAAAAATGACATGCAATTTTAAACGTATGTTGAAAAATAAGACCTTGATATTCAAAAAAGTCAAATTATTTTGGGAAAAATAAAGGAAACATTTCTAGGAAAAGATATCTTTTTTTTTTTTAAAGATTTTATTTATTTATTTGACAGAGAGAGAGAGATCACAAGTAGGCAGAGAGGCAGGCAGAGAGAGTGAGTGAGGGAAGCAGGCTCCCTGCCAAGCAGAGAGCCCGATGTGGGACTCGATCCCAGGACCCTGAGATCATGACCCGAGCCGAAGGCAGCGGCTTAAACCACTGAGCCACCCAGGCGCCCGGAAAAGATATCTTTAAACAAGGACATGCAGCCAAAGAAATAATAATTGCCTTTATCTTTTAGTTAACTTGAAAAACTTTTCTCATGTTGTGTCTATTCCTACTCTACATATTTCTTCATTCACTCATTTGTTTGTCAATACTGATAAACAAAATTCATTTTAGTATGCTTATATTCTAATGAGGCTGATTTGACAGAGAACTTATTTTATTTTTATTTTCTCAAGATTTTATTTACGTATTTGAAAGAGAGAGAGCACAAGCAGGGGGAGCAGTGGGCAGAGGGAGAGTGAGGAAGAGAAACAGACTCCCTGACAAGCAGAGAGCTGGATGTGGGGCTCAATCCTAGGACCCTGAGATCATGATCTGAGCCAAAGGCAGACACTTAACCAACTGAGCCACCCAGGGTCTCCTACAGAGAAGTTATTTTAAATTAATCAGTATTTTAAACAAACTTTTGTATGTTATACTCATTTTTATATGTTAATAGTGGTGCTATAACTGTCTGAGTGTTAATTCTTAGCATGGTAAGCAAATCCAATTGGACTTTCTCAACATTCAGTACAGAGTAGTAGTTTGGAAAATTATTTCCAAGCCTGCTGTGTATTGAAAGGTTAACAAGTTTACAGGGGGAGCACATTTTCTTGTTGGCCACAGAAAAGCCATATAAATCTCATGGATTTGGGGCTCTGATATTATTCATTCTTATAAGTGAATTCCCGAAAATGGTCTCAGTTTAAGATAAAATGTGATATTCTTTCTCATTTTTGTCTTTCATGATTTGTATGGAAGTTATCTGTGTCTTAAGAAAATTTGTTTGCAATAGACACAGTTTCAGAGTTTTCATAAGAGGAAAATTGATGTTTATGTGTGAACAGTCATTAAACAACTAAAAATGAGTCTAATTTATTAAATTACTATGATTTGCAACATGGTTTGATAGGTACTTGTAATACATGATCTCCAAAATCTGTATAAACCTGCTAGGAAGTAAACAAACTGGCCCTGGTCTGTCACCGTATTCTTTTCCAGTTTATGACTCCTATATAGTTTATTTAAATTGTTTTTGACAAATTTATTCACAGTTGGTAAATCACATTGATAATTCAAAACTAAAAATCATTTAAATAACAATACAATAAAATTGACTAGACAAAAATTTCTACTCTGGTTATTTTTGTCAGAGAACTTACTCTTAAATTTTTCTTCAAATTTTCTAAAACTACTTTAGTTTAAATGTTTTATGTTTTTAAGGTTTTATTTATTTATTTGACAGACACAGATCACAAGTAGGCAGAGAGGCAGGCAGAGGGGGTGGGGTAGCTCCCCGCTGAGCAGAGAGCCAGATGCGGGGCTCGATCCCAGGACCCTGAGATCATGACCGAGCCAAAGGAAGAGGCTTAACCCACTGAGCCACCCAGGCACCCCTAAATGTTTTATTTTAAATTACCATTTCTTGTCTTCTGAAGACAAAAACAAAATGCCATGTATTGTATGAATCCTTTTATATCATGTACCCAGAATAGGCAAAGCCATAAAGACCAAAAGGAGATTAGTGGTTACCAGAGGATGGGGGAGGTGGAAATGGGATTAATTATTTATTGCACAGAATGTTTTTCTGGAATGATGAAAAAGTTTGAAACTAGAGAGAGACAGTAGTTGCACACTACTGTGAATGGACTAAATGTCACTGAATTGTCCACTTTATAATATTTAATCTTATGAAAATTTCACTTCAATAAAAAAAAGAAAAAAAACAGAGATTTTCACCTATATTTTTAAAATTACCCAATTCAATTAAAACTAGATATTTTAAAGGCTATTTTTCTTAACCTTTATATTTTTTATTTTCAATATTAATATTCTTTAAATAAGAGTTTATTCTCACATACAGCAATATCATTTTTAGATTATTTTTACCAGTGTTTACCTATCTATTTATGTTTTTACCAAGCCATTCCTTATCAAATACAGTTTTACTCCTTTTCCAAAAAGAATATTCTTGTTTATTTTTTGACTTGCTTATTCTCTGTCACTTGGAAAAATCCTGTCACTCAATTTCCAAAATTCTAATCATTTCTTTGACTTTTCTGTCTTCCCAAAATTATACTGTAAAAATACTCATCCTCTCCTGTCATTCATATCTTATCAACTCTCTCTCTAAATTTATCTAGGGACTCCTCTTTGCCATATATATTATTTTAAAGTCAAATTGCTACATTTTGTGTAAATATGATATATTTTGACAGAAGCATTCATTCAAAAGTTCAAAAAAGCTTGAATGCATAAGTGGAGCTATATGTAATAATACATCAGTTTATTTTAGAAAAACATCTAAATTCATCAGTCAATGTATCAGTAAGATATTATTAAGGGACTCCTTTGTACCTAATCTGTGTAAGTAAGATCTTGGACTAACAGAGTATTTATAGAACTAACACTAAAATTGCCAAACAATTACAGAAAAGGGTAAGTGCCTTTCAGAACAGTTTGACTTCTGAACTTTTACAATGGTAAGTGTGATATTTTTTAAAAAGGCAAATATGTCTCCCTATTTGAAATAGAAAACGACTTGCAAGATGTCATTTATATGCAAGAAACATAGATTAGGGTGAAGGATTGGAGACCAGTTAACCAGTTAATTGCCAGGTGAAATAGAAGAGAAAGGAAATGAAATGACATTGCTTAAGGATCCCCAACGTACTGATCTCTGTAATAGGAATCTTAACATACGTAATAAGTTTAATTCGGGTAAGCTTGGACTCTAGAACTATTTTGTTTCACTTTTTATTTTTGTCTTTAACAGGAACATAAAAAATAAAACATAATCTGGGGTGGCTGTTTGGCTCAGTCCGTGGAGCATGGGACTCTTGATCTCAGGGTTGTGATTTTGAGCTCTACATTAGATGTAGAGTTTACTTTAAAATATAATACATTTCAAGTTTCATATTATTTTTTCCTTCAAGTTGATGAAGGACTTGTTTTACTTTGAGAAATACCATTTATTCCTGGGGAAAAAAGCATATTGTCAATGCATACTTAGGCAAAAATACACTAAAGACATTCTCTAAAATACAGACATTTGAGGGAAACACATGGCAAAAGAAGCTAACCACCTCTGCCTACTATTGTAAAAGATCATTTTGGATCCTCTAGAAAATGTCTTCACTTATCGTACATGTATATGGCTGCATATATACTTGAAAAGTTGGATATGTATTTCTCTGATTTGGGTTTTTAATTGCTCAGGTGTTCATTTGTTATTTTCTGGTAATTTATGCAGAGTTAAGGTAGAGAGTCCTTTAAAATGTACATGCATGCCTTTAAAAAATCTCATTTTGTAAAAGATGTAGAAGGGAGATTGTTCCAGCCTCAATCTAGGCTATTTTATCCTATTATTGATGTTTAAGCTACATAATTCAAGAAGTATTCATTTTATATGACTGCATTTTCTTGTATGTAGGCGAAGGTCCACGATAAGCCATTCACTGAGGAAGAGTGGTTCTTGACTGAAATAAATATTTTTCATTTGTCATTCCAGAAGTCAATCCAGGACACTTGCTACAAACTGACATGCTATGCATTTACATGTTTTGTTAATTGGCAATCTCTCTGCTCTACTAAGCAGGGGACTTATATATTCTACTTATATTAGTTTTCCTGAATCTACAACAATACCTACTACTTCATGGACACTCTATATTGTAAATAAATGACAGAGGTGAATTAAATTGCACATTACACTAAATATGTTTTTTCTTCATTATTTTTCATTTTATTTTGTGGCAGAAACAATGGTTGATGATTTCACAATTTTTTACTTGCATATGGTATTACCAGAACTAGAACAATTTAGAAAGTGTGTTGATTATTAAATGGAAACATAGTTGAGTTTTGTGTGCATTGAAGTTGAGGACTCAGCAGGGTATTAAAATAGAAATCAGAAAAGAGTTACTAATTTGGTTAAGCACTGGCGAGCCTATAGAGGTAATAAGTAGTTGCAATTTATAAGTCTTTAAGTCTTATTATTTCATAATATAGTTAGCTTCTCCTTCTTAACCAATTATATGTAAGTTTAAAAGAATTTCCTACCTTGGAATATTAAAATTATAAATATGGTTCTAAGCATAACAAATATGAACACAGGTTTATTTTTAAAACTCCCCATTGGATTTGTCACACCCAAGGACCAAAACATAGTTAAATATTATTTTTTTATTATTTTTTATTTTTTTTAAGATTTATCTATTTATTTGACAGACAGAGATCACAAGTAGGCAGAGAGGCAGGCAGAGAGAGAAGGAAGCAGGCTCCCTGCTGAGCAGAGAACCGGATGCGGGGCTCGATCCCAGGACCCTGAGATCATGACCTGAGCCGAAGGCAGAGGCTTTAACCCACTGAGCCACCCAGGCGTCCCAACATATTTAAATTTTAGATGCAGATATACTTGAATAGTGATTAAAAAATGAGTCACTTAACTCTTAAAGAAATAAAACATAAATAAGGAAGCAGGTTCAGGATAATGATAAGAGTTATAGAACACACTATTCATGAGGGTCTCTAACAGTTAAATATAGCCTAAAGTTACCATTTGTTACCACCGCATTATTTCAAATTCTCAGAATTCTGTTCATATCATTAATTTTAAATATTGTACTTCAAAGTCCTAATTTAAAAGAGTTTGGTTAATTGCAGTGAAATGTACAGATCTCGGGGCCACAAGGTGAGCTCTAGACTCCATATACTACATTTGAAGTTCCTGAATCAATATACCTAGGATGATCTGGACAAGGGAGTTCAATATGCAGTAACAGAGAGCACATTTTGCATAAGCCCTATGATTATGAGTTCATGGTAACATTTCCAGAGAGTCAACCTGAATTGGAGTCCAACAATTTGACATAGCAAGTGACGTCTGTAGTGTAGGGGAAAGTGCCAGTCGGTATCCTGAAAAGAGGTGAAGATTCGTAAGAGCAAAGCTGAGCCCAATCTTAGAAATCACATGGAATGTGGTTTGTAGCAAGGATGAACAGAAGCTCAGGGCTTAGTTAACAGTCTTTGACTCTTATCTGAACTTGAAGTGATCCTGAGTTGAAGGAGTTGAATTTTGTCCTTAAGACACATATTTGGGGAGAAAGAGAAAGTAGAGACTATGAAATCAAGTTAGACATAATTTGAATTTAGGACTCACTGGAAATAAAATCATTGTTGGTAAAAAATCATCTGGTAGGAAGCTTAAAAGAGAAGATTATGATTTTTATGAAATGTCAAACATGGTTATTAGAAAAATAACAAACCATATTCAAAATTATAGACAAACAAATCACAAAAAATGTAATTCATAAGATATAAATAACATTGGATTTTCCTTTTTCTATAACCAATGATAAACTTCTGGGAATCAATTTTTATAAGAAAACTTACTTAAGATTTTAAGTGTTTTCTGGTTTTATGCCATGAGATTATAATTATTTCTTAAATGGTAGTTCTTGATGGTGATGTTCTTTTGCTTTGTGAAATATATCATTCAGTGTGATGTTCAGTCTTCATTTTAGCAATGTGAAGTAACATTTTTTTTGAAGGAAAATCTTGTGTGGATACCTGTGGTTGGAAAATAGTCATCTATTTGGTCAGATGAAAAAAGAAAGATTGTTGACTCCTTCTCTTTGTCTGTGGGTGATAGTTTATTGTATTACATTAAGTTTCATGTAAAGAAAAATGCTAACTTTGATGCTGTCTTTCTAATTATCAAGGGCTTTCATTCATAGCAGTTTTTACTCCAACAAAATATAACTGCTATAAGCCCTGATTCTGGAGACTTATACACAAAATATAATAAACATCTTGAACAACAACAACAAAAAGGCCTAAAAATTCCCATTAACTATACACTTCTGGGGAGCTAAGCCCTCAACACATGTTAAATGCACTACAATAAATTATTTTCTGCCTCATTTACAACAATAACCCACATTTCAGCTCTCAACCCTGAACAAGATTCATGTAATTACAAAACAAATTTTCTACAGCTTTATCAGGGACATAGTCTTAGATGTATTTTTTAGAGCTCTTCATATCAATTTACATATTAATTACTATCACAGGAAATAACATATTTACCAGATACACATGCAAACATAACTTTTGGTATCAGAAATGTGGTTTGTAACAGTGAGCCAGAAGTCATTCTTTTATTTTGGTCACTGAAAAAGGTGACACATAAGTTATGCAAGAGATTCACACATTATATTTCATATGGCTAGTTTTATTATTAGTTTATAAATCTACATTATTTCAACTGGTCCACAGGTTTTGTAGTTTTAATCTACTAAATCTAAATTCCAAGTGAGTACTTTCTTGCACAACTCTGAATCATGACATTTGCATGATATTGTGGGCACTGGAGGATCTGATGAGAAAATAAGGAGAAAGAACAAATTGCCCAAGAGGGATTGCAGAAAAAAAAGGCAACAAAGGAGAACTCAGCTTTCCTGTCCCCCAACAAAGATCAACTGGATAACTATCTATGTACAAAAATAGCTATAGAAGACTGTAAAATCTACTTAGGAAGTTTTATCAATGCAGTCAAACAAACAAACAGAAAAAAAACAACCAGAATAATTGCACAGGGAGAGAAGGAAGACAATTTCTTTTTGCCTTCATCATCCTATCCCCGATCTGGCATCCTTCAGTGTCAAGAAGGAATTGTCTAGTTATACTTCCTCTCACCAGGGAAAGAAAAGCAGCATGAGCAACCAGATCTCCAGCCTCTCAGGGCACCACAGAAAGATCCTGCCTTGGTTTTTTCTCTAACCAGATTGGCAAAACTGAGATGTTTTGAGCTAGCTAGAATCATGGAAGAAAAACAGAAAATTACTAGCATGCATGCAGGAGGAGAGATATCAGTTCCCAGAAGTCTGCTCTGTAGATAAGACCTCAGAATTTGTCACTGACAAGTCAATGGACAGCACATCCTCTACAGAAACCCTTTGGAGCTTGCCAAATTTCACCCCACAGGTATCTGGATTTGCTGATGGCAGCTACTTGTCAGCCACCTTGGTCTCTCCCTGCTCCTTCCACCACCTCTGCCCCAACCCTACTGGAACCTAGGATTGGCACTCATAACTATCTAACATCTCTGGGCTTGCACTTATAAGATGTCAGCTCCCTGAGTTCTTTCCTGCTCCGTCAGAGCCTGGGAGGCATGGTGGTAGCCAGCCTGAGCTTCTGCAGCTGCATGAGTATAAACAAAACAAAAACAGCCTAGCCCTCCCAGTTGACACCCACCATGGTGCCCACACTTAGGCCTAGGCCCTCCAGCTGGGTACCTGCATTCCACAGATCTAATGCCCTTCATCAGCCTCCACTGAAGTATGCATACCCAGAGGGAAGGTGTGTAGTTAAGGGTGAGCACACTCAGAGCTAAGTCCCTCACAGCTGCTTGTGGATCAGGTCTTGCTTTTTGTCACTGTCATATATCACTACACAATCCTATGCTCTGCCCTTTTAGCTGTGCATTGGCATGCTCCAGCCTTACTATATCAGTTTCCACCACACTGCATGTGCCTAAGGAGAGAGAGTGAGCAACCATAGTAGAGCAGGATGACAACCAGAGCCCCAATAGCAGCCAGTGAGCCCACAGTTGTCCCCAGCCCTTATCTAACTATCCTGAGGCCCATCATTACATGTGTATCTCCAACTAGTTATTGCTACCACATAGGCACCTACAGCTGGCCCTTATAATACCACCCCCTCCCACCCCTACCACTGCCTACCTTAGTCCTTGCCAGGCTTGTGGGAACTACTGAGGACCACAACAGCCCTTAGAGCCACTAAAGACCCCCACAACCACAGTGTTTGCTAAGGACCACACAGTTGTTGATACTGTGGAATTCAGTGGCCTGAGTCAAAGAGACATCATATTCCCATGGACCTGTTGCTGCCATGCACCCTCACACTCAGTGGCATGCACCACTAGACCCAGAGCCATGACATGATTTCACATGCCCCCATCTGAAAGTGAAAGCCTTCCCTTAATGCAATCCATGAAGTCTGGAAGATGTTACTGCTTCATTCAAATGCACAGACCCCTATGTGAGGCTATAAGGATTAAGAAGAATAAGGGATACGTGAGTCCACCAAAGGAATACAGTAAGTCTCCAGTAACTTGCCCCATAAAATGGAGATCTAGGAATTGCCTGACAAAGAATTTAAAATAATTTTTCTACTGATGTTCAGAAAGCTACAAGAAGACAGAGATAAACAATTTAATGATATCAGAAAAATAACACAAGAAAAAAATGTGAAGTTCAACAAAGAGAAAATACAAAAAGAACCAAACAGAAATTTTGCTGCTGAAGAAAACAATAACTGACCTCAATAACTTTTAGCAGCAGAATTAAATAAGCTAAGAGAGAATCCATGAGCTAGAGGACAGATCAACTGAAATTATCCAGTTAGAGAGGCAAAAAGAAAGATTGAAAAAGAATGAAGAAAGTCTATGGGAATCCTTGGATGTCATACAAATAAATAATGTACCTATCATTGGGGTCCCAGATGGAGAAGAAATAAAGAAATTTTATTTAAAGAAATAATGGCTGAGAACTCCCAAATCCAGGGAGAGATTTGGAAATCCAAGTTCATTAAATCAATAGGTTACCTCGGAATATCACAACAAAGCAATCTTCTCCAAGACAAAGAATAACAAAACCATCTAAAACCAATGGCAAAGAGAATTTTAAAGGCAGTGAGAGAAAAAAAATATATACATATCAAACAAGGGAAATCCCACAAGGTGATCAGTGGATTTCTCAGCAGAGACCTTGTAGCCTGGGAGAGAAAGGAATGATATGTTCAAAGTACAGAAAGAAAGAAACTGCCAACAAAAATATTTCACTCAGCACAGCTGTCCTTCAGAATTAAAGGTGAAAGGTGAAATAAAGACTTTCCGTAGTAAACAAAAGCTGAGGAAATCCATTACTATTACACCTGCCTTATGAGAAATGTTGAAGGAATTCTTCAAGCTGCAACAAAAGAATACAAATTAATAACGTGAAAACATATGAAAATATACAACAAAATGATGAAGGTAATCATAGAGTCAGAGTCAGAATACTCTAATACTGTAATATGGTGATATATAATACTAACTACTTAGCTCTCACATAAAGGTTAAACTTAAAAATATCTATGCCTTCAACAATTTATTAATATATACACAAGATAAAAATATGTAAATGGCGACATTATAAGCATAAGAATGGGGAAGGGTAAAATGATAGAGGTTTTGAATGTTATTGAAGTTACAGTATTATCAGTGATGTATATGTATATATAGTGTATATATATAGTATATATATAGTATATATAGTATATATATAGTGTATATGGTATATATACATATACATCACTGATAATACTGTAACTTCAATATGTATATATAGTATATATACATATACATCACTGATAATACTGTAACATATTTTATATATATATATATATATATATATATATAATGTATATGATGTTTTAGGTAAGCCTCATGGTAACCATAAGAAAAAATCAACCATAGATACACAAAAGTTAAAGAGAAGAGAATTAGAAAAGATAAAAAGAAGAGAATCAAAGTATATAACTATAGAAAATAATCAATTTACAAAGGAAGGCAACAAGGGGGGGAAAAAAAAGAAAAGAAAAAAGAAAAAAAGAAAAATTGAACTAAAAAACAGCCAGAAAGCAAATGTTAAGATGGCACTAGGAAGTCTTTACCTATCAATAGCTACCCTAAATATTAATGGATTGAATTCTCTAATTAGAAGACACAGAATGGCTAGATGGATTAAAAAAAAATCCAACTATATACTCCATATAAGAGATTCACTTAAGCTTTAAGGGCACACATGGGCACAGAGTAAAGAAGGCAAAGATATCCCATGCAAGTGGAAATCAAAAGAAAGCAGCTGTATCTGCACTTACATCAGACAAAATAAACATTGAAATATGGTAAAAAGAGACAAAGGCAATCATTATGCAATGGTAAAGAAGCCAATTCATCAAAAACATAACAATCATAAATATATATTCATCTAACATTGGTATAACTAAATATATTAAGCAAATACTAATAGAACTGAAGGGAGAAATAGATAACAGTTCAATAATAATAGCGGAATTTAATACCCAACTTTCAGCAATAGATAGATCATCCAGACAAAAAGAAATCAATAAGGAAATACTGGATTTGAACCATATTTTAGATAAAAGAGAACAGGATTATACAGAACATTCCACTTTATAGAAGGAGAATATAAATTCATCTCAAGCACTCATGGAGCATTCTCCGGGATAGAGCACATGAAAAATCACAAAACAAGTCTTACCAAATGTAGTAGGATTATAATCATATTAAATATCTTTCTGACCAATATGATATAAAACTAGAAATCAATAACAAGAAAAGGTGGGAATTTTACAATTATTTAAAGATTATACAACTTGCTCTTGAACAAGCACTGGGTTAAAGAATAAATCAGGATTGAAATAAAAAAAAAACATATTGAAACAAATGAAAAGGGAAACATAACTTATCAAAACCTATGAGATGCTGCAAAAGCAGTTCTAGGAGGGAAATGTATAGTAATAAGTGACTACCTAAAGACACAAGAAAGATCTCAAACAAGCAATGTCACTTTACACCTCAGGGACTGGAAAAAGAGGAAAAAAAAAACCCAAAAAACAAAAAACAAAAAAAAAACTTGAGCCCAAAGTTAGTAGAAGGTAGGAAATAAAGACCAGAGTGAAAATAAACAAAGTAGAGACCGAAAGACAATTAAAAAAAAATCAACAAAATCAAAAGCTGTCTTTTGAAAATATAAACAAAACTGGCAAATCTTTAACTAGACTAACTCAGAAAAAAAGAGGGGGGTCGGAAATGAAATCAGAAATGAAAGATAAAACATTACAACTGATACCATAGAAATACAAAAACGTAAATGATTATTATAGACAATTATGCAGCAGCACACTGGATAACTTAGAAAAAATGAATATAATGTACCAAAGAAATAGAAAATTTAAGTAAATTAATAACAAGTAAGGAGACTGAATAACTAATTAAAAAAAAAAAAGAAAAGAAAAGAAAAAAAGAAAAGAAAACCTTCCAACACAACAAAGCCTAGAAACAGATGGTTTCCCTGGTGAATTCTACTAAACATTTAAAGAAGAACTAACCAATAGTTCTAAAACACTTTCAATTGAAGGGGAGGGACTCAAACTAATTTTATGAAGCCAGCATAAACCTGATCTCAAAGCCAGATAAGGGCACTACAAGATAAGAAAAATATACACCAATAACTTTAATGAATATATATGGAAAAATTCCCAGCAAAATATTAGCAAGCCTAATTCAATAGCATATTAAAACATCATTCACCATTATCAAGTGGGATTTAATCCCTGGAATGCAGGAATGGTTCAACATATGCAATTCAATAATGCAAAACACTATATTAATAGAATGAAAGAAAAAGCCATATGTTGATCTCAATAGATGAAGAAAACGCATTTATCAAAATACAACATTCTTTCATGATAAGAACCTTCAACAAATTGGATATAGAAAGACATACTTCAACATATTAAAGGTCATATATAACCAACTCACAGCCAACATCATACTTAATGGTTAAAGTCTGAAAGCTTTTCCTTTGTGATCAGGAAAAAGACAAAGGTGACCACTCCCAGGACTCCTATTCAATATAGTACTGGGAGTTCTAGCCTAAGAAATCAGGCAAGAAAATGAAATGAAAGGCATCAGAATAGGACAGGAAGAAGCAAAGTTGTCTTTGTAGATGATGTCATATTTTAGAGAGAAAAGCTATATCTATCAATTGTGAATGAATCAATATAATAAAATACTTAGGAATTAATTTAACCAAAGAGGTAAAAAAAAAATCTGTATACTAAAAGCCACAACTTTGATTAAAGAAAATGAAGAAGATACAAATAAATGGAAAGATAGTCCATGCTTATGAATTTGAAGAAAAATAATTATTAAAATGTTCATGCCATCCAAACCAATCTACAATTTCAATGCAATCCCTGTAAATATTCAATGACATTTTCCCCAGAAATAGAAAAACAACAACAACAACAACAACAAAACTATCCTCTAATTTATATGGCACCCCAAATAGTCAAAGAAATCTTGACAAAAGTTAACAAAGCTGGAAGCATTATACCACCAGATTTTAAACAATACTACAAAGATATAGTAATCAAAACAGTAGGGTTAATTTTAATTTAATTTAATTTTAATTTAAAAATGGACACATAGATCAATGGGATAAAACTAAGATCAATAACAAACCTTTGCATATATGGTCCACTAATATTTGACAAGGTATCCAAGAATACTCAATGGGGAAAGGATAGTTTCTTTCAATAAGTGATGTTCGGGGGGGGGGGGAAGCCACATGCATAAAAATGAAATTAGATCCCTACCCTACACCACTCAATAATTAACTCAAAATGGAATAAAGATTTAATGATATTATATGAAACCATAAAAATCCAATAAAAAAAATTGGAAAATCCTCGATCTAGGTCTTGGCAGCAGTTTCCTAAATATGATACAAAAGGAAAAATCTACAAGTCCAAATACATCAAACTAAAAATCTACTGCACAGCAAACAACAATAACAACAACACAAACACACATATAATGAAATGATGACTTATAGAATGGGAGAAAACATTTGCAAATCATATATCTGACAAGGGGTTAATATCCAAAATATGTGAAAAACTCATTCAACTCAAAAGAAAAAAAAAAAAGATTTAATTAAAAACTGTACAGAGGACCTGAATAGGCATTTTTTTCCCAAAAAAAGACATGAAAAAGGTACATTAAAAGTTGTTTGACATCACTAAACATCAGAGAAATGCAAACCAAAACCACAATAAAATGTCACCTCACAGCTGTTAGGGTCTTATCACCAGAAAGACAAGAAATGAGTGTTGGTGAGGACGTGGAAAGAAGGGAACCTTAGTGTGCTGTTTGTAAGAATGCAGATTGATACATCCGCAGTGGAAACAAGTCTTCAGATTCCTCAAGAAAATTTAAATAGAAGTACCATATGATCTAGCAGTCCTACTTCTAGGTATATATCTGAAGAAAATTAAATCAGGATCATGAAAAGGTATCTGAGCTTCCATGTTCATTATTGTCTTATTCATAATAGAGAAGATATGGAAACAATCTAAGTGCCAGTAAATGGAAAAATGGGTAAAGAAATGTGATATGGGGACACCTGGGTGGCTCAGATGGTTAAGCGTCTGCCTTCAGCTCAGGTCATGATCCTGAGGTGCTGGGATCAACTCCCGCATCGGGCTCCCTGCTCAGTGGGGAGCCTGCTTCTCTCTCTCTCTCGTGTCTCTCATGAATAAATAAATAAAATCTTTTAAAAAAAGGAAAATTTGATGTGTATACACTGGAATATTATTCAGCTGTGAGAAAGAAAGAAATCCTGCCATTTATGGCAACTTTGATGAATCTTGAGGGCATTATGTTAAGTGAAATAGGTGGGGCAGAGAAAGGCAAACACTCCATGATATCACATATGTGCAATCCAAAAAAAGCAAAACACAAAGAAAGAGAATAACATGGTGGTTACCAAAGGCTGGGGAGTGGGATAAAGGGGAAACTATTGTTCAAAGGTACAAATTTTCAGCTATAAGGTTAACAGATTTTGAGGATCTAATGTACAAGAAAGTTGATTATAGCTAATAATACTGCATTATATACTTGTAAGTTGCTAAGACAGTAAATCATAAATGTCACCATTACAGAAATAAATGAATATTATGTGATGGGATAAAGGTCTTAGCTAATGCTCTGCGGATAACCATTTTGCAGTATATAAATATATCAAGTCAACAGTTGTATACTTTAAACTTATACATTGTTATATGTGTATAATATTTCAATAAAGCTGGAGAAAAAAAAGAAAAAAATGACAAAGAGGAATAACTGGGCTAACAAAACAGGTAGATTTCCCATTATAATCTATGAGAGGAACTACTTTATTTTCTAAGCCTTATAAAATAATTGTTAAATGAAATAGAAACTTTAATAACCAAATATAGTTCTTCCATAAGGCCCATGTTTAAGATTTTGTCTCATATGAAAGACTATATAATTTCATCCTTAAGATATAGCATGAAAAAATGAAAAGAGACAAATATAATAAAGATAAAATATATTTTCAAATATTACAATATTTGAAATTTATTTATATGCATGGAACTCTAAAGAAATTCAGACATTTAAAAATTAAAAGAAATGACAAAAAGAGTCATAGCTATATAAAGTGTTTAATATTTGATAGTGTTTTTTATGATTTATCATATTTAACTACTAAAATGAAGACAAATGTTTTTATTCCTATTATAAAGTTCACAAAACTGAAAGTTAAGGTAACAATCACACATTGTTAACAAATTATAGAATAAGAAAAAAACATACATGTTCTGAATGCCATATACTTGTTCTTTTTCCATTTCTGTGAGAAGACTTTTATTTTATATATCCATATTTCACAAAGGTCAATTATTATCAAACATAAAAATTATATATTCTAAAATGTTCTGTGTGATTACTTATTCATTTATTCAACAAGCATATTTTAATGATATCCTAGGTTCCCTAGTTTTATGCAAGCTGGTGGCTCTTTAACATATGGGTCTCAAACAAGGTGAAAGGATTTATAAGGCTATATAGCACATGTCTGTAACTTTTGAGATAAAAGATGTGAAAGATCAATTTGGAGCAGTATTAAACAGATAAATCTTCAAGGAAAAATGAGTTAGCATCTGTGACTTATAAGAATTGATATTAGATTTGTAAAAAGATTTGTTAAAGCTGAATGAAATGTGGTAGTTGTTAAAGCTGAATGAAATGTGGTATTTGTTATGTGGGGCTCAGGTAGAATTTGATTTGACTATCAGATAGGGCTGTTTTCCAGTCATGGAATATATTGGTTGACTGATTGTGTTGTGTGTGTGTGTGTGTGTGTGTGTGTGTGTGTGTGTGTGTGTCTATGTGTGTTTACAAAAGGAAATAATTTAGTTTCTGAAAGCATGGACTGAAAAAAAAAGAGATTAATGAATCATGGACATAAACATCATTAGAGCTTCTTGGTGTAAAGTAAATAAAATGGCTTGTGGAAATTTAAAGATAGAGAAGCAAAGAAGTACGGAAGATCCTTCAGGTTCTCCTTGATTTACACAGGTGCATTTAGGTCAAGCTGAGCTGAATGCTCTGTGTAGTGTTCAGGAAGTGGGAACTCTTTTCCTACTTATTTTTCAAGATTTATAGATTGAATTCAGAGGCGGTAAGTACCATCTAGTTGAATATGTAAAAGCAAGGGCACCTAGGTCCGGAAAGTTAGGTCATAAATATGGTTTAAGGTGCCTGCAACTGTGCTTATGTTAGGAGACATTTTGCTACTTGTCCACTGAGAGGGATCAGTGCATCTGAAGCCCCCCGCTGCCAAGTGCAAGGCAAGGGATGGATTTGCTGAGGACATTCTAAACCGATAGGTCAATTCTTCTCCTCAGTTTCTATCAGTAGAACATAATCTCTAAAAGGCAAAGGGTTTGTCATTTTTCTGTTGTTTTGTTTTCAATCCTTGGAACCTAAAATATGCTCGAGTGTTTGTTGGGTGACTGATAGATTAAAACTCAGTTAAGACACACATTTTGTTTTTGTTTTACTGGCTCTCAGTTTTTATGTTAAAATGAACCTCTTCAAATACTCTCATGTTAGAGTACCTCTGATGTCCTATCCAGGCCTGAGAATCTATGACTTTATAAATTAAGGTTAAGTATGATATTTGAAAGTAAATGAATGCTATATACTCATTAAGAATGTTAAACACTATATTTTCTGTTCTTTCCAATTTTCTAGCATATACAAAGAAAAAGGAACTATAGTTTCTTCCCTCTATATGTGATAAATCAAATACTAAAATCTAAAATCTTTATACTGTAATTTACTTTAAAATACAAAGTATCTTTAAATATCTGTATATAAATCTACCTTAAATTAATTTTCTTGACATTAGTTGCAGGAATACATTTTTTCTAAAATATATATATGAATAGCATATATATTTGAATATATATACATATATACAAATACATATACATACTATATATGTGAATATATGCACAAATAATATATATTTGAATATATATACATATATATGAATATATACATTCAATATACATATATGAATATATATATATACACATATATATGAAACTGCCTAAAAATGTGAATCTTCCAGATAACTATATTGAGAAAATAGAACCAATTATATTCAAACTAATTGATCAACTTCAGGGATATAATCTCTAGAGGAAATATTTTATTATGAAGTAATATTTTCATCAAATATTAATTATATTTGTGTAATACTTAGAAATTAAGTAGACATGCCTATGACTTCAACTATGCCATGTAACTACTTAAACAATTAGATGATAAATTGTATAAACTAAAAATTGACATAATGTTACTTAACTTGTTAAGTTATATTGAATATTACAGATAATTGATTTCAATAGCTCAGTATAGTAGTTGGCAAATAGTTTTGACAAAATAATTATACTTGTTGCTTTTATTATTGTCAATATACATTTAGTCATTAAAAATGATAATGACTCTTATATAACAAAATACAAAGTGAGTATAAAATTAGCCTAAGAGTCATGTTTGTGCCCATTATTAAAAATAGAAAAACGTACAGGAAAAACCGGAGATTTGTAAGCCAAATAGTAAAATGTCATTTATCTTGACTATGCTTTCTTTGTCTTTTGCAAATGTTTTATTTTTTATTAATAAAGAAGGTTATTATAAAGAAGTAAAGGTAATAACATAGTAAACCACAAACAGAAAGAAAAAGTTAAAAATTGGAACTATATTCTAGTTTCTGAATACAGATGAAATTTCTATAGGAAGAGTCACAATATATAGTTATTGAAATAAGGTACAATTTCATTTTTTAAATGTCAAGTCTAAAGCTGCAGGGTTTTTTCATGTCAAAACATTGTCTGCCTTGGTAAAAGAATAATACTGCCTACAGAAAGTAAGTCGGCAAGTGCCCCTTTCTTCTATCTTTTCTCAAAATGCTTGAGTAATATTGTATTATTTCTTTCACAAATAACAAATGGTCTTGACCCCAAGGTATCTGAGCCTGGACTGCTCTTTGTGGAAAGAATTTTTTAAAGCTAGAGACTATTAAGGTTTTCAATTCCTATTTGTCTCTGTTTCTTAAAGTTTATGTTTCTTAAATTTATGTTTCTTAAAGTTATCTGTACATTTCATTTATTTTTTCAAATTATTGGCGTAAAGTTGTTCATTATCTTTCCATCTTATTGATATTTGTCTTCTCTTAGTCTTTATGAGTTTATTTAGAAACTGATGAATTTTATTTACCTTCTCAAGAAATCAGCTTTTAATTTCATTCGTTTTTCTCCATGGTCATTTTCTTTTTCTCATATTAATGCTTTATCTGTATCATTTCCTTCATTCTATTTTGGTTTTAATTTTATTTTTTCTTTCCTAATTTCTCAAGTTAGGAATTGATTTTTAACTTCTAAGTTTGGGAATTTTAGTTTTTCTTGTTTCCTAAAATAAGAGTTTAAGGCTATTAGTTTCCCCAAACATATTGTATTAGCTGTCTCCCATAATTCTGATATATTGTGTTATTACTTAATTTAGTTCAAATTATTTTCTAATTATGTGTGACTTCTCTGCCCATGGATAGATTATTTATTTATTTATTTGTTACCCATGGATTATTTAAAAGTGTGCTGTTTAATTTACAAATATTTGAGGGCATTTTTTCCTATTTATCTTATACTGTTGATTTCTAATTCAGTTCCATATGGTCAGAGAATATACTCTGTATTTTTTCAATATTTTATTAAAATTTAACTACCGATATTAATTAATGGTTGGTAATTTACTCAAATTAACACAGCCTAATAAATGTATAGTGTATGTTGAAAATAACTAACAGTATGTTAATTTGGGGTGTAGTATTCCATAGATAAATATTAAGAAAATGTAGTTGATGGTGTTATTTAGATATTTTCTAATATTTTCTTTAGTTATTTTATCTGTTCCTGAGAGATTTTTTTTTTAATTTTTATTTTATTTTATTTTTTAATTTTTATTGTGTTTGTTAGTCATCATAAAATACATCTGTGTGTATGTTATTTATTTCATCCTTTAATTGTGTCCCCTTTTGCTTCATGTATTTTAAATTTCTCTCATCAGGATGCCTGTGTGACTCAGTAGGTTAAGCATGAACTCGGTTTCAGCTCAGGTGGTGATCTCAGGTTTGGGAGATCAGCCCTGCCTCAGGCTCCAGGCTTGTGGACTCTGTTTGAAGATTCTCTTCTTCTGCCCCTCCCCCCCAGTCTCTCTCTGTCTCTCTCTCTCTCTCTCTCAAAAAAATAAATAAATCTTAAAAACAATGTTGTGTCATTATTGCAAACACATTTGTGATTGTTGTTACTACCGTTAAAGGGTTCTTTCTGTCATTATGGAGATCTTTCTTTCTATATCCAACAATACTGTTTATCGTGGTACATGTTTTACCTGATATTAATATGGTTTCAAGATTGCTTATTCTTACTTGACTGTTTTTTTAACCATTTATTTTTTGACTTCTCTGAGCCATGTATATTTAAAGTGTGTCTTTTGACAATCACATTATTGTGCCTAGATTTTCTTACTCATTTCTAGCTTTAAATTGGAATCTTTTACCAATTGACTTTTCATGTAATTATTAAGATGGTCAGCTTAGCTTGCCATTTTATTTATTTATTTTATTTTCCATTTTATTTTTGTTTTCTACTTGTATCTTCAGATTTTGTCTGTCTTCTTTTGCAGGATTCTTTTTGATTATTTATTTTTTTACAATTTCATTTCAATTTTTCATTTTGACATAAATCCTATACTTATTTTCATTATTTGTAGTGATCTTACTAGGAATTCAAATATACATCTTTAAATTTCCACAACTTGCACATTATTGAATTATTCCATGTAAAGTGTAAAAATCTTTTTATGTTCATATTCTTTCTTTCTGTTATGATTTGTACTTGTATTACATACATAATGTTTGTAAAGTATCTGTAAGGATTTTTAAAATTCTTTTTCCCCCCTTTAAATGGTGTTATATAAAAATTTAAAACACACATCCCCACAGACATAATACTTATATATATATATATTTTAAGATTTTATTTATTTGACAAAGAGAAACACAGTGAGAGAGGGAACACAAGCAGAGGGAATGGGAGAAGGATAAGCAGGTTTCCCCCTGAGCAGAGAGCCTGATGTGGGGCTTGAACCCAGGACCCTGGGATCATGATCTGAGCTGAAAGCAGACACTTAATGACTGAGCCACCCAGGCACCCTGGAATACTTTATATACTTACTTAGATGGTTATCATATCATATCATGTCTGATTTTAAACAGTCCTTTCTGAAAGTCTAAGTTTCTAAGTGGAATAATTTTTCTTCAGCCTGAAAAACTTTCTTCAGCATGTTTTTTATTGCACATTTTCTGGCAATAAAGTCTTCTACATTTCTTTTTTCTGAAGATGTCTTATTTCATCTTTTCCTTGTAGTATAATTTTGCTACACATAGAACCATGTATTATTTTTCTTTCTTTCAGCATTTTAAAAATGCTGCCCTACTCTATACCTATGTCCCAAGTTTTTTTTTTTTTTTTTTAAGATACTTAATTTGTCTCAGGTATTATAATGCCTTATTTGTCTCACACTGCATTTAAGATTTACTCTTAATTTTTGGCTTTCAATCATTTCATTATTACTTTCTGTCTTTTTCAGTGTTGACTTCTTCATATCTATTTTGTGATAAAGTCTATTTAGTGTTTTTGAAATATTTCAAATATTGAATTTTTCAGTTCTAGACTTTTGATTTGGTTGCTTTTGTTTCAATTTCTTTGCTAAAATTTTCTTGCTTTCATTCATTTGCAGAATATTTTGGTTTCTTTCATCAAGGATAGTTTCAATGATTTCTTGAAAATTATAACTTGCATATCCCAGTATACATGGCTCATCCCAACATTTTTGTCATTTGATTTTCTTTTCTGTTGAGAACATATTTATTTTCCTGGTTCTTTGCATGTTTAGGAACTTTGCATAGTATCATGAAAATTGTGAATGTTAAACTGTTGGGAGTTCTAGATTAAGCTGTAAACATGATGGATTCTTTGTTTTGTTTGTTTTGTTTTGTTTGTTTTTTTCCTCTCTCCAATAAGTGTCCTGTCTTTTGTTTTAGCAAGAAAGTAGGTTGTTCAGACAACATATTTTATTTTTTGGGTGGCAACTCCTCAGTTTTTCATTTTTTTTATATTCAAGCCACATGGTTCAAGGATTAGTGTGAGATCTTGCTAACCCAGTTTAGGAATCCCACTTGTAACATTTCCTTCCTGAGTTTCTTACAACTCTTCAGTGGCTGGGGTTTCCCTGGCATATTACAGGCTGAATCTAGTCTAAGGTTAAAAACTTTGAAATTCATCTTATAAAATTTCCAACTTCTTGCAGTGTGCTCCTAACCACAGAATGTCTCTCCTCTCCAGTGACTTCATGTAACTGTTTTTGTGTGTGTGTGTGTGTGTGTTGTTGTTGTTGCTGTTGTTTGTATTTTGCCTGTTTATAGCTTTATTACCACCCCCTCACAGGGTTTTTACTCCTACAAGATCTTATTCTGCCCTTACCAGAAACAGAAATTCAGCATTCTTAGTGGATACATTGTCTTCCAAGACATGGTAGGGATTGTTCCATTTTCTTCTGTTACACGGTTAATAATGAGAACTCTCATGCTTAAGCCATGGGATACACTAATTTTATTTATTGCCTTCTATTTTGTTTTGGCTAAGATTATTATTTGTTCTTTTTTGATTGATTTTTAAATTTCTCCTTTAAAATATTTAGTTTTATTTAGATAGTCTCATTAATCTGAGATGTTGCTACCCTGTATTCACATGGGTTTCTTTGGCAGTTTTCTCTATTCCCCTCTTGATTATTGGGAAATTATCTTATATAATCACATATTTTTAATTGGTCACTCCCTTTTATTTTTTAAAATATTTTATTTATTTTATTTTTTTAGAGACATGTATGGGGAGAGGCAGAGGGTGAAAGAGAGAGGCAAGCAGACTCCAATAGCACTGAGCCTATTGTTGGGCTTGATCTCAAGATTCTGAGATCATGATCCGAGTTGAAATCAAGAGTTGGACACTTAGATGACTGAGCTATGTGTCCCCAGTCATGACCTTTCTTTTAATGTTTACTTGAAACTACTTTCTTTCTTATAGACATTTTTGAGAGTTGTAAGAAGTAATCAACCAATTCCAAATTACGGTGTTATTTTTTTCTATAATGGTTTCCAGTAATAAATTTCCTACAGTTAAATGGAACATGCTCCATGGCAAAACTGACTAATTTAATCATCTCATTTACAGTCTTAGATTTTTGTTTTCTATTTTTGGAAAAATCGCTGCAGGCACTAGGGCCAGGGTAAGAAAACCTAAACTTTAATGATGAATTGCTGGACATTTAGTATGGAAAAGTCTGAGGGTTAAGAACTGCAGAGGGACCCAGTTGTAAGAAGGTGTCCCCACAATATTGTGAGACTACCAGGACCTCAACCAGGTTCTCAAAATAAATGTCAGAAAGAAATTCACTGGTACTTCCAGCAGAGAAAGGGAGGGAAAGAACCTTATCTGTTTGTATGTTTGGCTTAAGTTTTTGTTGTAAGTTTATATATTTAATTTTTCCCTTTTATTGAAGAATAATTGACAGATAATATTGTACTATATATATATATATAATATGTATGTGTGTGTGTATATCTATGTGTGTGTATATATATATACACATATATATATATACTGAAATGGTCACCACAGTAAGTCTAGTTATTATCTGTCACCAAAGAAATTATTAAAATACGATGACTATAGAAATTATTTTGAAATAAGACAGAGGATTCTGCTCTTAGTTAACCAAAGACTAACTGAATAAGGTATTATCAAAGACTAAGTAATCTAGGAAAAGGGAAATACCTATCTCTAACCTACTCTAATCATTCTGTTCCACCTATGGGGGCTTGGAGGGGGCTGGCTGGGGGTCATAATCTGAGAAATATTTGTGAAAATCACAGTCCAGAGGCATAGGCTCACTAAAAGACTGACACCTAATCACAGGGCTATAGAACACTTTCCCTACATTTCCCCAGTATAGGTTCATCAATTGTAACAAATGTACCACTCTGGTGGGGAGTTTTTAAATTGGTGGATACTATGCAAGTATAGGGGAAGGGGTATGTGGGAAATCCATCTACTTCCTCTCAATGTTGCTGTAAACTTACAACTGCTGTAAAAAAAAAAAATCAAGTCTTGGGAACCTGGGTGGCTCAGTGGGTTAAAGCTTCTGCTTTCAGCTCAGGTCATGATCCCAGGGTCCTGGGATGGAGTCCTGCATCAGGCTCTCTGCTCAGCAGGGAGCCTGCTTCCCTCCCCCTCTCTCTGCCTGCCTCTCTGCCTACTTGTGATCTCTGTCTGTCAAATAAATAAATAAAATCTTTAAAAAAAAATCAAGGCTAAAAAGAGATCAAGAAAGTAGACTTGCTGATGCCTCATGTGTTAAGTCAGGAAAATGTGCACGTGTAAAAACAAATTTAATGTAGAATAAAAATCAATAATACAAGCTAACATGAACATTATGAAAAAATTGGTTGTAAACCAATTATAAATTCTTTAGATATAAAATTTAATTTACCTTAAGAATTCTTTTTAACTTTACCAAACTCTATATTCACATGGAGATGCGCCACCTCTTACAACTACATTTAAGACCCATTGTTTTTTACATAATGTTTCATCAAGCTTCCAACTTTAAATAAAATAACAGAAGAGAAGTTATTGTGTCATCAAATGGTTTACCTTGAACATAGAATGCAAAATAATAATGTAAAGAAATGATTGGAAGAGATGCTTTCATGATTTATCCTTGATATCATTTTCCCAATCTGTGGTCATTATTGAGCAGTCGGCCAAGAGATTGAGGGTTTTTTTAAAAATGAAACCCCAGAGAGTATATACTTGAAATGGCAGATTACAGATAAGATGGATAGAGTATAGATAGATAGATGATGATGATAGATAGATAGATAGATAGATAATAGATAGATAAAAAAATAGAATAAATAAATAATATATCTTGTGTAATATACACACACAGTTGACACTTGAACAACATGGATTTAAACTGTGTGGGTCCCACTTACACATGTATGTTTTCAACAAATAGAATACAGTACTATATATGTATTTTCTTTTTTCTTTTTTTTTTTTTAAGATTTTACTTACTTATTAAAGAGGGAGAGAGAGAGAGAGAGCGCATGAGCCAGGCTGAAGGGCAGAGAGAGAGGGAGAAGCAGATTCCCAATGCGGGGCTCAATCCCAGGACCCCAAGATCATGACCTGAG
This sequence comes from Martes martes, assembly GCF_963455335.1. Lineage (NCBI taxonomy): Eukaryota > Metazoa > Chordata > Mammalia > Carnivora > Mustelidae > Martes > Martes martes. The sequence continues at coordinate 78,658,589 of NC_137889.1, read as the reverse complement.
CTGAAGGCAGACACTTAACCACCTGAGTCACCCAGACACCCCTGTATATGTATTTTCTCTTCCTTATGATTTTCTTAATAACATTTTCTTTTCTCTAGCTTACTATATCATACAAATACAATATAAAACACATATAAAATACAGTATGTGTTAATTGACTATGTTATCGGTAGGGCTTCCAGTCAAATGTACGTTATTGGTTAAGTTTTGGGGAAGTCAAAAGTTACATGCCTCTAACTCCTTCATTTTTCAAGAGTCAACTGTATGATGTTTATTAAAGAAAATAAAATATTTTTTAAAAATCAGCATAAAACAATACTATAAGATTAATGTTTACTATGCACAACAGACAAGACTCAGTTTTATTGAAGATTTTTTTACTTTTTATTAACATATAATGTATTATTTGTTTCAGGGGTACAGGTCTGTGATTCATCAGTCTTACACAATTCATGGCACTCACTATAGCACATACTCTCCCCAATGTCCATAGCCCAGCCACCCCATCCTTCCCACACCCCTCCACTCCAGAAACCCTCAGTTTGTTTCCTGAGATTGAGTCTCTTTTTGTTAGGGATTGCAGTTCAAAATTACATGAAGAAGAACTGAAGGAAAATTATTTGTATTCAATGTATACCAACTTAACATTTTTTTTCTAACCTTTACTTTCCTTACTTTAAATAGCAAGAGAAAAATATTCCTCCCTTAATTCCACACTGTTTCTGTATATATTTTGGGGCATCTAATTTGTGTTTATCTGGGTTGGAAATGATTAATGTATGTTTCTATAAATGTGTATAATATAGTCTCATGGATACACACATATATTATGAAATGTAATCATACTGCAGCCTAATAAACAATACTCCTCCAATACATTACTATGAATGACTGCTTAAGTCCATTATAAAATATGCTTCACCTTGTTTTGAAAGTGCTGTTTTTGATATTTAGTTTGCCTTTTACTAGTGTTGAGTTTTTTCCAAACATTTTATGGCCAATAATTTAAGCCTATTTAATATTTTGTTTAAATTCCTAGAAGAATGTCAGTGAGTATACTTGTCTTTAATATATATTGTCAACTCCTTCTCACATTTAAGCAACTCCTTGTAACATTTTTATATGTGATCATCCATTTCTCCATGTCCTGGATAACATAGCTTTTATTATTTAAAAAATATTAAGATAAAAAAATAAAAATCCAATAATCTAAGGGAGAGAATTTGTAGTTTCAAATAAGTATACATGGCATTTTGAACTATAGTTAATAAATTTGAACATCATATGTTCATTAGCTCTTTGGTTTTTTTTTTCTGTCTCATAAATTATAGTTTAGTCTCTTTTGCCTATTTTCCTTATAACTTGCTCCTGTTTTTGTTCTCTATAACATCTCTTAGTATTATTAAGGATATATGTTAACAAATTATTTACCATAGTAGTTATCTTATCAGTTTTTAAAATTTTCCTGAATCTTTAAGATAAGAAAATATTTGTTCCAATGATTCAAATTTTAATAATACAATGTGCTAAATAGAACCTTGAAAGGTTAAATAATTAATAACAGTATACTTTATGCTATTAAAGTCTTTATTTTACATAAAATAAACTTCATGTTTCAGTGAACATTTAAGAAACTGTCAATAATTTATACACAGATATAATAGCCACCATATATTCTTTCCCAAGAATTTCTCTCATACCTGTTTCTAGCCAACCATTACATCAGTCTCAGGACCTAGGCATTCATTGATCTAGTTTTTCTTACTACAGATTGGTGCGAGTTTTATGTACATGGGCTTATATAGCATCTACCTTTTCGTGCAAGACTTCTTTCACTTAGCATACTGTTTTTAATACCTAGAAATACTAACTGCTTGTAATTTTTTTAAAAAATATTTTATTTTATTAAATTAATTATTAAATTAATTTTATTAAAAAATATTGCTGAATAGTATTCCATTTTGGAGCTATAGCAACTTCATGTTCCCTATTAGCATGCTGATGGGTTTCAGGTTGTTCCTTATATTGAGCTATTAGAATTTTATGAGTATTTTTTGTTGTTGTTAAAATAATTGTAAACAAATAGAAAAAAAACACTTAAAGGAGTAGAGTGATTTCCAATAATTGTTTTATTTTATATTAACTACAAGATAATAGTACTTAATTGTAATCCCTTAATAAAATATGATCTTTAATAATATTAACAATTCTGCCTGTAGAAGCTAACCATATTCACCAGAAGGACTTTGTCCTACCCTGTGCCTCTACATATTTGCCAACTTAAGGTAAGTGAACAAGACCTAAAGCCAAAGCACTGTATTGTCTTTGTGTAAATACCAGGAACCCGGAAAACTTGGGGGAGAAAAAAATTACCAGAATTGTATTTTTTGTTACCAATAAAAGTATTCAGCTGTATTAATGTATTTATTACATATATTATTATTAAAAATTGCATCTTATTTAAATTCCAGGGAAGAAATCAAAGAAAGTTTATAAATTAGAATCATATTACACTGAAAATGTAATCATTTGCATTTTTAATGCTCCTTAAATCATTTATATTACTAATATTTACTTATAATATTTATGTCACTATAAAATCAGTCAAAATGCTTTTGAGTTTGTATTACAAACATTTTACTACCTTACCCCAATGGTCCCATATTTGTGTAGAATTAGTAGCTTCTTATTTTCATAAAACTTAGTACTGCATATCATTATCTTCCCAAATAAAACTATAATCTGTACTCTAAATTGCTCATAATTGTTTTAATGATATTGGCCTAAGATTATAGATAAGTATAATATATATAAGATATTAAATGTGGATATATATAAAATTACATATATAGTTAAAACTAAATACATGTTCAAGATTTTACATACACATATGCATATAAAAATAGGAAATGAACTTACATTTATTTGTCATATTTTTTCAAATGAATTTATATGTTATAAAAATGCATGCATCTTTATGTGCATATACTGTATGAAATACATAAAAAATGCTAACTAACATCTTTTCTGTCATTTTTTATTAAAGAACTAAACATTTGTTATTTATTTTATTTTTTTAAAAGAGGGCATGCATATGTGTAAGTATCATTTTGTGTGGATATTTTCAATGTAAAAATTAGAATAATACAAGTGCATGGAGCTTTTATTGTTTTTTTTTTAAAAAGGCAAAAGATTTATGTGATCTGAAGAGAAACAAGAGTATGTTTTATTGTTCTTTTATAAAACCAGGTTATCCTTGACATTTCTCTCCTCTTGACCAAGTTTTCTACAGGTCTCTTCCTGCCTCTAGGTTCCTGACCTCCCAGTCACCACAGGTGGCCTAACTACAGAGACCTCTTTCTTCTCTTTTCTTAGTGCATTTACTTACAAAACTTGTAATTGCAAATTCTTGTTCTACCTCTTTGAGAAAAAGTCTTTCTAAAGGACTCTTGCCAGTTTTATATCCCAAGATCATCTTTCTCAAGGACCTGGGATTCCCAGTTTTCAAAAAGATCTTTGAAATGTAATCACCAAGAAAAACAATGCCTCCACCTCCCAGTCTCTGTGGGAACATAGAGACATAGCTTCAACTTTGATGGGTGCCTTACTCCGAGTTGTACAATTACCTCCTGTCATGAGGATACAAGAAAATTTATTCTTTCTTTGAGGAAGGCCATTTTACAAGCCCAAAAGGTCTGGATTCCCCCACCGCAGCTCTTAAAATCTCTTCCACTCTTTGCTTTGATGAAGTTCAGTTCTCTGCTTCCTTTTCCAACAGTTTTGAATAAAGGCTTTCCTTATCCAGGGGTGCCTGGGTGGCTCAGTAGGTTAAACCTCTGCCTTCAGCTCAGGTCATAATCTCAGGGTCCTGAGATCGAGCCCCATATTGGGCTCTCTGCTCAGCAGAGAGCCTGCTTCCCCCTCTCTCTGCCTGCCTCTCATCTACTTGTGATCTCTCTCTCTCTCTGTCAAATAAATTAAAAAAAAAAAAAAAGTCTTTAAAGTCTTCCTTATCTGTTTAATTTTGTACAGTGCAATTTTTGCTTTTCACTAGTAACATTGGCTTTCATGTATATTACATCCAAATCTTCAGGATTTTGTAATTTTCCCCATATTCTTTCTATTTGAAACTCATTTTACTTTTCCACTTTCCCTTAGATTCTTCATGAAGGGTTTTCTCTGGAATTCATTTCAACCATGTAAATGATGCTGTATCTGCAGTTGTGGCAGCATGGAAACCAAATACAACAGATTAAACAATCCAGTCATAGAACTATTTATGTATTTATTTATATATTTATTTATGTATTTATGTATGTATGTATGTATTTATTTATTTATTTTTGAATGTAAAATATTTATTTATTTTTTGGGTGCCAGGGTGGCTCAGTGGGTTAAGGCTCTGCCTTCAGCTCAGGTCATGATCTCAGGGTCCTGGGATCGAGCCCCGCATCAGGCTCTCTGCTTGGCAGGGAGCCTGCTTCCTCCTCTCTCTCTCTCTGCCTGCCTCTCTGTCTACTTGTGATCTCTCTCTGTCAAATAAAAAAATAAATTCTTTAAAAAATTATTTACCTTCGGGGCGCCTGGGTGGCTCAGTGGGTTAAAGTCGCTGGCTTCGGCTCAGGTCATGATCCCAGGGTCCTGGGATCGAGCCCCACATCGGGCTCTCTGCTCAGCAGGGATTTATTTTGCTTAGCATAATACCCTCTAGTTCTATCCACATTGTTGTAAGTGGCAAGATTTTGTGGGGATTTTTGATGGCTGCATAGCACTCCATTATACACACACACACACACACACACACACACACACATATATATATAAACATATATATATATACACACACACACACATATATATATATATATGTGTATATATATACTACCACATCTGCTTTATCTATTCATCTGTTGATGGACATTGTGGACATTGCTGCTATAAACATTTGGGTGCACGTGTCCCTTTGGATCACTACATTTTTATCTTTAGGATAAATACACAGTAGTGCAATTGCTGGGTTGTAGGGTAGCTCTCTTTTCAACTTTTTGGGGAACCTCCATGCTGTTTTCCAGAATGGCTGCACCGGCTTACATTCCCACCAACAGTGTAGGAGTGTTCCCCTTTCTCCACATCCTTGAGCAAAACCAAGCAGATTACTTAGGAAACGACAGAATTTTAAGATAATGAAGACATTTCCCAATGTTATGGGTCATATTTAGTTCCATGTTTCATTATGACTGACTATAATAATAATTTACATTTAAAGAAATAATTTTAAAAACAATGTTTAAAACACATATCATTTTCATTTGAAAGTGGAAAACTTTTTATTTAACTATAGCATCTCTCAAAATCCCCTACATTTCTTTCTTCTCACTATGGAAGCCCTGTGATTGATTCTGGGAGAATGAAGAGATATTTGAGAAGAATTGAACTGTGAAATATCTCATTTCTTACCATTCTTTCTCATGTCACATTCTATAATCTCTTTTTTTGGCAACTTCAGACATTGTAGGAAGGCTGGATTGAATCACCATAGAATTAAGAATCACAGAAATAATATTATGTTTGTTTTTTTAATATAATTACTGTGTTCTCATCTTTTTTTTATCTTTATCAACACTATAAAATTATAAGATACTGTTTTCAGAAGTTTTAGTAAACATATATGTGATTCTTTCATATAAACAATTTGCTAAAAAATAATCATACATTTTTTGGAAATACATTGGAGGACTGTGTGTGGAATATAATATCTCTTAAAGAAAAAAATATCAGTTTTTAGAAAAAAATAAAGTTATGATTATGGAAAACCTATAAGTAATATAAATAATCATAAAAGTATGTCTACTTTGTAAAAAATTTTATGAGGATTTTAGAGAAATGATAGAAATAAATAGAACCTAAAAAGTTATATTTTCTAAAGACCTAAGGGTATTTAATAATTGCCTTAATTCAAAATATGTTTACATGCCAGGAAGAAAGGTGGATGTCAAGGCTTGTGACTAAAAACCAATTGATATATGTTATCATGAAGAAACTGGAAGGTGATTTAGGAGCACAAAATTAAAATATATTTGTATATGTCTGTTTATTGATATCTATATATTTTCTTTTGGTAAAATTATCTTTTAAAAAAGTCTTTAAAGTATTTGAAATTTAGTGTGGAGAGTTCTGTTTCTTGCTCTGACATATAAAAATCTTGGAGGTCATCACTCTTATCATTTCAACAAGGCAAAAAGCTAACAAACTGGAAATCAATGACTTTTCTTTGATCCTTCAGGTAATTGATGTCACAGAGCAAAACATCAATTCAATATGTAGAGAGACAGGCAAAACACAGACTCCCAATTGAAGCTAGTTTATTTAAAGCAATAGTACTTATGAGCCATAAACAGATAAGAATACTTAGACAAAAATTGTTATGGATAGCTGGAGGTTGAGTGTGGACTAGATTGAGAGTGAAAAATTCATGGGCACCTAGTCTTTCTTTTACCTCCGGGAAACCCACCAGTTTCTCTAGGTTGAGATTCAGGAGTCTCAGGTTTCTGGCAGGGTGAAGGGTAAAGTAGCCATTTTGAAACATGTCCAGAACAGAAATAAAGTTTTATAAATGCCACTAAATAAGGAGCTCTTAGTTAAGCAAGCACAATGAAAATACAATTTAGCCCTTATGTTAATTGATAACGTAAATGTACATGTGAGCATTGTTTAACTCTAAACAATAACAAGCCTATTCCAAAAAATAATTTGCTTACAATGTTGGGTAGTGGTAGATCAATTCACATGAAAAACAATAAAGCCATTAAAAAAAAAAAAAAAAAAAAGCAAAAATGCCAGTACTGCTTTTAAGTCAGAAGAGCTACCAGGTAGCTCAGAATATGTTTAAAAATAACCAAACATGATCACTTCTTTAACTTCCCCAGGCTACTTCCATAGCCAGAATTTTGGCTTGATTTCTCGTTTCTTCTGTTTGGCAACTGTAGAGCCACTGACTTTTCCAGTTCTGAATTCTCCACATCTGACTGAGTTTTGCTTGTATTTTTAAACAATTATTATAAGGTTAAAAAACAAAACCCCAGTGATTTATCTGATACATATTTTCCATTATACTGAATAATCTTTTTTATTGAAATAAGCAAAATTCAGATAGGATATTCTTCTCTTTTTATTATTATTGACTTTTTAGCATATAGCTAAATATCCACTGATAACACAAGTTTGGGAGAGATTCTAAATATAATGTAATTACCTCAGTGACTGAAGAAGTGAATTAATGAGAGCATCCATTGGGTCACAGAACACATTTTTTTCCCTCCCACATTCTTCACATATTATGTTTCTTGAGTACCTATTATTGCTCTTTAAAGCTCACTTTGATTTGTCTTCACTTTTTAATTATGGTGTGACCCAGAAAGGCAGGGAAACAGGTTTGTATTGTACATTAACAGTGGTTGGTGGCTATCAACACCCTTTTCAGATTATTTATTTAATTATTTAATTTGTTGCATGATAAATGCATTCATATAATAAATGCATAAAATAGTAGAAAGTGAAAAATATCCTTCCCACTTGTGTACTAACCCTGCTATCTCCTCACAAAAAAAGCAGATAAATATCTAAATTAATGCAAAGTAAAATCTCTCTGAACATTTTAGAGACTATGCATTTAAGGATTTTCTTCACTAAATGATTATCTTTCTCTTTAGATAACCTGAGTTTTATATATAAAAAATATATAATAGCATGATAGCTTATAATCATGTCAATTTTTTAACATCAGTGATTTCTTTGTTATTTGTATGTAATGATAATGGAATCTCCTAGTTCTTAGATCCTCAATCAGTGTTTTATTTGTTTGGCTTAAGAACTTAAGGTGATAATTTTTAGCAAAAAATTGGTAAGTTAGGTGTACAAATAACTGCAAGTTTTCTAATGATGTTATAAAGACTAAGGAAGTTTGCCACTCTTAGAAATCAGGAAATACATATTGCAGGGTTAGTGACTTTAGAGAAGGAAACAAATATTTGACTACCAAATTACACTGTGTAATACAGATGTGAACTGTTAATATTAAGGTACAAAATATTTCTGTTCTAAACCAAGTCAGTCTGTTTTGAGAGGAAAGCAACTGATCACGACTTGGAAAACACAGTTTTCATGGCTTTTAATAACATGAAAAAATATTGCAAAATTAAATAATTTTGGATCAATGACAATATTATACAAGCATTTTTTTATGTTTATGGCACTATATGGTGTGATGCAGTAGGCATGCTCTATAAAAGTTACTGTTTAATTAATTATACTTACTATTGAGGGTTTTGTCTTTTGTTTCTTTTTTTACTTCAGATCTTCTACTTGAGATTTCAATTGATATGTGTCATGAGAGACTTCAAAACCAAAAGTTTGATGCCTCAAGACTATTCGATCATACTTATAATGTGAGAGTAATCATAATTGTAAAAATAATAATACTTGTAAGGACGAGCAGCTTTCTTATTCTTTTATAATCCTCACCAATTGTTTGAATTTAATGCATGTCAAAGTTTTGTTCTTCACTGGATTCCTAATAGTCAATTATTTTATGAAATGTACAAGTTGTCAGTCTCATTTCTAATTAGAAAATTTATTTACTGGATATTTTTTCCTGTTTGTCGAGGATTATTTGACCTACCCAACTTTTGTAGCAACATGGACAGGACTGGAAGAGATTATGCTGAGTGAAATAAGTCAAGCAGAGAGAGTCAAGTATCATATGGTTTCACTTATTTGTGGAGCATAACAAATAATATGGAGGACAAGGGTAGATGGAGGGGAGAAGGGAGTTGAGGGAAATTGGAAGGGGAGGTGAACCATGAGAGACTATGGACTCTGAAAAACAACCTGAGGGTTTTGAAGGGGCGGGGTGTGGGAGGTTGGGGGAACCAGGTGGTGGGTATTAGGGAGGGCACAGATTGCATGGAGCACTGGGTGTGGTGAAAAAACAATGAATACTGTTACGCTGAAAACAAATAAAAAATTTTAAAAAAAGAAAATTTATTTACTTTCATTGATTTATTATATATCTCTCAATTTGTAACTGAGCATCCAGTTCACTAATATAATGAAAATATACAGTGTTTTAAGTAAAATAAAACCCTGTGAAATTTCAGAGTTTGAGGCAAAGGCTATTTCTTATTTAAATAAAGTATTTTATCATCTGAAATTTGCTCCAGAGATCTATTTTAAGTGCATTTTAATAACTTTTGATAAATATTAAAATAGCTGGCAGATATTCTCACTTACTTACTGAATATTAATTTAATTAATAGATTAATAAATTCAATAAATTAATAAATTAATTCAATTACATTTTAAAAACTTATTTTGTTGTTTTACTATACCACTATAAATTAATTTTGCTTTTGAATTTGTTAATTATTTAAATTTATCTTCCTTTCATACTATAGTACACAGGAAAATGCTTCTCTTCCTTTTTCTTTTATATATTTTTTATACTCTCTAAAATTCCTTCTATATGTAATATAATAGAAATAGACATTTCTTTAGATATTTCTCTATACAATTAACTATTAACTAAAGGAGATCAGAATAAAAGGACACATTTCAAAGTTATAAGTTTAATTTAAAAATGGTTTTTAAGACCTTTGGAGAGTATGTTGAAACTATTCTATATGACTTTATTTAAATATCTAAAGACTGATATTTCAATCCTGATATTTCCTCTCAACTCAGTTTTTCACATTTTTCTATATGGTTTTCTTCTCTATTTTTCAGTGTTTAAATGAAACTACTTCGATTTCAAAACACCCACTGTATTGGCCTTACTAATATCTGAGTAATAGATTCAGCTTTTGAATAGACACATCTTCCTTTTTAGTGTTGATGCTTTGATGTTTTTCCAGATTGTTAACCCCACTGCCTTTGTCTCTTTATTTCCTATCTTTTATCTTTCACCCTTCACTAATAACTCCATCTGCTGCTCAGTGAACTTGTTCAGTCATAATCGTATCTTCTTCTCTTTCTTTATCTTTCTTCTCAGAATTCTTTTTTTAAATTTCATGTTCTCCTATAGTTATTTTCCCAAGTCCAACAGCCATAAACATTTAAACAAAATCCCTATATAGTACTTTTCAGTAATGTCTTTTAGCTAACCTGTCATCCAAACACATAATCTAAATGTTTTATAAAAGATGGATGGTCAGTGTTCTACTTCCCCTTATTCATGAGCATTGAGGGTTTTGGCTTTATCTTGCATGAAACTGTTTAATAGAACATATATAATGCTGTTGTTCTGAGTAAATAATGCTGCATAATATAATCACATTTCATTTGTTTAAAACAACAACAGCCACTTATTTCACTTGTGTATCTCCAGTGTAGGCAGGGATTACAGGGAAAGGCTCATCTTTGTTTCAAGCAGCCACAGGGGTGACAACTCCACAAGGGCTGGAGAATCTATTTCCAAACAGCTCATTCATGTGGCTCACAGACTGGAGCTGGTTGTTAGGTAGGAGCTCAGCTGGAATTGTGAGTCCCAGCACCATCCATGACTTCTTTGAATGGCTAGGGCTCTCTGAAAACATGGTGGTAGCTGGGTTTCAAGGATGAATGCCCCAAGGAAACAGGCAGTTGTACTACTTTTGTTGACATTACCTCACATTACTTTACTTTAAGAGTAGTCACATTTCCCCCCCCAGATACTAGATCAGGAAACAGATTCCATCTCTCAGTAGGAGAAGTATAAACATCAAATTGTTAACAAGAGGATGGGTGGGGGGAGAGGATGGGGGATGGGAGAATGCATTGATACCATCATAACAAATAGGACTTACCACAGATGTCTGAGTGTGGGAAAAATTGACCTTCTCTTTTTTTCTAATTTTGGGTGAATCCCCAAATATCTGTGTATACTTAGTTTTATGCTGAGATTTAATATGAATTCAAAACCAGAATATGTGAAATCAAATCCTGGCCCATAAGATAATGGGGATTATCTGGTATGATGTCTTCTTACTCCTCCTGCCCAAATCTCTTCCCTAAGGATCGGTAAATAGTCTTTTTCATCCACACTCTTGTTTACCTCCTTTATTTTCTTTTCTAAAGACATTTCCTCTCAACAGGGAATTGGCCTCATTAGTTACTCCTTTCTTTCTTTCTTGCATCTTCAATCTCTCTTTCTCTTTGCTTACACTACCTCTTAACCTAAAAACATGTGCAAATTTCCTACATACAAAATTGCAAACAAAATACATCATTTGATCCCGGCCTTTCTATAACCAACCTATAATTTCTGTACTTTTTCTCCCATGTTCTTAAAAGAGTACACCACAATCTCTGTCTTAATTTTCTCTTCCATTTGCTCTCTATTGCAATCCACTGGATTCTGATGTTACCTTTCTCACTCTACGGAAATAATTCTAGCTACTATCTGCAAATATCCTGTTGTCAAAGCCAATTGATTTTAGGCTCTTACTTACTGAGGCTTTTCTGTTCCATTTGAGCTGCAGAGTTTATTACTTACCTCTTTAAATTCTCTCTTCCATTACATTCCTTGATACCACACTTGTGTGATTCTTTTCATTTTCTCATCCATTCTTTCATGGTCATTTTTATGTATCCCCTTCTCTTCCTATATCCTTTAAATTTGTGCTTACCTCAAGATTATATTGTCATCCATTTCTCTATTCATTGATTTATTTAAAATATTAAGCTATTAAAGCAAGCTAGGGCTATGTGAGGCACTGTAATTAGAATGGTAAACATGATATTAAACTCTCTCCTGTCAAATGCCAACAGGATTTTATACACCAGGCACCTAAATAACCACTTAAAAATCTAGAGCTGTGTGGTAAGTGCTATTTTGGAGGAAGGAAATAATTCTATATAAACATATGCAGGGACATCTACTGTCATTTTCCACTTTACCTACTCTCATTAACTCTGTAATGTTGCCAGCTTTCTCCTACAAACTCCTAGCCTCTTCTCTTACATCTTTCTTTAATTTAAGATTGCATAAAAATATTTATTTTTCTACCACTCTCAAGGGAAAGGTAAACTCGATATATTCAACATGAAACAACATCATTTGTTACTCCATTTTCTTGCACTCCCCAACTGTGTCAGTGATTTGTCCTTCCATCCATAATTCCTCCCTGTCCCTCTCCACTCTGAATCACAAAGTCCTTTTGTCTTTACTTCCTAACTGATGCTTGATTTCTGCTTCTTACTCTCATCTTTATTACCTTCCACAGTCATTTTTCAGGCACTTATCACACAAGGATCTTTAAACTAACTTAAAACATGCTTTCTTTGTTTGTGTATTGACCCAGTGAAATCCATCCTCCAATGTCCTGTAGGAAATTTTTTTATAGGATATTCATATTAAGTCACTATTCCCTTTAAACGTTTTAATATCTTTCCGTCATGTTGAGATCAAATCGTAAGCTCCTTAACCGGATAATCTATGCCTATTGCCCACTTGTCCATCAATTTCTGTAGCCTCTATGTTTAAACACATTTCACTGATTTTATGTTCCTGCAAACAATTGTATTTAACAATCTGAATGTCTTTGCTCATGCCTCCTGATCCTACTAGAAAATATCCTTTCTTTTTCTCTCTTTAACTAGATTCCACACTTTATTTTGTTTTGTTTTACTGTTTAAGCAAAGCTTTGCCTTTTCCCTCTATCCACACGTATAAATCTAGTTTAGAATTTTTCCTCAGAAATGCTTCTATAATCCTAAAATAATCTATACAATTTGATTATATATTTTTGAGTAGAGAGAACTATATGGAGATGGATAGAAGATAGTGTCTCTCTGTGTGTATATCTAGATAGTTAGATAGACAGATAATAGATAAAAAGAGAAAGAAGCTGAGATTAAATAATATATATCCTATATGATATATGAGAGGTTGAGTATACTAAAAGACAATTTCCAGAGCACATAGACAATAGAACTCTGACTCACAGTGTCTTGAGGAACATCCTAAGAAGTCAACCAGGAACTCTGTAACTGAAGAAATCAGTCCAGGAACCAAACACAAGGTCTACATTAATCATCTCAAGATAGTTGGGACTCGACTTAATAACTGCAAGCTTTCCTGGTTTTGCCCATATTTCAAACTCAGGAAAAAATAGAGAAGCAAATATGCTCCACAAACCAGTCACACAGGATGCCCAATTTCTACTTACCCTATTTCCATCCTTCCCATGCCAACAACCTCCAACTGTGACATGCCTGGAACCTTTCTTTTTCACTCACTATAAAACTTTCCCATTCTCTTCCCTGCTTTCAGATCTTTGTAAAATGCTAGGGATAATAGCTGACTCTTGTTACAGAAACCCTGGATAAAAAGACTATGTTCATTTCAGTGGTCTTCATTTATTTCCACAGGTTTCCTAGAGGCTGACATCAAGATATCAAGTTACCCTGGACATAGTTTCAGCCAGGGTAGGCACCTTTGATTTGTTTCTCACACCTTATTGAGTCTTCATTTACATAGGTCAGCACTGGTTCTGAACACTCTGTGCCAAATTCTTTTATTTTCTTAGTCTGTTTGCTGGATTTTGTTGTTAGTTCCTATTAGTTTGGGAATCCATGGTGGAAGCAGGGCATTTCTTCTCTTTCCTTCTTGTTCTTTTTGTGTTCCTATTTTGTGTTGTGCTGTCTAAAAGTGTCCAACAAAGAATATTAATGAGTTAGACCACAGAAATAGACCTTAGAGGCACTTTGAATGGATCCTAGGCCATCGTTTGCTGTTTTCACCAAGTCAGCTTCCATTCAGACAAATTTGCTGTTGGTCACTAATAAAACCAGAAGTGATTCTCCTCCTGTTTCATTTCTTTTTACCTTGGGATTTTAACCTTGACCCAAAGATCTCTGGTTTTCTGCCTTCCAGAGGTTGCTAATTGTTAGAGCTGCATGAAGACGTGGGCAGCAATTAAATGTGGGTGGGCTGAGACACATCTTTAAATGTTCAGTACACAAGAAAAATTTTCAGTTCACCACTTTTATCTCTCAATGAACTTTCTAAATCTAAATCCTCTCCTACTCCAGAAAAACCCAGCCTCTTACATGTACTCTTTACCATCTTAATTCTTATAAGTACCTCCAATAATGCATGATTTCATCAACCTGATTTGAGTCTAGGTGTTATAGCTGAATTGTGTCTCTCCAAAATTCATATGTTGAAGTCCTAACCACCAGTACTTCAGAATGCAGCTGTATTTGGGTATAGGGCCTTTAAAGAAGTAATTAAAGGTTAAATGGGATCACTAGTGTTGCCACTAATCAAAAATGACTGGTGTCCTTATTTAAAAAAAAAATAAAGATTAGGATATAGATGTACAAACAACAACAACCACAACAACAACAAAAACAAGGATATAGATGTACACAAAGGGAAGACCATGTTAAGATATAGGGAAGATATGGCTGTCTACAAGTTGAGAGAGTACTAAAAATGAAACCAATTTGGCTGGCATCTTGATCTTGGAGTTCTGGCCTCCAAAACTGTAAAAAAAAAAAAACACAAATTTCTATTCAAACTAACTAGACTTTAGTATTTTATTATGGTACCCCTAGCAAACTAATACAGGTGGCAACTCTGGGGAACATTTGACTTGAACAAAGTTGTTCTTTTGAGAAATGACTTAAAAAAAGAAACATTTCTCATTTCCAATGTACAACTTTTTCCTTCCTTCCATCTTTACTTTCTTTCTCTTTTCTTTTCCTTTTTTTTTTTTCCTATATGCAGAGACCACTAAATGAAATCCTTATCCAGAATTTGATTCATTAAAACATTCTTTGGTTAAAGCTAATGAACATTTTAACAAACATAGGAATAAGAGACTGTATCACTTTTTTAGTATATTTTTCCCATCCTTGTCCTCTTGTTGCCTTCCTCTATCCACGTTTTCTTCTTCTCCCGTATCTTTTGTTCTCTTTCCTTCTGAACAAGTCTCAATTGGTTCTCTTCTTCCCCTTATCCAAACTCCATTTTTTTGTCAAAATGTCGCTTATGAAACTCCAAATGCCATTTCTAAAAACCCATCCTGTCTATGCATCAGATATGCTGACAATTATAGAATTTCAATCTTGAACCCAAACTGATAAGATCTATAATTAAAGATGTTTCCAAGCCCAAGAAAGACCACTAACTACTCATGGAAGAATCTAGAATTATTTTAGGTTACCTGACCTATTTCATCTGATATACATTTGGTTGTATGCTAATTCTTTAATGATAAAAGGTGACTGCAGTAGCCTGGAAAGGTACAATAAACCTGAGGGTAGGAAGAAACTTGGAAATATGGCACAGTATCCTACAAACCATACACTAGTATTTCAAATAAAAACCATTTGGAACATGTCTCTCTCAAAGAAACCCTCACTAGCTCTTGTAATTGTATATGGTGCACTCTCTTCAAGTCATATCTTCCTAGTAATTGAAAATCAGGGAGGCCTATATATATTTAAGAATAATGAACTCTGTCTCACTATAAGCAGACATGACAAAATTATTTCAACGAACTCTTGTTTTTAACCTATCATCAAAAGATTAAGGCCACATTTCCACAACATTTTCCTAAATAGTCTTTTCACACTCTCCAACCAATAGTTTTTTTTTTTTTTTTTTTTTTTGTTTTGTTTTGTTTTGAAGAGACAAGAGACATCAGAGAAAATATTCTCTTGAACCTGGTGCTGTTAAGAAGAAATACAGGAGTGAAACTCCAGGTAATTGATCTTTGGATACACATTTCACAACCAAATAAGCAGTTCAGAATTCCATAAAATTTGAAGGTTACTCTAATAAAACACTAAAACTGAATATTTTCAGAAATTCTTTTTAAAAGATATTTATTTATTTGTTTGTTTATCTATTTAAGAGAAATAGAGCTCAGAGTAAGGGCAGAGGGTGAGGGAGAGAATCTCAAGCAGCCTCCACACTGAGTGCAGAGCCAGATACAGGGCTCAGTCTCAGGGCCCTGAGATCATGAATTGAGCAAAAACGAAGAGTCAGATACTTATCTGAATGAGCCGCCCAGGCAACCCTCAGAAATTTTTAGAAGAAATTTATCTTCAGAAATAAATAGCTAAAGTAAGAATTTCTGAATGAGCAGTTGTCCTCAGATATGAATAGCTTCCACCCAAGATTTAAGACCAAGACCTCTGTGTAATCCATGTCTTGTTTTGCATCTGTTTATAGTGAGTCTTCTTCTCATTGTCTATACATCTCTACTTGTGATCCATCTGAATTGCCCTTTTTATCTTTTCTTTAGTGAAAATATTAGTACAGTGATGTAGACCATCTTTTCAGCCTTGTGGCCATCTGTATACCTTCTTGGAAAAATGACTATTCAGGTCCTCTGCCCATTTTTTACCTGGACTGTTTGTATTTTTTACTGTTGAGTTGTAAAATTTCTTTATATATTTTGAATATTAACTCCTTGTCAGATATATCATTTACAAATTGAAAATATCCGTACATATGTATGGATATACATACGGATATATATATGTGCATGGATATACACACACACACTCACATATTCATATAAAATCATACATAATATATAATATTTCTGTTTTATTTATGTATATATGTATGACCATATATATACATATAATTATATAAAAATATGTAATCCTAAAAGACTGCAATAGTCAAAGAATTCCTAAGAAAGAAGAACCAAGCAGGAGACATTACACTTCCTGATTTCAAGATATAGTAAAAAGCTATCATCATCAAAACAATATGGTACTGTGATAAAAACAGACAAGTAGACCAGTGGGACAGAACTGGAACCCAGAAATATACCGAAGTCTATACAGTCAGCTAATACTTGACAAGAACACTCAGTGGGGAAAAGGCAGTCTCTTTCATAAATGATGCTGGGATAATTAGATCTTCATATGTGAAAGAATGAAGCTGGACCTCTTACACCACTCACAAAAATTAACTTGAAATGGATTAAAGACAAACTGTAAGAGCTGAAACAATAAAACTCCCAGAAGAAAATATAAGAATACAACTCCATAACATGGATTTTTGCCATAATTTTTTTAATATGACACTTTATGTACAAGGTACAAAATAAAAAATAAACAAGTAAGACTACATCAAACTAAAAAAAACTTTTGCATAGCAAAAGAAACAATAAACAAAGGGAAAAGACAGCCTATGAAATGGGAAAATGTTTGAAAGACATATATATGATAAAGTATTAAGATCCAAATTATATAAAATAAACTTATAGCATTAACAAGAATACCCCCAAATAACCCAGTTTAAAAATGGGCCAAAGATCTGAATAGACATTTCTCCAAAAAAGACATACAAGAGGTCAAAAGGTAAATGCAAAGATGCTCAATGTCACTAGTCATTAGGGAAATGCAAATTAAAATCACAGTGAGCTAACATCACATGGATGTTAGAATGGCAATCATCAAAAAGAGAAGAGATAACAAATGCTGGCATGGATGTGGACAAAAGGGAACCCTTGTTCATTGTTGGTGGGAACTGGTGCAGCCACTACAGGAAGTAGCATAGACAGGGCACCTGGGTGGCTCAGTTCATTAAGCATCTGCTCTTGACTCAAGCGGTGATTCTGGAGCCCTTAAGCCACACATTAAGCCCTCATCCAGCCCCACATGGGGGCTCCTTGTCTAGTGAGGAGTCTGCTTTTCCCTCTTCCTTTGCTCTTTCCCCACCCCACTCATGCTCTTTCTCTTGCTCACTCTCGCTCTTTCTCAAATAAATGA
The DNA here is from genome assembly GCF_963455335.1 of Martes martes. Lineage (NCBI taxonomy): Eukaryota > Metazoa > Chordata > Mammalia > Carnivora > Mustelidae > Martes > Martes martes. The sequence goes on along the minus strand of NC_137889.1, from coordinate 78,640,814 downwards.
GTTGAATCTTTTAAAAAAAAGAAAGAAGAAAGAAAGAAAGAAAGAAAGAAAGAAAGGAAAAGAAAGAAGGAAAGAAAAGGAAAGAAGACAAGACAAGACAAGACCATAGAGGGTCCTCAAAAAATTAAAAATAGAACTACCATAAGATCCAGCAAATTCACTTCTGGGAATACATCCAAAAGAAATGAAAATAGCACTAACTCAAAAAGATATCTGCACCCCCTGTTCATAGCAGTATTATATGAAAGAGCTAAGATATAGAAACAACTTATGTGCCTGTCAATGGATGAGTGGATAAAGAAATTTTGGCATATATACATATAGCTAACACTACTGTGTGGTATATAAGAAAGTTCTTAAGAGAGTATATGCTAAGAGTTCTCATCACAAGGAAAACTGTTTTTCCTTTTTTTTTTCCCCCTGTATCCATGTGAGAAAATGGATGCTAACAGAATCCATTTTGGTGATCATTTCACAGTATGTATAAATCAAACTATCATGCTGTATGCCTTAGATAGTGATAAGCAATCATTTCTCACAAAACTAGAAAAAAAAATCTATCTACATTTACTTAACTGTTTATCTCCCTAAATTCAAACTTTAGTCTCAGGCATTTATTTGGGACATACATATTTTTGAAAGAATAAATCAATAAATGCATAAATGAGTGAATAAATGAATGGCTTTGGTAATGAGTCTCTATAGCTTCAGTTTTCCTATTATTTACTAGATATTTTGGCTACACTATATTTATTTTAAAATTTTGTTTTTTACAAAGGGTATGTGCTTGAAATTATACTATTTACTATTATGTTTTAAGTGTATTGCATCTCCTACATTTTTTTTCCCATTATTAATGCCAGTGTGTACCTCTGGGCTTTCATTACTTTCTTGACTGTATTCACTTTTCCTATAACTATCTCCAACTTACTCAGCATTTTATTATTAGACTTGTTTCTAAAAAGTAGGGTTTAATAAAATAATTCTAAAAAGGAAAAAATATCAAACCACATGGACTAAAATAACAAAATACAGGCATCTTAGACTTTTTGAGGTCATATTTTGGCATGAAACTGCATTCTAGGTAGAAAGTGTAGGTGACCCATTAATGAATAAGATGCATCCTGTGCAAAAATAATGTTAAATGAAAGTGAACAAACAACAATGAGAGCAGAAAGGGAGATGGACACAGGTGAAGAAAACAATGTGGGACAGGAATATTTAAGGTAAGATATGTTACAGTAGAATATTGAAAAATAAGTAAAATTAGCAGGTAGAGATTGATGATGACATTTTCCTAAGCAAGTCAATAGAATAAAAAGATATAGGCCAGTGAAAGTAAATTCAGATATTTGTCAAGTATAAACGTGATAGGTGCCAGATATGTTGTTTGAATGCTATCTGCCTAAAAAATAGAAATCTTTCCTTACTCTCAAATGGCAAAGTCATTCTTTCTCTCTCTTGCTCTCTTCTAAAACCATTAATTCCATACCCTTTATGTTTTAGGTTTTTAAACACATCTTTACCTAATTTAGGGAATGGTGTAAGATAAATATCAAGGTTCATTTTTTTCCTCTGGATATTTGACATTCTATCACTATTTGTTGAAAAGATTTTCCTTTACCTATTAAATGCTTTAGCTTCATAGTCAAAACTCAATGGCCCTTATCTGTGAAGAACTATATTTGAGGCTTCTGCGTTTTTCATTTTTTTCCACTGACCTATATGTCTATTTCTATGCCAATACACAATGCTTTGATTAATGTAGCTCTGTAGAATATCTTGAAATAAGCTAGTTGAAGTTTTCCATTCTTGTACATCATATAAAATATTATTTTTATCTTAGGCTATTTGTATATATATTTTAAGTTGAGCATTTCAGTTTTCCCAAGGAGTTTATAAAGATTTTAATCAGACTTGCATTAAATTTACAGAAAATTTTGGGAACAACAGGGATGTTAATATTTCTTGTCATCAGTTAACATTATGTATCTATTCTCTTATTTGTTTTTATACTCCTTTTTTTTGGCTATTTCTCTCAAGTGTTGTATTCTGTGTAGAAGTCTTGCTTGTTTTTATTAAATCAACCACTAAGTACCTTATAGTTTTTGATAGCATTGTAAACAATATTTTTAAATTACAGTTTTAGTTGCTCAATGCCAGCAGATATAAACAATTTAATTTTATATGATGAATTTGTGTTCTGTAATTGCTAAGTTAGCATATTCATTCTAATAAAAAATGATTCAGGATTTAGGAAATTCTACATGTAATCATATTGAAAGCAAATAAATAACATATTTGTTTCTTTCTTTCCAAACTGCGTACTCTGTATTAATTTTTCTTGATTTTTTGTACCATATATGACCTCCAATTGCACATTGAATACCAGTATTAGGTATAGCCATCATTACCCTTTCCCCAATCATGAAAGAAAATACTCTCATCCCTCGCTATTAAGTACGATGCTGCTTTTTTGATAAATGCTTATGTTAATTTGAAACTCCTGAGAAGCAAAAGACAAGCAGAATTAAATGGGTAAGAGATTAAGTGGGAAAGATTCTGTAAATGGCATATCCCTGAATCTTCATAGGGTTTGCTTTCTACTCTCTAAAGTGCATGTTTTATACCAATGCTTCTCATATAGTAGCCATCATTTGTCTGTCTTGCCTGACCAGAATGATAACATCAATGTAATTAACTAATCTAATGTTCTGTGAAGTGCACAGACAAAAATATCTTTTGACTGTATTGTGACAAAGGGTTGGAAAATAAACATGGTCAAAGGGTAAAACTCTGAGTATTCTTATCTGTTCCATGTGAGTATGAACTGGTTCCTATACCTTTTCCTGATCGTTATAGAAAATAATGCTGTGGCACCTGGGTGGCTCAGTGGGTTAAAGCTTCTGCCTTTGGCTCAGGTCATGATCCCAGGGTCCTGGGATCGAGCCCCACATCGGGCTCTCTGCTCCATGGGGAGCCTGCCTCCTCCTCTCTCACTGCCTGCCTCTCTGCCTACTTGTGATCTCTGTCTGTCAAATAAATAAATAAAATTAAATAAATAAATAAAATCTTTAAAAAAAAAAAAAAGAAAATAATGCTTTTGCTAAACCAGTGCCTGTATATCATACACTTAAAACCTTGCTAATCATCTCTAGCAATGATACCATATTCAGTACAGAAATTGTAATTGAGGCTACCACTCGTTGAGCTGGCAGTGCCTTTCAGAATTCCCTAGATCCATCCATTACTGCAGAACCAAACTGAAGAATTAAACAAAGATATAAGACCATCATGTCTGTATCCTTTAGTTTTATAAAGATGATACTAATCACATTTCTATCCCAGGAGGCATTATTTTTTATTTAATACTTTGGCCAGGACAGAAAGCAATTTCATAGTTTTCCACTTAGCCTTTTGACTATGTACCCTGTAACTCTAGCACCGAGGACCCAGGGTTGGAATTAATCCAACTTCCAAAGACGTCAACCCCAATTATGGTTTCAAAGTGTGTAGTAAGACTGTTGAGTGGATCCATGGACCCAATGAAAGCAATGTAAAACCAGGACTCCATTTATTCTGGGCTCCTGTAATTCCCCATTCTAACAAAAGTTTAGTGCTTTGGGTCAATGTCAACTCAAAATTTTGTTCAACCATCTTCAAATGTCTGCATATATATTTTCTTCAGTATATAGTGTCCTGCATAAATGATCATAGATCTCACTAGAGATAGATTTAGGGAATCATCATATTCTATACTTGCTATGAAAGTGCTGATCTTTTTCCTAGGACCCAGCCATTTATTCAGTTAATAAATTCTGGTTTTTAAAAATGTCTTAGGTCCAGGACCAGAGAAGGGAGTTTGTCTGTCTTAGGTATAGCCTATTGTAGCCCCCTGCTCCTTCATTAATTTCTTTTGAATGTAGATATTAAGCAGATTTATAGTTTGACCCTATAGACACAATGCTCTGTTAATCATTTCCATAATTCTCTGTGTGTCATGGACCTCAGCCCCAACCTTGACAGCCATCATGTTGATTACAGGACCTGAACTTACGGCATTTCAGCACTGACTCTCATTACTTTGTGGTTCCATTATTCCCATTACTATAATGGGTGAAGCTCAGTCCTGACCTGCATGAACAGTCATCAACAGTCATCACTATCTTCATGATGATATTCCTCTTGTAGATGTTCCTAATTGTCTTGATGATTGGTGTTAACTCTGGGCCCTTCTGAAGGGCATAATTTATGCCCTCTGGAAGGGAGTCTTCGGGGCCTATATATATAATAATAATAATAATATATATATCCATATATATGGATATGTCCATATATATCAATTATATATATAATTATATAATATAATATATAATACATATATTATATATAATGATATGTCCATTTCTTACTTATTTCAATACCATCTGCCAGGCATTTTCACTTTATTTACCATGGACCCTTATTTCCTCTAGAATTCTAAGGGTCATGCCAGCAGCACATCCATTTTCCACATCCATTGTGGATCATGCCAGAGTGTTGAAGCCCATGTCCCAAGAAAGCATCCCTCCAGTCAATAAATCCTTGATTATCTAGTCTTATGTTCCGGATCACTTAATCATTTACTTTCAAAATCCAGCACCAAGAGTATTCTCCTGGATCCTGACATACATGTTTGCTCTTTCTTAAAGTTCTTGGGGGATGTAAACACTTTCATACTCATCAAGTTAAGAATATTGAAAGCTGGGTTATACTGAAATTTACTCCTTGTTTTGACCTGGCAACTAGAAAAGAGGTGAGAGCCCCTCTCCTTGTGAATACTTTTTACTTTCATGGAGCAGAGGGGAAGGGTAGCTTTTCTAGTTTCCTCTTGTGCTGGAGAAGTGCTAGCTCATACTTCAAGATCTTAGGCCTCCTATGAAAGCCCTGAGGGTTCATACATTCCAAATATGTCAAAGTACATATTCCTAAGGAATATGTACTCAAGTGTCTCCATCCACAATTCAGGGGCCCAACTTTTTCCAACTAGGAGTAATAAAATAGTATCACAGACCTGCCTTGACCGAACAACTACATGTCTTTGAAATTCAAAGATCCTGTTAGATCTTTAGTTTGCCCTTTAGCTGCATCCTCTTTACCATTGAAGGGGAGGTCTTTCTTATAAGCTATAAAAGAAATTCTCTAGCTTTTGTACTTAGATTTTAACTGTTTATTAACTATCCTCAGTTTCACTTTCTGCAAGCCATTGATCAACAAAGGAACAGCAAGCCAACTTTACTATCATTGTAGGGACTCCCCATATATCTCAAATATCTGAACCTCTATATTAGTAAACATGTTCCCTTCTACCAGAACATTTCCTCAAGTCAGTGCTGGGGAGCCCTTCATTAAGTGGTCTTCATTTTTTTCCAGCATCTATTGATGTCCCACATAGCATTCAGATTCTCTGCTAGTTAATGAGTAACAAGCCCTTAAACCCTTTCAAAGGTTTGGTTTTTTAAACCCTCCTGGTACCCCAGTATACCTTTGGGTTCTCAGGGAAGAAATGCTAATATGGGATTAGTTGTGCAAGAGATTTTCTGCAGAAAATGCTTATGAATGACAAAGAAGGATAATATAGGAGTGAGCAGGGAGGAATTCCAGACTGTAATGATGTGGATCTAATATCTATGAAAAAAAGGGAAAGAATGAAGGAAAGAAAAGAAAGAACATTAAACTGAAGTGAGTTCTGAGAAAGTTTTGGCCAGGTCAATGGAGAGTCCTTATCCATTAGTGGAATACAACACTACTCAGGAGAGATCAAGTTCCCATTTCCCTATCATTAGCTGGAACATCCTAAAGAAATCATCTTCACTACTCTCCTTTTGCATTTTGTCTCTTCATGCTTACGTTTGGATACTGCCCTTATGTACAAGTTCAGCGCAATGGTGGAGCTTATTACTTTGCTTTCTTTCTTTTAAGGATCATGGCCTTGTGGTTGCTCTTTTCCAATGCCAGAAAACAATTGTTTCAAGTACTGTTCCCTGTTCCCTAATTGCTTACCGTGTCAGAGTGAGTCCAACACACATTCTTCCATCACAGATGAACCAGAATTTTATTCAAAAAAATGGCACCGCTATTTTAATGGGTGCTTCAACATACGTAGTGATAAACACATCTAATTGTAAGGGGGAAATCACATCTATAAAACCTAACTAAATGAGTTTCCAAAGAGCAAATGAGGTTTCTATGCGCTTAAAGTTTATGTCCTTCCAAAATCCATGTGTTAAAAGCTTAAGGTGATGTTATTTGAAGGTGGGGCCCTTGGAAGGTGATTAAGTTATGAGGGTGGAGCCTTCATGAATGGGATTCATGTCCTTATAGAAGAGATCCCAGAGAGCTCTCTCATGCCATTCTGTAGAGACACAGCAAGATGGTTGTCTATGACTCAGAAAGAAGACCCATACCAGACACTAAATCTACCAGCTCCTTGAGGTTGGACTTCCCAAACTCCAGAAATGTGAAAAATGAATGTTTCTTGTTTAGCCACTCAGTCTATTGTATTTCTGTTATACGGCCCTAGTTGCCTGATAAAGGTAATTTTCATATGTGATTTATGTAACCATTCAGTTGGAACTGCTAAGAAGAGAAATCTCCTCTAATTTATTGTTAGTTGCATAGATTATACTTTTAAATATCTTTCCCATATCTATCTGCTTGTCTGTTTTATATAACTCAGGCTCTCATGACCTCTTTCTAGCAACTTTACAATGAATTATGATTTGTTCTGACTTTTTGAACATTTTAGTCTGCCTCCACAATGTTAAAAACAAAAAAAAAAATATTAAAAACTGATGATGCCAATCCCTCCCTTCCAACTTTCTGTAGTTCTCTGTATCTTTCAGACTTAAACTCCAAACTATTGCATACAAGTTGGTTTATGACTAGTTCCTGCCCAATTGTGTCTCATTAAAGATCTTACTACACCACTTGCAAATTTTTATTTGTTCTAGAGAACAGCTTGCCTTCATGCCTTTCCATAGGCTTTGTTCTCTGCCAGGAATGCACCTTTTCCACCCCTAGCCTCAATTCATCACCTGAATAACTCCCACTGACTTTTAACCATATAAGGCTCAGACATCTCTGAACCTCCTTAAATTATGAAAGTATTCCCACACAATTCTACTTATTCCTGTTAAGTTAAGTGCTATTGCACTTATGGCAGTAAATGTAGTTATTAACCTTAGACTGCAGAAGCTTTGAAAAAATGATCATCCCCCACAGTTCTGTATTTTAGAGCTTATTGGTATCTGAGACACAGTTGTTTGACAATATTGGTACAATAAATAAATAGATGAAAATAAATTTATATATATATATGTATACACACACACATATATATGTATATGTATATGTAAATGTATATGTATATGTATTCAAAGGAATCACTCAAACTGTTGGGGTTGTCACGTCTCTTAAAATTTAAAATTTTATTTTAAAAATAAAACTCACATTTCATATATTTTGCAATCACTAAGCCTTAAGGATGTTGTGAAAACACATCATTATACAATATTATAAGTAGAGAGGTGGAGATGCTATCTCAATCTTAACTCTTCCAGATCTGATTTTTATAAGGAAGCAGGCAATACTGAAGCTTCAAGAAAGACTTTTTGTGAGTCATTATAGTTAGTAAAGAAAATAAAAATATATATATTAGAATTTTTTACATTACATTGCTTCACATCTGTCTAAAATCAGTTTGTTTACTCTTCTATCTAGAAAAAAATTAATATTTTCACAAATATCTTCTCGCATTCTATAGGTTGTCTCTCAGTTTTGTTGACAGTTTCTTTTGCTATGCAGAAACTTTTTATCTTGTTGAAGATAAAGTTCATTTTTGCTTTTGTTTCCCTTGCCTTTAGAGATGTGCCCCCCCTTTTTTTAAGATTTTATATATTTATTAGACAGAGAAAGAGAGAGAGAACCAGAAAGTACAAGCATGGGGAGCAGAGGAGAAGGAGAAGCAGGAGCCTGATGTGGGGCTCAATCCCAGGACCCTGATTCATGACCTGAGCTGAAGGCAGACACTTAATGGATTGAGCCACCCCATCCCTAGAGATGTGTCTTAAAAGAAGTTGTGTCTTGAAAGAAGTTGCTGTGGGCAATGTTGAAGAGGTTATTGCCTATGTTCTCCTCTAGGATTTTGATGGACTCCTGTCTCACACTGAGTCTTTCCTCAATTTTGAGTTTATCTTTGTGTATGGTGTAAGGGAATTGTCCAGTTTCATTCTTCTGCATGTGACTGTCCATTTTTCCCAGCACCATTTATTGAAAAGACTGTCGTTTTTCCACTGAATGTTCTTTCATGCTCTGTCGAAGACTAATTGACCTAGATTTTAAGGTCCATTTCTGGGGTCTCAATTCTGTTCCATTGATCTATGGGTTTCTTTTTTGCCAATATCATGCTGTCTTGATGGTCACAGCTTTATAATATGGCTTGAAGCCAGACATTGTGATGCCCCCGGCTTTGGTTTTCTTTTTCAACATTCCTCTGGCAATTCGGTGTCTTCTCTTGTTCCATACAAATTTTAGGATTGTTTGTTCCAGGTCTGTGAAAAATGTCAATGGTATTTTGATAGGGATTTCATTGAAAGTGTTGATAGTTCTGGGTAACATAGACATTTTAACAATGTTTATTTTTCCAATCCATGATCATGGAATGTTTTCCATCTCTTTGTGTCTTCCTCAATTTCTTTCTTAAATGTTCTGTAGTTTCTAGAGTATAGATCATGTACCCCTTTGATTAGGCTTATTTCTAGGTATCTTGTGGTTTTTGGTGCTATTTTAAATGTAATTGATTCCTTAATTTCATTGTAGGTAAAGGGCTGGTATCTAAGATCTATAAAGAACTTCTCAAACTCAATGTTCAAAAAATAAATAATCCAGTCAAGAAATGAGCAGAAGACAAGACACATCTCCAAAGAAAACATACAAGTGGCTAAAAGACACATGAAAAGATGTTCAGCATCACTAGCCACCAGGGAAATATAAACCAAAACTACAATGAGATACCAGCTTACAGCAGTTAGAATGGCAAAAATTAACAAGACAGAAAACAATAAATGTTGGCAAGGATGTGGAGACAGGGGAACCTTCTGTCATCGTTGGTGGGAATGCAAGCTGGTACAGATACTCTGGAAAACAATACGGAGGTTCCTCCAGACAGTAAAATAGAACTACCCTATGACCCAGCAGTTGCTCTACTAGGTATTTATTCTAAAGATATAGGTCTAATGAAAAGAAGGGACACATGCACCCCAATGTTCATAGCAGCAATGTCCACAATAGCCAAACTGTGGAAGGAGCTGAGATGTCCTTCAACAGATGAATGGATAAAGAAGATGTGATTCATATATACACATATATACAATGAAAGATGTGGAAACTGCTTAAGATTATCTCTCTCCCTCTCCTTCTGCCCCTTTTCACCCCACACATCCCCTGCTAAAAAAAAAAAAAAAAAAAAAAAAAAAAATAATTAGCTCTGAGTGATAAGACTAGGAATTTTTTTTTCCTTTATAGCTTTTAAGATGGGTTAAATGTTTTCTAATCATTATGTACTATTTTTTTAAATCATAAAGAAAACATTAAAAATAAAATCTTCCAGCACTCCATATATAATCTTTACGAATAACAATTGCAATCAATATTTGTGAAGTTAAAAATTACAGAAACAGTAATGATATTACTGGGGAGTTACCTGGGAGTTGAATTATATCTATGGGTCATCTATTAGAAGGGATTTCTTAAAATGAGAAGCACAGGCCTCCTAAGCTTTAATTAGTGAGTTCTGATGGTAACTCATAAAATTTCTGAAATTAAATGCTAACTCTGTATCTGTATGTCTATGCATATTTTTTTCCTGGCTTATGAATGATCATAAATGTAATCATGTTTTTAAACTGTGCTGACATAAATAAAATTTAAAAAAAAAGGAATCTAGAAAAGGCAGAATAAAAGAGGAAAATCTTTGGACAGATATGTACTCTAAATAAACTATATTTGAAAACAATACTAGGGAAAAATCAGTTACTTTAATTCCTAATTACCTAAAATTATCTTTGATTATATTAATCCTTAGAGTCAGTACTTTGGATTATTTTCAAGGTAATCATATCATCCTTTTTGTTTCTCTTAGCAAGATTTTCAAGGATTACTTTAGTGTTTTTGCATTTCTTTTTTTTTTTTTGTAAAAAAACAAAACCCAAAACTATCCCATTATTTATTTTTTGTGTGTGTGAGATAGTATATTCCAGTGCCTGTCATTCCCTGCAGATTTATGTTTCCTGAAAGCATTTTGGCACTATCCATTTAATGGTTATGCCAAAAGAACCACTGAGTAGGGACATATTTTAAACTGTAGCAGTCAGATGACCTAGCCTCAGACTTGGAATCTTAAACAATGGTTCAAGACTAGAAGGAGAAGTTATTCATTCATCCCGACAGAAGTGCCCCACTGATGTTGCTATCAAGACTATTCTAGAGTTGAAATTGAATAGAACCCCAGAACTCCCTCTATTCTGCTCCCACTCCAATCTTGCCATCACTTCATTTGTATAATCTCCTAATACTCTTATAATAAATTTTATTTTTGCCAACAATATTCAGGTTTATTTTTGCTGGTTTTGAACCAAAAATACTGAAAAAATTGCTACTTAGAATGATTTGAAGACTATGAATGCAGGAAAAATAGTATTTGGAATTAGTTACCTAGTTAAGAGGAGAAGGAAACATTTGAATTCCAGGATAGGAGATAGAGAGAGCTGTGGTGAAATAGAAAAATTAGTTAGCATTTCTGAACACATGGAAGCAGGGGATGTGTCTTCTGGCAAAACAGGTAACATTAAAATAAAATACTGTAATTAAGATCATATGAAGTGGCTCCATCTGACAATCTGTCATAGTTTAACACAAGAGACTGGCAAACTCAAATTCTTCATTTGTCATCTCAAATTTGATCTTATAATTATTACCATGGGCTATAAATAACTGGGTCAAATTAGTTGGTCCACTCGGCTCAAGATTAGATAATTAATCATGAGTCAGATTCTCCTGAGTTTGGAATGAATGATGAGGAATACAGCCCGATCTTGTCTTACTGGAGCTAAGAATTCAAGTAGATGGTGCCCTGTTTTGTTTTGTTTTGTTTTGTTTTTAATATTTTATTTATTTATTTGACAGAGAGATAGAAAATGAGAGAGAGCGAGCATGAAAGGAAGAAGGTCAGAAGAAGAAGCAGATGCCCACCAGCCACCCTGCGAAGCAGGTAGCCCAATGTGGGACTCGATCCTGGGACTCCAGGATCATGACCTGAGCTGAAGGCAGTTGCTCAACCAATTGAGACACACACACTTCACAATGGTGCCCTGTTGACCATGTTAAGCTGTGATGGTGCTGAGGAGCCAGTCTCAATGAGAAGGTAATAAAGTAAGAGGGAAAAGAACTCTAAGTCCCTGGACAATAAAGGGTCCAAGACCAGTGTCCATGAAATCTAACTCCATAGTCTATGTCTTTCATAGGCCAATGACATCTTTAGAACAATTTTTTTTATCTGAATATTACATTTATATGTTTGTTTTGGGGTGCATAATCAGAAACTCTCAAATATTCTATGATGGTCCTGATTACATCTTATTTATGCAGATTCATGTTCAAGTACTGAAAACAAAATTGCAAGTTTGATTCTACAGATTGTGAACGTCAGTAGAATTCAAAATCTCTCTTGCTCACACATGTGAATATTAGGTTATTATTTGGAGGAAGACTAAGTCCTTGATCAACTTTGCTCACATTTATTACAAGAGAAAGAACTAAACTTGGACCCTAGTATGTACCAAGGGAGCAAGTACAAAATCAAACTCTTAATTATCTATCAGCACTTTTCTGGGAAACGGTTCTGGTAATGAAGTCTCAGAGCACTTGACTAAGAGAGGAAGCATGGTTGTAGTTTAGTAGATACCCAAAATAGATATACTTCATGGGACTCTGCATTTACATAATAGGTCTTGTGCTTGATATGGTTGACTTATGGATTTTTTTCTTATTGGTGATGCCACCCAGAGCATGACACTTGATTCTGCTAATTACTATTCTCTACCTCATGTACATCTGTAGTTATCAAAGCTGGCTGAAAATTAGCATCAACTACAGGAGATTTTTTTAACTTTATTTTATTTTATATTTTTAGTAATCTCTACACCCCACTCACAACCCCAAGATAAAGTACATCCTATTCCCACTGAACCAACCAAGCATCCTATCTAGAGATTTTTAAGTATACAATTTCTGGCTACCATTTAAGGAATTTACTATTTATTTGTTTATTTCAGTATGACTTCAACCTTACAGAAACATTGCAAAACCAGTTGTAGAATGTTTATCAGTTCGGATTTGTCTGATGTTTTCTCATGAATAAATCCAGGTTATTAATTTTTTGGCAGAAATATCACAGCAATGATCCTAGTTTATTTATTGTTTTCTAATTGCATTTAACAGGTGCTTTGCAAGTTCTATGTGTCCAATTAATGATTATGTAATCTTTGTTAACCAGACTAAGGTAGTGGTTGCCAATTTTTTGTACTATAAAATTACCCATTTTTCTTTTGTAATTAATAATTATTTTATAGGAGATATGTTGAGATTATGTAAATGACCCATTTCTCATTAAACTGTGACTCACTCATTTTAGCATTTATTATTTCTTCTTGACTGAATTAATTGTACTGAGCAAAATAAATCTATTACACTCAACTTTCCCTTATTTGGCCAGTGGGATACCCTTTTACCTGACTTCCAGATATGTTAGTTACATAGATAATTTGTGGGCTGCACAGTTTAAAATATTTACTCTCTGGTTCTTTATTAAAAGTTTGGGTATGGGGCGCCTGGGTGGTTCAGTGGGTTAAGCCTCTGCCTTCAGCTCAGGGCATGATCCCAGGTCCTGGGATCGAGCCCCACATCAGGCTCTCTGCTCAGCAGGGAGCCTGCTTCCCCCTCTTTCTCTCTGCCTGCCTCTCTGCCTACTTGTGATCTCTGTCTGTCAAATAAATAAAATCTTAAAAAAAAAAAAAAGTTTGGCTAACTTTGCTATTTAATCAAATACATGTTTTTTCAGGTGTTTTAGATGCCACAGTGGAAAACTTCATGCTTGGTCTAGTAGGACCCTAAATTCATCTGGTGTTTATGCCAAGTTCCTGGTTACATATAGCTAGAATTAGTAGCCTTAGCAACCTGGTAGATTACCAGTATTTGCATTATCTCACCCATAAAGAAAAGGCAAGCATGAAATAAGTCAGTTAGAAATAGTATACCACTTCTGAGAGCTTAATTGAATATTAAGTATCTATACATGTAAGCATATGTTCATCTAAAAGGGTAGCTGACATATAAAGGCACTTAATAAATGATAGCTATTATTTTCATCCTTAGCTTTCCAATGCTTTCTTGTTCCCACTAACTTCTTTGACATTTGTTCTTGCACTTAAACTTTAAAATTAGAGAATTCTGAGAAGCCATGATGCTCAATAAACTAACATTACAGTGCTACAGAATTAAATTTAAAGTTTTTTTGTTTGTCTGTTTTAGTGTCTAGTGGAAAGCAGATAATAGCTTATGTTGAGTATTTTCTCCAGTAAAATCATTTACATGGAAATGTTTATATTTTCTATTGAAGAGGAATGAAAGAGATGGTATGAACTAGAGTAGAATTAAATAAATCAGTAATTTATAGTAAATTTTAACAAATAAAAAAGATGTTTATATGAAGGAAAAGGAAGGTGTTTTCACACTTTTATTTCTGTATTTCATAAAAGACATAAACCCTAAAACTGAATCATCTGAGCTGGAGCTACACAGTGGTCTAAATTGAGAAGTTTCTTTCTTAGCCATTAGTAGTACACACCATAAATTCTCTGTAAGCACATACTTCTTCCACATCACTGTGATCACTCTCTTTTATCTTTAGACTGTCATTTTTAAAACTTGAAGTGAAGGACCATTTCTTACATTTTAGTCTTCATAAAGTTAGAACTTGGGCATAAGACATTTCAGCTTTGAAGTTCCAAGTGGTCTTGGAGTCAATACACAATAAACCATATAACTGAAAGTGCTGTTTTATGAGTTTAAAGGCATTTACTTGCCTTTCATATAAATTATGAATTCTTCTCCCTTGGGACATACATTGCAAAATAAAATATGTAGCTCTTTTTTGAGTGGACACATAAGTCAAATTATATAAGCCTGGATTTGGGGATCAAGAAATTGTGAAACTATTTAACCCACACCATTAATTTTATTGCACATACTGAATCATTGTATTATCTGCATTAGAATATTAGTGTTGGAACATTGTCCAAAAAGTCATAAAATAATTCCATTTTGAAAAACTTTAATAGTAATTATTTGCAATGTAAAGTTTTACTTAATACTTGATATCACTGTAATTTTTTAAATTTACTATTATTTTCACCTAAAAGTAACTATTATAAAAATAGTTTTAGGGCGCCTGCGTGGCTCAGTGGGTTAAGCCACTGCCTTCAGCTCAGGTCATGATCTCAGGGTCCTGGGATCGAGTCCCACATCAGGCTCTCTGCTCAGGAGGGAGCCTGCTTCCCTCTCTCTCTCTCTCTCTGCCTGCCTCTCTGACTACTTGTGATCTCTCTCTGTCAAATAAATAAATAAATAAAATCTTTAAAAAATAATAATTTCATAATGAATTATATTAAAGAATAATTTTCAAATAAATAAAATAATAATAAAATAATTATTATTCAAGACATAAAGACCATTATTGTAGTTTGTAACATCATAGTGAAATAAAAGAATATCTGAAATAGAAAACCAAATACCATCCATATTTCTCATTTAAAAATTAATTAAACATTGTCTTTGACCATGAATAACTGAAATATTACACCATTTGAAATCATGTTCATAGTCATAAGATAACTTTGGAGATACTTTGTTATTTTCATTCCTAAGAATAAGATTTTGATGTTCTAGTCTCAGCTTTGCCATCTCTTACATAAGAGATTTTGGTTAAGTTATGTAATTTCACCAAGTATTGGTAAAAATGTCCTTTTCTATTGGTAAAAATGTCCTATATCTGGAGTTCAATTTGGGATCATGTTGATGGAAGTAAAAACTATTGTGAAATGGAGCAAGTCAATTTTTGGACCCACTTTTTTTTTTTTTTTTTAAAGATTTTATTTATTTTTTTTGACAGAGATCACAAGCAGGCAGAGAAGCAGGTAGAGAGAAAGAGGTGGAGGCAGGCTCCCTACTGAGCAGAGAGCCCAATGCGGGGCTCAATCCCAGGACCCTGAGATCATGACCTCAGCCGAAGGCAGAGGCTTTAACCCAGTGAGCCACCCAGGTGTCCCTGGACCCACTTTTAATACATGCTATGAAGGGTAGAAAGATCAGTAAAATACTGGTGAGAACCTTGAGCTTGATCTCATATGAGCCAAAACATTTTTTTTATCATTTAAGCAATGAGAACACAGGAATATAAAATTAGCAATTATAGCTGTCATATAGCTTCTTATATTATATGTTCTCTTATTCTTAAGTGATCAGAGCATTTAAAATTTTATTTTTAATTTTGTTATTTAATAGAAATTTAAATTTGTGTTTCAAATTCAATAAAATATATTTTATTTAACACAAATTGAAATTCAATGAGAGAATGTAAAAGCCTATGAAGTGTTTAAAAAACCACAGTGAGTAAATTAGTAGTAAAGTGACTCCAGAATGTCAATCTCTTTCTTCTGAAATTCAACTCAGGGTACATTTTAATAAAATATCTGGACTCTTGGTGTTATGAAAGGTTCTTCGAAAAACATCTTTAAGAGTCTTACATGTACTTCATCCATTGTTTTAATAGGCTTCATTACACCTTCAACTGGAGGCACAGGTATCCTTTTGTTTATTCAGGACATATGTGTGAATTACATAGTTATGCATGCATAATACTGTTCATCTAATCAGTACATTATTGGTTTCTTTTTATCTTCTTTTGAAAAACACAGTGGAAAAATAGCGATACAAAACTTTAACTGAATTTATACTGGTATATAAAAACAATAGAACCTAGAACTTTTTTTTTTTTTTTTTGACTAGATATTTTTTCATTTTTACTTTAAACATCATATAGAACTTATTTTTACATAAAATTTACATGAACTTTTACAGAAATATTGTTGATTGATTATTTAATACTATGAAGCAACATATTCTATAAACCACTGTGAAATCTTCTAGGAAACAAAGACAACACAACCATCTTTCAGGCCAAAGGACAATGTCATCAATATCTTAATAACAGGATCTTTCAGTAGTGATTGCCATATTGCAATGGAATCATCGTAAGATTCCTAGTTTTCTCAGGACTACATTCACTCACATGACAAGTTTTATTTTTGTATTCCTCATCTTTCTAAGATACAAGTTTTGAATTAAGATCATAACTAGAAATTTTCAGGGGTATATGGGGGCTCAGTCAGTTAAGTGTCTGCCTTGGGCTCAGGTCATGATCCCAGGACCTGGGATCTAGTCCCACATCAGGCTCCCTGCTCAGCAGAGGTCTGCTTCTCCCTCTTCCTCTGTCCCTCCTCCTCACTTGTGTTCTTTCCCTTCCCTCTCAAAGAAATAAATAAAAAATATTCTTAAAAAACAAACAAACAGATTTTTCTTCTAAAATGAAGTCTTCTAATAGTTTTCTTGAAATTTTCTTGTAAATACACACACATTGATAACTTTTTGTCATATGATTATGTGTGTCAAGGGGCGCTTGGGTGGCTCAGTGGGTTAAAGCCTCTGCCTTTGGCTCTGGTCATGATCCCAGGGTCCTGGGATTGTGCCCTGCATTGGGCTCTCTGCTCAGCAGGGAGCCCGTTTCCCCCTCTCTCTGTCTCTGCCTGCCTCTCTGCCTACTTGTGATTTCTGCCTGTCAAATAAATAAATAAAGTCTTTAAAAAAAAAAAAAAGAGTATGTGTGTCAAGCATATTGACATATTATGTTATTATATATATAATATATTATAATTATATTATAATTACTATAATTATATTATATAAATATAAAATCCAAATTATATATAAAATATGATTTATAATTATATATGTATATATAATTAATATAAAAACAATAATTCTTTTTTCCTAAGGAAAACATGACTTTAGTAAAAGTACCATATAGGTCAAAGTATATGTATCCCTTTCACTTGTTTGGAACAACCAGTTAAGATTTGTACCACCAGGGGTACCTGGGTGGTTCAGTGGGTTAAAGCCTCTGCCTTCGGCTCAGGTCATGATCCCAGGGTCCTGGGATCAAGCCCCACATTGGGGGGGGTCCCTGCTCAGCGGGGAGCCTGCTTCCTCCTTGCTCTCTGCCTACCTCTCTGCCTACTTGTGATCTCTGCCTGTCAAATAAATAAATAAAATCTTAAAAAAAAAAAAAAAAGATTTGTACCACCAAGGAAGGGATGAGATCAGTGAACTAAAATCAGGAAACATTGATGTGATAAGTAATGACTTAAAATCTTATTATATATAATAATATAATTAATATATTACACATATATATTATATTGTATAAAATATAAAATCCAAAGATGGACAGCAATGGCAGAGAATACTCTAGCAGTGGGGCCAATTAAAATAATTCAGCAATATATACATATATAACATATATGTATATATATACATGTATATAATATATATGTGTATATATACACACACATATAATATAATATATATTATATAATATCTATCTACCTATCTATATATACTATTACATATTCAGCATTTAGCTGATACACACTTCTATTCCCCATTTATTTTTTAAACTTCTCTAAGAGTTTAAGTATTATCTCTCAATTGATTTTTGAGATTTTATTCACTGCAGATTCTCTCTACTACATTTCAGTTGGGAACAAAATATTTCAATTTGCACAAAACAAAAACCTGAAAGGAAAAACTTAAGTCATTACTTATCACATCAATGTTTCCCGATTTTAGTTCACTGATCTCATCCCTCCCTTGGTGGTACAAATCTTAACTGGTTGCTCCAAACAAGTGAAAGGGATACATATACTTTACCTATATGGTACTTTTACTAAAGCCATATTTTCCTTAGGAAAAAAGAATTATTGTTTTTATACTAAAAGGTAAACAGAAATAGATGTTTTAAAGGACTTTTTCTTAGAGAAGCATGTTAAATTTTTCAGAATACAGTATATATTGAAGTGCTATATATGTTTTCTTGAAATGCCATCAAAATAGGTTAATCAGTTAAGATTAGTCAAAGCCAGGTAAACAATCAGTATAATTTAGAAGATGCCTATTTTACTGTGATGTGTAGTTACCTCTAGCTTCCAATAAATAAAATAAGTGAAACAATACATTAAATCTACTGATGCTGGAATTGAAAGCTTTGCTCATTCAAACCTTGAATAAAGTACTAGAACTAGTTCTGAAATTGACATAGCATTATCTATTTGCTGAACTTTGTTCTGGATAAATCATTTAAAATGTTTAAGTGTATTTGAATACTTACACTAGCCATCTTTAGTTATTTAAAAAATGAAAAATCTTCATAAGACATTATCTGTTGCTTCTCTTCTCTCTTGCTGAATTATCCCTGACTCTCCAACCATCATTTGAATTTCAGATCTCATATTTTTCTCCCTCTTTAAACTCATCCTTTCCCCACAGATATTTGACTTGTTATTTAAGTTCCACAAACATGCCAAAATTTCCTAATGCCTTTGTTTTAATTGGCCCCACTACTAGATTGTTCTCTGCCATTTCTGTCCATCTTTGCATGGGTGGCTCTTGTCACTCTGCTTTCCACTTATTTATTAAAACATTTTCCTGTCCATGTCTGCAAAATACCTCCCCAGTCACTACTATCATCACCATTATCTTGATTGTTTCTACTTAGTTCAGACATCATACTGATTAATATTTCTTAACCTTGTGCACTACAAAGATTTGCAAGGATGAAGGCATCATTTGGCAGGCTGAATATTATTCTCTAGTATGTGTAACACAACTTGGCACACAGTATCATGTCCATCAAAGTTGAAAGAATAAATGAAAGTTTAAAAAAATAAATGAATAGATAGAATTGTTTTGCCTATCATATTGCAGATATAAAAATATAATGATCACTGTCAATGAGAAAATTGAAGAAAAGACATGTTAGAAAAAATATAAAGTGGTACAAACTGTTTGAAGGGAAATTTTTCAACACTTACCCAAATAAAAATATAGATGTTTTTGTGTCTTGTAGTGCAACTATAGAAAATTATTTTAAAGTGCATTATTTTTTATTAATTTTACTAATAGTTATGTTACTAATTAAAACATATGAAAAATAATATAGACATTAATGAAAGTCATTCATTTAACCATTTTTTAGCACTTCTTTGGCCAACACATCAGTCTGGCATTTGGGTTATATCAGAGAAAGAAATGATATCTGCCTTATGACACATTAATGCAGAAGAAACAAAATAAACATTACATATAATAAATTAACTATATTATAAATCAATGTTATTTAAAAGAAAATAAGAGCTGGATAAATACATCTGCAATCCCAGAGAGAACAGATAGTTGTATTCATGTAGAAAGATCTTGAAATCTTAGTTCAGAGAAAAGGGATTGATTCAAATGGTTACATGATCATCTCAGGCAGGAGCAACAACCAGTATAAAATCCCGAGGCAAAGTATGCCTGATGAATTCATAAAATTCTTAAAGATATCTGAGGATGCATATACTATTCCATTGATCAAGTTACATGATAGGACTTATAGAGAATATATATATATATGTGTGTGTGTGTGTGTGTGTATACACACACACACACATATATATGAATGAATAAAATGAAAAAAAAAAGAAATTTACCCAAAAATTCTGAAATAAAATATTTTGTCTGAAATTTCAGATTTTTGTAGTATTTTATTGGAAAACTTTGAGAATAGAAACCCACTATTAGATATATTCTGGTACCAAATTCAAACTGTAAAATGTTAAAGAAAGTATTTAAATGGGGGGGTTGTGTGCATGGTTCAGTCAGTTAAGTATCCAACTCTTGGTTTTGGGTCAGATCACAGGGTCATGAGATCAACCCCGACATTGAGCCCCCCATTAATGCTCTCTCTCTCTCTCTTAAAAAAAAAAAAGTATATATGATATAATAAAGGTATAAATAAAATTGAAAGATCATCAATGAAGGTTATATTTAATAAAAAATGATATGTCTCAAGAGTTCTACGAATAGTCAATTATAACAAGAATGTGAATGCAATATAAAATTATTCTTGAATTGATGTGCAAGAATTTTAGGACTAAAGTCCTCCTAATATCCTTTATAAGTAAACAACTCAAATGCCTGCTTTGTATATAGTGAAAAATAAATAGAAAAGAAGAACTAAATTTTGAGGAAAAAAAAGCCTACTCCCTGAAATGTTCCTAAATAGATTTCAGATATTCCTCATCCCTTTCCTCATTCCTCTCTGAGGGATGTTAAACAATCGGTGAATTTGGGAAGGAAAGGAAGAGATCAGCTCCATATTTCCACTTTTGTTGGTAAGTAATAAACAAGCTTCTGTTAGTAATAAATAAACCTATATTTTAATAAAATAAATAAGGTAAAATAAAATTTGGCCTTCATCTTCCTCTTTGTTTCATTTCTCAAATTTTTCAAAACCAAAGTTAAAAAACAAGGGAGGGGTAACCATTTATTGGTGACTTGCTCAGTGACTATTACTTAATTGTGTTTATTTGAAATATTGAGATATAAAATTGAGAATGGAATTTGAGGAGCTAAATACGCATAAAGAGAAGAAATTTTAGTGGAGTCAGAATTCATGACTTGGACCTTGGATTTATATACCTGTAGCCTGCTATTTTGCATTTTATGAGTCTACAGGCCAGATGAGTTTTTCAGTTCTGCAGTAGTTTTTTTTTAGGTCTGTGGCCTGGGTATGATTCTTTAGATTTGTAGTAACTGCAGCATATGGTGGCTATGTATAAAAGAGGATAAAAGCTTCAGGGACATACTCTGAGCCTCGCCCAACTCTGCTTTAGAAAAGAGGAGGAGTTACACTGACAAAGCAAATGAATTGCTTTAGGGAGAGAAAAGGTGTCTAATGTAAGCAAGGAGAGACCAATTCAAGTAATAGCCCTCAGGTTTATTTTTTTTTAAGCCTAACAATTGAGTGGCTCCATGTACTATGGTACCTAGCAAGGAGACCCCAAGCAACAGCATGGGACATTTACAGGGTATGGGACTGCCCAGATGCAGGCAGAGTCAGGGTATTGGGTACACTTATCCTCAGTACAGTGATCTGGGGGGAAAAAAAAAAAAATTAACTGTGTAGAATATAAAGTCTTGGTCATTTTTTTTAGCCCTTGATAGGCTTAAGAGTATTTTAAGGCTAAGGCACTGATTTCAAAGTGCAGCTTTAAATACCCCGTTACCTAGAGACAAAACCAACAGCCCAGAGGTAAGAGTTGATATTCAAGAACCGGAAAAATATTGAGAGACAATATATTGTAACTAAAAGTAGAGAATCCCTAGTAACAGTAACTGGGGAAATGTCCCTTACATTTTATGACAGTTTTCCTAAATAAATATGTAATATGTGGAGACATTGGAAAGGTATTGCATTTCTCTATGCCTTTCAAGATTGCATAGCTATTGTAAGTGGGAATAAAATTATTGCCTTTGACTAGAAAGAAACGTACCCAGAAATGTACAGAATCAGGACCCCACAGAAAGGTAGGTGAGATGCATTGAAATGAAATCAGCAAAATAGGCGGGTTGTATTCAAAACAGTTTCAATAGGGTGCCTACTGGGAGCATATATCCTTTGTAGGGTTGTTCAACTCAGGCTGGTTAAAGTGAATAGTTTGTTAAGGAGATCTAACTAGTTAAAAAGAAAAAGAGAGAGAGAGAGAACAAATTAAAAATCATCGAAAATATATTATACATGTAAATGTATTATCTCCCTGCAAAAAAACAATGAAAAGCAAAATGAAGGGTGTATTCAAATATAGCAAACTATATCAGTCCTAAATCCTGACAGAAGGAAATAAATGGACTTACACAGCAGGATAAACCAATTTAGCTGAGTTGTTCAAAAAGACACTAGGTGTAATAGACAGAAATAAAATCAATCCCACAAGGTTTGTCCCATTAGTTTAGAAAATGACATATGAGAAAGTAATGCTAAATGCTAAAGATGAGGATTAGAGAGAAATCTCTATTGGAGATGGGTTTCAAAGGTCTAAATAATTGTATAGCAAGTAGCAGAGGAAACATCCATGTGTCTCAGGATTAAGGGAAAAAAAAAAAAAAAGCTTATTCACAAGAGTGTGGAGACTAAGATGCTAGATTGGTACCATCTTTTTTTTTTTTACTTTTGAGCATGTACTTTTTTTTTTATTCTTTTTTTTTAATTTTTTTTATTTTAATAAACATATAATGTATTGATTGGTACCATCTTCAGTGGAATACATGTAAAGTTCCTAGAAACATGGGACCCAGACAAAATGGAAATTAAGATGTTCTGAATGGGGCACCTGGGTGGCTCAGTGGGTTAAAGCTTCTGCTGTCCGCTCAGGTCATAATCTCAACGTCCTGGGATCGAGCCCCACATCAGGCTCTCTGCCCAGCAGGGAGTCTGCTTCCTCCTCTCTCTCTGCCTGTCTCTCTGCCTACTTGTGATCTCTCTCTGTCAAATAAATTAATAAAATCTTAAAAAAAAAAAAGATGTTCTGAATATATTGGATATAAAATAAAGGCACCTTGAATTATTTCTGTTAACTGAGGCTTTGTCAACATGACAAATTTCTAAGCTTTGCCAAAAAGGCAGCTATGATTCATTCACATAATGGGAATCACCCACAGACACTGCACATGCCTACTACAAAGTTAGCATGATGTTGAGAGATTTATCCAAATAAGTTTCAATTTAGAGATTTATATTCCTGACACTTCTATCCACTGATTATCCAGCTCATGATCCGATAAAATTTATCCTCTCTTTACCACTAAGTTTCTGGTGGAGTCTATTGAAACTATTTAACAGTTTTGGGAACATAATTTCATCTGGGTTAACTACAATAGGCCTGATGATTGCGTGGTAGGTTACTTTTCTAAATCTTAAAGGTATTAGGAGAGGATAATGGTGATCTTTCATTTCCTTATTTCTGGTCTCTATAAAATGAGACACTTGACACTTGACCATTTCAAATGCTGTATGATTAAGAATTCACAATGTCCTCCTCTGTCACCTCCCTATTGACCAGAAAATGAAAGTGGGGAGGATGACTTCTTAAATTTTGATATAACTTAAGAATTCTAGAATTTGAGACTTATCTCAAAAGGGCAAGATAATTTAATTTTGGACTTTAATTTCTTTTAAGATGTGGTACAGTGTAATTCCTTTTGAGAGACAATGTTTCTTATTGAGGAAGAACTAAACCCTTGATCCATTTTCTGGATTTAAATACAAGATCCACCACTATTAGCTAGGCAATCTTGGATAAGATGTTTAGCTTTTCTGCAATCTTGGGATATCAGTAGGACCAAACTTAAAACATTTCTGTAAGAATTAAATGAGATGTTATTTACAAACTACTTTGAACTGTGTCTTGTACGTGTCAAATACTTTGCATGTGTTTATTTCTAACACTCTTGCATATGAAATTCTCAGTGAATTTAACATTTTATCTTTATTCTTTCCTAGGTTTGATAATAAAAAGTGTTTTTTTTTGTTCAATCAGGATTATTTTTAAATTTTCAGTCAGTATATATTTGAATATGTATATTAGGTGAAAGTTTGAAAGTGTATAAGATGCATTAACAAATATAGATTAAGGACAATTTAATAACCTCTCAACTTACCTATTACAAAGAATGTACTGTTTAGTATATACAATTAAAATTATTTGATTATTTACATAGTTCACAGCCCTAAATACATCTGAAGAATCCAAAGAAATGTATCTAAATAAATCTTTATTTCTCTGAAATTCAAAACAATCTGCTTGCTAACCCCACTAATCCCAATGTGCATGTTTTTTTTTTCTTTAAATGGTACAGACTTTATCCTTTGTTCCTAAAGAGTACTTTCATTTCCCACACACAATGCAACAGTCCCTTTGATAAACTCATTTAATATATATTTTTTAAGATTTTATTTATTTATTTGACAGAGACAGAGAGAGGGCACAAGCAGGCAGAGGGAGAGAGAGAAGCAGGCTCCCCACCAAGCAAGGAGCCCGATGTGGGACTCGATCCCAGGACCCCAGGATCATGACCCGAGCTGAAGGCAGCCGCTTAACCAACTGAGCCACCCAGGCGTCCCCTCATTTAATATTTTTACTATCATCATAACCTAATTGTGGCAGTTATCTTCATGATATGCATAAAGAATTCCTTTTTATGCCAGAATTTTAAGTCAAGTGTATGCTTTTATAATTAAAGGACTATAATACATAAGGCATGGACCACTAAAACCAAAACTCTGTGAAGAATGAGTTTTTATGTGTTTATAATCAGTTGAATCTGGAAAATGAACACTTTGAATTACTATTAAATTATGTGTCTTCCCTATTACATATAATTTAGAATCATTCTTACTAATGAAAACCAAATGACAATTAATCATATGAATATTTGTTGAGTAAGGACTGAAGAAAATATAATAGCTACAGGTTTCTTCAATTTTTGAAAATACCTATTTACTTATTTATAATTTGTGTTTTAGTTTGGTAGGCTGAAGACTTGAATTTCTCTGGTTAAAAAAAAAAAAAAAGCAACATACACAAAAGTTCTCTGTTTCCAAAATTATATGAGAATCACTTGAGGATATTTATCTTACAATTTTTGGTTAAGATTCATCTCTATTATCTCTACTGATAATTACCTGAAATATTTTATTTTCATTAATATTAAAAACATTGTGGGTTTTGCATATCCTCTAACAAAGTTCGCCTTCAGAAAGTATTAAACTGGGTTTTACATTTTTGCTGAGTTTTCTCTATTTACAGATTCATATAGTAATGCATTTAAGTGTATTTTATATTTGAGTTTAATAAAATAAGATAATCTATAAATTGAAGAATTAATAAAATGTTAAGACAAGTTGAGGTCAATGGTCAATGGTCTTGTTCTATTAAAGAACTATTTAGGCTGTGGGAAAAATTACAAACATAGTTAAACTAGCCTTTTATTGATGAAACTAGAACTAGAATGTTAAAAGCAGCTATCTATAGACAGAACAAAAAAAGAATAGGAAAAGAAGGAGAGACACTTCTATCAAACAATTGTTTAATGCTATCACGAGGATGCCTGCAAGTTTGTGCACTGAGGCTACTGGTGAGGTCCTTGCTGAGATCCAACTGTGGAAATGTGTTTTCTAATCCAGACAGGCCTGAGAGATACTAACTGAATATATGCAACTGTAATTTCTTTCAGTGCTCTAGAGATTGTTCCAGGAGACTCTTTGAGCCAGTCAACAAGAATGAAGCTCTTTAAATTTGTGTCCTGGTATATAAGTATCTCTTCATCAATAAAAATAAGATACATAAGATATTCAACACTTATGTGTTCATAATTCTTGTCCAGACTCTACAACCTCTTCACATCTGATTGTGTACTAACTGTATATTCTAAACAAAAAGGATGTGAACCCCTTATTTCTGATTTATCTTTCATGTATAAATGGAAATACATTTCACGAATTTTAAGAGTCCTCATTTTTCTCTCGATGTAAGTAGAGGAGGACTCACTTTGTGAAATGTCCAAATGCAAACATATCAATTGTGTACTTTTATGTAGGCTACATTTATGTATAAATATCTATGGTCCACTTAAAATTTCACTTTATAAAATAAAAGGGTCTTAATAATTCTTTAAAAAATAGATTACACAAAAACAATTTAAATAAATTTTATTAAATCATTTGGGCCCTTTTGGCATGTTAGAGATCAAAGACGAGAGTTTTCTTAACCTCCAGATGATTTTTATGATATTATGTTTTTCATATTTTTTTTCATATAGTCCTTATCTTTTAAGATCATGACATTTAGTGTTGCTTGGGTAGCTTAGTTGG
Organism: Martes martes; assembly: GCF_963455335.1. Classification (NCBI taxonomy): domain Eukaryota; kingdom Metazoa; phylum Chordata; class Mammalia; order Carnivora; family Mustelidae; genus Martes; species Martes martes. Next base: position 78,614,635 of record NC_137889.1, on the reverse strand, counting down.
TAAAGTGGCTGCCTTTAGCTCAGGTTATGATCTCAGGGACCTGGGATCCAGTCACACATCGGGCTCTCTGCTCAGCAGAGAGCCTGCTTCTCTCCCTGCTTGTGCTCTTTCTTTCTCTCTCTCTCTGACAAATAAATAAATAAAATATTTTTTAAAAATAAAAAGATCATGACATTTATTAAAATAATACTTTGCAGTATTAACAGTGGCTTTTCTAAGTCTCCAGATATTTGACACCACAGGCCATAAAGAGTAAAAAATAAATAAATAAATAAAATGATCCTTTACCTCTTCAGTTAGGTTTATTCCCAGGTGTCTTATGGTTCTCGGTGCCATAGTAAATGGCATTGATTCTCTAATTTCCCTTTTCATATTTTCATTGTTAGTGTATAAGAAAGCAACTGATTTGAGTTGATATGAATTCTAGTAGACTGGGGGGTGCAGTCTTTTGGGTTTTCCATTTAAAGTATCATATCATCTGCAAAGAGAGAGAGTTTGACTTCTTTGCTGATTTGAATACATTTTATTTCTTTTTGTTGTCTGATTGCTGCTGCTAGGACTTCTAGTACTATGTTGAACAACACTGACAAGAATGGGCATCCTTGTCATGTTCCTGATCTCAGATGGAAGGCTGCCAGCTTTTCCCCATTGAGAATGATGTTTGTTGTGGGTTTTTTCATAGATAGATTTTATGAAGTTCAGGATTGTTCCCTCTATCCCTATACTTTGAAGTGTTTTAATCAGGAACGGATGTTGTATCTTGTCAAATGTTTTTTTTCTGTATCAATTGAGAGGACCACATGGTTCTTCTTCTTCTCTTATTGATTTGTTCTAACACATTGATTGATTTGCAAATGTTGAACCACTCTTGCACTCCAGGGATAAATCCCACCTGGTCATGGTGGATAATCTTTTTAATGTACTGTTGTATCCTACTAGCTAGATCTTGTTGAGAATCATCAGGGATATTGGTCTGAAATTCTCCTTTTTGATGGGGTCTTTGCCTGGTTTGGGGATTAGGGTAATGCTGGCTTCACAGAAAGAGTATGGAAGTTTTCCTTCTGTTTCTACATTTTGAAACAGCTTCATGGGAGTAGGTATTATTTCTTCTTTGAAAGTTTGGTAGAATTCCCCAGGGAATCCGTCAAGTACTGGGGTCTTATTTTTTTGGGAGGTTTTTGATCACTGCTTCAACCTCGTTACTAGATATTGGTCTCCTCAGGTTGTCAATTTCTTCCTGTTTCAGTCTTGGAAGTTTGTAGGTTTCCAGGAATGCATCCATTTCATCTATGTTGCTTAACTTATTGACATAAAATTGTTGATAATAATTTCTGATGATTGTTTCTATTTCCTTGGTGTTTGTAGTGATCTCTCTCCTTTCATTCATAATTTTATTAATTAGGGTCCTCTCTCTTTTCTTTTGGATTAGTTTGACCATGGTTTATTGATCTTATTGAATCTTTCAAAGAACCAGCTTCTAGCTTCATTGACATGTTCTACTGTATCTCTAGTTTCTATCTTATTGATCTCTGCTCTGATCTTGATTGTTTCCCTTCTTGTTCATGGGTTTGGCTTAATTTGTTATTGATTTTCCAGTTCTTTAAGGTGTAAAGAGAGGTAGTGTATTCTGGACTTTTCAATATTTTGAGGGAGGCTTGGATGGCTATGTATTTCCCCCCTTAGGACTGCCTTTGGCATATCCCATAGGTTTTGTTCCAAAGTGTCTTCATTCACATTGGTTTTCATAAATTGTTTAAGTTATTCTTTGATTTCCTGGTTGATCCAGACATTTTTAAGCAGGATGGTCTTCAGCTTTTAAGTGTTTGAATTCCTTCCAAACTTTATTCTTGTGGTTGAATTCCAGTTTCAAAGCAATGTGGTCTGAGAATATGCAGGGAATAATCTCAGTCTTTTGGTATCGGTTGAACCCTGATTTGTGACCCAGTATGTGGTCTATTCTGGAGAAAGTTTCATGTGTGCTCAAGAAGAATGAGTATTCTGTTGTTTTAGGGTGGAATGTTCTGTATATATCTATAAGGTCCATCTGGTCCAATGTGTCATTCAATGCTCTTGTTTCTTTATTGATTTTCTGCTTGGATGACCTGTCTATTACTTAGAGTGGCATGTTAAGATCCCCTACTATTTATGTATTCATATCAAAATGACTTTTTATCTTGATGAACAGTTGTCTTATGTAGTTGACTGCTCTTATATTGGGGGCATAAATATTTACAATTATTAGATCTTCTTGGTGGATAGACCCTTTAAGAATGATGTAGTGTCCTTCTTTATCTCTGACTACAGTCTTTAGTTTAAAATCTAATGTATCTAATATAAGAATCACTACCCCAGCTTTCTTTTGAAGTTCATTGGCATGAAAGATTCTTCTCTATCCCTTAAAGTTCCAAATGGGTCTCTTGTAGACACCACACAGATGGGTCCTGTCATTTTTTTAAAAAGATTTTATTTATTTATTTGACAGACAGAGATTACAAGTAGGTAGAGAGGTAGGCAGAGATAGAGGAGGAAGCAGGCTCCAGGCTGAGCAGAGAGCCCGATGTGGGGCTTGATCCCAAGACCCTGCGACCGTGACTTGAGCCAAAGGCAGAGACCTTAACCCACTGAGCCACCCAGGCACCCATGGGTCCTGTCATTTTATCCAATCTGCAACCTTGTGCCATTTTATGGGAGCATTTAAGTCATTCATGTTGATAGTGATTATTGAAAGATATGTTTTTATTGACATATGTTGCCTATGAAGTCCTTATTTTTATAGATTATCCTATAAATTTCTGATCTATGTAACTCTTGGGTTCTTTCTTCTTTTATAGATCTCCCTTAATATTTCTTGTAGTGCTGGCTTAGTGGTCACATACTCTTTTATACCTTGCCAGTCTTGGAAGCTCTTTATCTCTCCATCTATTTTGAACATCAATCTTGCTGGATAAAGTATTCTTGACTCCATGTTCTTCTCATTTAGTGCCCTGAAGGTCTTGCCAGCCCCTTCTGGCTTGCCAGTTTTCTGTGGACAGATCTGATGTTATTCTGATGGACCTTCCTCTGATGTAAAGCATCTCTTCCCCCAGCTGCCTTCAGAAGCTCTTGTCTAAAATTATGAATCTTGAGTTTCACAATTAAATGCCTTGACATCTTTCTAGATTCATTGTTCTCGGTGGGTGCTCTTTCTTCCTCTAGGACATGAATGCTTGATTGCTTGATCTGTTCCCCACATTGTGAAATTTTCCATCAAGTATTTGTTCAACTATATCTTCTAGTCATCTGTCATTTTACACCCCCTCAGGGATCTCAATAATTCTGACATTGGAATGTTTCATAGTGTCATTTATATCTCTAATTCTGTATTCATGACTTCTAAGCTGTTTGTTCCATGCCTCCTCCTGATTCTTTTTCTCTATCATTTTGTCCTCTAGATCATTAATTCTATCTTCTACCTTGGTTAACCTAGCTGTTAGAATATTTAGATCAGATTGGATCTCATTTATAGCATTTTTAACTTCTTCCCAAGCAGCTCTCACTTCTGCCCATAGAGATTCCATGTTGTCACTAATGGTTTTCTCCAACCTAGCTATTGCCCGGGTAATTGTTACCCTGAATTCCCTTTCCAACATACTATTTATGTACATTCCAATAGTTCTGAAGGAGAGGGCACAGTCTCTGAATTTTTTGTCTGTTGGGTGCACCTTCTACCTAGTCATTTTGGTGAGAGGTGGTTGAGAGTATGTATAGCTGATTATATCAACCATAATCCAGGTGAGGTGCATCCTGGAATGTTTTTGGAGCAATCGGAAGTCACCACCATAAAGAAAGAAAAAAGAAAAAAAGAAAAAAAAAAAGAAAAGAAAGAGAGAAAGAAAGAGAGAGAGAGAAAGCCCAGCCAGAATGAGCCCCAAAAGTAAGATTTATAATATGTATAAACAAAAAAGGACAAACAAAAAGGCTGAGAAAAGTAAATGACAAGGAAAACAACAACAACAATAACAACAAAACACAGCCCAAATGATAAGCCCAAGGATAAGCCCAAGGATAAGATTTGTATAATACCAGAACAAAAACACAGATACATTGACAGAAGAAAAAGATGGGAGGGGCATTACAAATCCTCAATGTGGGTGAGGGAGGTTATTTTGATTCTTCCTGGGTATATCTTGATATCTTTGTTAAAGGATTCAACTTTCCAGAGATAAAGGGAGATTAAAACTGGTTTATATATAGGAGTAGTATTGATTAGGGAGAGAGGATTACCTTGAAGCTTATATATAGATGTATATTAAAAAAAAAAAAAAACAGAAAAGAAAAACACAGGTATATGTATGAAAAAAGTTCAAGTTATAAAGTTATTACGAGGGCGCCTGGGTGGGTCAGTGGTTTAAAGCCTCTGCCTTCAGCTCAGATCATGATCCCAGGGTCCTGGGATCAAGACCCACATTGGGCTCTCTGATCCATGGGAAGCCTGCTTCCTCCTCTCTCTCTGCCTGCCTCTCTGCCTACTTGTAATCTCTGTCAAATAAATTAATAAAATCTTTTAAAAAAGTTATTATGGAATATGCTATATTAAACCACTAGTTGTAAAGGTAAGTAAGGTTAAAAAAAAAAAAAAAGAACAAGAATCGTGAGAACAAATTAAAAAAAAAAAAGTTGTATCTGAAATATACAGGTTTTAGGGCAATACCGGGAGCTTCATATATTGTTTCCCCCTGATACTGGGGTTTTACAGTTTTATGGGGACCCTGTGGTGGTTGTCCTCTTGTTTTGTACTCGAGGAACTACAGAACACTCATGAAAGAAATTGAAGAAGACACAAAAATATGGAAAAGCATTCCGTGTTCATGGATCAGAAGAATAAACATTGTTAAAATGCCTGTACTGCCTAGACCAATCTATACTTTCAATGCCATCCCGATCAAAATTCCACTGGCATTTTTCAAAGTGCTGGAACAAACAATCCTATAATTTGTATGGAACCAGAAGAGACCCCAAATTGCTAAGGAAATGAAAAAGAAAAACAAAACTGGGGGTATCATTTTGTCTGATTTCAAGCTTTATTACAAAGCTGTTATCACCAAGACAGCATGGTACTGGCACAAAAACAGGCACATAGACCAGAGGAACAGAATAGAGAGCCCAGATATGGGCCCACAGCTTTATGGTCAAATAATCTTCAACAAAGCAGGAAAAAATATACAGTAGAAAAAGGCAGTCTTCAATAAATGGTGCTGGGGAAATTGGACAACTATAGGTAGAAGAATGAAACTAGACCATTCTCTTACACCATACACAAAGATAAACTTGAAATGGATAAAAGACCTCAATATGAGGCAGGAATCTATCAAAATCCTAGAGGAGAATATGCAGTAACCTTTTTGACATTGGCCATATTAACTTCTTCCAAGACATGTCTCCAAAGGCAAAGGAAAAAAAAGTGAAAATGAACTTTTTGAGACTTCCTCAAGATAAAAGCTTCTGCACAACAAAGGAATCAGTCAACAAAACAAACAGGCAACCCACGGAATGGGAGAAGATATTCACAAATGACACTACAGACAAGGGCCGATATCCAAGATCTGTTATGAACTCCTCAAACTCAACACACACAAAACAGAAAATCACATCAAAAAATGGGCAGAAGATATGAACAGACACTTCTCCAAAAAAGATATACAAGTGGCTAATAGACACATGAAAAAAAAAAATGTTCATCATCATTAGCAGGGAAATTCAAATCTAAACCACATTGAGATACCACCTTACACCAGTTAGAATGGACAAGATTAACAAGACAGTAAACAACATGTGTTGAAGAGGATGTGGAGAAAGGGGAACTCTCTTACACTATTGGTGGAAATGCAAGTGGGTGCATCCACTTCGGAAAATGGTGTGGAGATTCCTTAAGAAATTAAAAATACAGCTACAGTATGACCCTGCAATTGCAGTACTGGGTATTTATCCCAAAGATACAGATGTAGTGAAAAGCAGGGCCATCTGTACCCCAATGTCCACAGCAGCAATGGCCACAGAGGCCAAACTGTGGAAAGAGCCAAGATGCCCTTCAACAGTCGAATGGATAAAGAGGATATTGTCCATATATACAATGGAGTATTATGCCTCCATCAGAAATGATGAATACCCAACTTTTGGATCAACATGGACAGGACTGGAGGAGATTATGCTGAGTGAAATAAGTCAAGCAGAGAGAGTTAATTATCATTTGGTTTCACTTACTTGTGGAGCATAAGGAATTACATAGCAGACATTGGGTGCAGGAGAGGAGAAGTGAATTGGGGGAAATCAGAGAGGGAGGAAAACCATGAGAGACTGTGGACTCTGAGAAACAAATTGAGGGTTTTAGAGGAGAGTGGGGTGAGGGGTTGGGAGGGCCTCATGGTGGGTATTAAAGAGGGCACATATTGCATGGAGCACTGGGTGTGGTGCATAAACATGAATCTTGGAACACTGAAAAAATAAAATGAATTTAAAAAAATAAAATGAAACAAAAACAAAACAAAAATACATACCATTATTGAATAAGGAAAAACTGCTTTTGGTAATATTAAATTTTTATTCCCTCATATTAAATGTATTATCTATTTTCAACCTAAAAGAAAAGTATAACAACAGTGCAAAATTATCAATTACACATATCATTAGGGTTAAAAATATATCGTCATATAGGAGATGAATAATTTTTTATTAAGAGCTGTATGCTTAAACAGATATGATCTTAAATATTTACACAGAGTAAATCTTTAATACAATGATGTATCATGCTGTATGTTCTTATATATTATTTCAGGTTAAATTTACAGGATGGAAAATGCTAACAAATTAATTTTTTTCAATTTAATTGATATTTTCAAAGAACCAGCTTTTCATTACATTGATTTTCTCTATTGTTTTCTTATTTGCTATTTAATTGACCTTTTTTCTCAAATTTTTCTTATTTCTCCTATTCTATTTACCTTACTATTAATATTGCTCTTTTCTCTAGTTTCCTCAGTTAAGAAATTCAATTATTTTAAATACTGTTTAATATAAACATTCATGCCATACATATCTTTCTAAGCAATTTCCTTTTTTGTATCCCACAGATTTTTTAAATTTTTATTTTAATTAATTAATTTATTTAGTTTATTTTTTTAAATTTAAAAAAAAAATTTATAAACATACAATGTATTATTACCCCCAGGGGTACAGGTCTGTAAATCTCCAGGTTTACACACTTCACAGTACTCACCATAGCACATAACTTTCCCAATGTCCATAACCCAACCACCCTCTCCCTACTCACCTCCCCCCGGCAACCCTCAGTTAGTTTTGTGAGATTAAGAGTCTCATGGTTTGTCTCCCTCCCAATCCCATCTTGTTTTACGTATTCTTTTCTACTCCCCAAACCCCCGATGTTGCCTCTCAACTTCATCATATCAGGGAGATCATATGGTAATTGTCTTTCTCTGATTGACTTAATTCACTAAGCATAGTACCCTCTAGTTCCAACCACATCATCCCAAATGGCAAGGTTTCATTTCTTTTGATGGCTGCATAGTATTCCATTATATGTATGTGTGTGTATGTATGTATGTGTGTGTATATATATATTTACCACTTCTTCTTTATCCACTCATCTGTTGATGGACATCTAGGTTCTTTCCATAGTTTGGCTATTGTGGACATTGCTGCTATAAGTATTTGGGTGCACTTGCCCCTTCAGATCACTACATTTATATCTTTAAATTAAATACCCAGTAGTGCAATTGCTGGGTTGTAGGGTAGCTCTATTTTCAACTTTTTGAGGAACCTCCATGCTGTTTTCCAGAGTGGCTGCACCAGCTTGCATTCCCATCAACAGTGTAGGAGTGTTCCCCTTTCTCTGCATCCTTGCCAGCATCTGTCATTTCCTGACTTGTTAATTTTAGCCATTCTGACTGGCATGAGGTGGTATCTCATTGTGGTTTTGATTTTCTGTAGAGCTGGTTTGGTGTTTACAAACTCTTTTGTTTTTGTTTGTCCTGGAAGTTTGTTTATTTTTTTATTTTTTTTTTTTTTTAATCTCTCCTTCTATTTTCAGTGATAACCTAGCTGGATATAGTATTCTTGGCTGCATGTTTTTCTCATTTAGTGCTCTGAATATATCATGCCAGTTCTTTTTGCCCTGCCAGGTCTCTGTGGCTAATTCTGCTGCCAGTCTAACATTTTTACCATTGTATGTTACAAACTTCTTGTCCCAGGTGACAAAATAATACTGCTTTCAGTATTTTATTTTTGTCACTAAGACTTCTAAGTTTTACTATTAGATGACAGAGTGTGCACCTATTCTTCTTGATTTTGAGGGGGGTTCTCTGCACCTCCTGGATTTTGATGCTATTCTCTTTGCCATATTAGGGAAATTCTCTACAATAATTCTCTCCAATATACCTTGTGCTCCCTTCTCTCTTTCTTCTTCTTCTGGAATCCAAATTATTCTAACATTGTTTTGTGTTATGGTATCACTCATCTCTTGAATTCTCCCCTCATGGTCCAGTAGTTGTTTTTCTCTCTTTTTCTCAGCTTCTTTATTCTCTGTCATTTGGTCTTCTATATCACTAATTCTCTTTTCTGCCACTTTTATCCTAGCAGTAAGAGCCTCCATTTTTTATTACATCTCCTTTGTAGCTTTTTTGATTTCAGCTTGGTTAGATTTTAGTTCTTTTATTTCTCCAGAAAGGGCTTTTATTTCTCCAGACATGGTTTCTCTAATACCTTCCATGCCTTTTTTGAGCCCAGCTAGCACATTGAGAATCATCATTCTGAACTCTAGATCTGACATATTACAAATGTCCATATTGATTAGGTCTCTGGCCTTTGGTACTGCCTCTTGTGTGTGTGGTTTTTTTTTTTTGTTTGTTTGTTTGTTTTTGTTTTTGTTTTTGTTTTTGTTTTTGGTGAGTTTTTCTGCCTTGTCATTTTATCCAGATAAGAATATATGAATGGCATCTTGACTCCTCCCCTATCCCACAGATTTTGATAAATTCTATTTTCACATTCATTTAGATCAGACTATTGTCTTAATTTCTCTTAATATTCCTTCTTTGACCTGGGAGTTATTTCTGAGTATACTGTTTACTCTCTAAATGTTTTGGAATTTTTCTAGTATCTTTCTGCTATTGAGTTCTAATAATTTCATTACAGTCTGAGAATATACTTTGCACGATTTCTATTTCTCTTGAATTCATTCAGGTATGGACCCTCTCAGTTAATGTTCCACATGAGTATAAAAAAAAATGTAATTTGGTGTTGGCTACAGTATTCTATAACTGTTAATTAGATCAACTTGATTAATAGTTCTTTTAGGTCTCCTACATTCTCACTTATTTTTGGCCTGCTTGATGGACTATTTATTGACAAAGGATACTGAATTCTCTAAGTGTAATAGTTGCTTTGTCTGTTTCTCCTTTCAGTAATGTAAATTTTTGTCTCAGGTTTTTTGACTGTTATTAGGTATATAAGCATGTAGGATTGTTGTGTTTTCTTGAAGAATTGGCATTTTTATCATAATGTAATGCTTTTTTTATTCTTGATAAATTTCCTTTGTTTAAAGATTGATTTATCTATGATTAACATAGTTTTATCAATTTTCCTTTTATTATCATTAGGTTGGTATATCTTTCACCACTATTTTAGTTTTAGCTCATATAAATCTTTATATTTAAAATGAAGTTTCTTGTAGTCAATATATATTTGGGTTTCGTCTATTCTACACTCTCTCACAATCATTCTTTTTTAATATGTGCATTTAAACATTTTAAATGATTATTTATACAAGTGGATTAATACCTATCATGTATGTAACTTTCTATTTATTACATCTGCTATTTTTTCCGTTCTATCATTTCACCATCTCTGGTTTTAATTGAGCCTTTTTAAATTTTATGTTTCCATTTTTATCAATTCTCTTAGGCTAGGGATTATATTTCTTTTAAAAATATTTAAGTAATTATTCTAGATTTACAATACATGGATTTAAGTAATCTAAGTGCACCTTCAAATACCACTATGCCCTGTCATGTGTAGGGCAGATAACTTAAAACACCATATTCCCAATTCCTGCATCTGATCCCTTGTGACATTGTTGTCATTCATTTATACTTCTCCATTTGCTTGAATCACCCTAAAATAATTGTCATTCTTCTTTTTCTAAGTAAATAATTTCTTTTAAAACCATAAAAATAAGAAATAAAGTATTTTATTTTCTTTTCATTTATGTCTCCTCTGATGCTTTTCCTTTTTATATGTACATCCAAGTTTTTGTCTTAAAATTTTTTTTTTCCTGCCTGAAGAATTTTAAATGTTGCTTGTAGGAAAAGACTGAATTTTGTCAATTTTTGTTTGTCTAAGGAAGTCTATTTCTCCTTCCTGATACATAATTTCAGTGGATATATAATTATAGGTTGATGATTTTGTCCTTTCCATATGTTCCCTAATTTTTGCACTATTTCTGATGAAAAGTCAGCTGTAACTCTTGTGCTTATTCCTTGATATCTGAGGTGACTGCTTCCTCTCTGGCTTTTATCAAACTTTCCTCACTGTCTTTAATTTTCTACAGCTTGATTATGTTTTATCTGGGTGTTTTGGTTTTTTTTTTTTCCTTCTGTTTTATTTTATTGTGGTGTTTATCTTGTCTAACCTTTCCTGGATTCCCTAAATCTGTGGTTTGATGTTTTGTCACTAAGTTGGAAGGTTTTGGATCATTAATTTTAAAATTTTACTTTTATTTTTAACAGCTTTATTGACATACAAGTTATATAGTATAAAATTCATTCATTTAAAGTGTGCTATTCAATGGTTTTTAGTCAATATACAGGTATTTTCTACCATCACAAACTTAATTTTAGAACATCTCCCATTTCATAAAGAAGCCCTATGCTCTTTAGTCATTGCCTGCTAGCTTCCATCCTCCCCCCTCTGCCTTAGGTAACATTAACTGTAATTCTGCCCCTATTTCAGACTTCTCTTTTCTGACATTCATATCATTGGCATTGTATAGTATGTGTTCTTTTGTAACTGGCTTCTTTCTCTTACCATAATATTTTCAATGTTTGTGGTCATTATTACTAAAAGTATTTATTATATACCTTATCTCCCTTTTCTCCTTCTTTTATTTCAATTATACATGTGCTAAACTTTTATGCATTTTTCTCACTCTTCATGGAAGTTTTATTCCTTTTGTTTGTTTTCCATTTTTTTTTCCCGTCTTTGAATATCAGTTTAGGAAGTTTATATTGACATATCTTCCACCTCCTTGATTCTTTCCTCAGCTGTGTCAAAAATACCAATAAGAACATCAAAACATTCTTAATTGCTAGTAAAGTGAGTTTTAAAAATTATTATTTCTAGCATTATCTTCTGATTCTGCCTTCGAATTGCCATCCCTCTGCTTATATTCGTCATCTGTTCTTGCCTATTCCCTACTTTCTCCACTGGGGCATTTAATATATTATCCATGGTTATTTTAAATTCTCAGCCTCAAATTCTGAGACCCAACATTTTTGTCCTATCTAAGTCTGGCTGTGATGACTGCTTTTCCTCTTCACAATGCTTTGTCTTGTCTTTTAGCATGCATTGATTTATTGCTTAAAAGTGAGGCATGTTTTATTGGGTAAATAGGAAATGAGGTAATAGACCTTTAGTGTGGGGTTTTATGTTAACCTGGCTAGAAGTTGAACTGTGTTTAAAGTTTTCAATAGCCATAGGTACCAGAGGTTTCAAAGTCCTTCACTGTCTGTTTTTGTCTCCCCTCTTGACTGGGCTACTTTACTCCTCCTTAAAGACTGTATCTTACAGCTCTTTCAGCTGTAATCTTGAAAAGCTGTAATCTTGAGAACTTTTTGCACATAAGAATTTTACCCAAACCTCTGAACTAACAGATGACCAAAATTTAACCTACCTTCTCACTGACATGAAGCTGTGTCCCTAAGATAGCTTCAGCTCTCCCATCTAAAATGCTCCCTGGAAAAGGTCAACGCTGACATGAGAATTTACTGTTTATTTTAGCCAACATCTTTTAGGTCCCTGTCCTCCTTTATTTTATTGCATTTACTAAAAATGGCTTACAATTGTGAATATGTGTGTTTTACAATTCAGAAGTGTCTTTCTTTAGGGACTAAGAACCATTCTTTTGAAATGTGGTCACCAGGAAGTACAGACCTCTTTTTCCTAGTCTCTGTGGGAGGATAAGGTCCAAACTTAGATAAGTGTTAGCTAGCAAACACAGCTGGCCTAATCACATTTATATTTACCAACCCGTAATTTTCACTTTTCTGACTCTTTTGAGCCTCCAATTCTTCTCTTCCCACATTCTCCCTTAAAGACACCAAGCCACCTCTGCATGAATTGGAATTGTCCTCAGATTTTTCCTCTTCTCTCAGTAGTTACTGAATAAAATCTGTGTTCACCACTTTAACTAATGTGTGGCTCTGTTTAACAATCCATTGTTATTACACTGAAGCCCTGTTTGTGATAAAGTACAGGGAAGTGACTTTCTATAACCCTCCAGGTGAATATGTCTTCCACTGGGGCTATATTTAATGGACAAGTTTTTCTCCAATGGTATAACTTTTTTCCTCGCTGCTCCTCACTCTCTGCCCAGCCTTCAGTATTCCCAATCATTTTCCTTAAATCTCTGACTCCTGTTGACAATGTTTTTTGTTTGTTTGTTTGTTTGTTTGCTCATTTGTTTTTGTTTTTGTTGTTTTTGTTTTTGTTTTTGTTTTTTCCTTTTCCTTAGGAGGAACTGGAACAGTAGAAAGTATTGGAGTGGAAGGAAATCCCTTCTTCCAGGGTGAGAAAGATTAACCTTTTTTTTTTTTCCTCGTAAACCTGTGTTATAGAGAAGGCTGTAGGTATATTTCATGAAGATCTACGTTTCCTCTCCATCTGCCAGGCCCATGAAGGTATCTTTCTCAACTTTTCACCATGATGAAAGCCTGGTGGGATTCCTGGAAGGAAAACCCATGGCCATTTGGACACCTTTCCCATAGGACTTCCCCACTGAATTGTCTCATTTTTATGCTATTCTATACTCAACTTCCCATAATTCATCAAAAATACCATTAATGTGTTTCTATAAGATATGACTTCATCCAGCTCTGCTTCTGATAAGCAGATTTTGGCTGTGATTATATTCACAAAGGATGTTGATTTTCAGTTTGCTTAATTTTCCTTCTTATAAAGACAGTAGTGGTGACTTCTAGCTCTTTACACATGGCAGAGTTGAAATTTGAAGTCCCTCAGTGACTTTTTTTTTTTTTTTTCCTCTGCCTATCTTTCCCCTTGCTTACCACTGGCAACTACTAATCTTATTATTGTCCCCATAGTTTGGCCTTTTCCAGAATGTCTACAGTTAGAACACTACAGTTTTACCATGTTTTTCTTAAGGAAATATTCTTTCTCACATTTTCCATGGAAAGAATAGAAAATTGTTATTACATAATGTGAAGACTGCTAGATTATTACATTATTAATATTATTACATTATTAATATTACACATTATTACATAATGTGAAGACTGCAAAATTAAATGTTAGCTCATATTCAGATATTTTCACTGATTTGTAATCATTTTAATATTAACAAATGAATAATGCTAAAATGTAGAACAAATTTATAATTTTATAACCTTTTCACTAATTTACATATTCTACTTTACCTCAGTACTCTGCCCGCTACTATTTAAACACCCCAAAACAATTTAGTAAGCCAATCTCGGTACTTTCTCCAGTCTTTTCCAATCTACCTATAACATGCATTTATCTAGATTTGTTTAGATGTGTTTATTTCTCCAACATTCTTAACAGTTAACATACAACATATTTATTTGATACATGATACATTAATACATTTGCATTAATATTCCTAATTTGTGACATTTGACAAAACATAGAGCTTTTGGGGGGCATCATTAATGGTAGGAAAGTACTACTGGCATCTAGTGGGTAGACGCCAGTGATGCTCCTACAAATTTAGCAATTCAAATAGCAGCTCCTCCTCACCCTTACCTTAGAGAAAAACATGCAGCTCAAAATACCTATAGTGCTGAGGTTGAGAAACCCTGTTATAATCTGTGCAAACTAATGATTGTTTGACACAAATTTCAAGGTAAAGGGAGAACACTCATTTAAAGTTTGTCTCAACTAGCCTATTGGGAAAAGGATAAGATTGACTGAAACAAATTTTTTTTTTTTTAACAAAACAATGCTAAACTTTTTTCTGATGTGCCAATTTGGATGCAAAACACTGTTTTGATAATATCATTTTTATAGGATAATATCTTTTTTATCATTTTATAGGAAGAAGCCAGTGTTTCAATTCCTTGGACTAATTGTATTCATTATTTAAATTTTTGTAACATCTTGGAAATGGCATCTCTGAAGTATTACATAAATGTTACTTCCTTAAAGGAATTTTCCCTGTTATGCTATAGTTGTCACTGCACTCTCATGTAATGTGGTTCATTGATCTTTTCAGTGTTTCATTTTCAGCTGTTTGAAATCTACCACAAAGAGCAATTTATGTTTCTGTTTTCCATGATATGACTTTCTACTTTCCATCCTCCAATTTTTTTTTTTCCTAGACATTTGTTTGTTTCATGTCTCCAAGTCTTGACATGTATTAGGGAAAACTAATAGTATCACCATCCAAATAACCTGCAATAGTTACATCACAATTTACTATGGTCACAAACCTTTTCACAGAGTCTACATAGCGATACAATGAAACAATTTGTGTACATTTTGAATGGACCCATTCTTCTGATGATGGTGTTACAGGATTTTTGTTCATTAGTGCCTGTTGTTCTTGGTAATGCCACTTCAAAGAATGAAGACATAGACGAGATGAAGAGTGGTAGACAGCAAAGCCAAGTTTATTGAGCAATAGTACAAAGCTCCCAGAGAGGAAGGGGACCTGAGAAGGTTGCTATTTGGCTTTCAGATCTAGGGGTTTTTATAAGCTCTTTCAAGAAACTATCTTAAGCATTCTGAGTATGGGTCCCTGAAGACTGGCTGCTGAGGTGTGGCAATCAGGGTTTTGATCATGTACCTGTCTTCCTATCAGGTTATTGCTCATGTGTTGCTGGTTTTTTGGGCTGACATCTGGAGACTAACTGCCTCAACTTCTGATAGTGACCCATGTTTTATGGTTAATTGTTTTGTTTCAGGATGTTTTGCAAAAGTCATTCCTGCAGAAGCTGCTAGACAGGATGCTATTGTGGTCTTGCCTAAGCTGTCAAACAGGATGTTAGTGCAGTTCTATTGTAGCTGTCCCAGCTACCTCTTTTCTTGGTGGGGACCCTGACCCTGACTACATAAGTGTTCAATTAACCTCTAACAAAAGCTGACCCTTCTTGAGTCTATATAATCTTCATTTCACAGCTCTTCTTTCCTCCAAGGCAAGGTGGTAAGCACTGAATAGACTACCAACCTTGTTTTCTTTTTTCATTCACATGCAGTAGATGGATTAGAAAAATTATTCTCCATCTCCTATGAATTATATTAATTTTACAAACTTAAATCTAAAATATACTTTCCACTTATGACATGAGAAAGGAATCAGGGATTAATTCTCGCACTTATGACTTAAATAAGAAAACACACAAATATCTTACAGAACTTTGGTTATGTGATGCATATTTAAAAAAGACAAAACCATGTATAATATATATTTTACGAGTATTATTCCTACATATTCTTTTATTTATTTACACATATCTACTGTGCACTTACTATGTTTGAATACTAACAGGATCACTATCTTAAATATTTTAGAATTCATTACTTCTGATATATTTTGGTCATAATTACAGATGCTCAAATCAGAATGACACTCTTCTTCCTTAAATGAAAAGATATTTTAATTTTTGCTTATTTTTTCTAGAAACTAATGACTTAGAGATGAAATACAAATCTCTACTTAGAATGGTGTTTAAAATATGTTTCTTATTGTAGTTTTCATTCCAAATTTCCAAGAAACACTATTAGTCCAGAATGGCACTTTTATATGTATTAGTTGGTGTACCAATCCTTGATAGTTAATCAACAGAGAGGAAACACTATAAAACTTAAAAGAACATAAAAACAATAGTGTATATACCATTTTCTTCATCCTACTGAATCACCAACATTGTAGTTAAAATGTAGCATTGAACTTAATATGCAATACGTCCTCAATAAAAATTTTTAAATGTGTAGTTACTCTCAAATGATGAATATTTACTTATCATTTTGAATAAATTGAATAAGGTTTTGCAGTCCCAGCATTATTGACATTTAGAAGCATATAATTCCTAGTGTTGGGGGTTATCTTATAGTTTGTAGGATGATTAGTAGTATGGCTAGCCTTCACCCACTAGATATCAGCAGCAACCCCTCCTCTTTCCCAGCTGTAGCAATCAAAAAAGTTTCCAGACAATGCCAGAAACCAGTTGAAAATGACGAATCTCGGGTGATTTCTCATTAATTCTTGTAATAACTAAACAGAATGTGGAATTAAGGAGGGAAAACCTCTGATTCCTTTTGTTTGTTTTCAAAGTCTAATAGAATTGATTTCTAATCAAAAGCTATTGTTATATTTGTTTATAATTAGAAACCAATTAGGTAGTTATTTGTGTTTATTTCTAATACTTTGATCTATAAACAAAAGTTTGAAATGAGATGATTATGATCAGCTTATTCATAACCATCTAATATGTAAATAGTAATTATTAAATAAACCTCTGTGTCTATGCAAAAGGAATATTCCATAATTATTCTTTGTTTAGCATACTTAGAAAAATCATCCCTTCAACTTGCTATTGATTTATTTTTCTCTTGTTTTTCTAGTTTCTTGAGGTAGGAGCAAAGATTATTGATTTAAAACTTCTTTTTTTTTTAATTGAGATAAAATTGACATATTATATTTTATTAGTTTCAGGTATAGAACATAATGACTTGATATATGTATATATTGTAAATGATCACCACAATATATCTAGTTAACATTCATCATCTCACATAGTTATTTTTTTTTATAATAAGAAATTTTAAGACCCATTCTCTCTTAAGAACTTTTAAATATATAATACAATATTATTATCTGTATTTGCCATGCTGTACAAGAAGTACAAATATGTTGGGCATTATTTTAACTTTCCATTTTTTATCTACTTTAGTTTTAGTAATCTTACAGAATAACCTACATCAGTTTCATTATTTAATATATTTCAATGAGTTATTGTAATTAGTAAGCTCATAGGCTGCTTTTGTTGTGAAATATTTTGTTATTTCTACCTCATTTGGGCAGCAACTATGCCTTTCCACTTCTAATGTTTGTATAATAAGAATAATCCATAGAACAGTAACATCTTTAAATTTTGTTGCTTTAGTAGCTTTTTGTATAAAGAGAGCATAAGCAATGGTCTTCAAAGTCACATTTTTCCAACAACTTTCAGGTGCTTGATAGAAAAACATTAAACCTATAGGTTTCTTTATATATCATAGTTGTAGTACAGCTAGCCATATGGCTAACCTAAGAGTCTGTTATCATGGCTTTTAGAGCATTTAGTTAATATACTTGTTCTAGTTCTACAGTTCTAAGACCAGAACTGTGGTAACCTGAGGAAGATTCACTGATCTGGTGAGACCAAGGGTTCTTGATGAAGCTTAAGCTTATACCTATTTGTTTTATTATGTTTTTCATTATAGTCTTACTATAAACTGTAAAATTTTGAGTTAATCATGTGTATCTCCCCAGAGGAAATAGCAAAAACTTCCTGCCACTTATCCATTTTTTTCTCCATTTTCCTCTCTCTCACTGTCCCTCTTCTTATACCCTCCCTCTTCTCCCCCTCCTCTTCCCCTCCCACACACAAAGACTATAAAGAACTACCCAGTCCTTCTGTCCAATACAGAATGACTTATTTTAAGAATGATGGCTGCTAACAACTCACAGTTAACGTACTTGCAAGACTTGTCTTTGGCTGAGACATCATTTAAATGTTAGTATCAAATAAGTAATAAATATTTTGTGTGTGTGTCCCATGCAATATTTATATACTTAGACTAAAGTAAATACATGTATACTTACATAGAAATTTATTTATTGTTTATCAGAAATTCAAATTTAACTGGGCATCCTGTTCTTATATTTACTAAATCTGGCTACCTTATCTAAAAGACCATGCTAGAGCTCACTACCCAATCTTACCTCTCTCTCACTCTCGGATAGGTGTTATTTCATTGAATTGATCTCAGTAAACCACTTTCATTTGAATAACTGTCTCAGAGTCTGTTCTCCAGGGAAACTTATCTATGCCAGTTGATACAAATTATGGCCCAAAAAATGTAGATGCTAAAATGAAATTTTTGGAATAAAAGCATCTGCTAGCCAGTTGGCAGTAAGAACTCCATCACTGGTAATAGATGGGGTACTGAAAGTCCCTAACATGTAATAATGGTTTAGTTATTTAAACTTCCATGATGATAAACCAGCATGGGATTCTATAGGGTGGTGGGGGAAGCACTGGTTGGTGAAATATCCCAGATCTCTGGTATTAGAGAAATTTAAGAGAAACAGTAATTATGAGGACTACAGAATGGGATACTTACTGCTGAGGCCATTAATACACTGGAGGAAAAGAACAATAAAAGACTTAGAGTGATTAATTACTAACTTAAAGCAACACAGAGCATAAATACAAAATATAATCATCTCCAACATCCAGAGGGTAGAAAATATTAACATTCAGACCTGGGACTTAATTAGA
Organism: Martes martes; assembly: GCF_963455335.1. Taxonomy (NCBI): domain Eukaryota; kingdom Metazoa; phylum Chordata; class Mammalia; order Carnivora; family Mustelidae; genus Martes; species Martes martes. The sequence goes on along the minus strand of NC_137889.1, from coordinate 78,595,844 downwards.
AGCATAACAGAAATACAGAAAAATTAAATCATCAATCCAGAGTGCTATGCCAAGGGTAAGAAGCTGACTAAAAAGAAAAGTTATGGGGTACCTGGGTGGCTCAGTGGGTTAAGCCTCTGCCTTTGACTCAGGGAATGATCTCAGGGTCCTGGGATCGAGCCCCACATTGGGCTCTCTGTTCAGCAGGGATCCTGCTTCCCCCTCTATCTCTGCCTGCTACTCTGCATACTTGTGATCTGTCTTTCTGTCAAATAAGTAAATAAAATATTAAAGAAAAAAAGAAAAAGAAAAGTTATTATGAAATATAGGATGGAAAATCTGGGTTAGAAATCCTGAATCCTCAGATTTATTTTTTAACACTCTAAACCTACAAATATGGCCCTTCTTGTTAAAGGCTAGTGCTTGTCCCTTGTTTGAAGATAATCCAGACTTCCATCTTATAAAATGACTTGCAACTCCTCTAGATGAACCCTAACCTCCCTTATGCCCACTAAGCAAATAATTGAAGCTTTAATATATATTATTCAGAAAGGTGCTACTAATAAGTGTTCCTGCTAAGAGAAGAATGGGACTGTACTCCAATGAAAATGTAGGGCCTAGCCAATATACACTGTCATGAGCCATAAGTATATTCATGGGACAAAGTCCAAAAGAGAGTTAACAAAAGCGGTTAAATATAAAGTTGCATTAAAAAAAAAATGTCTATTTTTCTGGGAACACTCTTTACAATTAAGGATTTCATACCCTGACAAAGACCCTGAAGCACAGGGTTAAGATCCTGTTGGATGGCTTTTGGAAGACTGGGAAAAGTGATGGCCCACACAAAGTCCAGTAAAAATTCCAGAATTTCTGTGTGGGATTGGGGGAAAAAGAAATAAGTCCCTCAGTAAAGACAACAGATTAAAGCAGATATTCTATGTAAGACTGGAAAATCTTCCAGCTGACAATTTTCCCCTCAAAGTCCACATTTACCAACATGGTAAAGAAAGCACTGTGAGAGGGTCACCAGCATCATAGGATCAATGGCCACTCCCTATATATGCCATGTCTGATAGCAGTTGCTTGTTAGAAATGGGGATACTAGGATCTCAGAATAATAGTGTCCAGGTTGCAGTATGTATCTGTTAGAAAAAATAATAAATGCAATTATTGAAATGAGCAGAAAAAAAATAGAATGGAAAGTAGGAGCTGGATAGTCAGAGAATTATGGAGATTGTTAATAGAATACAGTGTCCCTAAGGACAAGATAGAAGACAACCTTTAAGAGTATTTTTCAATTCATGCAATCAAAAGAAATGAAGTATGGATAATTAGGATATGAAGGGCAACCAACCATATAAAATATCATAATTCCCTATACAGTTTGCAGACATGAACCATTTTTAAAACCCAGAACCCATTTACTGAAGAAAAGGACAGTTTCCCTGAGGAAAGAACCTTCAACACTGGGGAAAGTAGAATGAGTATGTCCATGGACCACTCAATAGTGATTTTCCTGATCTCTCAAATGATAATTACAACAAAGTATGAGGTAGTTTTCAGAGTCCTGTAAGGTAAGAACTATCATAGTTGTGAAGGCAAAATAGAGGTTGTTGAAAGTGGTCCTAACCTTATCAAAATAGTAAGGCAAAAGCAATGTTGCAACATAAGGGAAATGGGAGAAATCATTGCCATTCTTAAAAATTTAGAGTGTGTTGATACTTATCATACTCCCCTTAAATTACAAATCTGGTCTTTACAATAAACTGTATGGGCCCTGGACAATGGCAGTGGCTGAAATAGTAATCAAATATATCTTTGCTACAGCATGTTAACATCTACCAACACATGTCGTATATAACCATTGATCTAGAGACTGTTGTTTTGTTTTGTTTTGCTTTGCTTTGTTTGCTTTTCATTGAGGGAAGGGACCATAAGCAGTTCTCGACGATGTGGAATAAACAACAGAATATATTTCATTCTCATCCAAGAATTATACCAACTCTCCAGCTCACTGCCATAATAAAGCTCAAAAAGACCTATAATATCTGTACACTCTACATAATAGCACATTATTTCTTTCTATTGATTCAATTGTGTTAATTGGACCATATGAGTACAAAGTGAGAAGAATATTAATGGCCTTGATGATGATACAAGCACTGAGAGGGGCATGATAAATTCTACAAAAATTCAAGACCCACTAGATTAATGAATTTTCAAATAGGTCTTATAGTCTGGGTCATGTTTGGACAATACAATCCTCACCAAAGCATATGATAAATTATCAAATTAATAGATCTCATATGTCTCACTACATATTTTTTTATTAAAAAAATAGTATAATAAAAACACCTTTTCCCCCTAGCTCACACTTATGCTAACCTGGTAGGCAGGAAAAGGAAAGTTAATACCAATGGATGGAAACAAATAATGACATGGCTTAGTTCAGAAATTAATTGTCTATGTATTTGGGTACAAGTTGAAAATGGCTTATTATTATGTTACTGTCCCACTCAGAGATGGCCTTGAAAGATAGCAAGAAGCAAAAACCATCCCAATGATTAGAGGTTTGAGCCAGGCACACTCACTTTGAGTGTGTGTAAAGAAAAATGGTACACAGAATATACAGTTTTATGGGCAGTGTCAAGGTGCTGAGTCCTGTGATTAGACTTCTGAAGGAACAAGGGTTAGAAGATAAAGGACAAGAAATTCTGTAGAAGTATGTGCAAAGACATTTGGAAGTGAATATGAATTGTAAAGATCTTTGTATTGCATACTAAAGCCCATCAGATAAGCCATAAAAGGAAAAGACATTAAACTAACCAACAGGTTGGTTGGGTGGCTCAGTTGGTTAAGTGTCTGCCTCCAGTTCAGGTCATGATCTCGGGGTCCTGGGAGAGAGCTCTATGTCTGGCTTTCCACTCAGCAGGGAGTCTACTTCTCCCTCACTCTCTCCATCTCTGATCTTTCTACTCTCTTTTAAATAAGTAAGTAAAATCTAAAAAAAAAAAAAAAAAAAAAAAACCGAAATAATAGCAACAACAACAACAACAAAAGAAGCCAACAAATAACAACAAATCCCAAGTAGATGGAATGACTTGGTAAATTTACATCAGTCAGTTTCTTTCATTGGCCATCCCCGTGAAAATAAACTGGGCTCACAACCATGTTAACAAGGATGGAATCTGTAAATAAACTCAATAACATGAACCCCCTACTTATCAGTGAAAACCAAATTAGTGTTGCTGTTAAATATCAAAGCAAAAGACCCCAACACTGAGCTGTTAAGACAATACCAGTACTCAAAGAGAGCAATCAGCCCCTTGTTGAAAAATTAAATACATAAACACATTGAAACCATTAATCTCTAAAAGGTCAGGGATTTTTTTTTTTTTAAGATTTTATTTATTTGACAGACAGAGATCACAAGTAGACAGAGAGGCAGGCAGAGAGAGGAGGAAGCAGGCTCCCTGCTGAGCAGAGACCCCGATGCAGGGCTTGATCCCAGGACCCTAGGATCATGACCTGAGCCAAAGGCAGAGGCTTTAACCCACTGAGCCTCCCAGGCACCCCAAGGACACAGCATATATTAAGGGTATGGATTTTTCTTCCTTGACCACTGAGCCTCAGAGACTGCTATTATCTAATGGTCTATGGAGCATATGACCAACTAACACATGACTCTGCAAAAGAGCACATAAAATAAAGGAACACATAGGGTGCCTGGGTGGCTCAGTGGGGTAAAGCCTCTGCCTTTGGCTCAGGTCATGATCTCAGGGTCCTGGGATTGAGCCCCACATCAGGCACTCTGCTCAGCGGGGAGCCTCCTTACCCTTCTCTCTCTTTCTGACTGCCACTCTGCCTACTTGTGATCTCTGTCTGTCAAATAAATAAATAAAATCTTTAAAAAATTAAAAAAAAATAAAGGAGCACACATTGATTCAATTGAATTTTACTGATATACATAAGATCATAAGATCACTTGTCTTGTTATGTATCACACTGCCCAGAAGCTTCCAAATATAATGATGGGAAAACTTTTGAAGGGTAAACAGAGGCTTTAGCCTAGAAATGATATCCTCTAGATTAGATTTTACCCTCAAGGATATGCAGTTTACAACAAAATCAATGATATTTATTTGGCACTATATCTCTAAGAGGTAAGATCACATGTTTCCAGGAACCAAGATATGTAAATAATAGTAACTTTATTTACTTTCAATCTCAATAATCCATTTGGCAATTTATGTTTTCTATTTCTGTAACACCAGGATTTATATATGTAAATATCCTATTCCCAGAGAGAGAACACTAAATGCCAAAAGACACAACAAGAATCCCATTACATTTTAAGTTTATGTGTTTCCTGGTCCCTTAGGGCTTCTCAATGATTCCAAGAGATGAAAAGGTATGGGGAAAAAGAAAAAATCAATATCTAGGCAGGAGTAATTTTCTCTGATCATCTTTAAAAGGTAATCATCTGTTATACAATAGGAGCAAGGGAGAATACATTTGGCATCCAGGTGATCCATGGAGGTTTCTTGTTATTCCCCAGTCCCAATTAAATAGTAACTAGATGTGTGCAAGACCTTTAAGAAGGATATGACAGTTAAAGGCTCAGATCCCTTAGAGATGGGTATCTGAGTCACTCCAGACCAGATAAGATATGTGCTAATTTGAATTTTCTAAGAAGCAAACAATAAGAAGAGATGCAATATCCAAAGGCATGAGGAGTGGAGAGTGAAGGTGGGGGATATGCCTATAAAGGATAAAGTAGAGAGGTAGCAGGAGAAGCCTTAATACTACAATGCAGATTTGATACATGTGAGAGAGGGAGGGAAAGGCAATTTGTGTAGGTAGAGTCTCGAATAGCAGTAGAGCTCCAAAAAGTCTCAGGTGTGTTGCTTAGGACACTTTAGTGAGCCTCCCCTCAGCTCAACTACCACAGCTATGCTCAATTTGAGGAAGGTGTATAAGAGGAAGGCCTTGGTAGGAACCCTGAAATGGAACCAAAGAGATGTCAGCTAAAATTTGTCAGGCAATAATATTACTTGTAGCGAGTGATCTTAAAGAGAGGTCTGAGTAGAAAATCTGTGGCAGACATAATCTGTGGTAGCCCCAGCCACCTGAACAAGCAGAAAAGGGAAACTAGAATAGGTATTAAAAGGGGGAAATAATGAATATTACCTGCATACTGAGATTAGATGCAGTGCAAGATTAGATGCATGCAAGATTCTGTAGCACATTTCATCATAAGTTACATAAGTTTCCTCAGAAAATGAGCACATTCAGAATCTTTGAGCTGTTCAGAGATGGGTGATTTTATTATGTGAATCAATGCATCCCACTGACGTAAGTGGTAGATGTAGTGTTTGCTTCAGATTCCAAATTTCCCATTCCAGTATGTAGGCACTCATTTTCTGGATTCAAGAAGTGATGGCTAGCAGCTGACAGCTGAGTCCTTTACTGGGAATAGTTCTTGCCCCAAAAGACATGCAACTCTACATTTCATAGTATGTTTCCTGCAGAATTTATATATGTATGTGTGTATATCATACATGCATGAAAACACACACAGACAATATGAAAATAATCATGAATAAGGGAGTGTGAACTTCCAGAAGTTCTGATATTATCCTCACACATGCTTACATTTATGATCTGAATTCCTGCTAAATGGATCTGTGTCTTTGATTACTCACTGTAAGATTTATTGCTTTTTTGATATTGTAATATCATCATATGATGATAGATGGTTGGCTACACTTCTGATGACTATTGCTAAATGTATAGAAAAGTTGTGACCATGTATACACCTGAAACGAATATAACAACCTATGTCAACTATACTAAAAACAAAAACAAAAACAAACAAAAAACTAAAGTTTTATTGGTTTTTATAATCCTATGAATTGATATATTTTTATTAGCTCTGACTATGTCTACTATGTCAAGAAGCTAGTTTTTTCATATTGAATTATTCAGAGCAGTTGTAGTTAAAATTGTATATGCAGATGTATCATTTTTTCTTACTTATCCATGGGGCTATTTCTAAATTCTCTGTTCTTCATGATATTATTCCCTTTTACTCCCTTTGCAGTATCTTTTTTAATAGCTTTATTACTGTATAATTGACATATAGTAAGTTGCACATATTTAAAGTACACAATAATAAGTTGTAACATATGAATATACCTGATATAATCACCATAATTAAGATAATGAAAACATTGCCAACCCTAAAAATTTCTTCATGCCTCCTTATAATCTCTCCAAACCTCCCCTCATTATAGTTGCCAGGCAACAACTGATGAGAGTTCTGTCACCATAGATTAGTTTATATTTTATTTCATTTAAATATTTTAAGTAATAATGAATTTTATTTCAAATATAATCATGTAGTATATAGTCTCTTTGGTCTGTCATCTTTCATTCAGCATAAATATTTCAAGATTCTTCAGTTTGTAACATGTATCAAATGTTTATTCCTTTAATTTTTTTCATTCTTTTTTTCCTTTTTTTTTCCATTTTATTTCATTTCTTTTCAGTGTTCCGGAATTCATTGTTTATGCACCACACCCAGTGCTCTATGCAATATGTGTCCTCCATAATACTCACCATCAGGCTCAACCAACGCCCCAACTCCCTCCCCTCCAAAACCCTCAGCTTGTTTCTCAGAGTCCACAGTCTCTCATGGTTTGTCTCCCCCTCCAATTTCCCCCATCTCACTTCTCCTCTCCATCTCCCAATATCCTCCATGTTATTCCTTATGCTCCACAAGTAAGTGAAACCATATGATACTTGACTTTCTCTGCTTGACTTATTTCACTCAGCATAATCTCTTCCAGTCCCGTCCATGTTGATACAAAAGTTGGTTGATACAAAAGTTTCTGATGGAGGCATGATACTCCATTGTATATATGGACCATATCTTCTTTATCCATTCGACTGTTGAAGGGCATCTTGGCTCTTTCCACAGTTTGGCTATTGTGGACATTGCTGCTATGAATATTGGAGTGCATATGGCCCTTCTTTTCACTACATCTGTATCTTTGGGGTAAATACCCAGGGAGAATATTTAGGAGTTGTTATCATGACAACTGTGCATCAAATTGCCCATATTAAATAGAACTCCTTAAAATAATTCTCCCATTGTGTGAATCAACTAAGTCATTCAAAGGTAATAAACATTGAGGTCTTGGCCAGAAAGCAATAGAGTCAAGGGCTTCCCAGAACTAAAACTAATGCTCAATAAAGATGATCTTGCTATCTAATAAAGGGCATATACTAAAAACATTGGCATTTCATTTGGGTGAGCCTTAAGCAATTCTCACAATGTACCTTGTTTGTTTGAAGATTCTCTCTTCCTCCATGCCCACTAATCCTTTCTTTTCTTTCTAGCTCTAACTCCACTTATTTAAGTAGCAAAATGACTGTATGAGACTGAGACCTCTCTGTCCCCCAAAGTCTATATGCACTTGTGAAGTAATTCAGGAAGAGAAGGGACTCAAACTTTTAAGGCTCTTTCAAATAAAGGCATCAGAGTCACCATACTACATTGTCCCTTAGGTCAGGGACCAGCTGGATTTAGTTAATTAAGTTAGGGCAATGTTTTCAGTAGAGTGAAGAAGCTAACACAACTGTGTGAGTGAGGCCATTTGGGTCATGTCATTATCCTACTATTATAGCTTCATGTACTGAATGTATAATTGCTATTGATTTTTCATATGCCTATACTATGCAAAGTATTCTCCCTATCAGATAGAACTGCTTTTAGAAAAGTGCTATATCTTTGAGGCCCCACAAACATAATAACACATTTGAGCTATACGTCTCCATGACTAATGATTTTGCCAATTGGAACCTCTAGCAAAGGAAGACAACCTCCCTCCAGAGGAGTCCCTTGATATTGACTCATCACCTGTCTGATGTAGATTGCATGAACACCTTTAGAAAAGCAGCTTGCTACTGAGCTCTTCTAAAACAACTCCTTACCTCTGGATGCCTTGTGACACTCTGGCCTGATACTTCCATTTTGAGGCTAGAGTGGTGAGCTCAAACCTAAAAACAATGCAGGAAAGGTCAACAAGCCTTACTTGTGAAATGGAAATTATATATTCAAGAATGTAGTTGGTCAGATTGCAGGGACATGTCAGTTTTATGAAAAAGTTTTCCTTTGGAGAAAACTTTCTTACTCCATTGATGCAAGCAAAGCCCCTGGTTTAATAGGGTCTCAAATTCACAGAGGTTCCCTTAAATGTCCAGGCATGATTCACTGATGGCTTGGTTAAACTGATAGCCAGTGCTGTCCATAGGGTTGTGTTTGCCTGATCTTTGCAGTTGATTAAATTGTCATTTCATTGCTTCTTTGGGGGTAATTTTAGCTCCTCAAAGTTGTTGGCATTATTTAGGTTAAATATTGATGCTTCAGTTCAATCAGCTGACTCCAAGAAATGCAATTGTGATTTTAAAACTAATCTGTGTCATTCCTATACTATGTGTAATCTAACAATGGTGTGCCTTTCATCAGAAAAGCCACTTAACAATGGGTTGATACTAAAGGTAAGCCATCCATACCATCTGCAGTCATTTATTAAACACTGGAACATTTCCTCAGAAATCTGACTCTACCTTCCCTCATCCCCTAGAACACACACCTCATTAAGGTGCTTTGGTCAATAAACGTGCTTACCTTTAAGAAGGGATCATCTATGTTTGACCAATTATTGGTAATGATAAGAGTAAAAGAGTTTGGGCATTATAAAGAGTTATCTGAAAACACACAAAACATCTGCTAATATCTCCAGATATTCTCTCCATATTCATTCCATTAGCTGTCACTCACCCATTTCATGGGATGAATAAGTGTGATTCAATTAGTTACATGGATAAACAGGACAGATAGGACTAACTGCGCTTAGATTGTCACTCCAAAATCAAGGGCTAACCTCAATTTTTTAAAGTGAATTGGTAAGTACAAGTTTTACCAGCTGTCCAAGAGGCCAGAAAGAAGTACTGACAATGAGTGTCTCCTCACTGAGACATGCTTTACTTGAAAGAAGGCAATGCTTTTCAACACATGCATTTTTCAACATGTGCCCCCTTTTTTTCCAGGAGCAACATATGCACCCTCAAGATTTACTGTTTTGTGTCAAACATTAGTTTACCTCTCTCCTGAAAACACAGAGTGTACCTAAGTGGTGGTTAGAAGATACCACCAAGGATTTAAGAAAACACTACACTGATAAATCTTGTGGATAGTTCTCCAAAATGAGAGTTAATTAGGCAAACTTCTTCTTAGAAATTACTGACTTGTTATTTAAACAAGCAGTTATCTCTAGAATGGTAATTATCCAATTAGAAAAGGTGTTGAAAATTTGTCTCTGACTTTAGCTAAAGTGACCAATAACAGCAACTCAACCCTAGAAGATGTCTAGATCAGCCCCACCTTGCTGGCCAGGGTTGTGTAAGTGTTCTCTCTGAGCATATGAGCAATTTTTACTATATATTTTTGTACCCAGATTAATGCCTTGGCCCTGCTAGGAAGGTCAGTAAGGAAACTTAAGGAGAAATCTACCAGGTTTTGCAATAGAATCTCTGAAAGTTTATGATATTTGCTCAGCTGATTGGTTTTGTAACCCTCTGGGACATGATTGAAGTCAATACTGCAGGGTGGCCTCATCCTTCTTTTTTAGATTCCTATTGATAATAGCCTTAACTTAAGGCTGAAAGAGAGAAATTAAACAGATTTGGTTCCAGGCTGTTTGTTAGATGAATAAGAATGGTTCATGGAGTACACATACTGGGAAATGTGCCAGAAGCCAAGACAATGTAGAAATGCATGGTGATATTTTTGAAAGGAAATTGTCTATGAATGTTTCCCATTTCTGTATGTCTCCTGAGCAGAGGCATAGTCTACCTTTCTTCTGACTTGTTTTTTAAAATATATTTGTATATTAGAGAGTCCTGGAAAATAGAGTTGGGCTCTATATAGAGCAAAATACATGTTTACTTTCATCCTTTAAAGATAAATATAGTGGGGTACCTGGGTGGCTCAGTTAGTTAAGTGACTGACTTGATTTCAGCTCAGGTCATGATCTCAGAGATGTGAAATGGAGCCAGCATTGGGCACTGTGCTGGGTATGGAGCCTGCTTAAGATTTTCCCTCTTCCTTTTCCTCTGTCCATTTCCCCCCACCTAAAAAATTATGAAAGATAAACTGAGTGTGAATCCTTTAGAAGAAAGGACAGGTGGGCTTACTGTTTACTATAATATAATGTCCTATAAAGAAGAGTGGACATACTTACTATCCATTATAAAAGATGCAAATTCCCTATGTTCAGAGTTCCTTTCCTGAAACACAACCCCAATGCATAAGCACATGTCATCTGATCCTCTTCATTTTGTCCTATGTGCTTTGGAGCTTGAGATACCAGTATAAGATAATGTGGATACTCTGGCTACTGCTGTTGGTATGAGCAGTAAACAGATAGGACTAACTGCCCTTAGATTGTCACTCCAAAATCAAGGACTATCCTCAATTTTTTAAATTCAGGATTTTCATATCTTCTCTAAAGATGAATTACACCATGATACACTAGTGTGCAAACTTTTTTTTTTTTTTTTTAAAGATTTTATTTATTTATTTGACAGGCAGAGATCACAAGTAGGCAGAGAGGCAGGCAGAGAGAGAGAGGAGGAAGCAGGCTCCCCGCTGAGCAGAGAGCCCGATGTGGGGCTCGATCCCAGGACCCTGAGATCATGACCTGAGCCGAAGGCAGAGGCTTTAACCCACTGAGCCACCCAGGCGCCCCACTAGTGTGCAAACTTATTAGCTTCCAAAATAGATAAAATTTAAGACACTTGACAGTCCATGGCACCATGTCTTGTCCTTTACTTGAATTGTACTACTATTGGTATATATCAATAAACTAGAGAAATGGTGCCTAAGTCTGGAAGTATTGATTTGTAAGTCATAAATCGTAAAAAGAGTACAAAGGATAAAGAGATTTTTGCCTATTAAAAAAAGAAACAGGGAGATGGGCAGGGTTATGACTAAATACTGCTTAGATCCTTAAACTAGAATGCAGTAGCTTGTGTTCTAAGATCTCGGAAGAAGGATGGGGTATATAAACACTAATATTTATAGGAAGAATCCTGTAAAAGGTTTTTATAACACAAGTCACACAATTAAGTTTTATATGCAATGTGCTATCAAGAGTCTGCCAAAATTAACTGATTTAGTTGCCTATGTGTATGGCTATAACTTTGAATAATTCATAACACATTGTTTAGGAGAAGAGCATCATTTAAGTTCTAATACCTCTATTTCTCATACCTTAAAGATCCAGTTGGTTTAGCCAAAAAGGACTGGAATGAACACGAGGAGGATATGGAGTATATGGACTCAGAAACAAAGACCATAATGATGTTAGCAACAGATGCATATCTGACAAGACAAAATGGATGGGGCATGATTATAAACCAGGAGTACAATATCCCCCTCATAACAGAATGTCTTCAGTTGTAGGCCTTTGAGTATAAATATTACAATATGAAGATATAGTGGTTATTTCTTTCTTCTTGTTTTTTTTTTTTTTTTTTTTTTTTTTACTATGGGCATCTGATTTAGATATATAAGCCTTGGGATAATCTCCTCACCCCATTCCAGCTTAAATAAAGCCTATCCAAACTTATATTACATCAGGTGTAACTGTGTATTTATTGACTCCCTCTTGAAAATTTATGAAGCCATATCTATTCTCTGTTTATTTGTTAGTTTTATTTAACACAAAGACTCAGCATAAGGAATTATTCAGCTGTTACATTTATACACATTTATTATAAAGGTATCTTAAATTTAGAGATTTATCATCAACATTTCATCAAAGTAAGCTTAGGAATCTATTTGTTTCAAGTGAGTTCTTGGTCCTAGCTAGGTATTTGAAAACTGGAAATGGAAATATTAGCATTTAAGCTCATATTTTGAAAAAAATGAAATTTTTGAAATCTGTATAAAAATAAGTAATATTAATGAATTTGACTTTACAAGTACAAGTACAAAGAAGGAAATGTTTCTCAATTAAGCATAGTCTATTAATAAAGATACTTGTTCTGGGGAAATGACAGTGATAGAAAGACTCGTTAACTTATCAATAAGAGGAATTTTATTTTTTAATTGCTGTCAGCAAATATCCCATAGAGGCTAGAAGGTCATAGTGAGAAAAGGAGCAGAAGCCAGGTTGTTCAGGAGAGTCAAATAACAAGATCCATAGAATTTTCACATGGGGCAGTCTCATCAGGCTTCCTCTATAAAATGGGTATAATATTCTAATATACTTTGTTTACAATACTTTTGAAAATATTTAAATTTCTGTCTGACATGTAATTATCATTCAATAAAATGTTAACTGTTTTTATTTATACTTTCAATAGACATTTTTATAACTGATTCTGCTGTGGAAATTGTCTTGGTTTAACTAAAGTTCTTAAAAGTGAAAATTAAAATTAAATAAGTTATAATAAAATAAAACAAATATTGAACTGTCAAAATATATGTTTTCAACCAGGTATACTTACAATAACAGTAATAACTAAATAAAATATATTATCACTTTGGAAAGGGCTAGGTTCATTTAAGATGACCCATTTGGGGGGCTCCTGGTTGACTCAGTTGGTTAAGTGACTGATGTTTTTGGCTCAGATCATGGTCTCATGGATCACAGGACAAGCTGGCACCAGGATCCATGTTCAGTGGGGAATCTGCTTGATGATTCTCTCCCTCTGCCCAATCCCTCAAATAAATAAGTAAGTAAACAAATGAATGAATGAATGAATGAATAAAAGATGACCCATTTGGCAGGTGCCTTGGTGGGTTCAGTTGGTAAAGTGTCTGGCTTTTGACCTCAGTTCAGATCTTGATCTCAGGGTCATGAGTTTAAGCCCCATGTTGGAGCCCAGCATGGAGCCTACTTAAAAAAAAAAAAAAAAAAAAAAAAAAAAAATTGCATACCTTGTTCAAAAGTAGTGGAGCTACACATCAGTCCCTGCGAGCCTGTGGAGTTTTAGGCAATGCAGCATTTCCTCACTGGGTCATTCCAGGTCTATTATTGTATTTTAGGTTCTCCAGAAGCAGATCCTAAGGCAAGGATTCAAGTGCAAGTAATTTATACAGAATAGTAAGGGAATGAAGAAGGTTAGAAAAGTAGAGTAAGCCATTGATCCCAGTCCAAGTTCTATAGAGTGTAACCTCAGCCTAATTCATCAGAGGAATTTTGGAGTGTAAGTTAGCTCTCAGTAAGGTTGATGTGGTTTTCATACTTTCAAATACATTCCTCTTTTCATAACTGCTTCCTTCAGGAGGTGATATAAATTCCCAGGCACTCCAGGCCATCCCTTCATCTGAATAGAGATGTAATTAGCTCAAGAGCATTCCTCAGAAAAAGACTTCTAAATGCTTGTTGTGATTGAAAGAAAAACAAAATAGGTCAGGAGGTACATTCAAATAGTAAAACTGAATTAGACAATGTTCTAGTTATCTATTTCTGTGGAGTCTCACATAAAAGCTTAATGGATTAAAACAGTTTTGTTGTATCTCATCATTTTGTTGGGCATGTATTCTGGCCAGCCTCAGCTGGTTGATTCTCCTGTTCCATGGGACATTGAAATACACTACATGGTGGTATTCAGTTGGCAGATGGGCTGGTATGGACAACCCATTAATAAGCTTTATTCACATATTTGCATCCTTTGCTAAGATGTTTGGAAGGCTGGCTTAGATAGGACTGTGGATTAGAACACCTACACAATAACATTAAGGGGACATGGGTGGAGCATCATCACTGCTCTCTATGTCACCCATCCAGCAGTCATTCTTTACCTTTTTCCTTATTAAGGAAATGTGATTTTATTCAGCAAATGAGTAGTAATATGTTTAGGAAAATTGGCCCTTCCTCAACCCTTGTAGAAAGTGTGGATCATTCAATGTTAATCACAGTAATCCCATTTTCCTTCCTTGTGGTTATTTTAGGTCTTGGGCATATGAAAGAGGAGATATTTGTTGTGAACACTTGGGGAAAATATGTCCTTAAATGTATAAAGTTATACACTTAAGGAAAAATAAACATTTTCTCTTTCTCCAAATTGCTGCAAGAGACTGGAATGTCTCGAACTGTAACAATTGTTTTACAACTATTAGGGTGTAAAGCTGTGGACAAAAGCCGGGATGCTGAAGATGGCAAAACAATCACATAAAATGCTTGTGCAGTTTTGCTGACATTAATTTACCTACTGAATTAATGTGCTCTGGAATTGTTTGTTGTATGAAATAATAAATCTGGATACATTTCCTTTAGGATAATATGAGTTCCCAGTATTTAACAACTTCTAATATTCTGTTACTTATGGCCAAAAGCATCTTAAATGATATCTCTGTCATAATGTGTTATTATAAAGTCAATTTAGTGGATTGCAATAAGCAATATAAAGACTATCATAGCCTAAGTTAGATGAGGCTAGGGTGGAGTAGAACAGGATAGGACAGTGTAGGATAGGGTAGACTAGAAATCAGAGTGCAAGAGGTGTAGTAAGTATCAGATCTATTTAAAGATAGAGTTGTTTCTATTATGTATACTAACACATACAGTGTATTATATATTCTAGTGAAAATTACGTTTCTTCGAATCTTTTAAATTTCTGATCTTTCATAAACTAAGTCTTCAAATTTGAATACAGAACAAGAACTTGAACATCTGAACATGGATAGTATTAATGTATTAAGAACTTCCTAAAAATGGGAGTTTGAATTTTGATAATTCATAAATATAAACCAAACCATTCTAAAAAATTGTTGTTTGAATGTGATGGATAACAAAACTATATTTAAAAAAAATATATCAGTATCTAAATTTCTTTTTTTTTTTAAGATTTTGTTTATTTATTTGATGGAAAGAGACAATGAAAAGGGAACACAAACAGGGGAAGTGGGAGAGAGAGGAGCCAGTTTCCTGCTGAGCAGGGAGCCAGATATGAGGCTCCATTTCAGGACCCTAGGATCATGACCTGAGCTAAAGGCAGACACTTAATGACTGAGCCACCCAGGCACCACCAGTTTCTGAATTCCTATCCATACATGTTTTTACGTTAGTCAACAGGCTTAAAAGTTTGCAAAACTATAATCAGAGCCTGGTGGTGGGTATTATGGAGAACACTTATTGCATGGAGCACTGGGAGTGGTGCATAAACAGTGAATGCTGGAACACTGAAAATAAATAAAATAAAATAAAATGGAAAAAAAAAGAAAACAATCATAATAGGGATTATTCAAACAGAGGGTACCAGAGCTATAATTAGAGTCTTCTGAACCACAGATGTGGAGAAGATCTGCAACTGATTAGAAGGGGATATTTCCAGAAGGCCAGAAGAGACAAAAGTGACTAAAGAGGGAGGCACAGGCATGAAAGTCATAGCTAATGCAAGGTAACCACTCCAAAGACCTCAGTTAACAAGAGATTTCAAATAATACTGGGATTCCAACTCTCAGGCTTTAGAGGTGATGTCCACATTTGGAGTCTTGAGGAAAGTTTGAGACTGGGATTTTCATCTCAGTGCCCAACATTTGATGGTAGAGTGAAAATATAAACCTAAGACTTGATACCCACTTGAGTTACCAAGTGTGAAATAAGCTTTTAAGAATGACATCTAGAACATTTTAGGTTTCATATTGCCATTTTCTTACTAAAGATCTATTTTTTTTATATTAAGGTAAATTTGCCAATTTTATGAAAATATCCTATAAAATAATCAATAGGGAAATTGTGTAGTCTATACCTTTTTTTACATTTTTAAATTTTTTATTATTTATTTTAGAGAGAGACAGAGAGAGTAAGAGCAGGGGGAGGGGCAAAAAGAGAGGTAGAGAGAGAATCCTCAAGCAGACTTCCTGCTGAGCAGGGAGCCCAGTGTGGGACTTGATCCCAGGATATTGAGATCATGACTTGAGCTGAAATCAAGAGTCAACTGCTCAACTGACCAAGCTACCCAGGCTCCCCACTTCCTCACATTTTAATTTATCAAGAGTGCTTGAATAATATGTTAATTAACAAAGGTAATTTTCCATAGAACACATGTATGTGTAATTGTGGAAGTTCAACAAAGAATACTTCTATATGAAAACAAAAGAAAGTTTTAGATAAACTGTTAAAAATTATAAAGAAAGGCATAAGGAAATAAATTTTCAATATAATCAAAGTTAAAAGTAGTTGGCAATCAGAGAAATTTTGTGACATTCATAACAAGAATTAAAATGTATATTTTATGAGCTTATACAAACAAATAAATACATATTTAATAAAAACCACCTAATGAGGGTTGTCTGGATGGCTCAGTTAAGTATCTGATGTTTATTTTGGCTCAGGTCATGATCTCAGGATACTGAGATTCAGCCCCATATCAGCTCCACACTAGGAAGAGAGCCTGCTTAAAATTCTCTCTCTTTCCCTCTGCCCTTCCTCCCACTCTCAAATAATTATATAAATAAATAAAATCTTTAAAAGAAGAACCTAATTAAATAAGATGAGGGAAACAAGAAAGGGAGACAAACCATAAGAGACTTTGAAGCTCAGGAAATAAACTGAGAGTTGCTGGAGGTGAGGGGATGGGAGGGATGGGGTGGCTGGGTGATGGGCATTGGAGAGGGTATGTGCTATGGTGAGTGCTGTGAATTGTATACGACTAATGATTCACAGACCTGTATCCCTGAAACAAATAATACATTAATGTTAATAAAAAAATAAAAAAATAAAAAAAACAATTAAAATGATCTGAAGATTTAAAGAATTTATTTCAAAAGTCAATATATTTTATATTCACAGATAATTGAATGATAGCCACATAAAACTTAGAATTAGATTGTCTATCAGTCATAAATATTGATTGTACTGAGAATAATGAAAATGTAGGAAAATAGATACTTTCTGACAATGCAGGACTATAAATTAGTGTAAGGTCATTGAAGTGCAAAAAATCAGCACCTATTACCATTTTAAAAGTGAATACCTGTAGAACACAGCAATTCTAAGAATATTTTTTTCAAATTTAAAAATAAAGTTTATTCAAATAACTTCTGAATATTTAATATAATATGATATTAAATACTTATTTCTATTTTAGGATCATTATAGAATCAAATATCAGACTATTTCTACAGAATATATATGATGGAGTTTAAGAGAGACTACATTATTAATTGAGAAATATTACTTCTTATTTAATTATTTTAATATATTTTATACTATCCATATTTAATTTCAATCATTGTCATTCTAACTTTTGCTTTAAAGAGAATGCATTGATATATACACATATAAGTATTTGGAGCAGGGATTTTGAAGTTTTTGAAGTTTTTGAAGGGTGTCCTTTACTTAAACCCAACACATGGTATACAGAGCTCTCACCAAGCTGTGGCCCTGGGCTGCCTCCTTCTACATCCTAGTAATTACACCTACAAAGAATTTGGTGGATTTTCCTAAAAAAACAGAACCTCTAGCATTCAGTGTTAAGATAGCAAATACATGTAGTCAAATATTACACATTTTTTTTTCTTTTTAAGATGGAGCTACAGTAAAATTATAAAGATTATGACCATACACACATGTATGTATAACTCCTCCATCTAGGGTGCCTGGGTGGCTCAGTCAGTTAAGTGTCTGCCTTCAGCTCAGGTCCTAATCCCAGGGTCCTAAGTTTGAGCCCCACATTGGTCTCCCTGCTAAATGGGAAGCCTGCTTCTCCCTCAACCCTTCTCCCCTCCTTGTACTCTCTCTCTCTCAAATAAATAAATAAAATCTTTAAAATAAGACAACTTCTCCATCTCTTTGTTACTCAGATGACACTGAAATATCTCTGGAGTAACAGTGAATTATCATCTACTTATGAATATAAGTGCTTCTTCACTATAGATAAGCATGAACTATCTATAAAAAATGCTAATTCAAACCAGAAAATTTCCCAAACTAATCATTCACTTTATGTCTTGGAATATTAAAAAAATATGAAAGTTGAATTATTTTATACTGAAACTGCTGCCACATTGCAGACTTAATCAGAAACATAAGCCAATTTCAGTGATAAGAACTCTTTCCAAGAAATGTGTAAAATATTTAATACAAAAAATTTTAAATATTTACTTGTAGTTTCTTGAAACATTTATTTATTTAAGCATGCATTGGTAAACCTCCTCAATATGTTTTTACTGAAGAAATATTCTCTTTGTAGAATAATTTGTAAAGGCAGAAAATTAATGTGTTTTTATTGGGCTGTAGAGAAATGGCACCTTAACAGCTTTACCATTTTAATGTACGTCTATAGTTCAAATGAGTGTATTTTATACTTCAGTGCTTAGAATGTGAATCATTAAAGAGCTTATTTGTTTAATTTTTGTGACATATGTTATATTTTTTCTTCTGTTAAGAATACAAAATTACATATCTTTTAAATTGTTTTGTTACTTCCATACTTTTTCATTTAAATGAACCCTGTTGTAATAATGTTTTAGATATGTTACTTCATGTTGTATTTATATCATTTGATATTAATTTAAAGGTTCTTTAAAGAAACTTAAAAAGACTTATTTTTTGAAGCTTTACTATGAGTTCGATTATTCAGTGACTAATAGGGTATTTATTTATTTAAAAAGTAAGGTTTACTGGTTTGCAATATTAAATACAGTTCTGCAAATCTTCTGATAGTCCATGGACAATTATTTCAGAGGAGTTTAAACCAACAGGTAAGTATCATAAAAATTGCTTATAAACTACTTTATAAGAAATTACTTTAATTGATTTTCTTGATTTCCCTCTTAACAAAAACTTATTTCAATTTATTAAATACAACTTAAAATGAACAAAATTTCAAGAAAAGGAAAAAAAATGTGCTCTTCAAGAAGATTTGAGAAACTTTCTGTAAAGGGAGAGAGAGTATTTCAGGTTTTCTGGGCCAGATGGTCTCAATCACAACTACTCATTTCTGCCATGTTAGTACTACTGTAGCCACAAATAATACTTTTAGGAATGGATGGCTATATTCCAATAAAATGGTATTTATAAAAATAGGCTACTGGCCAAATTTGGTCTGCCGTAGTCTGCCAACTCCTGCTCCAGAGCAGTACCTTCTTAAGTGTGGTCCACAAATGAGCACTATCAACATCCCTTGAGCGTCTTAAAAATGCCAGTTATTAAACCTTACCTTACTCAGACCTACAAAATCAGCATTTTGGAGTGTGGGTTCCAACAACCTGTAATGTGACATGGCCTCTATCATTTCTATAGCTTTTTAAAACACAGATTCTGAGGCAAACCTAGAGATTCTGATTTATCAGGTTTCAGTTGGACATTTCTAATAAGCCCCAGGTAACTTCAGTGGGGCTGGTCTTCTAACCACACTTTAAATAGTACTGTTCCAAAAAGCACTTAGGTTTTACTACATATCTTCCTGCCCTAAATAACTCATGTTATGTTTTATTTTTGAGTGAAAATAGCTTCATTCATTCACTGATTCTTTTATAAATATAAATACATATAAATATAAAAACCACATATTTGCTAAGAAACTACCATGTGCATGTATGAAAAATTTAAAGTTGGATAACAAAGGCCTCGATTTATGTTATTATAAAATATTAGAGTATAACAATTCAGTTTAAATGACCAAAACTTTTTAAAAAATTTATTTGAGGGGCACCTGGGTAGCTCAGTGGGTTAAAGCCTCTGCCTTTGGCTCAGTTCATGATCCCAGGGCCCTGGGATCAAGCCCCACATTGGACTCTCTGCTCTGTGGGGAGCCTGCTTCCTCCTCTCTCTCTGCCTGCCTCTCTGCCTACTTGTGATCTCTGTCAAATAAATAAATAAAAATATTTTTTAAAAACTTATTTGATTTATCAAGTCAATCATTATTGTGCGTTACTTGCAATATTGTCAGTTTCTGTGCTAAGCAGTAGTTACACAAAAGCCAGCAAACAAAATTCCCAGCACTCAAGGAACTTAGAAAATAATAGAAGTGTAAAAAAAAAAAAAAAAAAAAAAAAAAAAAAAAAACCACTACCACCAACAACAGATATGTTCTCTACAATGCATAAGCTATCAGACTTCAGTTGACATCTAAGTGATGTGACCTATAGTTTACTAGCTAGAATGAGCATTCCAAACAGATAAAAAGACCATCCAAAAATCCAAAAATCCAAGGAAGCAAAATTGCACAGTGAATGGTAAGGAACTGAAGTAATTTAATAAAGTCTGGGCATAGATGATGGACATATTGGAAATGCAAAACATAGGTTTAATATGTAACCAGGACATCTCTGGAGACCTTGAACATTTTGAATTTTGGGACAGTGGTTATCCCCAACTTAGAGCCCAATTAAGAATGCTATTAGGGGAGTCATTTGATAAGATTTGGATTATAGGAAGATCTCTCTTGCAAAATGTGAAGAATTAATGGTAGAAGACAAGACAAGCAGATTAAAAAAGAGAGAGGGAGAAAGAGAGAGAGAGAGGTTTCTAATTTTGAATGCTACTAAGTAAACAGAATTGCCAGGTTGGGTACATGGCACTTCATGAGGCCACAGTTAAGGCTGACATTCAGATTTTTGGCTTCTTGCCATGGCCACATTTTTAAAATTATTTAGAATCCAACTCACATGCCACCTCCTGGGTATGGCTTCTACTAACCACCTTGTTTACTTGTACCCTATCATAGTTATTCTCCAACAGAGTAGTTTATTTTATCTTCATAATGCTTAGTTAAACTGAAAAATTATTAATATATATTTTTTTCCACTTGATTTTTGTTCTGTTCTTCCATCTAGCATTTAAGTTCAGGAAAATTGAGAGTTATTCTGTTACTCATCACTACAGCATAGTGCCTAGAGAACTGAATCTTAGGTCAAAATATGTGTGACAAATAATGCATGTATAAACAATGTCACCTAGACAACTATATGGTGATACAAATGATCAAAATGATCATTACAGAAGAAAATCATATTTTGTGCAATGGGAGCATCCAGGGAGATTTCTGGTAGACATTTAAATATATTGATATTATAGATCTTACAGTCATCAGTGATGACTGAAGCTATAAAAAGGTGATCTTTAAGGGGAAAATGTACAAAGGGAGAAAAAGACTATAAATGGCACCCAAGGAGAAGATATTTGCAAATGACTAACCTGATAAATTAATACTATTCAAAAATATACAAAGGAACTTATAATACTCAACACCTAAAATATTAATCATCCAATTCAAAAATTGACAGAAGACATGAATAGACATTTCTTCAAAAACCTCCAGATGGCTAACAGACACATGAAAAGATGCTCATCATTACTTATCATCAGGGAAATTCAAATCACAACTGCAATAATATATCACTCCATACCTCTCAGAATGGCTAAAATCAAAAACATGAGAAACAACAAGTGCTAGAGAGAAGATGTGGAGAAAAAAGAACACTCATGCACTATTGGTGAGAAGGCAAATGCGTGCAGCCACATGAAAAAGAGTATTGAGGCTCCTCAAAAAATTAAAAATAGGCTGGGAGGAGTCAAGATGGTGGAGGAGTAGCAGACTGAGATGGCATCAGGTCACAGGAGTTCAACTAGATAGTTATCAAAACATTCCAAACACCTAAAAACCCAACAGGAGATTGAAGAGAAGAAGAACAGCAGTTCTAGAAACAGAAAGTCAACCACTTTCTGAAAGGAAGGACGTGCAGAGAAGTGAATCCAAAGTGATGGGATGATATACCATGGGGGAAGGGCTGGTTTCCAGCAAGCAGTGGGGCAATGGAGCACAAAATTTGAACTTTTAAAACTCTGCTCCATTGAGGACACCATTCCAGAGGCTAAACTGGGGGAAGGGGGGGAGGATGAAGCTATTGTGGGGACAGTGTGGTCTCTGGTCCCAGGGGGTCACAGAAGGATCAGGGTGTTCAAGTGTAGCAGAGCTCACAGTTACCAGAGTGGGTAAGCTGGCTACAGAGATGGAGCCGAGGAGTGAGCGTTCAGCTTGGGGTTACCTTAAACTGTGACCCGTGGCACAGTCAGGCCACTGCTCTTTGAATACGGACCCCACAATTGGCAGATCTGGAGTGACTCACCTTCATCCATGAGAAGATCAGAGCAGAAGAAATCTTCTGGGTTTGGAGACTCCAAACGGGGCTGTGTGCCAGAGACAGAAATGCTCCATCACAGGCTGGGTGATCTTGGAGTGTGGCTGGAGACCAGAGAGATGAGAGTGATTAACCACTTTTCTCTGAGGGCACAATGAGGAGTAGGGCCCCTACCTCTTGGCTCCTCTGGGGCAGAGATTGGGAGGCTGCCATTTTCATTCCCATCCTCCAGAGCTCTACAGAAAGTGTTGAGGGAACAAAAGATCCTAAGAGCAAACCTGAACAAATTACTTAGCCCAGCTCCTGGCAAGGGCAGCAAAATTCTGCCTCAGACAAAGACATTTGAGAATCACTATAACAGGTCCATCCCCTAGGAGATCAGCAAGAACATCCAGCCAAGACCAAGCTTACTGATCAAGGAGAAGAGCCAAATTCCAGAGAAGGGGAAAGCAAAGCATGGAATTCAAGGCTTTCTCCCCATGATTCTTTATTAAGTTTTTTTTTTTTTCTTATTAGTATTTTTTAAGCTATCCCTCTTTCTTCTTTTAACATTTTTAAACTAGTTTATCTTAACAATACCTTTCTAAAAAAAAATCTTTTTAAACCTTCGTTGTTATACAAAAAGGGATTTTCATCTAAAAAATTTTGGGATACAATTACTTCTAATAGACCAAAATATACCCTAAGTCTAGCAAAAGGCTTTGTTCTAGTCTCCAGCCTGAGCAAATTCTCTCCACTTTCTTTTTCCAACCAACTCATCTTATCAATTCCTTCTTTTAGAATTTTTTAAAAATTTTCATCTTTACAGTCATACCCCATCCCTTCATCATGTTTACCCTTATTTTTGAATATATATATATATATATATATATATATATATATGTGTGTGTGTGTGTGTGTGTGTGTGTGTGTGTGTTTCTTTCTTTAAAATTTTGGGAGGTAGTTTCTTCTAAGAGACCAAAATACACCCAAAATCAAGTAGGTGGCACTGTTCTATTCTGTCTAATGTGCGTGTGTGTGTGTGTGTGTATATATGCATATATATATACATATATATATATATATAAAGATTTTATTTCTTTATTTTAGACAGAGAGAGAGATCACAAGTAGACAGAGAAGCAGGCAGAGAGAGGGGGAAGCAAGCACCCTGCCAAGCAGAGAGCCCAATGTGGGGCTTGATCCCAGGACCCTGAGACCATGACCTGAGCTGAAGGCAGAGGTTTAACTCTCTGAGCCACCCAGGGGCCCCTATATTTCCCTTAAATTTATTTTTTACCCCTTTTCTTTTCCCCCAATGTGGGGTCTCTTCTGATTTGGTTAACACATACTTTTTTCTGGGGTCTTTGCCACCCTTTCTATGTTTTATTCTCTCATTTATATATTCTTATCTGGATAAAAGGACAAGGTGGAAAAACTCACCACAAAAATAAAATAAAATAAAATAAAAAGAACAAGAGGCAGTACCAAAGGCTAGGGACATAATCAATATGGACATTGGTAATATGTCAGATCTAGAGTTCAGAATGACAATTCTCAAGGTGATTGCTGGGCTCAAAAAAGGCATGGAAGATATTAGAGAAACCCTGTCTGGAGAAATAAAAGTGCTTTCTGGAGAAATAAAAGAACTAAAATCTAAAAAATTTGAAATAAAAAAAGCCATTAATAAGTTGCAATAAAAAAAAAGGAGGCTCTTACTGCTAGGATAAAAGACGAAGAAGAGAGAATTAGTGATATAGAAGACCAATGATGGGGAATAAAGAAGCTGAGCAAAAGAGAGACAAACAACTACTGGACCACGAGGGGAGATTCAAGAGATAAGTGATAAATTAAAGAGATAAGTGATACCATAAGACAAAACAATATTAGAATAAATGGGTTCCAGAAGAAGAAGAAAGAGAGAGAGGGGCAGAAGTTATATTAGAGTGAATTATTGTAGAGAATTTCCCTAATATGGCAAAGGGAAAGCACATCAAATTCCAGGAGGCACAGAAAATTCCCCTAAAAATCAGTAAAAATAGGTCCACATCCCATCATTTAATAGTAAAACTTGTAAGTCTTAGTGACAAAGAGAAAATCCTGAAAGCAGCCTGGGACAATAAGCCTGTAACATACAATGGTAAAAATATCAGACTGGCAGCACACTTATCCACAGAGACCTGTCAGGCCAAAAAGAACTGGCATGATATATTCAGAGCACTAAACGAGAAAAACATGGAGCCAAGAATACTATATCCAGCTAGGCTATCATTGAAAATAGAATGAGAGATAGAAAGCTTCCAGGGCAAACAAAAACTAAAAGAATTTGTAAACACCAAACCAGCTCTACAGAAAATATTGAAAGGGGTCCTCTAAGCAAAGAGAGAGCCTAAAAGTAGTAGACCAGAAAGGAACAAAGGCAATATACAGTAATAGTCACCTTATAGGCAAAACATTGGTACTAAATTCCTATCTCTCAATAATTACCCTTAATGTAAATGAGTTAAATGCTCCAATCAAAAGACACAGGGTATCAGAATGGATTAAAAAACAAAACAAAACAAAACAAACATCAATATTATGTCTACAAGAATCTTATTTTAGACCCAAACTCACCTGCAGATTTAAAGTGAGGGGGTGGAAAACAATTTACCATGCTAAAGGACATCAAAAGGATGCTGGGGTGGCAATCCGTGTATCAAATCAATTAGATTTTAATCCAAAGATGATAATAAGAGATGAGGAAGAACACTATATCATAATCAAAGAGTCTGTCCAACAAGAAGATCTAACAATTTTAAATATCTATGCCCATAACATGAGAGTGGACAACTACATAAGCCAATTAATAACAAAATCAAAGAAACACATTGACAATAATACAATAATAATAGGGGACTTTAACACTCCCCTCACTGAAATGGACAGATCATCCAAGCAAAAGATCAACAAGGAAATAAAGACCTTAAATGACACACTGGACCAGATGGACATCACAGATATATTCAGAACATTTCATCCCAAAGCAACAGAATACACATTCTCCAGTGCACATGGAACATTCTCCAGAATAAATCACATCCGGGGTCACAAATCAGGTCTCAACTGGTACCAAAAGATTAGGATCATTCCCTGCATATTGTTAGACCACAATGCTCTGAAGCTAGAATGCAATCACAAGAGGAAAGTTGGAAAGAACTCAAACAATTGGAGGCTAAAGAGCATACTACTAAAGAATGAATGGGTCAAGCAAGAAAATAAAGAAAAATTGAAAAAAAAATCATGGAAACAAATGATAATGAAAACAGAACGGTTCATTATCTGTGGGACAAGCAAAGGCAGTCCTGAGAGGAAAATATATAGCGATACAAGCCTTTCTCAAGAAACAAGAAAGGTCTCAAAAACAGAACCTAACTGTACACCTAAAGGAACTGGAGAAAGAACAACAAAGAAAGCCTAAACCCAGCAGGAGAAGAGAAATCATAAAGATCAGAACAGAAATCAATGAAATATAGGAAGGACCCAAATAAATAAAATCATGAATGAAAGAGGAGAGGTCACAACCAACACCAAAGAAATACAAACAAATATAAGAACATATTATAAGCAACTATACGCCAGCAAATCTGACAGTCTGGAAGAAATGGATGCATTCCTGGAGACATATAAACTACCACAACGGAACCAGGAAGATATACAAAACCAGAACAGACCCCTAACCAGTAAGAGGATTGAAACAGTCATCAAAAATCTCCCAACAAGCAAGACCCAGGGCCAGATGGCTTCCCAGGGGAATTCTACCAAGCATTTAAAGAATAATTAATTCCTATTCTCCTGAAATCATTACAAAAAATATAAATAGGTGGAAAACTTCCAAACTGATTTTATGAGGTCAGCATGACCTTGATCACCAAACCAGACAAAGACACCATCAAAAAAGAGAATTACAGGCTAATATATTTGATGAACACAGATGTGAAAATTCTCACCAAAATACTAGCCAATAGGATCCAACAGTACATGGAAAGGATTATTCACCACGACAAAGTGTAATTTATTCCAGGGCTGCAAGTTTGGTTCAACATCTGCAAATCAATGTGATGCAATACACTAATAAAAGAAGAAAAACAAGAATCATATCATGCTCTCCACAGATGCTGAAAAAGCATTTGACAAAGTACAGCATCCTTTCTTGATCAAAACTCTTCAAAGTGTAGGGATAGAGGATACATACCTCAATATCATCATCACATCATCACAGATACTCACTGTGAAAAACCCACAGTGAGTATCATTCTCAATGGAGGCAAACTGAGAACTTTTATGCTAAGGTCAGGAACATGGCAAGGATGTCCACTATCACCACTGTTATTCAACATAGTACTAGAAGTCCTAGCCTCAGCAAACACACAACAAAAAGAAATTAAAGGCATTCAAACCAGCAAAGAAGGCAAACTATCACTCTTTGCAGATGATATGATAGTTTCTGTGGAAAACCCAAAAGACTCCTCCCCAAATCTGCTAGAACTTGTACAGGAATTCAGTAAAGTGTCAGGATATAAATAAATCCACAAAAGACAGTTGTGTTTCTATACACCAACAACAAGACAGAAGAAAGAGAAATTAAGAAGTCAATCCCATTTACAATTGCACCCAAAACCATAAAATACCTAGAAATAAACCTAACCAAATAGGCAAAAAATCTGTACTCAGAACACTATGAAGTACTCATGAAAGAAATTGAGGAAGACACAAAGAACTGGAAAAATGTTCCATGCTCATGGATTGGAAGAACAAATATTGTGAAAATGTCTATGCTACCTAAAGCAATATACACATTTAATGCAATCCCTATCAAAATCCCATCTTTTTTTTTTTTTTTCAAAGAGATGGAACAAATAATCCTAAAATTTATATGGAACCAGGAAAGACCTCTAATAGCCAGAGGAATATTGAAAAAGAAAGCCAAAGTTGGTGGTATCACAATTCCAGACTTCAAGTTCTATTACAAAGCTGTCATCATCAAGATAGTATGGTACTGGCACAAAAACAGACATAATAGATCAATGGAACAGAATAGAGATCCCAGAAATAGACCCTCAACTCTATGGTCAACTGATCTTTGACAAAACAGGAACGAATGTCCAGTGGAAAAAAGACAGTCTCTTCAACAAATGGTGTTGGCAAAATTGGACAGCCACATGCAGAAGAATGAAACTGGACCATTTCTTTACACCACCACAAAAATACACTCAAAATGGATGAAAGGCATCAATGTGAGACATGAATCTATCAAAATCCTTGAGGAGAACACAGGTGCCAACCTCCTCAACCTCAGCCGCAGCAACTCTTTCCTAGAAACATCACTAAAGACAAGGGAAGCAAGGGCAAAAATGAACTATTGGGACTTCATTAAGATGAAAAGCTTTTGCACAGCAAAGGAAACAGTCAACAAAACCAAAAGATAACTGACAGAATGGGAGAAGATATTTGCAAATTAAATATCAGAAAAAGGGCTAGTATCCAAAATCTATAAAGAAATTATCAAACCCAACACCCAAAGAACAAATAATCCAATCAAGAAATGGGCAGAGGACATGAACAGACATTTCTGCAAAGAAGACATCCAGATGGCCAAAAGACACATAAAAAAGTGTTCCACATCACTCGGCATCAGGGAAATACAAATCAAAACCACGATGAGATACCACCTCACACCAGTCAGAATGGCTACAATTAACAAGTCAGGAAATGACAGATGCTGGCGAGGATGCAGAGAAAGGGGAACCCTCCTACACTGTTGGTGGGAATGCAAGCTGGTGCAGCCATTCTGGAAAACAACATGGAGGTTCCTCAAAAAGTTGAAAATAGAGCTATCCTACAACCCAGTAATTGCACTACTGGGTATTTACCCTAAAGATGCAAATATAGTGATCCGAAGGGCCACTGCACCCGAATATTTATACCAGCAATGTCCACAATAGCCAAACTATGGAAAGAACCTAGATGTCCATCAACAGATGAGTGGATAAAGAAGCAGTGTATATATATACACAATGGAATAATATGCAGTCATCAAAAGAAATGAAATCTTACTATTTGCAATGACGTGGATGGAGTTAGAGGGTATTATGCTGAGAAAAATAAGTCAATCAGAAAAAGACAATTATCATATGATCTCTCTGATATGAGGAATTTGAGAGGCAACATGGGGGTTTTGGGGGGTAGGGAAGGAAAAAATGAAATAAGATGTGATAGGGAGGGAGACAAACCATAAGAGACTCTTAATCTCATAAAACAAACTGAGGGTTGCCAGGGGAAAGGGGTAGGGAGAGGGTGGTTGGGTTATGGACATTGGGGAGGGTATGTGCTGTGGTGAGTGCTATGAAGTGTATAAGCCTGACAATTTATAGATCTATACTCCTGGGGTTAATAATACATTATATGTTAACAAAAGAATTAAAGAAAATTAAAATAGAACTACCTTACAATTCAGCAATCTTTATGCAAAGATTACAAGAACATTAATTCAAAGGGATATGTACACTCCATGTTTATAGCAGCATTATTTACAATAGCTAAGATGTGGAAGCAGCCCAAGTCTTTCAATTGATGAATGGGTAAAGAAGATGTGAGTTATATATAAAAAATTGAGGATTATCAGAGGGGTTGGGGGTGCGAAGATGGGTGAAAAGGTAATGGGGATTAAGGAGTGTATTCTGTGATGAGCTCTGTTGATGTATGGAAGTCTTGAATCACTATATTGTACACCTGAAACTAATATCCTATTGTATGTTAACCATACTGGAATTAAAATAAAAACTTAAGAGAAGAGAGAAAAAAATGGTATCCAAGGAAAAATTGACATAAAATAAATAAATAAAGGAAAAAGAAATACCTGAAAGGGTTTGAGAAGGAATCACTTAAGAAATAAAAAGGAATCGGATTATGGAATTTTAAATTAATTTACAAACATTTTCCATTAAAAGAAATGGCTATGTAATGTGAATTTTCAAGAGGACACAAATGAGATTTGAGAGTATTCAGTGCATTTGGTAATTAACCACATGATTTAAAATAGGCAAAATTAATCTTATCACTTTACGAATAAGAAAAGTTAGCATCAGTGTGGTTGAAACTTTTATTTAATGTTCACATCTAGCAAGATATACAGTCAGAATTGTATCCTTGTTTTAGGATTTTTTTTGTTTCACAATTTATGAATAGATTTTAAACTTGTTAAAAAATATTTATATCTATTGAGATAATATAAGCTGCTTCATGATTTTAAGGATTAACATCATGAAATATATTAATAGATTAAGTAATGCTGTGTTGTTCTTGCATTCCTGAATTTTATCTTACTTGATACCTGTGCCAGAAATTAATAAATGAACCCCAATACTTCTTTTTCTTTATTGAATAGAGCTTGCAAACTACTGCCAGAGAGACAAATCCACTCCCACCACCAATTTCTGTGTGGCTTTTGCATTTTAAATGGTTGAACAATATTGAAAACTGATTATTTCATAATGTGATAATGATAACTTCACTGAAGTTAAAACTTCATTGTCCATGAATTAAATCATACTGAAGCACAGCAACTCTTGTTCTTGTTGTGCTTTTGTGCTACAACAGTATAATTGAATAGTTGCAACAGAGATCATATGGTCCCTCAAACTGAAAATACTTAGCTTCTGTCCCTTTACAGATAATGTTAGCTGATCCCTGATCTAGAGTAATAGAAGAGTTAGTTGCATGTCTGTTCAGCTAAAGAATAAATTTTCAGGGATCCTTTAGGTTAGATATGGCCTTGTGTCAAGACCCTGGTTGGAGAAGCAGACATTATATGTGCAACTTACGGCTTATGCCCTGGGAGCAAAGAACTATGCTCTCCTTCCCTTCACTTCCTACTGGCTGCTATGACTTTTTACATAATAATGAAATAAATTTTTAGGGGCTTCTGGGTGGCTCAGCTGGTAAAGCATCTACCTTCAGCTCAGGTCATGAACCCAGGATCCTGGGATCATGCCCCGCATTGCAGCCCTTGCCCAGTGGGGAGCCTGCTTCTCCCTCTCCCACTCCCCTACTTGTTTTCCCTCTCTTGCTGTGTCTTCTCTGCCAAATAAATAAATAAAATCTTAAAAATAAATAAGTAAATAAAATAAATGTTGATTTTGTTTAAGCCATTATCATTTTGGCCTGTATTGTAATAGCCAGAACTATGTCATAACCAATAGTGCTTATATATCCATATTTTTATTTACTATGTGTGGTTTAACCTGTGAGATTTTTAGAATAGGTTTTATCAACAATTTATTTCTAAGACATTTGCAACAAAGTGCTAATTTATTCTATACAAATGAAGAAAAATGTGTGTAAGGAACATGGAAAAATAATTCACAATAAAGAAGTATGATTATAGTTTTAAATTGAAAAAATGATCAACTTACCTAGAAACCTATAAATTAAAATTTAAAGTAAAATTATTATTTCAATGATAAAAACTCTTCTGATTATTTTTCTATGTGGAAAGTATCAATTTACATAATGCTCTTGTCTTTTTTTTTTTTTTTTAACCTCTTTCCTCACTCATCTGCTTTAGAGGTTGATCTATGTATCTGATTGGTAAGAAACTTGGCTTGCATTCATTGGCCCACTATCCTTATTTTTTCTTGGGAGGAAGCTACTTGCAAAAAGCACACATTCTCACATTTTCTAATAAGACATGCACCTTAAGGAATTGGGCCAGCTTGGTGTATATACGTGTGTGCACAAGAATGGGAGGAAAGGATTGGGAGACCGTGGCTTTGGGAGGCAAATTCAATTTATAGGAGAAGGGCCTTTGACTTTGAGAAATAAGCAAGGAGTAAAATTTCAGGGGAAAAGATACATATGGATCAATTGGGTTTTTTAATATATTCAAGTCAGATGGCTTCAGCTTTGAAATTTTGTGAGTGGACCTGGCACTGTGAGTTTAGCAGTTCACAGAAGCTGGAATTTATAGTTGTACTTCAGCTTGAACAAGAAGCTTTATGCTAGAGGTCATACAGTGTTATGACCTTAGTGGGTGACTGCAACTTATGTTGTATTTTTTTTTTTTTTTCCAAAATGAGTAGGCCTTTCTATATTAGAAAACATTACCCAAACAGGTCTCAGTGAGGCCTGATTCAAATATAAGAAAACAGGCAGTTCAAATATTGTTTTTCTAGACTTAAGGAGTCATAAAAATAGGTTATTTTTAACTGAGTTTAGTTTGTGCTTTGCACCACTGATGAGGTTCCAGATTTAAAATTTAGACTCAGGTCTACATAGGCCACTCTGGATTAGTTGTTCTAATTTCTATTTTCCATTCAGAGTCTAGGCAACGTATGGTTGGAGAAGAGAGGGAAGTGTGAAGTCATACAATCTCTGTGTAAGTAGATGAATCATTGCCTATCAGAGTTTTAAGTTGGTTCTATTTTGGCTATTAATATATAAAGGATGAATCATTTATTTTGTATGAGACAGATTTATTGGATCTAAGGATTTCTATACCAATCGGCAACAGACACAGACACTGTGACTCAGTTCAAATGCATTTTCCAAAATAGTTTAGACTCCATGTAATCAAATCAAACAACACATGTTTAGTTTACTAATCCAAGGGTGCCAGAAACACACAGTTTTAGGGAAATGAATATTATGTGTTTTGAATATGTTGGAGAGAAAAGAAATATACATCAAATAAGATATGTTGAATAGAACTATCACAATTGAAGATGTCTAAATTTTTCATGCAGTCAACACTGTTTTAATATCTTTCTCCAAGAGAGGACATATGGATAGTTGGATATTCTCCCATGTATGGTAAATAAATCATGACACAATTAACCTTTTGCAGGAAGATATTTCACAAATGACTATAAGTTTATAAGTTTAAGTTTATAAGTTCTCAGCTTGTATTGATTGAGATTCTGGTGAAGCAAAAATCAGGATTTTTCTTGCCTACAGATATTGCTGTTTTTAATATGGTGCTATGGCAACATTAGAAACTGTTCTATGATCATGATTTTGTCTCAAGTCACAGCTCTGGCAGTCGGGGATGGATTGATTCCAAATTGGGTACAGATCCATAAATATGATAGTATCTTGTGTCTTATTAACTCTGTGCACTCTATGAAAGTGAGGTTCACAAGCACTTTGGAACTATATTTATGTAATACATCAGGCCATGGTGGGAGTTTTATTAACATTGTGACTGAGGTAATACAAAGACTATACCTGCTGAGAGAAATTCTAGCCAGTCTTAGTATCTGACTGAGACTGAGTAGAAATAAAAAGTAATAACAATAATAATATGTTATTTTTTTTACTTTTTTTTTTTTTTTTTTTTACGATTTTACCCATTCATTTGACAGAGATTACAAGTAGGCAGAGAGGCAGATAGAGAGAGAGAGGTGGAAGAGCCCGATGTGGGGCTCCATCCCAGGACCCTGAGATCATGACCTGAGCTGAAGGCAGAGGCTTAACCCATTGAGCCACCCAGGCGCCCCATTTTTTTTTCACTTTTAAACACAAGGAAATCAATTTTAATGTTTAAATTTTGACATTATGTACTTTAA
Source organism: Martes martes (assembly GCF_963455335.1). Classification (NCBI taxonomy): domain Eukaryota; kingdom Metazoa; phylum Chordata; class Mammalia; order Carnivora; family Mustelidae; genus Martes; species Martes martes. Next base: position 78,563,115 of record NC_137889.1, on the reverse strand, counting down.
TTTTCAAAAAGATTTAATGTTTGTGTTTTAATGTATCCTTCAACATTTTATGATAGGAGGGATTCTTTTTAATTGGGGACACTTTGATATTTTTAGCATTACTATTGGAAAATCATTATATGTCTTATAACTGGAAAGTTATAGTATAATACATCTTTCAAGTGATGGTGGACTTCAAAGCTGGACCCAGTTTGGAAATGGAAATAGAATATAGAGTAAATTTAGGGACCTGATACAGGGTACATTTGATATAGATTTAATTAATTCACTCTCTGTCATAATTCATTGTCTTGTGGGCCCAAAAGAAGCAGTAGTAACTAAAGAATTAGTCTTGTGAGGGTACAAAGCAAATTGTGTAAGTGACTAATCTAGTGCCTTGAAATAGCCACATCTTTAGTTGGCTGTAGCCTTAAAACTTAAGACCAGTAAGATTAAGAGGGTAGAAACAGGAGAATACTAAGAGGTAAATGTTCTCCCACTCTTCATTTTGCTTTCCATGTGAAATGACATCTAATAGTGCAATCGTCCTGGAGTCTATCTGCTATTTCACTTCCTCTGGGAAAATAGAACAGCTAATCTAATTCCTGAGTTTGAAAAGCAAACCATGGTATGCACTTTTAAAAAAGATTTTATATATTTATTTTGGAGGGGGGTGGGGCAGAGGAAGAGGGAGAGAAAAATACTCAAAAGACTCCTCGCTGAAGGTGGGTGGCATGACACCCAACAGGGGGCTCCATCTCAGGACCCTGAGATCATGACCTCCACCAAACCAAGAGTCAAATGCTTAACCAAGTCACCAGGTGCCCCAAACATGGTATGCATTTCAGGCTCTTTCTGTTTTCTTTCACCTCAGTTAGCTGCATGGAGGGAATACAAGTTCTCTTCTGGTTCTTATTTTTGTTTCTGCAGTATATGCCCTTCCATTGGAAAAAATAAATAAATAAATGAGATGTCACAAATCATGGAAAAGAAAACCAAGTGTGAGGACAAAGTGATCTAGAAAACCTCAGATTTGAAATATTAGTGCCTTTTGGGGCTTTAATTTGTAACATTAGTTCAAAGGAAAACCAAGGACAATCATCAAACGGGAGAATATTTGGAAGTGAGCTGACTCCAATGATGAGGTCAAGTCATGATTTTTATGTAGGTACAACTGTAGCAATCTTGCCCTGAATCTTTCTTAATAGGTATAATACTTCTTTCTTTTACCAACGTTATTGAAGTATAGTTGATATACAACATTGTGTAAGTTTAAGGTACACAGCATAATGATTTGATATATGTATGTATTAAGAAAGATTGCCACTGTAATGTTTAGTTATTACATCAATTATCTGTCTGATATTTCTTCAAATTATTTGTTGATTAGAATATGTTTTTTTTAATACTTTATTTATTTATTCGACAAAAGGAGAGAGAGAAAGAACAAAGTAGGGTGGGCAGCAGAGGGAGAAGGAGTAGCTAGCTCCCTAATGAGTGGGGAGCCCAATGCAGGGCTCGATCCCATGATCCTGGGATCATGACCTGAGCTGAAGGCAGACAATTAAATGACTAAGCCCTCCAGTCACTCCTCCTCATTAGAATATTTTTGATCAAAATTTTATATCACCAGCATTGATTGTCAGCATGGAAATAGTTTGAATTTTTCAAGAATAAGATTCACTATGAAACTATTTTTCCATTTCAGAATAAGATAGGCAACCTAGTACATTATTTAGCAGTTTATAGGAAGAAAGGGAGATCGAATGATATTTTTATCCAGAAGGGAACTAGACAAACAGAGATATTTTCAAGTATTTGAAATTCTTAGCAGAAGTATTTACTAATATATTGGGAATTTGGATGTGTGTTTTTGGAGCACATGCTTAAGTGAAAAAATTGACATCAATGGTAACTGTGTGGTAAACTCATAGGCATGTTTATATATGAGATACTAATATACTCATTTATATATGAAAGTGCTTATCCAACATCTAATTAATTATTTTCTTTCAATTTAATTTACATTTTTCTCCAATAGGAAAAAAAAAATAAAGTCCAGGAAAAAAAAAAAATATACATACATACACACACACAGCACTGCCAGGGGGTGGGATGCATAAAGATCTTACAAAAAATTGAGAGGTCCGGGTTTGTATTACATGATTAAGGAGACAAGGTATATACAGATATATGTGAAATCTCATTAATAAATATCCAAATTTCAAAAATGTGGGTTTTAAATGGGAGATATCTCTTCTGGCTTGAGACTACAATGATACCGGGAGTTAAGAAATAGTCAATGAACAAGATAGAGCTTTAACATCAGTATTTTTTAGGATATTCATTGTCCATGTACATATCATTTCATGTAAAAAGAAGCAAGGGAGAGATTACCTGCAAAAGTAATCTATTTGAATGTGTCATATATAGGCAAAAATTTCATAGAAAGAAAAACATTTAGAAGGCAAATCTGAAAACACATAATGAAGAGTCTTGGGTTCCAGCTTAACAATTTTTATTTAATTATGAAGCAAAAAAAATGGTGGTTTTATCATATTTTTATTTTTATTTTTGTCTCTATTTTATATAAAGCAGAGTATTGTTTTACTGCATTATTTATATTTTGATGTATTTTTTTAAGATTACAAATATTGCAGTTGGTTGCATGATTAAATAGAAAAGAAAGTAAAGACAAAAACAAATTGGAGTTTCTGAAATCATTACTTTAATATACAAAATGTCTGAAAAGGAATGTTGACAATAAGAAAACTGAGAGAAAATGAGAGAGAAATTAAAATGTCAATAGAGATTCTTTTTATTTCACATTTTTCTTCACCTAATTTACTTCAGTCTATTGAAAATTTTTGTACAGATTTTGAATCAGTTTGACACATATTTTAAATTTTTTAATTTTAATTTTATTTCTTTTCAATGTTCCAAAATTCATTGTTTATGCACCGCACCAAGTGCTCCATGCAATATGCGACCTCCATAATATCCACCATCAGGCTCACCTAATCCCCACCCCCTTCCCTTCCAAAACCCTTAGTTTGTTTCTCAGAGTCCACAGTCTCTCATGGTTTGTCTCCCCTTCCAGTTTCCCCCAACTCACTTCTCTCCATCTCCCAGTATCCTCCATGTTATTCCTTATGATCCACAAGAAAGTGAAACCATATGATACTTGACTCTCTCTGCTTGACTTATTTCATTCAGCATAATCTCTTCCAGTCCCATCCATGTTGACACAAAAGTTGGGTATTCATCATTTCTGATGGAGGCATGATACTCCATTGTATATATGGATCATATCTTCTTTATCCATTCGACTGTTGGAGGGCATCTTGGCTCTTTCCACAGTTTGGCTATTGTGGACATTGTTGTTATGAATATTGGAGTGCATATGGCCCTTCTTTTCACTACATCTATATCTTTGGGGTAAATACCGAGTAGTGCAATTGCAGGGTCATAGAGTAGCTCTCTTTTTAATTTCTTAAGGAATCTGCACACTGTTTCCAAAGTGGCTGCACCCACTTGCATTCCCACCAACAGTGTAAGAGGGTTCCCCTTTTCTCCACATCCTCTCCAACACATGTTGTTTACTGTCTTGTTAATTTTGGCCATTCTAACTGGTGTAAGGTGATATCTCAATATGGTTTTGATTTGAATCTCCCTGATGGCTAATGATGATGAACATGTTTTCATGTGTCTGTTAGCCATTTGTATGTCTTCTTTGGCTCAAACTACTAGAACTCATACAGAAATTCAGTAATGCAGCAGGATACAAAATCAATGTACAGAAATCAGTTGCTTTCTTATACACTAAAAATGAAAATATAGAAAGGGAAATGAGAGAATTGATTCCATTTACTATAGCACCAAGAACCATAAGATACCTGGGAATAAACCTAACCAAAAAGGTAAAGGATCTGTACTCGAGGAACTACAGAAAACTTATGAAAGAAATTAAAGAAGATACAAAAAGATGGAAAAACATTCCATGCTCATGGATCAGAAGAATAAACATTGTTAAAATGCTATACTGCCTAGAACAATCTATACTTTCAATGCCATCCTGATCAAAATTCCACCAGCAGTTTTCAAAGAGCTGAAACAAACAATCCTAAAATTTGTATGGAACCAGAAGAGACCCAGAATTGCTAAGGAAATGCTGAAAAAGGAGAACAAAACTGGGACACCACATTGCCTGATTTCAAGCTTTACTACAAAGCTGTGATCACCAAGATAGCATGGTACTGGTACAAAAACAGACACATAGACCAGTGGAACAGAATAGAGAGCCCAGATAAGGACCTGCAACTCTATGGTCAACTAATCTTTGACAAGGCAGGAAAAAATATACAGTGGAAAAAAGACAGCCTCTTCAATAAATGGTGTTGGGGAAATTGGACAGCTATGTGTAGAAGAATGAAATTCAACCAATCTCTTACACCGTACACAAAGATAAACTTGAAATGGACAAAAGTCCTCAATGTGAGGCAGGAATCTATCAAAATCCTAGAGGACAATATAGGCAGTAGACTTTTTGACATTGGCCACAGCAAGTTCTTTCAGGGAATGTATCCAAAGGTGAAGGAAACAAAAGCAAAAATGAACTTTTAGGACTTCATCAAGTTGACTCATATATTTTTAAAACTACAGATGAAAACACTAAGAAATTTGATATATAACTTCTCCTATTTAAAAATCTGACATTAATTTGCTATCTCAACTAAAAAAAATATGTTTGAGAAGAGAGAATTTAATGGTACATATTAAATGAAAAGAGGAAAATCTACTATTTATTTTTATATACTATGTAGAAAGAAAAGTAAAGCTAATGAGTCCTTTGTGGACTTGGCTTAAAATAACATGTTTTTAAAAATATTTTGAATAAAAAATATATTTTGTAAGATTTATATTATTAGATCAGCCAAAGAACTATTTAATAGTTTAAAAACTTAAGGACTCAAATGCACTCTCATCAACCATATATGTATATATTCAATGCTATTATAATGAATAGAAGTCACACAAAAAAATCTGCTTAAGAACCACACATCTATAGTGATATCACTAATAAAGTAACATGAAAATAAACTTCTTAAAATTATATTGTTGAATTTTCAAATATGTTTATTTTCAGCATTTATTATTTCTGTCACTATAAGCTTGAACAGGAAGAAATGATTTATTCCACCAAAATATGTCACACCATGTTTAATATTTCCTACAGTATCTATATTCCCTGTGAAAAAGTCCATATCAGAAGTCTGTACAGTTTGTCTGCAGATACATATTTATCTAAAGATTAATTTATTTTTTATATACTTTAAGTATAATGCATTCTTATATTGCCTAAGCTCTTCATGATACCTGTAGTGTTTTTTTTTTTCAAATATAGGAAAGGAAACTGTATTAATTTCAAATTCTTGACATAACCTGATATTGAAATTTACCTACATTAGTATGTGAACCAGACTAATGCCATCTTGGAAAAAACTGCCATGATGACTATTCTGTGACCTGAAGCCTTCTCTAGAATAACAGCTACCACCCTCATTCTTTCTATTTAACTATACCCTTAAGTACGTCCTAGGGGACACACTTGTTTTTGATGGCTATAATGCTAAAATATTTGCTCCAGGTGGTCTCCCAACATGTTCCCCAGCTCCTAGGTCTATAAAACCAAATTTTGGGGAAAGTGGGATTGCAGAGGTCTACTCAGTTTGCTACCACCCAAGATAGGCTTTTGTCTCTAAGTCCCTTAAAAAACCTCTTCTAGTCAAGCTGGGCTTGTTGGCCTATTTTGTTTGGTCTTAGGCTCCTTCAGTCTTTGGAGGTCATTTTGAATATAAATCCCTTTTATGGAACAATTAATCTTCTGTGAACATAATATTGTTCCACTGTAATAGAATTTGAAAACAAAATTGCCATGACTTTAATTTCATTTTAACACGCACATTTATTTATTATTTGTCTGATTTTGGTTTGTTTGTTTATATTCTTTCTGGTGGCCATCTGGAGACAACCACTAAAAATGGTACCTTTAAAGGGGGAATATATCTATATGAAACAATTGGCCTTGAGCCTTAGGTAGCCAGAGAAGAGGCCCTACGTGGTGTCTGCCCCATTTCTGCATCCTTCAATGATACTTTTGTCCATGTTGATGTGGGAAACAAAGGCAGGAGGAAACATAGATAAAATTAAATGTCCTGGGGCGCCTGGGTGGCTCAATGGGTTAAGCCTCTGCCTTCGGCTCAGGTCATGATCTCAGGGTCCTGGGATCGAGTCCCGCATCGGGCTCTCTGCTCAGCAGGGAGCCTGCTTCTCTCTCTCTCTCTCTCTCTGCCTGCCTCTCTGTCTACTGTGATCTCTCTCTGTCAAATGAATAAATAAAAAAATCTTAAAAAAATAAAAATAAATTAAAAAAATTAAATGTCCTTATAACCTGCAGCCCATTGACAAGTACTTGAGGCTGGCAGAGTATAATGTTCCAGGAAGCTCCTGTCGTAATGTTAAAGCCTTGCTAGAGGGAAAACAACCTTAGTTTTATCTTTACTTCCCCCAACCCCAAAGTATGTAATCAGTTGCTCCTCCTAATTCCAAGACAGCAGGGAGCAGCAGGCAACAGCTGCTTTTTGCCCATGGGTCCTGTCCCTGAACCATAATAAAAATACCACTTTTAACCAAGATATTTTAAGAATTCTTTCATCACCATTGTCTCCAGACCTTACTCCACCAACCTCACCTATATTAAAGATGTCACTATCTTTCTGGAAGGAGACCATTTGCTGTACCTAGTGGTACAGTACCTTAACTGTTTGTACCTAGTGGGATGAAGGTGAAGGCTGACCGAGATGAATCTTCACCATATCCACCATATTGGCCACCTATGATAGGCTGAAAGGTGCAAAGAGCTGGGCATCACTGCTCTGTACACCAACTCCAAGTCACAGGAAGAAGTAGGACCAAAGTAGGTCCAAAGTAGGACCCAAAGCCTTGACCCTGAGGCCCATTCAGCCCTCAAAGCTTTTGCTGGTACAGAAAAGATTGGGTGAAGTAGATGTCACTGATTTTCTTGATAGTGTCTGTGATAAGGGGGTTAGTATGGTTGCTGACCATGAACCAGACTACTCAAATTACTGTTTTCTGTTAATAAATTTTCTTTGTACATGCCAAAAAATTAATGTATTAACTCTAAATGTTAAATATATCTGAATCAAGGAAATGTTTTTAGTAAATAAACATACCATAGGAAACACTATTATTTATATATATATATATATATATATACACACACACATATGGGTTCTTTTCTTCTATCTTTCTTTTGGATTACACAGTTCCAGCCAACCTGAAAAATCCAGTGGCCACAAAGTTTTGTGGAGGATGTGATTAAGATATTTATATAAAAAGTAATAAAGACAGAAGTATTTGCTATTCCGTTTCTGATGTTCCAGGTAGGATTGCCTCCCAACACAACAGAATTTAAAGATAGTTTTACAATGAGGTGATTTCTTATAAAATATCATATAGAAACCAAGTTAGAGGATTATAAGATTTCTCCATCGTGGGTGGGATATATCTTCTCAATTTTTGATATCTAGAGAATGCATTTTTCTGCCTAGGGAAGAAGAGCTGTATCATTTAAAAGGACATAAAAATCTCCAGAGTAGGCCCTTATTGACCCATAAAGTAAGAAAATCCAGGAAGGACAAGTCATCATTTTCTATAGTCTTGGTTTTTCTCCAGCTCATTTTCCACGATTGTGGAGAGAAGAGATATTCAGAATCTATAGTAAATAATTCTAAGGGTCAGATGACATTGAAGCTAATGTCATAAACTCCTAACTAGATCAGGGGAGGTTTGTGGCTGTCCCTTCCAATGTGACAAGGTGATGAAAATGATTTTGTCATTTCTTTCAGGTTTCAATGTCAATAAATACTGTCCTTCTTCCTTGCTATGCATGAAAACACTTTTCTCAGAATTTAGAAAAAAAAAATAATTTCCTTTCAGATTTCTTTGGAGCATGTTGTTCACTAAGCATTACTTCTTTCTCTTGTGGCATGCATTGATGTATTATCAACATTGGTCAGATAGCAACATAAACTCATGATTGTGCTGAGTCTTTAATTCTGTGGCTACACTTGTGTTACATCTTTTGGAACTCAAGCAATGTTCCACCATCAACCAGAAATGTGTGAAAATCTCAGGCTACAGGTAAGTAAGGCATCACTAATAAATCAACAGCTTTCTACAAGGAGCAATTATTCATGTCTGGAATGAACAAACTTTAACGATAAGCCAGTATTCAAACTATACCTAAAAGACAACTGCATTCATGCAAAATAGATATTTACAGTATGAGAAGAGACATACTATATCTGAGTCTATTTATAAGGTGTTGGGTTGATTTTGTAAGATATTTGGTTAAAAAAACACTGCAACGTGAAACACCATGCTGAAATTTTGGCTCATTATACTCTGCCATACTTTAAAAAATTCAACTTTTTAAGAGTAGTAAAAAACACACACCATATTTTATCATTTATTATTATGCATTGTTTTTTATCTTAGTCACATGTATACAAAATTGAGGGAAACCTGTTAGCTCAGACCACAATTGGCATTTAAGTCTATTCTATTTTTTTATTAAGAGTAGTGTAGAGTAGTTTAGACTGGGATATCATCTCATTCTTCAAAAAAAAATGGATTTTTATAGAATTTTTATAGAAAAATTTATAGAAAATGAACAGAAAATGGATTTTTATAGATATTAAATTCTAAACAAAAATAAAATCACATAAATATTCTTAAAATATTAGTGAAAAATCTCACTTAAAAACATATACAAAAAAATAAAGTAAAAACATATACAGTGGGATGCCTGGGTGGCTCAGTTGGTTGGGCCTCCTATTCTTGGTTTCAGCTCAGGTCATGATCTTGTGGGTCTTGGGGTAGAGCCCAGATTTGGGGTCTGAGCTCAGGGAGGAGTCTCCTTGAAGATTTCCTCCCCCTGCCCCCTCCCCCACACCGTCTTTCAAATAAATAAACAATTCTTTTTTGAAAACGGTATAGCAACTTCTATTCATGTTCCTTAATTCTATTTCTTGCTCTCCCATTTAAAATAAAAGCTGACATCACAGGATTTATTTTGATAGCCTTCTGATTAGAAGTTTAAGCTTTAAGCCATAATCTAATATTATTTTCCGCAGGGTTTTTGTTGTTCTTGCTGTTGTTGTTTTTTTACTCTGTCTCTACTATACTGTCATGAACACATTATGAAGGTTACACACATGAGTTGTGTCTCTCCATAGTTAGTTTTATTCAGTCATAAAGCAAAGTTAAATCTCATAAATCAAAGTCATGTCACAATTATAAAGCAGGTTCAGGACTCCAAACTCAATGACAATTCACCATGTGATTAAGCTTGGCTTCTCACACAACATACAGAGCAAGACAGAAGACAAGCCACACAACAAAGATAACAGGATGGTGCAGGAAGTTAATGAGCCAAAGGGGAAGCAGTCTGTGGGCGTGCAGTTGAGATAAGGCCTCTGTCTGGTCTGGGTCACCTCTCAGCATTTGCTGCTTCTGATGTTCAAGCAATGAAGGATCTTGATGCTTCTTTTCAGAGATCAGTGGGTCAGAGCCTTTAGTGGGATTTGCCTTTTTTAAATGGCCAGATATAGAGGGGTCATGTGTGAAGAGTCTGACAGTTTGTTGCCAAATTCTTTCCCTTTTTAAAGGGATTTAATCCGGTTCGGTCCCTGCGGACCTCCTCTGTTCCTGCTTGTTATCTGTTCTGAGGTGTCAGCTGATGCTGGTCTGGGAAATATCTCAGCTTCAGTACCCTAACTGTTTGCATCATGGCTTGACATGAGAGATTCCATTTTGCTCTCTACATATATCATTCTTTTACAAAAGGGAACAGTTAGACTATGAGTAAAGAATAGTTTCAAGTTAAGAAATGCATCTATTTCCAGTTTTATTGAGATATAGACACATGGCACTATACAAATTTAATAGAAACATTTATATTTTAACTTGCATGTCATCAATGAAGGGTTTGGGTCAGCCTGCGAAAGCAGAAGCAAAATATAATTCATTCCAATGTATGTGTTTAAGTGATAGGAACTTTTCATTTCCCAATAAGGACAATTTTATTAGGCTTAAATAATAGAATAAAAACAGTGAGTTTAAATGATAAGACACCTCATTCATTTGTAAAGATTTTTTTTTTTTACTTTTATTTATCTTTTCCAATTTATTTTATGTATTTATTTATTTATTTATTTTCTTCTTGAGAGGACACTTTTAGCAGACAATGAAAAAACAGCAGGGAGTAAAATTTTGATACTATCATTACAATGAATAATTTTTCTCATTAGAGAAATCTCTAACTATTATCTGTGTTAAAATGCCTTTCATTATGTGTGTCTTTGAAAATTATATTAATAATTTGTAGAGGATCTCAAACTTCATTGGGAACCGGACACAAAGGAGTGAATAATTAGTTGGTGACCCAGAGGAGGTTTTTGTCTTAATGGAAATGGAGCGATTAGCCCAAAGAAGTGTATCAACATTACAATCCATTATATAACATTTTAGGAATTACAAAAAAAAAAAAAAAAAAAAGGAGAGTAGATACTGTTAAACCACAGCAGGAAATAAAAAGTGCCTTCTTCAAATTAGAAGGTGTCATTTGTCGTCACTTGGCATTATGATAAATATATCAAGTTAAGTTTAAACTAAGTGTGATGTCTTGACAGAAATAAAATTCACAATTATCTTAATTGATAGAATACATAATAAAGATTATAAAGGATGCAAGTAGAACTAAGTATAAACATATTTTTGTATTCTGTCATTTACACTTAAATGAATTACTGGGAAAAGCCTTTGGAAACCCAGAATCTCTGAAAAATATTTTTTTCCAAACAAATATACCTTATTTACGTGACAAAAACATAGTTTAAACGTGTAATGTGTTAAAACAACTGCATGCTCATTTCTTTTCTTTTCTTTTCTTCTTTTTTTTTTTTTTCCTGTACTTGTCACTCGAAACACAAAGAATATGGAATGTCTTTTTTTTTTTTTTTAAGATTTTATTTCTTCAGAGAGAGGGTAGTGGGTGTGTTTAAGAGCAGAGGGAGAGGGACAAGCAGACTCCACGCTGAGCTCAGAGGCTGACATGGGGTTTAATCTCAGGACCCTGAAATCATAACCTGAGTTGAAATTGAGAGTTAGACAGTTGACAAGTGGAGCCATCCAAGTGCCCTGGAATGTCTTTTTGTGAGAGAATAGCATTTGTTTTATTTTTTTTAAAGATATTATTTATTTATTTGACACAGAGATAGAGAGAGATCACAAGTAGGCAGAAAGGCAGGCAGAGAGAGGAGGATGCAAGCTCCCTGCCGATCAGAGAGACCACCGCGGGGCTCTATCCCAGGACCCTGAGATCATTACCTGAGTTGAAGGCAGAGGCTTAGCCCACTGAGCCAACCAGGCACCCCAAGAGAATAGCTTTTAAATACAAGTCCTATTCTTTAGATAAATAGCTAGGCAATATGTTTTTGTGGCAATACATATAATTCCATGCTTCACCATTGTCACCACTCAAGAATCCTCCTGCATCAGAGTTAATGATGATGCTATTCTTCAAATTTTTGAGGTCAGAAAATTGAAAGCTATTTTGATTCCTTTCTTTACCTCATTCCCTCCTCCTCCCTACCACCCAAAATCCATTAAGGTATCTCTTCTTGTTTCTACTCTAAAAATATTTATAGAACTCGATTACTTCTCTTACTTTTGTGAGTCATTTTCATCTCTCACTAAGATCAAAACAATGTATTTTTAAATGATCCCCTGATTCTCTGCATCTTCTATTACAGTTTATTTCCCACATGAAGATCAGAGTGATCAGTCACTTTATGTCACTCTTCTGGTCAAAACCCTTCAATAGCACCCATTCACCCCTAGTAAAGTGACAGTTCTTCCAATTACCCACAAGGTCTTCATCTTCCATAATTTGCCAACTTCATCCCACAAGTATTTGTACTGTTTTGCTATTCTCCTTCACTCATAAAAAAGTTCAGTGTGAATTTGTACATATAAGATCATATGAGTTCTAAAATATATAAAACAAAAATTAATAGAACTAAAAGGGAAAAAAAAACACAATCATGATTGGGCATATTAACGCATCTTTCTAAGTACCTGGCAACAGAAGAAGTAGTAAAAAAAAAAAATTGGTAACAATATAAATAATTCAATCAACACATTTAATCAATTTAACCTAATTGACATATATAGAACACTACACCAAACAGCTGCAAAAGACATTCTTTTCAAGAACACAGGAGACATTTAACCAAATAAAACAGATATTCATACATAAAACAAACCACGACGTATTTGAACACAACAAATATAAAGACTTATGCCCCTTACTATAGTGAAATTAACAAGAGAACAAGTACCAGAGAGGTAACTGGCAAATTCTTAAATATTTGGGAATTAAACAGGACTTTTAAAAGTATCTAAGAGGTGAGAAAATAATACAATAGAAACAATATTTTGTGTTGAACAATAATAAAAATATGCAAAATTTTATATCTTGTAATATAGCTACAGCAGTACCTGTAGCTCTGAATGCACGATTTAAAAAAGAAATGGTAAAAACCAATGATGAAAACCTAGATCTCAAGAAGCAGAAAAAAAGTCAAGAACAAAGAAAATAGCTGAAAGAAAATAATATATTTAAGGGCAGAAATAAATGAAATGTAAAAAACATGTTCAATAGGAAAAAAATTAATAAAGCCAAAATTTTAACATTGATAAAAAGGATAAATAAAATGGATTTCTTAGAAAAATGAAAGAATAAAATAAAAAAGGAAAAATAGGGGTGCCTGGGTGGCTCAGTGGGTTAAAGCCTCTGCCTTCGGCTCAGGTCATGATCCCAGGATCCTGGGATTGAGCCCTACATTGGGCTCTCTGCTCAGCAGGAAGCCTGCTTCTCTTCCTCTCTCTCTCTCTGTCTGCCTCTCTGCCTATTTGTGATCTCTGCCTGTCAAATAAATAAATAAAATTTTTAGGAAAAAAAAAGGAAAAGTAAAGAAAAAAATCACCAGATAGGAAGAAAAATGGGATTTCAAAAGAATTTGTAGATATTAAAAGATAAGACTACATATGTATTAATAAATCTGAGAACTCATTAATGTAAATTAGAAAATTCTTCAAAAATCACGATTTCCCAAAACTGACCAAGGAAAAATCTGAATCATTCTATATCCTTTAAGAAAATACATTATTTTTAAATTTCCCATATAAAAAAGCTTAGCCACAGAAACCTTCTTTTATAATTTTTTCCAAAATATAAAGAGGAAAGGTTATAAATTTTAAACAAACTCTTTCAATAAAGGGAAATGAAAAACACTTTCCAATATTTTTAGTAAGACCAGCTGAACCCTGATGGCACAACTTGACAAGGGCATTGCATGGGAAATTACTGGGCAATGATTCTCATGAAAATATTGACAAACCAAAGACAACATTGTATAAAAAAAATCCTATATGACTTAGATGGGTCTGGTCAGGGAATGCAAAGTTGTTTAACATTTAAAAATTAATCAATGTTGTTTAATACACTTATAAAATAAGGGGCGCCTGGGTGGCTCAGTGGGTTAAGCCTCTGCCTTCGGCTCAGGTCATGATCTCAGGGTCCTGGATTGAGCCCCGAATCGGGCTCTCTGCTCAGCAGGGAGCCTGCTTCCCCCCCCGCCCGCCTGCCTCTCTGCCTACTTGTGATTTCTTTCTCTCTGTCAAATAAATAAATAAAACCTTTAAAAAATAAAATAAGTGTATTATACTGTTATCTAACAAAAGCTGATAAATATTTCATAAAACCACTACTGATTCATGAAAAAAAAAATAAAACCTCTCATCAAACTAGGAATAAAAAGAAACTTCCTTAATATGATAAAACATATCTACTAATAAAGAAAGGAAGGAAAGAAGGAAGGAAGGAAAGATAGGAACTATGCACCTTCACATTAAGTGGTGAAATGTTAAATGCTCTCTCCTGAGTTTGAAAATAAAAATGTTCACTTTGCCAAGTTTAATCATTATAGTTTGAGAATATAAAGATGGGAGATGTTGAAGAATATTATTTTTGTGGGTGATATGATTGTATTTCTTAATAGGATTTGTAAATGGATTTAAGTAAGTACATTGAATACAAGGTCAATATATAAAAATCAATTGTATTACAATATATAATAACAATTTAAGAGTAGATATTTAAAACTATGCTCTTTACTAAAAGCAAAATCAAAATACTTAGGAATACACATAAGAAAAAATGCTATTGTTCTAGATGTCTTTATGGTTAAATTTCATGCATCCTTAAATTCACCGTCTCAACAGACCTACGTTAACTGAACTATTTAAAATTAAAAACCATTCTCTCGGGTTCCTCAGGAGCCTCCTCCCTCTCCCGCTCCCTCTTCCTTGTGTTTTCTTTCTCTCTGTCAAATAAATAAAATCTTAAAACTAAATAAATAAATAAATAAATAAAATGCGGGGGGCACTGGATGCCTCAGTCAGTTAAGTGTCTGCCTTTGACTCAGCTCATGATCCTGGAGTCTTGGGATCATGATCCCGGGGTCCTGGAATCAAGTCCCACATCTCTCTTCCTGTTCAGCATGGAGTGTGCTTCTCCCTCTCCTGCTCCCCCTGCTTGTGTTCCCTCTCTCTGTCAAATAAATAAGTGTAGGAATAATAATTCTAATTCTCATAGCTCACTTCTTGTTAACCTTTTATACTTCTGGTTAATGGACTATGTTTTGACTAATAAAACCTATTGAACTATATGCTTCATGCACTCTTATGTTCCTGTCTACCGGCCAAATGGAGGATAATCAATCAGAAGATTCTAAGACTTCAGGAGATGACAATATAGAGGGACGTTGGCTTCCAAATGTCTGTGGCACAGATGGGACTGTCAATTTAACATTAGCTTGTGTTGACTTATTCAGGAAGGAACTGAAGGTGGTTGAAATCAGGAGTGTCATACACGCATGGGACTGGTGGGTCATGATAGTTTTCCAAATTTTGGCCTGGATGGCAGACAGGTGGTTTAACATTTAATAATTATTTTCTACAATTTGGTTATTTCCTCTTTTTCCTCTTATTTTATTTTATCTTTTCAGTGTTCCAGAATTCATTGTTTATGCACCACATCCAGTGCTCCATGCAATATGTGCCCTCCATAATATCCACCACCACTAGGCTCACCCAATCCCCATCCCCTTCCCCTCCAAAACCCTCAGTTTGTTTCTGAGTCCACAGTCTTTCATAGTTTGTCTCCCCTTCCAATTTCTCCCAACTCATTTCTTCTCTCCATCTCCCAATGTCCACCATGCAATTCCTCATGTTCCACAAGTAAGTGAAACCATATGATAATCGACTCCCTCTGCTTGACTTATTTCATTCAGCATAATCTCTTCCAGTCCCATCCATGTTGATACAAAATTCATCCTTTCTGATGGAGACATAATACTCCATTGTATATATGGACCATATCTTCTTTATCCATTTGTCCATTGAAGGGCATCTTGGTTCTTTCCATAGTTTTTATATACTTAGTCACATGCATTCTATAATTTTCAATAAAAATTAAAATAATTTTATAGGATTTGTTTATACATTTATAGAATATCACATAACATTATATGTAGGATATCACATAACATTTTCTTAATTTTATAGTGTTGACTTTTATAAATTATAAAATAAATTAAAAATTTCTTAATGAAATTTTATTAATAAAATTTATTTATAAAATAAATTATAAAAATACAATTTAAAAATTACAATGCTATTCATAAAGCATTTTGTAGGAGATAGGCTCACTGAGTTACATTTCAAAACCTTACATGAATCAACATATTTCTATCTTTCCACTATTATCAGCTGTATCTCCAATTTGCTTATTTGACAATGAAAATACTATGTAAGAGAAATGATATTTTACAATGAGATCATTGCAGGTAGCAATAGTTTCAGGTTTTTTTTTTTTTTTTAATTTTTTTATTTTAATAAACATATAATGTATTTTTATCCCCAGGGGTACAGGTCTGTGAATCGTCTGGTTTACACATTTCACAGCACTCATCATAGCACATACCCTCCCCAATGTCCATTTCCCCACCACCCTCTCCCATCCCCCTTCCCCCCCGCAACCCTCAGTCTGTTTCTTGAGATTGAGTCTTTTATGGTTTGTCTCCCTCCCAATCCCATCTTTTCATTTTTTCTTTTCCTACCTCCCCCCAACCCCCCCCACCTTGCATCTCCACTTCCTCATATCAAAGAGATCATATGATAGTTATATTTCTCCGATTGACTTATTTCGCTAAGCATGATACCCTCTAGTTCCATCCACGTCGTCGCAAATGGCAAGATTTCATGTCTTTTGATGGCTGCATAGTATTCCATTGTGTATATATACCACATCTTCTTTATCCATTCATCTGTTGATGGACATCTAGGCGCTTTCCACAGTTTGGCTATTGTGGACATTGCTGCTATAAACATTCGGGTGCACGTGCCCCTTCGGAGCACCACGTTTGTATCTTTAGGATATATACCCAGGAGTGCAATTGCTGGGTCGTAGGGTAGCTCTATTAGTTTCAGTTTTTGTAAAAAGACAAAATGTTAAAGAAAAAAGTACACTGAAGTATTTAGTATAAAATAGGTTCATTCATTTTTAATAGTCTGCTCCTGTAGTCTTTTTGAAAATTACTGTAAAAGTATTAAATGTTCGTAAAATATTTAAAGAAAACCACAGTTTTTGAGAATTAACACTGTGATTTCTGCTTTTTTCCTTAGAGAAGTCAACTGTTTTTATTGTTTTTCTTCTATTATTTTCTTTCTATTGTACAATTTAATATGAGTTATATCACTTGGTTTTCACTTGATATGAAAACAATGTCTATATATTTTCTGCTTTTGTACTTTCTTTGCTGTCCAGGAAAAGCATAGTGTATTTGTCACTGAAAAAATAATGAATATAAGTGAAAATATTTGAGTTGAAATCACATCCAAGTCCTAGTTCTGCTGTGTTTTTACCTCCAGATAGATTTTTATCATCTGCCTCAGATTTCTAATGTACTTTATATAATCACCAAAATGAAAATGTTAAATCAAATTTTTTTTCTTACTCTCTGAAAGAAGAGATGTCTGGAGATAGGGCTCAATATCTAAGATCCATAGTGTTGCATCAGTCAGAAACATAAAGTGAATGTAGGGAATCGGTTGTACCAGCGATGGAAGTGAACAGTGAGGGAACCAGACTTTAGTAGCATAAGAAAGTTTCTATATCTCCCATCCCAGTTTTTCTGCAAGCAATCTCTGTTTGTCAAATACACCCAAAAGCACATATACATGGGTATCTGGAATAAGATCTGCTGGGTTCAACCACCTTGTATAGAGAACACAGCAGAGAAAGAGTGGTAGGCAGAAACTTCAAAATGAGAAAAACCATTAAGGCTGTCTACATCCATGGCTTTGTTTTCCTTCCTTCCTTTTCCCCCTCATCTTTTTTTTTTTTTTTCCCCTAGTAAAACAATTTTAATATTATCATTTTTATTTTCGTGATTTTAACATATTAGTTTTTGGGTTTTTAAAAAATGTATTTTACTCTATTATCAGGCATCATCTTCGTATGTTACAATTTATTTTTTGCCCTTTTAAAAATTAGTGAGATCTCTATCTGTAAAAAAAAAAAATTAGTGAGATTCTTTTTAATTGAGCTGTTATTTTTTTTACACTAGACCCTTAAAAAAATAAAAGTGGAAGAAGAACCCCACACTCAAACTTATGGTCATTTTCTGCTTTTTATATTTATCTATTTACTTAAATTTTTTGTAGTTTCAAGTTTTTATTTAAATTCCAGTTAGTAAACATACATATTGCACTATTTTGTTTCAAGAGTAGAATTTCATAATTCATCACTTACATATAACATCCAGTGCTCACCACAAGTGCCCTCCTTAATACTTACCCATTTAACACAACCCCCTACCCACTTAACCCTCCACAACCCTTAGTTTGTTCTCTATAGATAAGAGTTTATTTTATGGTTTGCCTCTCTCTTTTTATTCCCCCTATGTTCATCTGCTTCATTACTTAAATTCCACATATGAGTGAAATCATATGGTATTTTTCTTTCTCTGACTGACTTATTTCCTTTAATATAATAGACTCTCACTCCATCCACATCATTGCAGATGGCAGGATTTCATTCTTCCTAAGGCTGAGTAATATTCCTTTATATATATACATCACATCTTCATTAACCATTCACTAGTCAATTGACTTCGGGTTCTTTCCATAATTTGATTATTGTTGATAATGCAGTTATAAACATCAGGGTGCATGTATCACTTCAGTAGTATTTTTGTATTCTCTGGACAAATACCTAGTTGTGCAACTGCTGGATTGTAGGGTAGTTCTATTTTAACTTTCTGAGAACCCTCCATACTGTTTTCCAGAGTGGTTGCACCAGTTTGACTTTCCACCAACAGTGTAAGAGGATCTCCCTTTCTCCCCATTCTCTCCAAAATCTGTTGTTTCCTGTGTTGTTAATTTTAGCCATACTGACAGGTGTGAGGTGACATCTCATTGTAGTTTTGATTTGTATTTCCCTGATGATGAGTGATGTTGAGAATTTTTTCGTGTGTCTGTTAGCCATCTGTATGTCTTATTTTGGAAATGTCTATTCACGTCTTCTGCCCATTTCTTAACTGGATTATTTGGTTTGGGGGTATTGGGTTTGAAAAGTTTTTTTGTACATTTTTGGATACTAACCATTTATCAGATATGTCATTTGAAAATATCTTCTCTCCATTATGAAAGTTGCCTTTTAATTTTTCTGATTGTTTCCTTTGCTGTGCCAAGTTTTTATCTTGAAGAAGTCCCAATAGTTCTTATTTTGCTTTTGTTTCCCTTACCTCAGGAGGCATGTCTAGTAAGAATTTGCTACAACCAATGTTGGAGAGGTTGCTGCCTATTCTCTAGGATTTTGATGGTTTCTTGTCTCACATTTAGGTCATTCATCCATTTTTAATTTATTTTTGTGTAGGGTGTAAGAATGAAGTTCAATTTCATTATTTGCATGTTGTTGTCCAGGTTTTCCAACATCATCAAATATCCAATGGAAAAAAGAGTCTCTCTTTTTTCCATTGGATATTTTTTCCTACTTTATCAAAGATTAATTAACCATATGGCTATGGGTCCATTTCTGGGTTTTCCATTCTGTCCTATTGACCTATGTGTTTTTGTTCCAGTGCCATAATGTTTTAATCACCACAGCTTTGTAATATAACTTGAAGTCAAGAATTGTGAAGGCTCCAGATTTGTCTTTCTTTTCAAGATTCCCTTGGTTAATTAATTAATTAATTAATTATTTTTTTGTTTTTCCATACAAATATTAGGATTGTTTGTTCTAGCTCTGTGGAAAATGCTGTGGTATTTCGATAAGATTGTATTAGAAGTGTAGATTACTTTGGATAGTGTAGACATTTTAACAACATATGTTCTTCCAATCCATGAACATGGATTTTTTTTTCCATTTCTTTGTCTCTTTCTCAATTTCTTTCATCAGTGTTCTATAGTTACCAGAGTACTGATCTTTTACCTCTTTGCTTAGGTTTGTTCCTATGTATCCTAGGTATGGTTTTTGATGCAGTTGTGAATTGGATAGATTCCTTGATTTCTCTTTCTATTGCTTTATTATTGGTGTATAAAAATCCAACGGATTTCTATACTTTGATTTTTTATTCTGCTACCTTTTGGAATTGGTGCATCAGTTCTAGCAATATGTTGGTACAGTCTTTTGGGTTTTCTATATAATGTATCATATTGTCTTCAAATAGTGAAAGTTTGACTTCTTCCTTGCTGATTTGAATGACTTTGATTTCTTTGTGATGTTGCTGAGGCTAGAATGCCCAGTACTATGTTAAATAAAAGTGGTGAGAGTGGACATCCTGTCTTGTTCCTGACCACAGAGGAAAAGCTCTCAATTTTGCCCCATTGAGGATGATATTAGCTGTGGGTCTTTCATATATGGGCTTTATGATGTTAAGGTATGTTCCCACTATCCTTATATATTTTTATTAAGGAGAGTTTTTATTAAGAATGGATGATGTATTTTGTCAAATGATTTTTCTGCATCTATTGAGAGGATCATATGGTTCTTTTTTAAAATATATTCTATGTGTTTATTTGTGTGTGAGAGAGAGAGTGTGTGCATGAGCACAAGTGGATGGAGGGGCAGAGGGAGAAAGAGACTCCCTGATGAGCAGAGAGCCTGATGTGGGGTTTTTCCCAGGATCCTGCCAACAGGACCTAAGCTGAAGGCAAATGCTCAACTGACTGAGCCACCCAGGCACCTCAAGAGGATCATATAGTTCTTATCCTTTCTTTTATTTATGTCGTGTTTTATGTTGATTTAATCGTAAATATTGAACCATCCCTGAACCCTAGGAATAAGTTCTACTTGATTGTGGTGAATAATTATTTTAATGTACTCTTGGATTCATTTCTTGGCATTTTGTTGAGAATATTTGCATCCTTGTTCATCAGGGATATTGACTTGTGTTTCTCTTTTTTAGTGGGGTCTTTGGTTTTGGAATCGGGGTTATGCTGGCCTCATAGAAAGAAGTCGAAAATTTTCTTTCCATTTCTATTGTTTGGAACAGCTTGAGAAAAATAGGTATTAACTCTTTAAATGCTTGGTAGAATTCCCTTGGGAAGCCATGTGGCCCTGGATTTTTGTTTGTTGAGTAATTTTTGATTACTGATTCAAATTCTTTGCTGGTTATGGGTCTCTTCATGGTTTTTATTTCTTCATGTTTCAGTGCTTGTAGTATATGTTTCTAGGAATTTATCCATTTCTTCCAGATTGCCCAATTTGTTGACGTATAATTTTTCATTATATAGCTTTATAGCTGTTTATATTTTTGTGATGGTTGTTCTTCTTTCCCCTCTTGCATTTGTGATTTTGGGTCCTTTCTCTTCTTTTTGATAAGACTTCTAGGGATTTATTAATTTTATTAATTCTTTCAAAGAACCAGTTACTGGTTTCATTCATCTGTTCTAATGTGTTTTTGTTGTTGCAGTTGTTTCTATAACATTTATTTCTGCTCTAATCTTTGTTATTCCCCTTCTTCTGCTGGCTTTAGGTTTCCTTCCTTCCTCCCTCCCTTCTTTCCTCCCTCCTTCCCTCTCTTTCTCTCTCTCTTTCTTTCTTTCTTTCCTTTTTTTTTCCAAGCCTCTTTTATGTATAAAGTTAGCTTGTGTATTTGAGATTTTTCTTGCTTCTTGAGATAAGCCTATATTGCAATATATTTCCCTCTTCTGTACTCTTTCACTCTACCTCAGAGGTTTTGGACAACCATGTTTTCATTTTCAATTCTTTCCATGTATTTTTTAATTTCTTCTTTAATTTCCTGGTTGACCCATTCATTCATTAGTAGGATATTCTTTAATCTCCATGTATTTGTGGTACTTTCTTTTTTTGTGTGTGGTTGTATTCAAGTTTCATAGTTTTGGGGTCAGAAAATAAGCATGGTGCGATCTCAATCTTTTTGTACTTCTTCAGACCTCATTTGTGACTTAGTATGTAATCTATTCTAGAGAATATCACATGTCCACTTGCAAAGAATGTTTATTATGTCACTTCAGGATGAAATGTTCTGCATATACCTATTAAATAGTCCATCTGGTCAGTGTGTCATTTAAAGCAATTGTTTCTTTGTTCATTTTTGCTTAGATGACCTGTCCATTGATCTAAGTAGGGTATTAAAATACCCAATTATTATGTTATTATCAATAAGTTCCTTCAGGTTTCTTATTAATAGTTTTATACATTTGGGTGTCCCCAAGTTGGGGACTTAAGTATTTACAATTGCTAGGTCTTCTTATTGGGTAGACACCCTTAATATAGTGTAGTAACCTTCTTCATTTCTTTAGCCTGAGTAGTTTTTATGTCTTTTATCTCTGTGGTAAGGAATTCTCTGGCGTCTTCTATGCTTTTCTCAAGTCTAGCCAGTATCCTTATGATTGGTGCTTTAAGTTCTGGATTAGGCATATTATGCATATCCCTTTTGATTAGATCCCTGGTCACGACTTTTTTTTTTAAGATTTATTTATTTATTTGACTGACAGAGATCACAAGTAGGCAGAGAGGCAGGCAGAGAGAGGGGAAGCAGGTTTCCTGCTGAGCAGAAATCCTGATGTGGGGTTCAGTCCCAGGACCCTGAGATCATGACCTGAGCCAAAGGCAGAGGCTTAACCCACTGAGCCACCCAGGTGCCCTGGTCATGATCTTTTCTTATTTTTTCTCTTGGGATGAATTCCTCCATCTTGGCATTTTGCCTTTGTCTTTTCTTCTCCTCTGTGTTAGGAAAGCTTGTTAGGTTTTCTGCTCTTGAGAGCACTGGCTTTATGAAGAAAGGCCATTTACTGTTTAGGACCTGACACTTAAGGAAGTGTCTCTGGAGTATGCTGTATGCACTCTGCTGCTATGTTTTGGCTACTCTTTTCTTCAGGTCAGTCCTCTGCAGAGTTTCTTCTTGCCTGCAATGGGAAATGTTTGGACCTTGGCTACAGTGTGGTGAGTTTTAACAAGGTGTTCTCCAGTCTGCTTGTTAAAAAGACTTGATGTTATTTCCACCTGAGCTGATTTTTTCCGGTAGATGTAGTGCATGCAGGGGGTTTCTGTTGGTCTTCTGAAGGAGGGGCCCAGTGCACTTGTTCTCAGGCATACCTGCTATAGAAATGCAGTCCCAACAGATCATAGGGGGTGGGGTTTGGTGTAAGCAGTTTGGGCCACCAGTGTTGGTGCTGTGCTATTTACCAAAGTTAATGTTAAGTTGTGGGGAATGGAAATTACATCTACTGAATTTTTTGTCCCCAGAGAAGCAATGCCAACTCTTCCAGAAATGACTCCAAGAAGGGGGAATCATTCCTGCCTCCCAGGGGATCCTCAGATTAGCCATCTGTCCCTGGACTATCTGCCCTCCTTCTCCACAGAAGAACTTCAGTACCCTCCTGGCTACACACCAGCCACACGTTAGACCTCCAAAACTCCAGTCTTTGAGCCCCATTGGTTGTAAAAACTCATGAAAATCAGCCCCCTTTCCTTTCCCAATCAATGGCATTGGGAAAGTGTTTCCCTTGTGGGATCCCTTGTGTGCTGCTCTCTCTATCTCTTTCTACCTCTCTCCCTCCTCCCCAACATTGGGCTCTCTCCCTTCCCCAGGACCCCTTATCTGTTTCTCCCCCAAACCATGTATCTGCACTGCCTACCTTCCACCATGTGACCCCTTCTCTTTCTCTTGTGCAGTTTGTTCTGTCAGTCTTCAGATCAATTTCTTGGGTATTCAGAATGATTTTATATTTATTTAGCTGTGTTTAAATGTTGAGGCAAACATAGGAACCTCCTATTACTGCACTATCTTAGCTCCTCTCTCCATTTTCTGCTTTTTAAAATGTGGTCATATAAGCATTAATGTTACTATACAGCCACTTTCCTCATTCCAGCCGTAGTTCATCCACTTACATAAATAAGGCTTTCATTGTTAAGACTACATACTTCAGTGACAGTCATATATAACTAACACAATAGAAAATTGACCTCAGAAGCTACTTTGTCTCCTGTATTCTAATAATAATTTCCCATTTATCAATACAGTTCCCTCCTTTTTTTTCTGAGATCCACCTTTTAAAAGGTTTTGAAATCAGGCTTGGTTGAAAGATATTACAAGGAAAATGACCTTGGCTTTGGTAGAATAACAGTAAACTTTTAGAAGTATTATGGCTTGTTTGCAGATGCAAGCATGCTGTGTGGCCTTAGCCACACAGAATTCTCAGAAGACCTTTTAGAAGTGCTAGAAGAAAAGTGTAAAAGCCTGACAGAAGTGGCAAACTCAAATTGTAGAATCTCTCTTTCCTAACTGATATATGGGATCTTTGTAGACAAGGGAGACCACACTTCTGTTTAGGAGCCAACCCTGTTATTTCCTATTTGGTGTAACCATTCTTCTCACTTTACATGACTTGATGAATGTATTTTTATTTTATTTATGCATTTTGACATCTTTCTGTACATCATACACCAATCCTTCTGTGATAACCATGTATTCATTTTTAAGGGAGCAGATAATCCCCTTCAAAATGTGTCCAACCTTATTTTCACAGTTCCATTCTCTCTCTCTCTCTCTCTCTTTTTTTTTTGCTATGCATATAAATTCAAAAGCATATAAGTTCTCTGAATATCCCATTTGCTTTACTGATTTGTTATGTCTTCCTTTAATATATTCAAATATATTTCTCTAAGCTCTACTGTTTTCAATTATTGAGTTGTTTAATCTATCTAATATCTAGACTTACAATACTTTGTATCTCATATTTTTGACAGCTTAAATTTTATAAATGGTTTATCTTTAAAGTTTTAGAAACTGCATGTATATAGAAAGGATAAAAAGTCTTCCTTTTCTTATTAATTTTAATTGGTTCCTATATTTCCTTATGGATAATGAGGAGTACTTTACTGATCAACTCTGTCACAGAATTAAGCAATTTATGCTGGCACAACATTCCCTTACAGATTGTTAAAGCAGAGTTTTATTCCTATTTAAATGTATTCTTGATTTTAAAAACTACTTCCACTCTGACATCTTTCAATATTCTGTGTTTTCCTTGTGGTTCGCTTCTATTCTTTGTACTATTATGGTACACTAGTGAATCTTCTCTCACACACTCTTTTATTCATCTTGTGTTTGCTGAGAAGACAAATCTAAGAGAAAAAATTCTAATCTGAAAAAAGAACTTCTATTCATTAGTGTTAATGATCTTAGTAGTTTTCTATTCCAGTATTCTTCATCTCTCCTTTAAAGGAAAGAAAAACTACTCTTCATTGATTAAGTTGGTCACTTTATCCTTCCCACAAAGAAAAGATCTTACAATAATTTATTCAGATAAATCTAAAAAGTCTAATAGATCAAATGTCAGCCAAGATTTATAAGTATTTCACTCCCATTTGAGTTGCATATTGAGTGATTCAACACAAAAGGGAGTCATGTAAAATCATTTTTTGATGTCCAAAATAATGTGGGGTTTTCCAAAGGAAACTTTCTCCTACTTTAATCAGTGTCATCCAAGAATGGCTCCTATATTATATGAGTTTTCTTCTAATACCATTTTTTATATCTTTTTTATCTTTACTTATATTATGGAGGAAAACATATGTGTACACACACACACACACACACACACTCTCTCTCTCTTTATCACTAGATATCACTATTATCATCTGTTATTATTTCTACTATAGACAAATCATGGTTCTTTTCTTCTCATTCTACTGCTCTTCCTTTAAAACTTTTCTCTTTTAAACTCTTTTTTTTTTTCAATTGTTGCTATTTTTAATACAGCCTATATAGCCTATGCTCATTATTACATTACACTTCACAATGGCCTATTTCCTCTATAAAACCTTTGGCTAAGGAGACTTTTTTTTTGGTAACAATTATTAACACTGAATGGCAGTCCTGAATGAATGAAGATATTTTTTTTTTTTTAAAGATTTTATTTAATTTGACAGACAGAGATCACAGGTAGGCAGAGACGCAGGCAGAGAGAGAGGAAGGGAAGCAGGCTCGTTGCTGAGCAGAAAGCCCGATGTGGGACTCGATCCCAGGACCCTGGGATCACGACCTGAGCTGAAGGCAGAGGCTTTAACCCACTGAGCCACCCAGGCGCCCCTGAATGAAGATATTTTAAAAGCATTTCTCTATATATCATTTTTCATTACAAATATAGTTTTTTTTTTTCTATTTACACTAAATTTACTTGCTAGACATTTCCCACTCCCATACTTCCAGATATGTGGTAATTATTTTAATCTTCACTGCAGCAAAAATTCTGTTGATATATTTATTTTTGTATTTCTGAATAGGTGACATCATTTTTTTTAGTATTTCTGTTTGTATTTTGAATATGAATGTATATATTCAAATATGTACATATATATGTATTTATACACTCATAGTTATTCAAAATGTGAAAAGAATAAATACTGAAAATATCTACCTATTGATTCCCTCTTAGAAACTCACATTCCTTCTTCTTAGTTTTCCTCTTTTTTAAAGTAAGTTCTTAGTTTTCAAGTAGTATTTTTTTCTTATATATATGTATACACATTTGTGTATATATATATAAACACATATACACACACACATATACAAAATATACATATACAAATATGTATATATATATGTTTGTTTTATAGCTTCTATTATTTAAGTTGTTTTAATCCATATCCATACTGAAGGGTTGATTGAAATTTCCAATGATTTGTTTTAATTTTCATTCTTTGTTTTTGATTGCTATTGCCCTATCTCTTCTTATTTTGTCTGTTTTTTTATATTGTTCCTCCAAACCATATTAATTTTCTTATTGAAATTTACATTTCACTAGTAATTTTTTCTTTTATTTTCTCATAGATTTCTTTGAAAATATTACTTCCCCATCTTTCTTTTATGTTTTTGCAGTCAAGTAGTCTCTGTTGAATTACTTTCTATACCCTCTTTGTTGCTGTCTCATTATGTTTCTTGTCTATCTTTAACCAGGTTATATGATTTCTTCCTTTTTTTTTTTTTATTTTCTGCTAAAATCACATATCACGTTTTACTCCAAATGTTTTTCATAGAGGAAATTATATTGTTCTTTGTTTTTGTTTGTTTGTTCCTGTGCTTAATTTTAATTTATACAGGGCACATCAACTTCCTGACTATGTTGTTACCAAAAGCAATCACACATAAATTCTGTTTCTATGGAAGAAGCACACTAATTTTACTGTATAGATGGTCATCATCATACTAGTTTGTCCCCACATTTAAAGATACATGGACCCTGGGTGGCTCAAATGATTAAGCCTCTGCCTTCAGCTGGGTCATGATCTCCAGGTTCTGAGATGGAGCCCCATGTGGGTCTCCCAGCTCAGCGGGGAGTCTCCTTATCACTCTCCCTCTGCCTCTCCTCCTGCTTATGCTCTCTCTGTCTCTCTCTCCCAAAAGGATAAATAAAATATTTAAAAATACATAAATAAACAAGAATGAAGATACATTGCACTCAAAAATTTTCTCTAGTCACAGTCATGTTCTGCTTTCCATGTATGGTTATTCCCCTCCATATGAAAAGCACAAGTCAGGGGGAGACAAGATGATGGGGAAGTAGAAGAAGGTGCCATTTCAACCTGTACCCTAAAGTGAGCTGATTACCTACCAAAAAACTCCAATCACCCATGAAATCAGCCTGAGATCAGAATTAAACACGTCTGGATCTCTGTGGGGGCAGAAGATGCCAGTGGGTGGGTAAAGTGGAGTGGGAAGTCAGATTGATATCGGAAGATAAACAAAAGGGGGAGGGAGCCACCAAAGGTGACCCATTGGAAAGTCATACCCCAATACGAGAGTGCCCTGCATCTGGGGACCAGCATTAACTTGGAGTCTGGTTGAAAGTACTCAAAAAGAGCAAAGGATCATGGGGGGAAATTTTGGGAGTCTAGGCAGTTAGGGACAGGGGCTTAAGTCCCTGGACCCAGGACAGCCACCCCTGGTGCTGAGCCAGAGAGAGTGTGGTGGAGAAACAAGGTCTTGGTCCCTGAGCCGCCAGCGTGCCTGAGAACTCATGGGGTCCAGTTCCTGTGAGGGGCGGGGAACCTCACCAGCTGGCAGAAGCACAGCCTTTTTGCACTCTCCATGTGAGCGCCATGCTGTGCTATCAGAGCCCGAGACACGCACACACCACACACTCTCCTGAGAGAGGTTCATGAAGGCTCCAGCCCTGTGCTCTCGGATCCAGAAAGACCAGGCACTCCCAGCCTGGGCCAGCAGGAAAATCTCAGTGTGCGATCACTGCTTGGAACCTTTCTGGTGGTCTGGAGCTGCCCAGACAGCCGCCGCTGTCCTGATTTTGGGTACAAGCAGGAGTTCCTTTGTCCCCAGGGACCTCAACTGGGAACGTGCTCTGCCAGCGGCCAAAGGGGAACTTATGTGCTCTGCAGCACCCAGGGGGGAACAGACTGAGGCTTCTCTCTGAGAGGGAGGTTGGAGTGCAGTTTGCTTTCCTCTAAACCTCCAAAAACCATCAAAAGCTGTCAAGGCGAGAGAAAACAAATGAACAAACATAAAAACTTCCAGAGAACAAAAGCCTGAAAAACCGGTTTCCTCAGAGCCCAACCCCATGAGGGGGATGAGAGGACTTAACTCAGAGAACACTGCCTAAAAACCCACGTGGCAGGCCCCTCCCCCAGAAAACTAACCAGGAAAAAAAAGAAAAGAAAAAAAAAAAAAAAGACCACAAGAGAACAACCACCACTACTTCATAGATACAATTTTTATTTTTAATTTGTTCCCACTATTCTGGTTCTTTTTTTTTTAATTTTATATAGATAATTTTTTAATCTATTTACCATCACAGTGAGATGTCCAATACATCAAATTCCATACTAACCATTTAACCTGAACTTTTTGATACATATACCCATGTTTTTCTTTTGCTTTTCTATTTCTTAATTTTTTAAAATTTTAGTTTAGTTTATTCTTTTTTAATTTTGATTTTTTAATATTCATATAGAGTTAAACTTCAAGGTAATCCCCTTTCCCCAATCAATGCTACCCCTATAGGTAAACCAGTTTTTTTTAATATATATTTTATTTATTAGACAGACAGAAATCACAACTAGGCAGAGAGAGAGGAGGAAGCAGGCTCCCAGCAGAGCAGAGAGCCTGATGCGGGGCTCGATTCCAGGACACTGGGATCATGACCTGAGCCGAAGGCAGAAGCTTTAACCCACTGAGCCACCCAAGCACACCAGTAAACCAATTTTTAATCCCCCTTTATCTTAGGAAAGTTGAGTCCTTTAACAAAGATATCAAGATACATCCAGGAATTCAGGCTAACAATAACCCAGGCAATAGTTAGGTTGGAGAAAGCCCTGGATGACCAAACAGAATTGATTAGGGCAGAACTGAAAGCCACCAGGGATTATGTTCACAATGCTCTCAATGAATTCCAGTCTAATCTAAATTCTCTAAAAGCTAGGGTAACTGAGACAGAAGATAGACTTAGTGATCTGGAGGACAAACAGATACAGAGAAAGGATCAGGAGGAAGCCTGGAACAAACAGCTTAGACGCCACGAAAACAGAATCAGGGAAATAAATGATGCCATGAAAAGTTCCAACATCAGAATTATTGGAATCCCTGAAGGGGAGGAGAAAGAAAGAAGTCTAGAAGATATAGTGGAACAAGTACTCCCTGAAAATTTTCCCAATCTTGCAAATGGAACCAACGTTCATTTACTAGAGGCAGAACGGTTTCCCCCCAAGGTTATAGATTCTTGAAAGTCCTTGAGACACCTAATAGTAAGAATGAAGAATTATAATTCTAGGCAGGCCCTCTTGAAGGCAGTTAGGACAAAGAAGCTCCTTACGTACAGAAGAAAGCCCATCAGAATAACATCAGACCTGTCCACAGAAACCTGGCAAGCCAGAAAGGGCTGGCAAGATATATTCAGGGCACTAAATGAAAAAATGGATGGAGAGATAAAGAGTTTCCAAGACCAGCAAGGCTTAAAAGAGTATGTGACCACCAAGCCGACACTGCAGGAAATATTAAGGGGAGTTCTATAAAAGAGGAAAAATCCTAAGAATATCATTGAACAGAAATATAGAGACAATCTACAGAAAGAAAGACTTCAAAGGTAACACGATGTCAATAAAAACGTATCTATCAATAATCACTCCCAATGTGAATGGCCTAAATGTGCACATAAAATGACACAGGGTTGCAGATTGGATAAAACAACAGGACCCATCCATATGTTGTCTACAAGAGACTCATTTTGAAATTAAGGATACACCCAGACTGAAAGTGAAGGGATAGAGAAGAATCGTTCATGCCAATGAGCCTCAAAAGAAGGCCAGGGTAGAGATTCTCATATAAGATAAATTAGATTTTAAACTAAAGACTGTAGTCAGAGATACAGAAAGATACTACATCATTCTTAAAGGGACTATCCACCAAGATGATATAATAATTGTAAATATCTATGCCCCCAATATGGGAGCAGCCAATTACATAAGAAAACTATTAATCAAGAGAAAGAGTCATATTGATATGAATACATTAATAGTAGGAGATCTTAACATGCCTCTCTCAGTAATAGACAGATCATCCAAGCAGAAAATCAATAAAGAAACAAGAGCATTGAATGACACATTGTACCAGATGGACCTCATAGATATATAAAGAACATTCCACCCTAAAACAACAGAATACTCATTCTTCTCAAGTGCACATGGAACCTTCTCCAGAATAGACCACATACTGGGTCACAAATCAGGACTCAACTGATACCAAAAGACTGAGATTATTCCCTGCATATTCTCAGATCACAATGCTTTGAAACTTGAGCTCAATCACAAGGAAAAGTTCGGAAGGAACTCAAACACCTGGAAGTTAAAGACCACCTTGCTTAAGAATTCTTGGATCAACCAGGAGATCAAAGAAGAACTTAAACAATTCATGGAAACCAATGAAATGAAGACACTTTGGTCCAAAACCTATGGGATACAGCAACGGCGACCTAAGGGGGAAATACAGAACCATCCAAGCCTCCCTCAAAAAAATTGAAAAATCCAGAATACACCGGCTGTCTCTACACCTTAAAGAACTGGAGAATCAACAACAAATCAAACCAACTCCACACATAAGAAGGGAAATAATCAAGATTAGAGCAGAGATCAATGAGATAGAAACTAGAGGTACAGTAGAACGTATCAATGAAACTAGAAGCTGGTTTTTTGAAAAAATCAATAAGATCAATAAACCATTGGCCACACTAATCCAAAAGAAAAGAGAGAAAGCCCAAATTAATAAAATTATGAATGAAAAGGGAGAGATCACAACTAACACCAAGGAAATAGAAACAATCATCAGAAGTTATTCTCAACAGTTATATGCCAATAAGTTAAGCAACCTAGATGAAATGGATGCATTCCTGGAAAACTATAAACTCCCAATATTGAACCAGGAAGAAGTTGACTACCTGGATAGACTGATATCTAGTAATGAGATTGAAGAAGTGATCAAAAACCTCCCCAAAAAATAAGACCTCAGTACCTGATGGATTCCCTGGGGAATTCTACCAAACTTTCAAAGAAGAAATAACACTTATTCTCCTGAAGCTGTTTCAAAAAATGGAAGCAGAAGGAAAACTTCCAGACTCTTTTTATGAAGCCAGCATTACCCTGATCCCCAAACCAGGCAAAGACCACACCAAAAAGGAGAATTTCAGACCAATGTCCCTGATGAATATGGATGCTAAGATTCTCAACAAGATCCTAGCAAACAGGATCCAACAGCACATTAAAAAGATTATCCACCATGACCAGGTGGATTCTCCCTGGGTTACAAGGATGGTTCAACATTCTCAAATCAATCAATGTGATAGAACAAATCAATAAGAGAAGAGAGAAGAACCACATGGTCCTCTCAATTGATGCAGAAAAAGCATTTGACAAAATCCAGCATCCATTCCTGATTAAAATGCTTCAAAGTATAGGGATAGAGGGAACATTCCTGAACTTCATAAAATCTATCTATGAAAGACTCACAGCAAATGTCATCCTCAATGGGAAAAAGCTCACAGTCTTCCCGTTGAGATCAGGAACACGACAAGGATGCCCACTCTCACCACTCTTGTTCAACATAGTATTAGAAGTTCTAGCAACAGCAATCAAACAACAAAGAGAAATAAAAGGTATCTAAATTGGCAATGAAGAAGTCAAACTCTCTCTCTACATAGATGACATGATTCTTTATATGGAAAACCCAAAAGACTCCACCCCCAAACTACTAGAACTCATAGTGCAATTCAGTAACGTGACAGGATACAAAGTCAATGTACAGAAATCAGTGGCTTTCTTATACACTAACAATGAAAATACAGAAAGGGAAATTAGAAAATTGATTCCATTTACTATAGCACCAAGAACCATAAGATACCTGGGAATAAACCTAACCAAAGAGGTAAAGGATCTGTACTCGAGGAACTACAGAACACTCATGAAAGAAATTGAAGAAGACACAAAAAGATTGAAGACCATTCCATGCTCTTGGATTAGAAGAATAAACATTGTTAAAATGTCTCTACTGCCTAGAGCAATCTATACTTTTAATGTCATTCTGATCAAAATTCCACCGGTATTTTTCAAAGAGCTGGAGCAAATAATCCTAAAATTTGTATGGAATCAGAAGAGATCCCAAATTGCTAAGGAAATGTTGAAAAACAAAAATAAAACTGGCAGTCTCTTCAATAAATGGTGCTGGGAAAATAGGACAGCTATATGTAGAAGAATGAAACTCGACCATTCTCTTACACCATACACAAAGATAAACTTGAAATGGATAAAAGACCTCAACATGAGACAGGAATCCATCAGAATCCTAGAGGAGAACATAGGCAGTAACCTCTTCAATATCAGCCACAGCAACTTCTTTCAAGATATGTCTCCAAAGTCAAAGGAAACAAAAGTGAAAATGAACTTTTGGGACTTCATCAAGATCAAAAGCTCCTGCACAGCAAAGGTAATAGTCAACAAAACAAAGAGGCAACCCATGGAATGGGAGAAGATATTTGCAAATGACAGTACAGACAAAAGGTTGATATCCAGGATCTATAAAGAACTCCTCAAACTCAACATTCACTAAACAGATAATCATATCAAAAAATGGGCAGAAGATATGAACAGACACTTCTCCAATGAAGACATACAAATGGCTATCAGACACACAACAAAATGTTCATCATCACTAGCCATTAGGGAGATTTAAATTAAAACCACATTGAGATACCACCTTACACCAGTTAGAATGGACAAAATTAGCAAGACAGGAAACAACGTGTGTTGGAGAGGATGTGGAGAAAGGGGAGCCTTCTTACACTGTTGGTGGGAATGCAAGTTGGTGCAGCCACTTTGGAGAACAGTGTGGAGATTCCTCAAGAAATTAAAAATAGGGGGGCACCTGGGTGGCTCAGTGGGTTAAAGCCTCTGCCTTTGGCTCAGGTCATGATCCCAGGGTCCTGGGATCGAGCCCCGCATTGGGCTCTCTGCTCGGCGGGGAGCCTGCTTCCTCCCCTCTCTCTCTCTGCCTGCCTCTCTGCCTACTTGTGATCTATGTCTGTCAAATAAAGAAGTAAAATCTTTAAAAAAAAAAAAAGAAATTAAAAATAGAGCTTCCCTATGACCCTGCAATTGCACTACTGGGTATTTACCCCAAAGATACAGATGTAGTGAAAAGAAGGGCCATCTGTACCCCAATGTTTATAGCAGCAATGGCCACGGTCGCCAAACTGTGGAAAGAACCAAGATGCCCTTCAACGGATGAATGGATAAGGAAGATGTGGTCCATATACACTATGGAGTATTATGCCTCCATCAGAAAAGAGGAATTCTCAACTTTTCTATCAACACGGACGGGACTGGAGGAGATTATGCTGAGTGAAATAAGTCAAGCAGAGAGAGTCAAGTATCATATGGTTTCACTTATTTGTGGAGCATAACAAATAACATAGAGGACATGGGGAGATGGAGAGGAGAAGGGAGTTGAGGGAAATTGGAAGGGGAGGTGAACCATGAGAGACTATGGACTCTGAAAAACAACCTGAGGGTTTTCAAGGGGCAGGGGGTGGGAGGTTGGGGGAGCCAGGTGGTGGGTATTATGGAGGGCATGTATTGCATGGAGCACTGGGTGTGGTGCAAAAACAATGAATATTGTTATATTGAAAATAAATAATAATAAAAAAATGTTTACATAAAATAAAAAGTGTTCCAATCAAAAAAAAAAAAAAAAAGAAGAAGAAGAAAAGCACAAGTCATTTGTTCACTCCATTCTCCTCAGTACAAAGTCTTAAGGTTCATATATTTTTTAACCCATATCACAAACCTATCAAATCCATCTTATAGGAGTATTAAAATGTTTAATGATATCTTTAATTAATCCTATAGAGAATAACATATAATCATATAAATTTGATTATAAGAAAATGATATACACAATATATTTTGTATATTAAATAAGTTATAATTTTCTATAAACTTTAAGTTTATTATTTAAAATGAATTTACTAAATAAAAATTAGGAAGTGTATTTGTCTGTATTCATATATTAAGTTTTGGAGAAAAAGAGAGAAAGAGAATGTACGTGGGTTTGCTTAGTTAAGTTGTCAGAATATCATCTCTCCATACCTATGTTTTTATTCTGGTTC
The DNA here is from genome assembly GCF_963455335.1 of Martes martes. Lineage (NCBI taxonomy): Eukaryota > Metazoa > Chordata > Mammalia > Carnivora > Mustelidae > Martes > Martes martes. Next base: position 78,528,732 of record NC_137889.1, on the reverse strand, counting down.
AGTTTTCTCATATTATGATTTCAAACATAAATCCAATTTTTTCTGCTGATTTTTTAAAAGATTTTATTTATTTATTTGTCAGAGAGAGAGTGAGCACAGGCAGACAGAGTGGCAGGCAGAGACAGAGAGAGAAGCAGGCTCCCCGCCGAGCAAGGAGCCCTATGTGGGACTCAACCCAAGGGCGCTGGGACCATGACCCCAGCCGAAGGCAGCTGCTTAACCAACTGAGCTATCCAGGCATCCCTTTTCTGCTGATTTTAAGCTAGATACAACCTCATTTGTCTGTTCATCCAATAGTGGTTTGTTGAGCTGAAGACCTTTTTACTAGGTGTGGTGATAAATGAATGAGCAAAACAGGAGAAACCTTTGATCTCATGGAACTTATAACCTCAGGTTATTCAAAACATAAATACATATTAAATGTGTTCGAGATAAAACCAGAGAGTAAAGAGGACAGTAAAAGATGGATTGAGTGTGTTATCTTACGTGACTAGTTTGGTGACTTTGGAATTGTATGTCTGAAGGAAGTGAAAACTGAACCAACTTAACCAATAGCATTCACACAATAAATTTCTCATCATTCCATACCTTCAGCTACTATGCTTTTATTTCAGTAAGTGTAAACAAATAAAAACAAAATTAAGCAAACATATTTATTCACCGCATATGTAACTTCATCATAAAATGAATATTTTATAATGTTTCTGAGATGAAAAAAATTCTAATAGCAATACCATCTCAAAAATATTTTGATAAACATATATTTTACTTACTATGATTCCTGACACATAGTTTACTGTCCTACTACAGTTCAATAAAAATAGTTAATACTTTTTCTTGGCAGGAATTTGCAAGAAAAATATTACTATGCTTAAGCTTGCTCCAGATATATTAAACTTACTCAAGAAAAATTATATGAAAAGATAGTTATAACTTGGCTTTTGCTTGCAGGAAATCCTGATTACTAGGCAGAACTTAAATAAACATCTTAAAGGTGTTCTGTAAGTTGATGTGGATTTATCAAAAGAGAAAATAGATATGCATGAATATTCTTTAGGAGCATGTTCTTTCAAAGGTCATTATAATATTAAAAACACAAATATGTCATCAGTTTTCTGCATCAGAATGACAGCACCTTTTTATGATAACTTTACAGAAATGAAATGAAACTGAGAGAGAGAGAGAGAGACAAAGGTTTTTATCAATAGCTTCTCTCTTCATTATATTTAAAAAGAAAATAAGTGATCATGTCAATTACACTGTTTTTAATGTTCTCTAGTTTCAAAATTAAAGTCCAGTTGTATAAACTCTATAAATTGCAGGTTTTTACTCTTATTGAGTTTTTTGGGTCATGAATCTATAATAAAATATGGAGATTCCTATGGCTCAGTCTCTGTGTAAATTTGCACATAATGAAACAAAGTCTAATAACAAAAAGTAAAAATGATAAATTATAAGTTATTTCAAAGCTTTACTGCCTTTCTTATGAGCACTCAGAACAGTCCCATTCTTAATATTCAGTAATACTGTTTAATCTTCATATTCACAGTTCTCTTGGCCTTACTGCTGCTTCTGAATTTCTTCCTCTTTAAGTAACCAAACTTCCTCATCAGTTCTGTCTTTAGGGTTCGTTGTGGATTTTTTCCCTCCCTCCTCTACTCTCTCTCTCTTCAAGATCTTTGTGTTGTTAATTTGAATTCTTTTTGGAAGCCTATTTTAGTCTCTCTCTCTTTTTTTTAAATAATATCACCCTTCATATCCCTTTAATTCATCATCACAAAAATTCGAACTTTGGCAACTATCTCATTCAGCTAATTGGCTGAAAAAATGGGAAAAAAAGAAATGCTAAAGAAAATATATCTACCTTCAGCTACAATCCTTTGAAAGACACTCCTCCACTAAAAAAGAGACAGAACAAAAGTCCATGTACAATAAAATTGTACAGACTCTAAAGAATTCAGTTACATGTTTTTGATGGCAAAAACACATGCTTTGACAATCACATTTGTTTCTCTATAGCAGCATCATCCTGTTGAGGACAAAATTTATATTGTTAGAGCATAGGAAGCATTGCTTTCAGTAAAACCCTAACAAGATTGGTCCTCTGATTGATGATTTCCTTATGAATCAAACAACCCATTTTCACAGAGCCTTAACAGAATGTTTCTAGGACCTATCATAAGTCCCTTTTATAAAAATATGCAAAATAATGAAGAGAGATTTCAATATGTTTCTACAAATATCTTCTTCATGGGGAGATAAAAACCACCATGTACAACTCAGTTTTGTGTGAGATGATGATGCACAAAATGGTGGAATTATGTGTATGATTTACAGACTCTTTGCAATTAAGCAATAGTATATGGATTACTATGATCATGACTTTGTGAAAATAGTATTTTATCTTATTATTACACATGATGTATGTTCATAAGGTGTTTGAGATAATCTTTTTAATAAAAGCTTGATCATTCTAAAATATTGTTACTCTTTTGCAAATGTTCTGCTACTATTTTCTTCTTCTTTTTTTTAAATTTTATTTTTTATTTTTTATAAACATATAATGTATTATTAACTCCAGGGGTACAGGTCTGTGAATTGCCAGGTTTACACACTTCACAACACTCACCATAGCACATACCTTCCCCAGTGTCCATAACCCCCCCCACCCTCTCCCTACCCCCCTCCTCCCAGCCCACCTCAGTATGTTTTGTGACATTAAGAGTCTCTTATGGTTTGTCTCCTCCCGATCCCATCTTGTTTCATTTATTCTTTTCCTACCCCCCAAACCTCCCACTTTGCATCTCCACTTCCTCATATCAGGAAGAGCATATGATAGTTGTCTTTCTCCAATTGACTTATTTTGCTAAGCATAATAGCCTCTAGTTCCATCCACATCATTGCAAATAGCAAGATTTCATTTCTTTTGATGGCTGCATAGTATTCCATTGTGTGTGTGTGTGTGTGTGTGTGTGTGTGTGTGTGTGTGTGTTTGTATACTACTTCTTCTTTATCCATTCATCCATTGATGGACATCTAGGTTCTCTCCATTTGGCTATTGTGGACATTGCTGCTATAAACATTCGGGTGCACGTGCTCCTTCAGATCACTATGTTTGTATCGTTAGGGTAAATACCCAGTAGTGCACTTGCTGGGTCATAGGGTAGTTCTATTTTCAACTTTTTGAGGAAACTCCATGCTGTTTCCCAGAGTGGTTGCACCATCTTGCATTCCCACCAACAATGTAGAAGGGTTCCCCTTTCTCTGCATTCTCACCAGCATCTGTCGTTTCCTGGCTTGTTAATTTTAGCCATTCTGACTGGTGTGAAGTGGTATCTCATTGTGGTTTTGATCTGTATTTCCCTAGTGCTGAGTGATGTGGAGCACTTTTTCATGTGTCTGTTGGCCATCTGGATGTCTTCTTTGCAGAAATGTCTGTTCATGTGTTCTGCCCATTTCCTGATTGGATTATTTGTTCTTTGGGTGTTGAATTTGCTAAGCTCTTTATAGATTTTGGATACTAGCCCTTTATCTGATATGTCATTTGCAAATATCTTCTCCCATTCTGTCAGTTGTCTTTTGGTTTTGTTAACTGTTTCCTTTGCTGTGCAAAAGCTTTTGATCTTGATGAAGTCCCAATAGTTCATTTTTGTCCTTGCTTCCCTTGCCTTTGCAGATGTTCCTAGGAAGAAGTAGCTGTGGCTGAGGTCGAAGAGGGTGCTGACTGTGTTCTTCTCAAGGATATGGATGGATTCCTTTCTCACACTGAGGCCCTTCATCCATTTTGAGTCTATTTTCATGTGTGGTGTAAGGAAAGGGTCCAATTTCATTTTTCTGCATGTGGCTGTCCAGTTTTCCCAACACCATTTGTTGAAGAGACTATCTTTTTCCATGGGACATTCTTTCCTGCTTTGTCAAAGATTAGTTGACCATAGAGTTGAGAGTATATTTCTGGGCTCTCTATTCTGTCAATCTACGTGTCCATTTTTGTGCCAGTACCATAATGACTTGATGATGACAGCTTTGTAATAGAGCTTGAAGACCGGAATCGTGATGCCACCAACTTTGGCTTTCTTTTTCAATATTCCTTTGGCTATTCGAGATCTTTTCTGATTCCATATAAATTTTAGGATTACTTGTTCTCTTTCTTTGAAAAAAATGGGTGGGATTTTGATAGGGATTGCAATTAAAGATGTAGATTGCTTTAGGTAGCATAGACATTTTCACAATATTTGTTCTTCCAATCCATGAGCATGCAACATTTTTCCAGTTCTTTGTGTCTTCCTCAATTTCTTTCATGAGTTATTTATAGTTTTCTGAGTATAGATTCTTTGCCTCTTTGGTTAGGTTTATTCCTAGGTATCTTATGGTTTTAGGTGCAGTTGTAAATGGGATTGACTCCTTAATTGCTCTTTCTTCTGTCTTGTCATTGGTGTATAGAAATGCAACTGTCTTCTGTGGATTGATTTTATATCCTGACACTTTACTGAATGCCTGTTCAATTTCTAGTAGATTTGGGGAGGTGTCTTTTGAATTTTCCACATATAGTATCATACCATCTGCAAAGAGTGTTATTTGACTTCTTTGCTGATTTGGATGCCTTTAATTTCTTTTTTGTTGTGTGATTACTGAGGCTAGGACTTCTAGTACTATGTTGAATAGCAGTGGTGATAATGGAAATCCCTGCTGTGTTCCTGACCTTAGCAGAAAAGCTCTCAGTTTTTCTCCATTGAGAATGATTATCTCTGTGGATTTTTCACAGATGGCTTTGATGATATTGAGGTATGTGCCTTCTATCCCTACACTTTGAAGAGTTTTGATCAGGAAGGGATGCTGCACTTTGTCAAATGATTTTTCAGCATCTATTGGGAGTATCATATGGTTCTTGTTCTTTCTTTTATTAATGTATTGTATCACATTGATTGATTGGCGAATGTTGTACCAACTTGCAGCCCTGGAATAAATCCCACTTGGTTGTGGTGAATAATCCTTTTAATGTAGTGTTGGATCCTATTGGCCAGTATTTTGGTGAGAATTTTCGCATATGTGTTCATCAAGGCTATTGGTCTGTAATTCTCTTTTTTGATGGGATCCTTGTCAGGTTTTGGGATCAAGGTGATGCTGGCCTCATAAAATGAGTTTGGAAGTTTTCCTTCCATTTCTATTTTTGGAACAGTTTCAAAGAATAGGAATTATTTCTTCTTTAAATGTTTGCTAGAATTCCCCTGGGAAGCCGTCTGGCCCTGGGCTTTTGTTTGTTTGGAGATTTTTGAGGACTGTTTCAATCTCCTTACTGGTTATGGGTCTGTTCAGGTTTTCTATTTCTTCCTGGTTCCGTTGTGGTAGTTTATATGTCTCTAGGAATGCATCCATTTCTTCCAGGTTGTCCAATTTGTGGGCGTAGTGTTGCTCATAGTATGTTATTATAATTGTTTGTATTTCTTTGGTGTTGGTTGTGAGCTCTCCTCTTTCATTCATGATTTTATTTATTTGGGTCCTTTCTCTCTCTCTCTCTTTTTTTTTTTTTTTTGATAAGTCTGACCAGGGGTTTGTCAATCTTATTAATTCTTTCAAAGAACCAGCTCCTAGTTTTGTTGATTTGTTCTATTGTTTTTTTGGTTTCTATTTCATTGATTTCTGCTCTGATCTTTATGATTTCTCTTCTCCTGCTGGGTTTAGGCTTTCTTTGTTGTTCTTTCTCCAGCTCCTTTAGGTGTAGGGTTAGGTTGTGTATTTGAGACCTTTCTTGTTTCTTGAGAAAAGCTTGTATCCCTATATTTTTTCCTCTCAGGACTGCCTTTGTTGTGTCCCACAGATTTGGAACTGTTGTGTTTTCATTATCATTTGTTTCCATGAATTTTTTCAATTCTTCTTTAATTTCCTGGTTGACCCATTCATTTTTTAGAAGGATGCTCTTTAGTCACCATGTATTTGGGTTCTTTCCAAATTTCCTCTTGTGATAGAGCTCTAGCTTCAGAGCATTGTGGTCTGACAATATGCAGGGAATGATCCCAATCTTTTGATACCTGTTGAGACCTGATTTATGACCCAGGATGTGATCTATTCTGTAGAATGTTCCATGTGCACTAGAGAAGAATGTGTATTCAGTTGCTTTGTGATGGAATGTTCTGAATAGATTAGTGATGTCCATCTGGTCCAGTGTGTCATTTAAGGCCTTTATTTCCTTGATGATCTTTTGCTTGCATGATCTGTCCATTTCAGTGAGGGAGTGTTAAGGTCCCCTACAATTTTTGTATTATGGTCAATGTGTTTCTTTGATTTTGTTATTAATTGGTTTATATAGTTGGCTGCTCCCATGTTAGGGGCTTAGATACTTAAAATTGTTAGATCTTCTTGTTGGACAAACACTTTGAGTATGATATAGTGTCCTTCCTCATCTCTTATTATAGTCTTAAAATCTAATTGATCTGATATAAGGATTGCTACCCCCAGCTTTCTTCTGATGTCCATTAGCATGGTACATTGTTTTCCACCCCCTCACTTTAAATCTGGAGGTGTCTTTGCATCTAAAATGAGTTTCTTGTAGACAGCATATTGATGTTTTTGTTTATTTATTTGTTTGTTTGTTTAATTCATTCTGATACCCTGTGTCTTTGATTGGGGCATTTAGCCCATTTACATTCAGGGTAACTATTGAGAGATAGGAATTTGGTGCCATTGTATTGCCTGTAAGGTGACTATTACAGTATATTGTTGCTGTTCCTTTCTGGTCTACTACTTCTGGGGTCTCTCTTTGCTTAGTGGACCCCTTTCAATATTTCCTGTAGAGCTCGTTTGGTGTTTGTAAATTCTTTCAGTTTTTGTTTGTTCTGGAAGCTTTTTATGTCTCCTTTTATTTTCAATGATAGCCTAGATGGATATAGTATGCTTGGCTGCATGTTTTTCTTGTTTAGTGCTCTGAATATATCATGCCAGTTCTTTCTGGCCTTGCAGGTCTCTGTGGATAAGTCCACTGCCAATCTAATATTTTTACCATTGTATGTTACAGACTTCTTGTCCTGGGCTGCTTTCAGGGTTTTCTCTTTGTTGCTAAGATATGTAAATTTTACTATTAGATGTAGGGATGTTGGCCTATTCTTATTGATTTTGAGGGGGGCTCTCTGTGCCTTCTGGATTTTGATGCTTGTTCCCTTTGCCATATTAGGGAAATTCTCTACAATAATTCTCTCCAAGACACCTTCTGCTCCCCTCTCTCTTTCTTCTTCTTCTGAAATCCCGATTATTCTAATGTTGTGTCCTCTTATAGTGTCACTTATCTCTCGAGTTCTCTCCTCATGGTCCGGTAGTTGTTTGTCTCTCTTTTGCTCATCTTCTTTATTCTCTGTCATTTTGTCTTCTATATCACTAGTTCTCTTCTGCCTCATTTATCTTAGCAGTCAGAGCCTCCATTTTTTATTGTTACTCATTAATAGCTTTTTTGATTTCAACTTGGTTAGATTTTAGTTCTTTTATTTCTCCAGAAAGCGCTTTTATTTCTCTGGACAGGGTTTCTCTAATATCTTCAATCCTTTTTTGAGCCCTGCTAGCACCTTGAGAATCGTCATTCTGAATTCTAGATCTGACATATTACCAATGTTCGTATTGATTAGGTTCCTAGCCTTCAGTACTGCCTCTTGTTCTTTTTTCTTTTTTCTTTTTCTTTTTTTTTTTTTTTTGTGGTGAGCTTTTCTGCATTGTCATTTTGTCCAGATAAGAATATATGAAGGAGTAAATAAATTATTAAAAGGGTGGCAAAGACCCCAGGAAAATGTGCTTTAATCAAATCAGAAGAGACCCCAAATCACGGGGGAGAGAAAGGAGGTAAAAAAGAAGTTCAGAGGGAAAAAATAATAAAAAAAGAAAACAAATAAAGAAAAATATATATATATATATTTATAAGACTAGTGACTAGAACAGGGTCACCCACTTAATTTTGGGATTATTTTGGTCTCTTAGGAGAAATTACCTCCCAAGATTTTAAATAATGAAAAACATATATAAGATTAAACACAATGAAGGGATGAAATATGACTATAAAGATGAAAAAAATTGAATTTCTAAAAAAGGAGTTGTTAAAATAAGTTGGTTGGGAGAATAAAGAAAAATAAAGTGGAGAGAATTTGCTCAGGCTGGAGACTAGAACAAGCCCTGTGCTAGATTTAGGTTGTGTTTTAATCTATTAGAAGTTGTACCCCAAATTTTTTAGAAGAAAAAACCCTATGTGTATACAAAAAATAAAGTTCAATACAATGAAGGATAAAATATGACTATAATAATGCAGGTTCCAAAAAGATTTTTTTAAGTGAATTGTATTAAGATAAACTAGTTAAAAAACATTTAAAAAGTAAAGGGTAAAAGTTAAAAAAATTAGCAGAAGAAAAAAAATTAAAAAAATTATCTTTGCAAGACTAAAATTTCATGGGGGGAAAGCCATGAATTCAATGCTTTGTTTTCTCCTCCTCTGGAAATCCACTGTTCTCTTTGGTAAGTGAACTTGGTCTTGGCTGGATTTCTTGTTGATCTTCTGGGGGAGGGGCCTCTTGTAGTGATTCTCAAGTGTCTTTGCCCCAGCCAGAATTGCACTGCCCTTACCAGGGGCCAGGCTAAGTAATCCACTTGGGTTCACTTTCGGAAGCTTTGGTTCCCTGAATGCTTTCTGTAGAGTTCTGGAGTTTGGGAATGAAAATGGTGGCCTCCCAATCTCTGGCCCGGAGGAGCTGAGAGCTCTGGGCCCCACTCCTCAGTGTGCCCTCTGAGAAAAGTGCTCAATTACTCCCTTCTCCCAGGCCTCTGACTGCACTCCAAGCTCACCCAGCCTGTGAACAAGCATCTCTGTCTCTGGCACACAGCTCCACCTGGAGTCTCTGAACCCCACAGATCCCTGAGCTCTTCCAGGGGGGGTCTCCCCAGATCTTGTGGGACACCACTCACAGAGCAGTGGCCTGTGCCACGGACTATGGTTCAAAGTAACCCCAAGTTGAAGCTCACTCCTTAGCTCTGTCTCTGTAGCCAGCTTCTGCACTCTAATACCTGCAAGCTCTGTGACACTCAGACACCGCCGATCCTTCTCTGACCCCACAGGACCTGGGGCCATGCTGTCCCCACATGTGCTTCACTCCAGTTTAGCCTCTGGAGCGATGTCCCTCCATGGAGCAGACTTTTAAAAGTCCTGATTTTGGGCTCCATTGCTCCACCACTTGCCAGGAGCCGGACCCTCCCCCACCAGGTCTATCTTCCCATCACTTTGGATTCACTTCTCTGTCAGTCCTACCTTTCAGAAAGTGGTCGATTTTCTGTTTCTAGAATTGCTGCTCTTCTTCTCTTTGATCTCCTGTTGGATTTGTAGGTGTTTGGAATGGTTTGATAAGCTATCTAGCTGATCTATGATACCTGATGTCATCTCAGCATGCTACTTTTCCGCCATCTTGCCAGACTTCCCTTCTGCTATTTTCTATTTTCTTAGAAGCCTTTTTACATTTATCTAACTGATATAATCAGAACATCTTCTTTCTCAAAAGAAGGGAAATTAATTTGATATCCAAGTTATTTCTTTTACACACAGACAAGGAAATTCTTCCTCTATGCTTCTAGACTATGGCATCTCAGAAAAAGTTACAATACGAGCTGGTGAAACTTGAGCAGAGGCCACTGGGGTCATTTAAGAAGATTCCCATGAAGAAGCCAGCAAAGTCAGCTTCTTCCTGGAGACCTAGTGTTCCATCTGCCTTCCAGAAGTTCACCAGAGTACAAGGTGCATGGCTGGGATCAATACTTCCAGAGTAAAAACAAAGAAACAAAACAATAAACTCATCAGCATATGCACATGGAGCACACACACACATTAATTTAGGAAGATGCTTGATTTGCAATTAGGAGTAAGCATAGATTTGACAAATCTTTTTCTTCAAAATATATGTATTGTACTTCTAAGTTGTGATATGTATATATATATGTGTGTGTATGTGTGTATGTATGTACAAAATCATATCTTATGACAGAGTTTATTGTTTTTTAATATTAATCATACTAAATCAGATCAATTTCACAGGGCAAAACAGATCTTTCCCTGTTGGGTGGCAATGAACAGAAATAAATCTCTGATTTCACGGTTTGAGACCACTGGGAGGAGAGGGAGAGGAAATAACCCATCACTAATAGTTTAGCATACATTTATAATTCTTGCCTCGATCAGTCATGACAATGGAGGTTCCAGTCAGGGTTCAATGGCAGAACTACTGAAAGTTATGGGATAAGGTACATCTGGTAGAATAAACACCAGAAAGAGACACTGTAAGAACAGAGAGTCACCAAATTAACTAATCTGAAAACCCAAGGATGGCCAACTGCCAAAGTATGACAAGGAAGAGCAAACTGGTGACATCTATTGGGAGCTGTTGACTCTTTGGATCTGTAGTCTAACGTATATATAATGATGGACCTTGGGATCAGTCACTCAGTGGGGTTCATTCAGCAGAAAGAGGAGTTAAAAATGAGATGGAATAGAGTGAGAATAAGCTGTCACTCAATAGCATTTTTGTAAGTGTCTGCCATTTCTAACCATGACAACCTTCAGGAAGTAATAATTACTGCTTTACTCTCACTGATCAAATACCATAAGAATTCATATTTTGACCAAGCATAACATGGTAGAATACAAGAAGGAGCCTTTGGATACTTGGGAGTTCTGGTTTAACTAAGACCTGGGAATCTAAGTCACCAAAGCCTACTTCTTGTCAACTTGGCCTTCTTACATAACTGTTTTAGTCACATTTAATTTCCAAATGAAACAATCACAAAATCAGGTGAAGTATTTTCAGATGAGTGAATTCAATTAAGTCAATCTCTTGTCAGAAGACTTATATGAGGGTCGCCTGGGTGGCTCAGTGGGTTAAGCCTCTGCCTTCAGCTCAGGTCATGATCTCAGGGTCCTGGGATCGAGTCCCGCATCAGGCTCTCTGCTAGGTGGGGAGCCTGCTTCCTCCTCTCTTTCTCTCTGCCTGCCTCTCTGCCTACTTGTGTTCTCTCTCTGTCAAATAAATAAATAAAATCTTTAAAAAAAAAAAAAAAAGAAAAGAAAACTTATATGAGGAAACACACTGTGAGTTAGATATTCTATAAGCCCACTGATGGTTGTTAGGGGCTAGAAGAAAATCCACATGGTTTATTCCAGTGCTAACAAATTGTTTCTCCTTCCATGATAGCTGAATGGCTGGCCCCTTACGTGAGTGGTGCTGGAACACATGTTCAGCATTGCTACCTGCTACTGATAGGCTTGGCATTCAGCAACGGCCATAGCCAGATTGCCTTGGTGAGTGAAGCATATGTGGTTAACCTCAGGCTTAAAATCCATTCTTGTCATCATGACCCCTTTGTTCATAAACAAGTTTAGGATGGCTACTATCTCAAAAATAGCTCTCTTTATTTACCTAATTATTAATAAAAGGGAGAAATAAATAAATAAATAAATAAATAAAAGGGGAAAAAATAACTCTCTATAACCTTCTAAGATCTTGGCTGAGATTCTTGTAGTAAAAGACCAATTAACAAGAGAAAAGCAAACAAAAGCTTATTAATACGTTTATTTCATGAGGGTGCCTGGATGGCTCAGTGGGTTAAGCATCCACTCTTGATTTTGGCTCAGGTCATGATCTCAAGATTGTGAGATTGATCTCCTTGGTGGGATCCTCACTCAGTGGGGAGTCTGCTTGAGATTCTCTTCCTTTCCCTCTGCCCTTCTTCACCCCATCCACACACTCTTTCAAGTAAAAATAGATAAATCTGATATATGTATGTGTATATATATATATATGTATATATATACACACACACACACACATACATACACACATATGTGTATATATATATGTCATATATATATATATATATATATATAGATATAGATATAGATATTGATATCGATATCTAGGAAATACTTAGTCAAAAATGTGTATTCAAAGAGATGAATTTAGAATTTAGGCTGAAACACCATCTTAACAGGGAACAAGGAAGATGGATATAGGCCTCTTAGGGGAGAGCAAATGATTTTTAGGAAAGATGAACGGACCCTTAGAACAGATGGGAGATTTGATAGTTTGTGACAAAGTTTGTCTAGATGTGGTATGGACTTCTAGTCTCCTTTCCTCTTATAAGAATCAATCTTCTCTGGTTGATTAAACTTTTAGGGGAAAGGATTTATGGCAAATGGGATCCTTTTGGAGGATTTGTCTCTAGGGAAGTACAGGGAGTTCAGATAAAGCCTCTCCCTGCATTTACCATTTGTGTGTGTGTGTGTGTGTGTGTGTGTGTGTGTTTGTCTACAGTTCAAAATAAGATACTACAATAACATATTTTGGGGTGTCATGTCCTATTATCTTTCATTAAGATCTTCCCTTGCTGAAGTTGCTGTTTGGTGGGTATTTATAAAAGTCATAGATCATACTTTTTGCTCATTTAATGATCTTACCTATATTCTTCTCTTGCCAATATCCTTATCTATAGAGCTCCAATGGTGTGTATATGTTTGAAGTCCCTAACCATATAGTCCTAGAATCAGCCACTGATTCAGTGTCCATGAATCACTTTAGATTTATACTTTTGGCTACTTTCTTTTCTGCAAAATAAAACCAAAAGTAAAAATAAAATCAAAATAAGAGCAACACATGTATAGTGTTTAAAGTTCTGCTGATTGATAATCTTTCCTTCCAACACTATTTCTTGGTATCATCCCAAATTATGGGAATAGTGTTAAACTAACAACTTTCAGGTGGTGGCAGCATAGTGTCAACTAGTTTTATTTGGTTTTCCTCATTCAGCTGGTCATTGAGAATCTTCCATGAGACCATAGGTTCAGTCTGAGAGAGAGAGGAGGCAAGGTGAACCTTCCTTAAAGGCCATATTTGAAATACTATGAATATTCATTGCTATGAATATACTTCAGGAAACCAAGATGATTTTACTTTTTTAACATTTGTACATAGAGATTATCTAGAAAGTTCATTCATCTAAATCACTAGACTTTCAAACATATACCCTTATATGATTTTTCACCAAACTTTAATCTATGATTTTAACTAAGTCTCAGTTCAAAGGCTCTAACACTATTTATAAGGGTGTGATTAGCTCAAATTTGACAGTGTATAATAATGAGTAAATATGTGAGTATATTCGGATCCATACTTTCACAAAAAGCTGTGTTTATTTTATAAAAGTAATGAGGTTTCCTCACAATTTTTTCAATGAAACAAATTGATTTTTTTGTCCTACATCTACCTGCCTTTTACTGAATATTTGTTTATTTATTTGTTTATTCTTGTTTGTGTATTTTAAGCACAGGAAGAAATTGTTTTTTATTGTTAAATTTAGCACCTCTTTTTTTTAAGATTTTATTTATTTGACAGACAAAGATCACAAGTAGGCAGAGGCAGGCAGAGAGAGAGGAAGGGAAGCAGGCCCCCTACTGAGCAAAGAGCCGGAGGCAGGGCTCGATCCCAGGAACCTGGGATCATGACCTGAGCCAAAGGCAGAGGCTTTAACCCACTGAGCCACTCAGGCATCCCTAAAGCTAACAGCTTGTTAATTAGAAAATCAGCTATTGTACAATACCTTTTATTAATGGAAGAAATCAAGATATGTGAATTGGCTCAGCTATTTTAAAATAATTTCCTACCTATCTAAAAGCAAGTTGAAGGATCTGGAAACCTATATAGCTTGAATCTTTCAGAATGGCACTCTTGATTTTTTTATATTCCCACTGATGTATCAAAAAATTCTTCTTGGGTTGGATTTAAATGATATTTGCCTAAACCTACCTCTGAAATTTCATCACATTTTCCTAAATGAACCTTTCACACAGAATGTTTTAGAGTACTGAAGTGTACAAAGCTGGAATGTATGATTACTTAGTTCCCTGTTTGCTAATAAATGTCTTTAAGCATGGTGAAATTTGTCTGAGAATGGTGGTTACCAGTATATACCAAAAATAACTGAATAAATGTGCATATCAAATTGACTCAGAGAGGTGCACAACTGGGAATACATTTGATTTTTATTTGTAATATTCCTGAAGTGCGTAGAAGAGATAAATGAATATGTCCATGTAATTGGAGAGTTTACAAGGTAAACAGGTAGAGGTCATAGTATTTTACTACAGGTGTTTTTTGTCATATTTTAGATTCTGATAATGTTTTTGTGAAATTGTTTTAAATCTAATCAGACTTGGGAGGGCTTTAGCCAGAAATGTAATTTCTTTTACAAAGGATATCTGAACTGATAAAGAAGTGGTTGTGCCTCATCTCATTTACTTCTTTTCTGGGGGAAACAAACAAACAAACAAACAAACAAAAAAAACTATAAATTTCTGTTTCATCTGGGAAAGAATCATAATTTTACTATGGTATCCTCTATTCGTAATGGCACAAAATGACAAAATATAAAATAAAAAAACTACTGTCTGTCTTAATCCTTATCACGGTTTTGGATGTCAATTCACATGCATATGCTGCTTGAAATAGTGAGCAGTAAAGGTGACATAGGAAATAGAGCATTAAGACATTAAAAATTATTTTGGCAAATCTGGCTTAGGCCAAAGTTTCTTGATGGCATTCAAGTATATTTTACTTGGGACCTACCTTACCTTTACCTAGCTGGCATTTTTGAGTAGTTGTATATTTATTTCTTTACCTTCAAATATTTGGTTATGTCCTCAAATTTTATTTTCCTGTTACCCATTACTTTTACAATCACTTGTCATTTGAAAAGAATGCTTTAAACAAAAAAGAAAAAAATTACATAGTCAAAGGAAATGCAAATATTCCTTTAGGCAATTTTACTTTGAATTTCACTGACATACAATATGGTATTATACTACTAATTTAAAAGATATAGTCACACATTTCAAAGAGATTTCAGAAAAGGAAACAAATAAAGCAATATTCAGGACTTGAAGGGGAAATGTTATTAATGTCATCATTTATATTTTTCCCTTCACCTATAAACATTATGTTCAAACAATGTAAGTTTACAGTAACACTTGATGGTGATGGGTGCTGAAGATCACAGAAGTAAATGCACTTATTATGTTTATTCCCATTTAAGTATAATCTTTTTTTTTTTTTTAAGATTCTACTAATTCATTTGAGAGAGAGAGAAACAGACACAGAGAGAGAGAGAGAAAGAGAGCATAAGCAGGGGAGAGAGGTAGAGGCAGAGGGAGAAGTAGACTCCCTGCTGAGCTGGGAGCCTGACATGGGGCTTGGCCCACTTAACCATCTGAGCCACCCAAGTTCCCCTTAAATATAATTATGTTTCTTTATTCTATCTTTAAAAAAAAAGGATTATTTATTTATTTATTTGGGGGACAGATAGAGCAAGCAAGAGAGCACAAGCAGGGGTAGTGGCAGAGGGAGAAGGAGAAGGCTCCTTCCTGAGCAGTGAGCCCAATGTGAGGTAGAACATGACCTGAGCCGAAGGTAAACATTTAACCTCCTAACCCACCAAGGTGCACATGTTCTATTTAAATCTTTAAACATCTTTATTATATTAAGATAGCTAGGAAGACATTATGTTGCATTTCCAGGTGTCAACAATGTGTTCACAAAATATCAGCAGGAAATAACCAACTTCATCCAAGACACATGAGTAGGTAAAGTCTGCAGTAGAAATATTTATTTGCCAGCAGTAATGAGTATGACATGGCAAAGATTACACAGTGTTGAAAAAAAAATAAATGATTGAGAGACTAAAATTCCTCTTTTATAAAATAAGACAATAAGGGGGCGCCTGGGTGGCTCAGTGGGTTAGGCCTCTGCCTTCGGCTCAGGTCATGATCTCAGAGTCCTGGGATCGAGCCCCACATCAGGCTCTCTGCTCGGCGGGGAACCTGCTTCCTCCTCTCTCTCTGCCTGCCTCTCTGCCTACTTGTGATCTCTTTCTGTCAAGTAAATAAATAAAATCTTTAAAAAAAAAAAAAAAGACAATAAGAATTCAAAGATTATTTCACTTTTTATAGAGCATATTTCAAGCAGTCTGATCAGACCCTCTTCATTCTATGAATGGAAGCCCAGTACATTCCCCCAAATTTCCTCATATTTCCCAGGTTGGGGGATGATTTTGCAAATATTCTAATAGACTCTTTATCTCTTGGGTTCTTTTAATAACTCACATCTCCATGCTTCAGATGATTCTAGATATGGATTTCAACAACTCTCTTTCCCTTTCTCTTCTCTTTCTTCTTTTTCTCTGTCCCTTCTGCTCTTTCCCACTCAATCTGTCTTTCTCTCCCATGCTATTTCATTTCTACCTCCATTTCTATTCTATATCTAGGTTACCTCTTTCTTCTCCTTCTATTTCTACCTATAATCCTACTTCTACCTTTCTGTCTCAAACAGGATTCATAAATATGGTGATTTTTTACCAATATTTGTTTGGGAAATTATAATTATACTGTAGCTTGTGTTATTCATGAGAATATATTTTCAAATCTCAAAATTTAGAAAATATTTGGCTAAAGTCTAAACTACTGCATTCTAAACGTTATTGCCATGTTTGCTTCCACATTTTCAGTGAGTGTTTCCACTGTATGTCTGAGCATCAATCAATTAAGCAGTTTTACTCTCAGGCCTGTTTTTGGCAGATATGGGACTCCTCTGATGGCCAATTTTGGCTAGAAGACACCTTAAAGTCTTTGTTGAATTTTCTTGTATGGTATTCTAGCATACTTTTACAAGTTTCTCTCCCTCTCTCCTTCATACAGTTCAGTCTTTTATTTTGGTCAGATAGCTCTCCCAGATTCACTTGCCTCCCTCCCTGTAGTCTATCACACAGCATTTTCCACTAATAAAATCCTTGCAATTTAATCACATTTCACAATTATCAATTTATTTTTATCAGTTTGTTAACTTCTTCATCTGCAAAAATGGATCTAGGTCCTTTAGATACCTGTATAACTGGCATGATGTTAAGCTTGGCAGTGGAGGACACACACACACACACACACACACACACACAACATTGCAGGACAAACGGTGTTTGCTTCCTGATTCCATATGCTCATCTGACAGACTTCTCTGTTCAGGTTCCTTCAGGATCAGTTTCTTGCAGCGCTCACAACTTCTCAGACTCCTGGCTGCTAAGTTGCACCATGACCAGAAGCACCCAGCACTCAGCAGTTATCCCTAGTTCTCCCCTTAGGGCAGTTTTATAAGCAGAATGTGACATCTCCTCTCTTTATAAACATTTTTCCCTAGTATCCTAAAGGAGAAATTTCTAGCAAACTCCAGAAGGCAGATTTATAGCAAGTTTTCCAGAACAACACTGTAGCAATGCCTCTGTTACTAAGAAAACCATGACCTTGGTTTCTCCAATGAAGTCAAGATCTCAAACACTGGAAATGGGATTATCTTTTTTGGATTCCTTATCTCATCCCTGGGGTAGTGGTTGTTTTTTATATTTACTACTAGCTTTACATGCTTTAAATTTCTCTATTCTACTTACTATCCAGTCTCTCTTATTCCAATTCCTTGTTATAGTTAAAATTATTTCTATTAAAATTCCCTTGTTAAAATTATGGTGCAACACCTCTCTTCTGAGAGTATCTATACACACAGGGTATCTGTTTCTGAGGATCAGAGTAACACACAATTGGAAATCAAAAATGGCTTTAATTCTTCTTATCATTTCACCATAGAGGGAAGAGCATTGCTGCTATACTAGTTCTTCTTCCCTCTCTACTATCTGGAATGGGATGAACCCCTATGCCTGGAAAGATTTCCAACTCCAAGATGAGCTTGTCAACTCATATTCCCAAGCAAAGTCACCTCATTCCTCAAGAAAATCTCAACAACATTTAAAGTAACATTTTAAAATCACCCACAGCTAGCATTAAACCTCATAATACAGTTAATCTCTATGAATTTAATGGAAAAAAAAAAGGAATCAGACATTGAAGAATTTTCATTTTAATGCATATTGTCATCTCAACTGATTGAGTTTTTAATTTTCTGAAATAGTTTAAAACATCAACTACAACTTAAATTTGATCATTTACCACTCTTCTTCTGAAATATTAGGGAAAGATATTTAGGATAACAAACAAGCAAGGATAAACAAAACAAGACAAAAATGCAGCATTTTGCAATTATTTCTTAATGCTAAAAGTATTTAAAAGAGCTTTATGCAGAAAACTAGAATAGATGCATCTTACACATTGGTAGTATAAATATTTCTGGGAAATGTATTTTGATTTTATTTGAAGCTAAGTAATTTGTGCAAAAAGAAAGAAATTTAAAAACAATATTTTTTAAACTTTAAGTGGAAGAAAATGGTTTAAAAGGCATCAGAATGGAAAAGAAAAATCACATGCTTTAGGGGGCTCGATTAAATAACATATTTATTTCTATCTTCATTTAATTAGTGTCACACAATATGTTCTTATCAGGAATAGGAAAATAAAAACTCTTCTTAATTTGCCTTATAATCTAACTTAAAACCTGGTAATACTAATGGTCTTACAGACTCAGGAGATAATATTCTATCTTCTGTTGCTTTTTAATTTTTGTGCTGACAAGAAGTTTTTGGTAAGATGAAAAAGTAGACGAAAGTTGACTTTTACAAAGAAAACTAATTGAGGAAAGACAATGAATACAGAGGCCATTTCAGAAAGAAATGGCCTTCAGTAGTGGAGTGACTATATTTGGTCAGATAGAATTGCCTCAGGCAATAATCTTAAGTCAAAAATATCATGGCTTGGAGCCAGGAGTGACCTTATTATAACAACAGATCTGACAATGTACATCTGTACAATGGCGTAGTTGTTCTGAGTTTCTGTAATAGAAAGTTTTCTTCAGTGTTATAAATAGTGAATGTAATAAAATTGCTATTATGATTTTATAGGCATGTGACAGGCACATTAAATTATGTAAATAAGAACATAGTAGATATTACATATCTAATGAATATATGGTTAAATAAATAAATGTAATAAAAACTTGGTATTCTATTATGGATCACTTTATTTTAAAGTACACATAGCATTTATGAGAACAGTTATTATGTAATAGACTGCAAAGAATTTCTCAAAAATATCACCTGGATCTATTTTCAGTTAGGCATTCTCTCAGCAGCCTAAACCTGAACACTGGACAATATATGCTAACTGGAAAACTGGTAATGTTTTAGGCTCCAAAATTCACACATAAGACTCAGTTATCTTAATTTGTTGAGAGTCTTTGCCATCTCACTGTCCCACCATAAAGCTGGCATTTTGCTACTGCTCATGGGTTTTTTAACCAACCATTGAACCTAATTTAAGATTACAAAAATATGTCATTCTTTTTCAAGAGGATAATATCTTAAATTCCATGGAAAATTTGTTACATTCCCACATAAACTGAAACGTGATTGCAGAGTCACTAACTCCATGCTGCTAAAACTATAGCTTGTGTGAAGCCCAATTAACTTGGTATCAACCTAAGAAAATTCCTGATGGCAGACTTCTAAATCTGACTCTTTTTTTTTTCCTGCAATTATATTTTAGCCTAGAGTTTGAAGATAAATTCAAATAATCTTTTCTAATAACCTTTATCTGGGAAAGCTATATGAAGTCTTTCAAAGTTAAGCATCTCTTTTGTGGGATTTACCTCACATTCTTAGCAGTTTTATAATTATCATTTCTTTAGTTTTGTATTTCTGGCTCTGAATTCAAGTGCAATAAATGTCTATTTTTCTTGACTTTTAACCTTAATATAGTTTCTTAGATTTACATATGTTTTATTCTTTTGAGTTTATCAAATTTTACCAACTTTGAAAAATAAAAAGTTGTAAAATAAAGACTGTAAACTAAAATTCCAGAGAAAGAAGACTCCTTATACATTTAACAGTTGTTAATACCTATTTTATTTCCTGGGCCCAAGGCTGAGGATTACTGTAAGCAGAAGGAAGTGTGCTAATAGAAAATAATATATTTTGAAAGTTATAGAAGCAGATCCCTTGGAAGTTATAGAAGCTGATGTGACAGAATGGAACCTTAAGTGCTTCCACAGATGACACGTTTATTCTATGGAGCATTTGTGATGTTTTGGGTTGTGTGTGTGGGGAGGAGGTGATGGGTTATGGATTAAGGAAGCTGGTCTGAAAAAGTAGAGTTAAATTTCTTATACTCTTATGATGCAAATATGTTAAGCTAGTTGGAATGACTGAGAATAAATATACATTGGCTCTCCTTCCAAAGATATTCTCTAGATATTAAACACCCAAGAGGAAGAAATTTAAAAGCTAAGCAATAAAAAATGCATAGACAGTATTTTCAGGGCAAGGAATATAACTAGGCTCTGGATCAAAATTTCAAGAGGACCTGGAGTGAGGAGAAGGTAGAATCATAAAGGCAGAGAGAAATCTTCTGTAGTAGTATGGTGCTTAAGAGGCAAACCTCCACCAAGAAGAGGCTATAGGGCACCTAGGCAGCTCAGTCAGTTAAGCATCTGCCTTAGGCTTAGGTCCTGGGATTGAGCCCCACATTGGGCTCCATGCTCAGCAGGGAGCCTGCTTCTCTTTCTCCCTCAGCTGCTCTCCCTGCTTGTTATCTCTTACTCTCTCTGTCAAATAAATAAATATATATTTTTTAAATAGAAAAGAAAAACCTATAAAAATTTAAAATACAAATAAGCAAAACATAGAAACTATATTTCTGGGGCACCTTGGTAACTCAATCAGTTAAGTGTCTGCTTTCAGCTTAGGTCATGATCCCTGGGTACTATGATCTAGCCTCACATCAGGTCCCCTGCTCAGCAGGGAGTCTGCTTCTCCCTCTCCCTCTGCTGCTCCCCTTGCTTGTGCACTCTCTGTGTAAAATAAATAAATAAAATCTTTAAAAAAATAAAGAAACTATGGAAAAAATGAAAAATGAGAATTACACCAATCTTCTTATCAGATATGATGAAAGCCAGAAGATGATGGAATAATAACTTAAAAGTTATAAAGAAAAAATTCAACTTAACTAACAGAAAAATTGTCTTTCAAAAATTAAGAAAGAATACATATTTTTGGAGGGAAAAAAAAACTAAAAGAATTCATTGTTATCACATTATTCCATTAGATATGTTAAAGGAAGTTCAGAGAGAAAGCTTTATGATACAAAGAGAAGCTTATATGTAAGAGGAAAAATGAAGAAGTCTGATTTAAATATATATAAATTTTGTTCTTTTTTTGTTTATTCCAAAAGACAATTGAGAGTCTTAAACAAAGTAAGTGACGTATTATGCAGTTTGTAATATATGAAAAAGTAAAATACATAAAAATAGCATGAAGAATAGGATAATTAAAAGTATACTGTTTTAAGATTCTTACAATATAAGATAAACTTTGAAGATAAACTATGATAAATCAAAGTAGACATAAGTTGTATATCTACTCAGATGATAATATAAAATGGGAAAATAAAAAGTAATATAGATAATATTAAGAATAAGGGTATAATTACTTAGCCAATATTGACATAAAATGAAATAAAATGGTAATAAAAAAACATAATCTAAAAGCAGACGGAAAAAGAGAAAAAGAGAACACACAATGGATGGAACAAATAGTAGTAGAGAACTGAAAAAAAATGTTAAATTTAAATCAACTATATTAATAGTTACATTAAATTAAATGGTATAGATTACAAACTTAAAGATAGTACTGTGAGATTTAATGTAAAAATCAAGACCTAGGGGAGGAGTCAAAATGGCGGAGAAGTAGCAGGCTGAGATGACATCAGGTAGCAGGAGATCAGCTAGATAGCTCATCTAACCATTGTGAACACCTACAAATCCAATGGGAAATTGAAGAGAAGAAGAGCAACAATTCTAGAAGCAGAAAATTGATCACTTTCTGAAAGGTAGGACCTGTGGAGAAGTGAATCCAAAGCAACGGGAAGATAGACCGCGGGGGGAGGGGCTGGCTCCTGGCAAGCAGCAGAGCAACGGAGCCCAGAATCAGGACTTTTAAAAGTCTGCTCCACTGAGGGACATCGCTCCAGAGGCTAAACTGAGGGGAAGCCCATGCACGGTCAGCATAACCCCAGGTCCCACAGGCTCACAAAAGGACCAAGGGTGTCTGAGTGTCACAGAGTTCGCAGGTATTACAGCAGGGAAGCTGGCTACAGTGACAAAGCCAAGGAGTGAGCTCTCAATGCGGGGTTACCTTGAACCAGGCACAGGCTGGGTGAGCTCGGACGGCTGCCGGAGGCCAGGGAGATGGATTGACTGAGCACTTTTCTCCAAGCACGATCAGAGGCCGGGGAGGTGGAAGCAACTGAGTGCTTTTCTCTGAGGGTGCACTGAGGAGCAGGATCCTGAGCTCTCAGCTCCTCTAGGCCAGAGATTGGGAGGTCACCATTATCATTCCCATCCTCCAGAACTCTACGGAAAGCGTTCAGGGAACAAAAGCTCCCAGAAGCAAACCCAAGCAGATTACTTAGCCTGGCCCCTGATAAGGGCGGGGCAATTCCAACTTGGGCAAAGACACTTGAGAATCACTACACCAGGCCCCTCCCCCAGAAGATCAACAAGAAACCCAGCCAAGACCAACATCACTTACCAAGGAGAACAGTGGAATTCCAGAGGAGGAGAAAGCAAAGCAAAGAATTCATGGCTTTCTCCCCATGGTTCTTTAGTCTTGCAGTTAATATTTTTTTTATTTTTTCTTCTGCTATATATTTTTTTAACTTTTACCCTTTCCTCTTTTAACTTTTTTTTTAACTAGTTTATCTTAACAATACCTTACAAAAATAATAATAATCTTTTTTTGAACCTTCATTATTATAGTCATATTTTATCCTCCATTGTATCTAACTATACTTTTAGTATTCACATAGGGTTTTTTCTTCTAGAAAATTTGGGGTACAACTTCTCCTAATAGATCAAAATATACCTTAAATCTAGCTCCTGGCTGGTTCTAGTCTCCAGACCGAGTAAATTCTCTCCACTTTCATTTTCTTTATTCTCCCAACCAACTTGCTTTATCAACTCATTTTTTAAGAAATTAAAAAAAAAATTCTCATCTTTATAGGCTTATTCCATCTCTTCATTGTGCCTACCCTTATATATGTTTTTCATCCTTTAAAATTTGGGGAGGTAGTTCCTACTAAGAGACCAAAATACTCCCAAAATTAAGTGGGTTTCATTGTTCTAGTCGCCAGTCTAATATACATACATATATTTTCTAATATCTTTTTTTTATTCATTTTCTTTTCCTTCCTTGTTCTTTTCTTTTTCCTCCTTTTTTTTTTTTCTTGTTTATCCCCTTTCTCCCTCCCATGGTTTGGGGTCTCATCTGATTTGATTAAAGCACATTATCCTGGGGTCTTTGCAACCCTTTTAACATTTTATTTACTCCTCTATATAGTCTTATCTGGAAAAAATGACAAGGCAGAAAAACTCATCACAAAAAAAAAAAAAAAAGAACAAAAGGCAGTAACAAAGGCTAGGGACCTAATCAATATGGACATTGGTAATATGACAGATCCAGAGCTCAGAATGATGAAGAAGATATTAGAGAAGAAGATATTAGAGAAACCCTGTCCAGAGAGATAAAAACCCATTCTGGAGAAATAAAAGAACTAAAATCTAACCAAGTTGAAATCAAAAAAGCTATTAATGAGGTTCAATCTATTAAAATGGAAGCTCTTACTGCTAGGATAAGTGAGGCAGAAGAAAGAATTAGTGATATAGAAGACCAAATTACAGAGAATAAGGAAGTGGAGCAAAAGAGAGACAAACAAATACTGGACCATGTGGAGAGAATTCGAGAGATAAGTGACACCATAAGACGACACAACATTAGAATAACTGGGATTCCAGAAGAAGAAGAAAGAGAGAGGGGAGCAGAAGGTATATTGGAGAGAATTATTGTAGATAATTTCCCTAATATGGCAAAGGGAACAAGCATCAAAATCCAGGAGATGCTAAGAACACCCCTCAAAATCAGTAAAAATAGGTCCACACCCTGTCACCTAATAGTAAAATTTATAAGTCTTAGGGACAAAGAGAAAATCCTGAAAGCAGCCCGGGACAAGAAGTCCGTAATATACAAGGGTAAAAATATTAGATTGGCAGTTGACTTATCCACAGAGACCTGGCAGGCCAGAAAGAACTGGCATGATATATTCAGAACACTAAACGAGAAAAACATGCAGCCAAGAATACTATATCCGGCTAGGCTATCATTGAAAATAGAAGGAGAGATAAAGAGCTTCCAGGACAAACAAAAACTGAAAGAATTTGCAAACACCAAACCAGCTCTACAGGAAATATTGAAAGGGGCCCTCTAAGCAAAAGAGACCCTAGAAGTAGTAGATCAGAAAGAAACAGAGACAATATACAGTAATAGTCACCTTACAGGCAATACAATGGCACTAAATTCATATCTCTCAAAGGTTACCTTTAATGTAAATGGGCTAAATGCCCAATCAAAAGACACGGGGTATAAGAATGGATAAAAAAACAAAACCCATCAATATGTTGCCTACAAGAAACTCATTTTAGACCCAAAGACACCTCCAGATTTAAAGTGAGGGGGTGGAAAACAATGTACCATGCTAATGGACATCAGAAGAAAGCTGGGGTGACAATCCTTATATCAGATCAATTAGATTTTAAGCCAAAGACTATAGTAAGAGATGAGGAAGGACACTATATCATACTCAAAGTGTCTGTCCAACAAGAAGACCTAACAATTTTAAATATCTATGCCCCTAACGTGGGAGCAGGAAACTATATAAACCAATTAATAACAAAATCAAAGAAACACATCTATAATAATACAATAATAGTAGGGGACTTTAACACTCCCCTCACTGAAATGGACAGATCACCCAAGCGAAAGATCAACAAGGAAATAAAGGCCTTAAGTGACACACTGGACCAGATGGACATCACTAATCTATTCAGAACATTCCATCCCAAAGCAACAGAATACACATTCTTCTGTAGTGCACATGGAACTTTCTACAGAATAGACCACATCCTGGGTCATAAATCAGGTCTCAACAGGTATCAAAAGATGGGGATCATTCCCTGCATATTTTCAGACCACAATGCTCTGAAGCTAGAACTCAATCACAAGAGGAAATTTGGAAAGAACACAAATACATGGAGACTAAAGAGCATCCTTCTAAAAAATGAATGGGTCAACCAGGAAATTAAAGAAGAATTGAAAAAATTCATGGAAACAAATGATAATGAAAACACAACAGTTCCAAATCTGTGGGACACAACAAAGGCAGTCCTGAGAGGAAAATATATAGCAGTACAAGCCTTTCCCAAGAAACAAGAAAGGTCTCAAATACACAACCTAACCCTATACCTAAAGGAGCTGGAGAAAGAACAACAAAGAGAGCCTAAACCCAGCAGGAGAAGAGAAATCATAAAGATCAGAGCAGAAATCAATGAAACAGAAACCAAAAAAACAATAGAACAAATCAACAAAACTAGGAGCTGGTTCTCTGAAAGAATTAATAAGGTTGACAAACCCCTGGCCAGACTTATCAAAAAAAAAAAAAAAAGAGAGAGAGAGAAAGGACCCAAATATTTAAAATCATGAATGAAAGAAGAGAGATCACAACCAACACCAAAGAAATACAAACAATTATAAGAACATACTATGAGCAACACTACGCCAACAAATTGGACAATCTGGAAGAAATGGATGCATTCCTAGAGACAAATAAACTACCACAACGGAACCAGGAAGAAATAGAAAACCTGAACTAGACCCATAACCAGTAAGGAGATTGAAAGAGTCCTCAAAAATCTCCAAACAAACAAAAGCCCAGGGCCAGACGGCTTCCCAGGGGAATTCTAACAAACATTTAAAGAAGAAATAATTCCTATTCTTTGAAACTGTTCCAAAAATAGAAATGGAAGGAAAACTTCCAAACTCATTTTATGAGGCCAGCATCACCTTGATCCCAAAACCTGACAAGGATCCCATCAAAAAAGAGAATTACAGACCAATAACCTTGATGAATACAGATGTGAAAATTCTCACCAAAATACTGGCGAATAGGATCCAACAGTACACTAAGAGGATTATTCACCAAGACCTGATATGATTTATCCCTGGGCTGCAAGGTTGGTTCAATATCTGCAAATCAATGTAATACAATACATTAATAAAAGAAAGAACAAAACCATATGATACTCCCAATAGATGCTGAAAAATCATTTGACAAAGTGCAGCATCCCTTCCTGATTAAAACTCTTCAAAGTGTAGGGATAAAGGGCACATACCTCAATATTATCAAAGCCATCTGTGAAAAATCCACTTCAAATATCATTCTCAATGGAGAAAAATTGAAAGCTTTTCCGCTAAGGTCAGAAACATGGTAGGGATGCCATTATCACCACTGCTATTCAACATAGTGCTAGAAGTCCTAGCCTCAGCAATCACACAACAAAAAGAAATTAAAGGCATCCAAATCAGCAAAGAAGTCAAACTAACACTCTTTGCAGATGGTATGATACTATATGTTGAAAATTCAAAAGACACCTCCCCAAATCTGCTAGAACTTGTACAGGAATTCAGTAAAGTGTCAGGATATAAAATCAATCCACAGAAGACAGTTGCATTTCTATACACCAACAACAAGACAGAAGAAGGAGAAATTAAGGAGTCAATCCTACTTACAACTGCACCCAAAACCATAAGACACCTAGGAATAAACCTAACCAAAGAGGCAAAGAATCTATACTCAGAGAACTATAAAGTACTCATGAAAGAAATTGAGGAAGACACAAAGAACTGGAAAAATGTTGCATGCTCATGGATTGGAAGAACAAATATTGTGAAAATGTCTATTCTACCTAAAGCAGTCTACACCTTTAATGCAATCCCTATCAAAATCCCATCCATTTTTTTTTAAAGAAATAGAACAAATAATCCTAAAATTCATATGGAACCAGAAAAGACCTTGAATAGCCAAAGGAATATTGAAAAGAAAGCCAAAGTTGGTGGCATCATGATTCCAGACTTCAAGCTCTATTACAAAGCTGTCATCATCATGACAGTTTGATACTGGCACAAAAACAGACACATAGATCAATGGAACAGAATAGAGAGCCCAGAAATAGACCCTCACCTCTATGGTCAACTAATCTTCGACAAAGGAGGAAGGAATGTCCAATGGAAAATGACAGCCTCTTCAACAAATGGTGTTGGAAAAATTGGACAGCCACATGCAGAAAAATGAAATTGGACTATTTCCTTACATCACACACGAAAATAGACTCAAAATGGATGAAGGACCTCAATGTGAGAAAGGAATCCATCAAAATCCTTGAGGAGAACATAGGCAGCAACCTCTTTGACCTCAGCTGCAGCAACTTCTTCCTAGAACATCGCCAAAGGCAACAGAAGCAAGAGGAAAAATGAACTATTGGGATTTCATCAAGATCAAAAGTTTTGCACAGCAAAGGAAACAGTTAACAAAACCAAAAGACAACTGACAGAATGGGAGAAGATATTTGCAAATTACATATCAGAAAAAGGACTAGTATCCAAAATCTATAAAGAGCTTAGGAAACTCAACACCCAAAGAACAAATAATCTAATCAAGAAATGGGTCGAGGACATGAACAGACATTTCTGCAAAGAAGACATCCAAATGGCCAACAGACACATGAAAAAGTGCTCCACATCACTTGGCATCAGGGAAATACAAATCAAAACCACAATGAGATATCACTTCACACCAGTCAGAAGGGCTAAAATTAACAAGTCAAGAAATGACAGATGCTGGCGAGGATGTGTAGGAGAGAGTGGAACCCTCCTACACTGTTGGGAGAGAGTGGAACCCTCCTCCTACATTGTTGGTGGGAATGCAAGCTGGTGCAACCACTCTGGAAAACAGTGTGGAGGTTCCTCAAAAAACTGAAAATAGAACTACCCTATGACCCAGTGATTACACTACTGAGTATATATCCTAAAGATACAAACGTGGTACTCCAAAGGGCACATGCACCCGAATGTTTATAGCAGCAATGTCCACAATAACCCTAACTATGGAAAAAACCTAGATGTCCATCAACAGATGAATGGATAAAGAAGATGTGGTATACATATGCACAATGGAATACTATGCAGCCATCAAAAGAAATGAAATCTTGCCATTTGTGATGACATGGATGGAACTAGAGGGTATTATGCTTAGCGAAATAAGTCAATTGGAGAAAGACAACTATCATTGATCTCCCTGATAAGAGGACGTAGAGGTGCAACATGGGGGGTTTGGGGGTAGGAAAAGAAAAAAATGAAAGAAGACGGGATTGGGAGGGAGACAAACCATAAAAGACTCAATCTCAAAAAACAGACTGAGGATTGCTAGGGGGAGGGGGGATGGGAGAGGTTGGTGGGGATATGGACATTGGAGAGGGTATGTGCTATGATGAGTGCTGTGAAATGTGTAAACCTGGTGATTCACAGACTTGTACCCCTGGGGATAAAAATACATTATATGTTTATTAAAAAAATTAAAAATTAAAATAAAAATCAAGTCCTAGCTATTTATTATCCCCAATAAATCACCCACAATGACATACAGATTAAAACAAGAGTGGAAAAAGATAGACCATACGATTATTAAAGACAGAGAAGCTGGCTATATTAAGATCGGAAGATATAGGTTTCAGAACTATGAATATAGAGACTTCATAAAAGGAATAAATTTACCATTAATATATATAATAAGCCTAAGTGTATATATATCTAGTAATAGAGTTATAATATTTATGAAGCAAAACACATATGAAAGTGAAATGAAAACCAGAGAAATACACAATTATATTTGGAGATTTCCACACTTCTTTCTCAGTAACTGATAGAGCAGTCAGAAAATCAGTAAGAATATAGACAAGCTGAGCAGTATTCTCAATCAACTTAACCTAACTGACATCTGCAGAACATTCAACAGCAGCAGGGAACAATTTTAAGTGTATAAGAAATAATCTCTAGAATAAAACATATCCTGAGGTATCAAACAAATGTTGTTAGCGTATTTTTAAAAATCGAGATCCAGCAAATATTTTCTGTAATTTATTATAATTAAAGTAAATACAGTATCAGAAAACATATCTGAGAAATTGCCAAATATAAGAAAATAAGTAATATACATTTAAGTTTTCATTTTTCAAGACAAAGTGACAAGAAAAAGAATCACATATTTAGAAAACCCTGATAATATCAAATGTTGATGAGATTGTGGAGCAACAGGAACTCTCATTCATCTCTGATGGGAATTCAAAGTGTTATAGCCACTCTGTAAGGCATTTGACACTTTCTTACAAAACTAAACATTTTTCACTATATGATTCTTCTCCTTGATATTTACCCAAAGGAGCCAAAATCTTATGTCCACACAAAAGCCTGCACAGAAATGTTTATAGCAGCTTTATTCATAGTTGCCAAAGCTCAAAAGCAACCAGAATATCTTTAAGTAGGTGAATGGATAATCTAACTATGGGACACCCAGACAATGGAGTATTATTCAACTCCAAAACGAAATGAGCTATAAAGTCATGAAAAGACATGGATGCATTCTAAATACATATTACTAAGTGAGACCAAATCTGGAAAGGCTACATACTGCATGATTTCAACTATATGACATTCCAGAAAAGGCTAAGCTATGGAGACAGTGAAAAGATCAGTGGTTACCAGTGTCAGGTTGAGGGAGATAAATAGGTAGAGAACAGAGGATTTTTAGGGTAGTGAAAATACTGTATAATATTATAATGATAGACTCACGTCTGTACAAATTTGTCCAAACTCATAAAATGTGTATCACTAAGAATGGACTACAATGTAAACTATGGATTTGGGGTGAAAGCTATGCATGTAAAAGCAAAGAATATATAGAAAATCTATACCTTTTCCTCTCAATTCTCTGTGAAGGTAAAAATTCTGTAAAGATATAAAGTTTTACAGAAGGGTGATGCAATGTATTTAACCAGAAGGATGGAGATGTTTAATATTTATCTATCACCAAGTCAAGTGGATCCATAAATTATGTCTTTGGTTATATATAATATGGTAGAAATAATATATATGACAGTGTTTTTGGCTACCATCTCCATGAAAGAAGAATAAAAATGTCTATTTTAAAACATAAATAAAAAAACTTTAAATTTACATAATGTCTATATTATGTACATTCTAGCATTTCCACAAAGTGTGTACCATATCATGTGCAATCTCTATCATTTACAAATTAATTTTCTTTATGTTTACTCATGATTAGAGTATCTAAAATGTTGTTGGGGTACTAGTCTCAAACTGCCTCATATAGCTGGCTAAGGAAGAAAAAGTACTTTTATATTTTGCATGAATACAAAGAATGTTTTTTGTTTATGACGCTTTCAGTGTATTAATGACTGGGATTCTTATGAGGTATTTCACTGAATACCTTTAATCAAAGTTGGATCAAATGAAAGAGATGGGTGACAATTAGAAAAAAAGGGACAGGTGACAACTTCAGAATTCTGTTTTCCTAGGAATGAGTGAGTGCTCAAATATCAGCTGTTTAAACTTCTCGGGGGTGAACTTGAATTTAAAGGGTTCATACCCCATCTTGAATATTGAAGAAATGTATCTTAATTTCATATTTTAATTTATTTTACCAAAATCACACTCTGCTAAACTTTGAGTTGAATGTCTAGAAACATCAGATTTCATTTCATAGAGTTGCAAGGCTCAAGAGTGCAGAAGAAAAGAACTGTCTTGAGTATGTTAATAAATGTTTGATCCGAGGAGGAACTGAGTTTGATGGCATGATTCTGTGAGCCTTCTGCTACCAATCACCTTGTTATTGACTAGTTTTGTATAATGCTGATACTTACACAATTTAAAATAGTTTACCTTTCTTACTGTTTAAAGTTTGCTTTCAGAGCTGGTTCCCTAGGGTTACTGCAGATCATATTTCAAGTAAAAGATGCCACATTGCATGATTTAATCTGAAGTGCAATGACAGCTTAATGAAAAAAACAATAATAATAGCAATCAAGACAAAAAATAAAATAATTAAAAATATTTGCATTTTTTCTATCAAATTTTCAAAGTGAAGACAAATGAAATGCAATCAGTTTGTTTGATAAGTCTGTTCTATTCATTCTCCACTTCCAAAATTACATCCAGAACAGATACATTTTAATTATGGTTTGAATTGTAATGAGAACTGAACTTTCAGCTTATTGAAACTGGTGACAAACATACAAGGACTCTGAAGGCTATTTTTAGAATTTTATTTAAATAATTACTGATTTTCTCATTAAAGTCATAATTATACTATTCATATGTTATTATGATTTTGAGGTTGTCTCATTTGCTGTGATCAAAGTAAAGTTTGCTTAAACAGGGCTGATGCAAAATAGTGACTGTTTAATTAAGCCAGCAAGAGAAATACTGTGGAACCCTGGGTGTCTGTCAGTTAAGCATCTGCCTTCAGCTCGGGTCATGATCCCAGGGTCCCGGTTTTGAGCCCCACATCAGGCTTCCTGCTCAGCGGAGAGCCTGCATCTCCCTCTCTTTGTCCCCTCCCCTACTTGTCCTCATGTTCTCTCTCTCAAACAGATAAACAAAAAGCTTAAAAAAAAGAGAAATATTGCTAAATTAGGTCAAGATATGTCTTTGTGGAATAACCCTTTCTTTTCTCAATTATTATATGCCCTTCTTTTTTAATATGAACTGACATATAAATTTAAATTTTGCATCTTACGTGCACTGAGAAAATGCATTCTCAAATTACCTTTATGTAATAAAAGATCTGACTTTGTATTTACATACTGAGTCTGTCTGTATTCTGGTATGCTACTAAAAGATCTTAATCAAGATTTCCCATTAGATTATCTTTCTTCTTTAAAAATTGCTTTTTGAGACACCTGGGTGGCTCAGTTGGTTAAGCATCTGCCTTCAGCTCAGTTCATGATCCTGTGGTCCTGGGATTGAGTCCCATGTTGGGCTCTCTGCTTATTGGAGAGCCTATTTCTCCCTCTCCCTCTGCCTGCCACTCCACCTGCTTGTACTTTCTCATTCTCTCCTTCTCTGTCAAATAAATAAGTGAAATGTTAAAAAAAAAAAAAGTTGCTTTTCAAGGCCATATAGAAAAAAAAAACACAGCTAATGCCATCCTCAGTGGGAAAAACAGAGCTTTTTCCCCTAAATTCAGGAACAAGACAGGGATGTTCATTCTAATCACTGTTATTAAACATAGTACTGGATGCCCTAGCCTCACCTATGAGACATCACAAAGTAATAAAAGACATTCAAATTTGCAAGGAGGAGTCAAACTTTCACTATCTGCAGATGACATGAAACTCTGTGTTGAAAACCTGAGAGATTGCACCAAAAAATTGCTAGAAATGACACACCAATTCAATAAATTATCAGGATACAAAATCAAAGTAAAGAAATCTGTTGCATTTCTATACACCAATAATGAAGAAACGGAAAGATAAATCAAGGAATTGATCCTAATTACAAGTGTATCAAAACCCATAAGATATCTTGGAATAAGCTAACCAAAGAGGTAAAATATCTGTACCCTGAAAACAATAGAACACTAATGAAAGAAATTGTACAGGGCATAAAGAAATAGAAAAAAAAAAATCCCATACACTTTTGTTGGAAGAACAAACACTGTTAGAATATCTATATACCTAAAGTAATCTATAAATTTAATGCAATCCCTATCAAGATAAAACCAGCATTTTCCACAGAACTAGAACAAACTACCCTAAATTCGTATGGAACCACAAAAGACCCCAAAGCAATCGTAAAAAAAAGCAAAGCTGGAGGCATCACAATTATGGACTTCAAGCTGTATTACAAAGCTATAGCAACTAAGTGTGGTTCTGGCACAAAAACAGACACACAGATGAATAGAATAGAATAGAAAACACAGAAATGGACTCACAACTATGTGGTCAACTAATCTTTGACAAAGCAGGGAAGCATATCCGTCAATGGAAAAAAGATAGTCTCTTCATCAAATGATGTTGGCAAGATTGGACAGGAACATGCAAAAGAACAAAACTGGACCACTTTCTCACACGACACACAAAAATAAACTCAAAATGGACCAAAGACCTAAATGTGAGACCTGGAACCATAAAAACCCTTGACGAGAGTACAGGCAGTAACTTCTTTGGCATCAGTTGCAGCAACTTCTTACTAGATGTGTCTCCTGAGGCAAGGGAAACAAAAGAAAAAAAAAAAAAAAAACTATTGGGACTTCATCAAAATAAAAAGCTTTTTCCAGTTAAGAAAACAATCAAACACAACTAAGAGACAGTCTACCGAATGGGAAAAGATATTTGTAAGTGGCATATCTAGTAAAGAGTTAATATCCAAAATCTATAAAGAACTTATCAAATTCAACACCCAAAAATAAAATAGCCCAGTTAAGAAATGGGCAGAAGATATGAATAGATAATTTTCCAAAGAAGACATATAAATGGCTAACAGACACATGAAAAGATGCTCAATATCACTTATAATCCAGGAAATACAAATCAAAACTTCAATGTGATACCACCTCAAATCTGTCAGAAGGGCTAAAATTAATAAAATTCAGAAAGCATGTTTTGGCAAGGATATAGAGAAAGTAGAACAATTTTACATGGTTGGTGGAAAGGCAGACTATTGCATTCACTCTGGTAAACAGTTTAAAGATTCCTCAAAAACTTAAAAGTAGATCTACCCTATGATCCAGCAGTTGCATTATTAGGTATTTAGCTGAAAGATATAAAAATACTGATTTGAAAGTATCCATGCATCTTGATGCTTATAGCAACATTATCAACAATAACCAAATTATGGAAAGAGCCCAGATGTATAAAGAAGTGATTATATATATATATATATATATATATAGAGAGAGAGAGAGAGAGAGACATACAATGGAATATTACTCATCCATCAAAAAGAATGAAATCTTGCCATTTTCAATGAGGTGGGTGGAGCTAGAGAGTATTATACTAAGCAAAATAAGTCAGTAAGAGAAAGACAAATACCATCTGCTTTCCCTCATTTGTGGAATTTAATAAACAAAACAAATGAACAGAGGGGGCATAAAAGAAAGAGGCAAACCAAGAACCAGACTATTAACTATAGAGAAAAAAGTGATGGTTACCAGAGGGGAGGTGGGTGGGGAGATGAGTTAAATAGGTGATGAGAATTAAGGAGGGCACTTGTAATGAGCACCAGGTGTTGTATGTGGGTGATAGATCACAAAATTCTACACATGAATCTAGTGTTTCTCTGTATGTCAACTAACTGAATTTAAATAAAAACTTAAAAAACAAATAAAAATTACTTTTTATTTTTATGATGGTGAAAAAAAGCAATATGAATACACAAAGCAATGTTAATACACAAGGAATACAAAGTCATATGCAAAACAATTATCTCCTTCTAATCTAAACTTCTGCAATCCTCATCGTGATTATATTCTATTCTTACTATTCAAAGACAGACAAAGTAAAGCATTTTTTTTGTTTGCTTGTGTTTTTTTTTTTGTTTGTTTGTTTTTGTTTTTGTTTTTTACAATTTGGTCTAAAAATTCCATGCAAATACAAGAGTTGGAAATTTTTATTAAATAAAATACTTACCAAAGATACAAGACATTATAGTAGAAAGAAAAGCTTTTATTTTTCCCATGGGTTTTCCACAAATGGTTGAGAGGAAGGAAGGAAGGAAGGAAAGAAGGAAGGAAGGAAAAGAAATAAAGAAAAAAGAAAGAAAAAGAAAGAAAGAAAGAAAGAGAGAAATAAAGAAAGAAAGAAAGCAAGCGGAAAGGAAGGGAAGGGAAGGAAGGAAGGAAGGAAAGAAGGGAAAGAAAGAAGAAAGAAAGGGAAAGATGAGTGAGTGAATGGAGGGAGGGAGGGAGGGAGTAAGAGATAGATAATAATATTTACTTTCTCTCATGCCTGTATCTACAAGACTTTTCCCAAAAATGTATGTAGAACAAAATAATAAAAGTGCAGATCTTCCTTGTGTTAAAATGGGGTCCATCCCCACAAACCAGTGTTAAGTTGAAAATATAAGTAAAAAATGCACTTTATATGCCTAATCTACTGAACATCACATATTAATCTTGCCTACCTTAAGTAGATTAGAGTGCTTACAAGAGCCTATAGTTGGTCAAAATCATCCAACACAAAGCCTATTTGATAATAAAGTGTTGAATATCTCATGTAATTTAGTACTGTAATGAAACTGAAAAACAGAATGGGTGTATGGGTAAAGAATAGTTGTTTTTAAGTGTCCTGGTTCTTTATACTCCTGATCACTTGGCTGACTGGGAGCTGTGGCTGCCAATGTACCATATATCACTAACCCAGGAAAAGACCAAAATGCAAAATTCTAAGGCTTTTAAGTACAGATTCTATTGAAAGCTATTGCTTTCACAAGATGGTAAAGTTGAAAAATCCTAAGACAAGCCATTGTAAGACAGGGACCAGACAATCTGTAGAAACTGAAATGTTTGTGAAAATGTTCTTAGATTATTCCTGTATTTATTACAGATAAAAGAGAACTTCAGAATCATATTGCATAAAGACAACATTCACCTTTCATGGTTTTGTTCACAAAATAATGTAATAATAAGAGAATTTAAGAATCAAAGGGCACAAAAATATTATAATTATCAATAACTAAGTTTCAGCAAAAATAAAAAATAAATATAAAAAAATTAGATTGCTCCTAGAGAAGAAATTATTGTGATTGTGGCAAAACTTGACATTATTAAATATTTTTTAAAAAGAGTCATTATGAGTTTACTAAATGCACTTTACTTACAGTATCACCTTAACAAGAGGCTGTCATGTACTTCCAAAATAAATGTAGATAAACATAAATATAAAAAAAGGGTCAGAGACATAGTAGTAATTCAGATCTCTCTCCCATCAAGGTGTTGTTCACAAATAGTACATGAAATACCTCATCATCCTGAAACTTTTTTTATTAAACATGATTTAATTAATCTCAAATTCTAAACACTTTCTAATTTTCCTGTACCCATTAACTATGCATGGGGTATTTTATATACCTTAAGTATGGGTCTATTATTTAGAATATTTCAAATGCATGCATTTTCAAAATCCTCAACAGTACTGTTTTAATCAAACTATTACTGATATTTTGTATTATGCAACAAAAATATAAAACAGAAAAATTGACAAGACTTGTTTAAGCAAATCTATCAAGGTTATTAGGTAATGCTATTTTATATTTCAAGTGATCCCAAATGGAATCCTTAGCTATTCTTCTTTTCAATTTCCTCAACTATAAATTAAATTGTTGTTAGAGGTGATATTTTTCATCATTTTCTTTCTCTAGGATAGATCTTCAATTCTTCAAAGAATTCTAATAAGACAAATACAATTTTCAGAAAGCTGTTTAAATTTGGTGAAAGGCAGGTTTCTTCATAGTCTGTCAAATACAAAAGAAGACTTCAATGTGATTCTTTTTTAAAAATATGATTTTTTTCAGTGTTTTAAAAACTCTACTCTTTGAGGAAGATAACTAACAGTGTAGATAACCATCAGTTTGGGTATATAACTGTAAAGGTCAGTATGGGACTTAATCTCATTTAAATGCCAAATATGTAGAATATATCCTTTTGATTAGTCATTATGGTCATAAGGCATAATGTCTTTATTACCTGTGACATTGACATCTTGTCTGATTATTGGGCACATAATTTGTAGAACACTATATTTATACCATCATAGGAAGATGGATATTCAGTTGTCAGAGAGTGTTAGCAATTAATTTATCTAAATTTTAAAATTATCTTTATATTACAGTCTCCTTCAATTAGAGTCTTTATTTCCTTGGAGTAAAATAGTTATTAATGTCTAATATGCACCAAAGCATGTGCTGACTCCTTTTATAAAATTTTCACAATAAAGTGAATTTTATTATAATTCTGAGACATGTTTTAGATTTATAAATAATAGGCATATATTGATTATGGCTTTTTTTTACAGATGAGGCAACCTAAAATATTAAGTCTAAATTGGACTGAGCAAATTTATTATTATGCATTAAATAGAGAATTCAAACACAAATCTATCAAAGTATAATATAATCATGCTTTTCCACCACAGATCAATCAACACAAATTAAAAAATAGGATGTCATAGACACAAAGTAGAAATCAAATACTGAAATATTTATTAAATATGTATTTCCAAAATGTAACCATTTATAAGAAACATGATAATCATTTTAAAATAACTTTTATCCAAAGTGCATGTTTGATTTTTATCTGTAAAAACCTATTGCCTTGACATAAGAAAAAAGAAATGTCTTCTCATTGCTGAAGTTTCAGGTTAAACTGAGTTTGTTAGTCATCTCTCCCAGATGTTTTCAAAGACAATAATAATCTTGTTTTCATCTTTTCTCATCATGCATTATATGTATTTATTCTTTTGTCTTGCTCTTCTTATTCCTTGCCAATATGTGAAGTTCTATTCTTTATGTGATGTTCTGTTCACATATTTTTGTTGTTGTTGTTTATAATTTTAAAGCAATAAGTTTGCTACTTTAGCTTTATTTTGCTTACAATTCCTTGGTATTTTTTGTCACTTAAAAACCATTCATAAACCATTATAAAACCATTAAAAACCCATTATAAACCCCCCCATGCATGATATACACAATGGAATATTACTCAGCCATCAGAAAGGATGAATACCCAACTTTTGCATTAACATGGGTGGGACTAGAAGAGATTATGCTGAGTGAAATAAGTCAAGCAGAGAAAGTCAATTATCATATGGTTTAACTTACTTGTGGAACATAGGGAATAACATGGAGGACACTAAGAGAAGGAAGGGAAAAATAAAGTGGGGAAATTGGAGTGGGAGACAAACCGTGAGAGACGATGGGCTCCAGGAAACAAACTAAGGATTTTAGAAGAAAGGTGGTGATCGGTGAGCCCGATGATGGGTATTAAGGAGGACATGGATTGCATGGAGAACTGGGTGTTATACACAAACAATGAATTATGGAACACCACATCAGAAACTAATGCTGTACTGTATGGTGACTAACATAACATAATGAAAAAAGTCTGATCATATCTTTATATGCCACATGTATATTTTATTTATAGGTGCAAAGGTATTTTTCTTTAAGCTAAATCATTTTACCAAAACATGCTATATTGGCCTTTCTCAGCAATATTTTCAGATACACAATGTGATCTTTCAGTATGGAGATTCAAAACATTCTTTTAAATTAATTTATAGAATGTCTTCTAAAATTAGAGTTTTTCTTATTTTCTGTTTTATTTTTCTTCTTCAGGGAATCTTATTATCTTTATGCTGAATATTGTCTGTCTACTTTTACCATGTCATTTTATAAAATATTTTTATTTTTTATTTTGTATTTGTAAATACATTTGTAAATTGTAAATGTATTTTTTATTTGAGAGAGAGAGATTGAGAGAGACAGAGAGCATGAGAGGGTGTGGGTCAGAGGGCAAAGCAGACTCCCTGCTGAGTAAGGATCCTAATGTGGGATTCAACCCCATGACCCTGGGATCATGACCTGAGCCAAAGGCAGACACTCAACCAACTGAGCCACACAGGTACCCTTTATTTTTATCTTCACTATTATTTATTTCTAAAATTTTCTGCTATTTAAAACTCTTATTTATCTTAAGGCATTATTTATGTTTAATTTCTCTTTTGTTTCTTCAAATTTTGTCTATACTTCCAAAATTATTTCTTATAATGTAATTATATTATAATTATAATAATATAATATATAATACATAGTTATATATAACTAATATGTAGTTATATTTATTATATATTTATTATATTTACATATAATATATAATTATATAATTATAATATAGTTATTTTTAGCAATTCTTTAAGGAATGTTATCTTTGCAGAAATGTTAAACTTTTAAAAAAATTTCAATATGTATAATTTTTGGCTTCAACATTTTCTATCATTAACTGTTATATAAACTTTTATTTTATAACTGTTAGAACAATGTGTAGTTCACATATCTTTTCTAAAATCATTGAGATCTCCAATTTCTTGTATGTTTTATTAAATTTATTAAATTTTATATATGTATATATAATTTAACAAAACATATAATTTAATAAAATTTATTATATTATTTATATAATTTAATAATTTAATAAATTTACATTATCATATATTATATATTTATATATTATAATATAATATTATATTTGTTCTCTCAGGTATTCTGGATATTTAATTATATATAATTAAATATATAATTTATAATAAAATATATAATTTATATTTATCTGGATATTTATTTTATTTATTTTATTTATATTTTATTTTATTTTATTTATATTTTATTTTATTTCATTTATATTTATCTGGATATATTTATCTGGATATTTAAGTTTATATATATATATATATATATATATATATATACACACACATGCTGATTTGTTCTCTCAGATATTCTGGATATTTAATTTTCCAAATTTATCTGGATTTACTTATTAGTTTGTCTTTTTGGCCTTTATCTTGTTCATTCTTATTTTCACCAAGCAGATTCTTCTCAGTGTGGGACAATTTCTAGAAGAAGCCCTAACTAGCATATTCTGAGACTTTATTCAAGTTAGCTATGAATTGAACCAAAATTCTTGCAATTTTTCCTTCTATTTTCAAATTGTCTGCCAAACTTTACATAGGATATCAAACCCATTGTTTATTAGGCCATTTCCCATAATTGGCAAAAATAAATGTTTGTTTAGTAGCTTTAGTGAAGCGTCATTGACATAAAATAATACACTAAATAAAGTGCCTTATTAGAAAATTTTTGATTTAGGTATACAACTGTGAAACCATCACCAACATCAAATTAAGGAACATATTTTCACCAAGAAAAGTTTTATAGTGCTCCTTGATAAATCAGTCCCTCCCGTTTCTCTCTGAAGAAGACTGGTTCTTGAAAACCATTGATCTACTCTCTGTTCCTCTAAGTTATTTTTTTTTAATTTGATAAAAGATACAAAATATAGGATACCTGGCTGGCTCAGTCAGTAAAGCATGTGACTCTTGATTTCAGGATCATGAGTTCAAGCCTCATGTTGTGTGTGGAGCCTATTTAAAAAATAAAAATACATAAAATAAAATATACAGTATAAAATTTACCATTGCAACTATGCAGGTACAATTAAGTAGCATTAAGTACAGTTCCATAGTTGTACTACCATCACCACCATCCATTACTAGAACGTTTTCATTAGCCCTGAAATTCTATACTCATTAAACAATAACTCCCCATTCTTTTTCCTCTTCCAGTCCAAGAAACCACTACTCTACTTTCTGTCTTTATGAATTAGAATATTCTAGGTGACTCACATAATTAGAATCATATAATACTTAGGTATGTATGTATCTGATTTATTTCCTTTAGCAAAATGTTTGAAGGACCATCCATGCTGCAGCATGTATTCAATTTCATTCCTTATTAAGATAATGCTATACCATTGTATGTATGTACCATATTTTGTTTATCCATTTACTCGTTGGTGGACTTTGGGGGTTTTTCCCAGCTTTTGCCTATAGTAAATAATGTGACTATAAACATCGGTGTGTAAATATCTGTTTGATATTTGATATTACACACTTTGACTTTTAGGTATATACCCAGAGGTAGAATTGCTGATCATATGCTAATACTATGTTTAATTTTTTTGAGGAACCCCAATACTATTTTCCACAGCAATTGCACAATTTTGCATTCTGACCAGCAACTTTCAAATGTTCGGATTTCTCTACATCATCATCAATACTTGCTATTTTCTGTTTGTTTTGCAATAGCCATCCTCATGAGTGTGAAGTGAAGTGGTATCTCATAGCCTTTCCTTAATAATTAGTGATGCTAAGCAACATTTCATAACCTTATTGGCCATTTGTATGTTTTTAAAGAAATACCTATTCAAACTGGGTCTTTTATTGAACTTAAATCAAGGTATTGGCAGATTTGTGTTCTTTTCTGGATGCTCTAGGAGGCAATAAATTCCCATTACATATATGTTGCATCATTGTGGTTGCATAGTTCTTGGATATTCAGCTCTGTGGTTTTTGTTTTGTTGCAGTCATTTTCTCTTTCCTTTTAGTTTTGATGGTTTCTATTGACCCTCCAGCTAGAAGATTCTTTTCTCAATTATTTCATATCTACTAATAAGCCCATCAAAGGCATTCTTCATTTCTGTTATTGTGTTTTTCCTTTAAGATTTTATTTATTTTAGAGAGAGAGAGCAGTGGGGGAGGGGCAGAACAAGATGGAGAAAGTATCTCAAGCAGACTCCACACCTCATCGGGAGCCTCATGCAGGGCTCAATCCAGGACCCTGAAATCATGACCTGAATGGAAACCATGAGTTGGCTGCTCAACTGACTCCACCACTCAGGCACCCCCCTTATGGTATTTTTCTTATCTCTTTCTTCTTCTGGGGGACCAGGGGTCCTTTCCTAGGATTTCCATCTCTCTGCTTACATTGTCCATTTACTCTTGCATGCTATTACTTTATCCACCACAGATTTTAGTAGGTTAATCATCCTTGTTTTAAATTCCAGGTCTGATCATTCCAACAGTACTGCCATATTTGAGTTCAATTCTGATACTTGCTTCATCTCTTCAAATTGTGGTGTTTTCCTTTTAGTAGGTCTCATATTTTTTTCTTGA
This sequence comes from Martes martes, assembly GCF_963455335.1. Classification (NCBI taxonomy): domain Eukaryota; kingdom Metazoa; phylum Chordata; class Mammalia; order Carnivora; family Mustelidae; genus Martes; species Martes martes. Next base: position 78,487,000 of record NC_137889.1, on the reverse strand, counting down.
TAGCCTCACTTGATATGCGTGTTAAAGGAAATCCTGTAAATAGGCCTTTAGTAATATAGTGGTAAGATTGAGGGGGGCAAAAGTTTCCTATGGTTCTACAATTAGATCTTGGTCTTTTAGTTAGCCTCTGAACTGTGAACTTCAGACATGCTTCTCAGGTTCCCCAACCCTACCCCACATTGGATGGTACAGGTTGACTACAGTGGGCTTAAAATATCTATTTTCCTCTTTCCACGTGCTAGAATTGGACTATTTTAATTCCCCTAGTTCTGTTAGCCTCTGGTAAAACCCCAGGAGGTTAGGCTGTCTAAATAGTTTCTCCTGAGAGCAGAACCCTGTTAAGAAGAACAGAACAGAATGTTCTGGCCTATTTCAAAATGGTTATCTTCCCTCTCCCTGCCTAAAGCAGGAGGGCATCCCCCCCCCCATATTCATTGTGAAAGTCTGGTTGAGCTCCTGGAGGTGAAATTCACAAAATTATTGAGAGCCCCCTATCACTGGGTTCCACTGAAGTTTGTATCCCTCAGACCTGAACCTTCAGCAATTCATCAGTTATAGTTCAGGTTTCCCTCAGGGGCACCAGTTGACCCTGAGGTTTGGGCTCCTGGGTTTCTCTTCTGGTAAGTGTGATTCTCTGTATTCTTCTTTTGGTCTCTCTAATTTTGGGGACAGCAGTTTTCCCTGTGACCTCATATTTCTGATAAATATAATTTTTACAATTTCTTTGGCTTACTTACTAGAATAGAGTGGTGTCTTCCAGCTTCTTATGTGCTGGACTGGAAACCAGATGCACAACACTGCCGCATGCTTTTCATTATGACTTATTGTATATGAGATACTAAATTGCATTTTTTAGATAGTATGTATTTCAATATTGGTTTTTTATCCTGTCTGATAATCTTTCCCTTTTTATTAGGTTTTAGATGATTTATATGAAGGTTTTACTGACATGGTTGTGTTATTGATATTTTAATATTTCATTGCTATTTATCTCACCTTTTTTTCATCTCCTTTCTCCATCTTTGTTGCCTTATTTATATATTTTGTATTGTCATTTTAATTTTTCTATTGAATTTTTGGTTTAATTTCTATGAATTACATTTTTGTGACTCCTAAAGTGACTATAATGTTCACCTTTAATTAAATTTTAAAGTTAATTCTGAATTCTTTTGGTAAAATGCCATTATGTTTTTGCTATTATATTTCTATTATTTTCTCCACATTATGCTTTGTTTAAATCATGTATTCCATGGCATATGTCTCATAAATTCAAAAATAGAGTTTTGTAACTTTACATTTAAACAGAGGCATAAATTATGATTTTTATAAATTTTTATAAATTTTTTACAAATGATTTTTATAAATTATGATCCAAATCTGAATAGCAACATTTTTTTAAGATTTATTTATTTATTTGTTTATTTATTTAAGAGAGAGAAAGAGAGAAGGTGAACAGGGAAAAGAGCAGAGAGAGAAGGACAAGCAGACTCCATGCTGAGTGTGGAACTCAATGGGACTTGACCTTAGGACCCTGAGATCATGACCTGAGCTGAAATCAAGAGTTAGGCACTTAACCCACTGAGCTACCCAAATGCCCTTCACCACCTGTTTTCATAAATGAAATTATGTTGGAACACTGCCACACCAATCAATTTAGGTGTTCTCTATGGTTACTTTCTTTGTTTTTTTTTTTTTTTTCCCTAAATATTTTATTTATTTATTTATTTGACAAAGAGATAGAAAGGACAACTGGCAGAGCAGTAGCCAGAGGGAGATGGAGAAGCAGGCTCTCTGCTGAGCAGGTACCATGCAAATTGTATTGATCTGTCTTAAAGTTCACTTCTGCCATCTCAAATCTTCTGTCGAGGTTACCTACTAAACATTTTTATCTGCTGTTGAGCCTATGAATTTTTTCAGCTATTTTAATAGTTAGATCTAGCACTTGCATTTTGTTATATGACAGTTTTTATTTTTCTGTTTAGATTCAATATTTCTTCACATGTTATTGGCATATTTTTGAAATTTTTGTCTGTTCAAGCACCTGGTCCTATTTGGAACCATTTCCTTTATTTACCTGTTATAAGGTAATGACTTTGTTCTATTTCCTTCAATATCTAGCAAATTTTAGTTGAAAATTGGACCTTATATGTAATTAGATAAATTTTTCTGGAATTTTGTTGTTCTATGGTTGGCTGGTTGGTTCATTTTTGTAGGTAATTAACTCTCCTAGTCTCAACCTATGGGATCTATGTTTCTAAGTATTCAGTTGTCTATTTTCTTATTCTATTTGTTTTCCAATTTTCTGGTATTATTCTTGTCTCACTGGAGAGTTTTCCTTCTGTCTTTGTAGTATAGTAATCAACAAAGGATTTTGAAAATATTTAAATTCAACTCAAATTGTGTGTGTCCTGTTTGGAGAACATATGCAGAAGGACAGCAACTTCTTATATCAACCTCCATCTTACATTTTTTTAATCACTTTTTTTTTTTCATGGTTCTCTGTTAGAAAATATAAATGTATGGCCAACCAGAAATTTGGTGCTGATTTTATTTTTGGAGTTTGGAACATGTTGGCATAATGTATGATTTCAGGTGCTTTTCTTGTTTTTCTATGATGTTGTAGAATGTACATATAATGAAAATTTCTTCTTTTAGACCCCAGGTGATTCCTTTTGTTGATTTCTAACAAGTTTTATATTTGGAGGTACTAAGTATGGGCACTTCTTAAATTATCCCAAACAGGAATGGCACTCAAAATTTTCCTATTGCTAATTCCTACCCAGGTACTTTTCATTATATCACAATTTCCTCTTCAATAATTTCTTTTTCTAAAAACAATTAGGTCAAATTCTTCATTTTGCCTATTCTTGATTAAATTCACAGGGTGATCTAAATATCAGTGATTCTGTGACCACAACTTACTTAGGAAAATGATAGTAACAAATTACTACATTATAGTGTCAAGTTATATTTACCAGTACAAAATAATATTTCTTTAAATCAAAATATAATATCCATCATAATTATCCTTATGTTTCTTTCAAATGGCTACCATCTTTATGTTGTTTTTAGAAAACAGTTCCATGAAGATTTCACACATGCCTTCCCTTTGCCATCCCTGTCATCTGAATGAGATTATTATTAAATAATATTTAACATGTCATCTACATTTTTGGGTAAATACCTTATATTCTTCACTTAATTTGACCATGACTTTAGAAATGTTGTTGAGATGCACTTCCAACAGGTTTATAAACCACTTTACCTCTCCCTTCTTAACCAGAACATGTTCAAGTTTTTCTAAGTGCACAGACACACAGAGACACAGAGACACAGACACACAGACACACAGACACACAGACACACACACACACACATTCCTTGGAAAGATAGTCAATTTCTCTCTAGCATATAACCTCTATTCAATTTTTTAGTCTTCAACTTATGCAAACAAAATATGTGTTGAACAGTTATTACTGCTATGGTTTATTTTCATTTTAGAATACTCATCACTGCTTCCTAACTTCCTAGTACTTGAAAATTATCTAAAATTCTTGCAATAAAGCCTCTTCTCATTCTGTCCCACCATTCAATTTTTCTTTCATCTTTTTCTTGTGAATTTTTTGAGAAAGTTGTACTCAACACAATTGTATTGACTTCTTTCAAATTATAGTCTATTTTATACTTTTATCAACTACCTTGGAAACAAAATCATTCCTTCAAAATAACATATAATGTTTATTAAATATTATTAACTACTGTCATAAGTTAATCCTCAAAGCAACCATATGAACTTTATGCTAATATACTCATGTTTCAGATAAAAGTTGTGCCAAATTAGTTTTTTATCAAATCTTAGGCACAGCTAATAAGGTTGAGGTTTGCTATTGTAACCCATTTCAGCTACATCCAGACTTATCTTTTTTAAAATATTCTGTTTTAGTGTTGAAGATCTAAAATTAAAGTTTTATTTAATTGATCACTATTCATTTAATATCTACCATGTACCAATCTGTCTTAGGTTATAAAATTAAAACTCAACAAAATATCTTCCCTTTGTGAAGCTAATATTGTATTTCCCTAAACATAGGAAACTCTTAACTACAATATTTGTTGTCCTGTTTCATGAATTTATCACTTGGTTCCTAAAAATAGCCCTAATAGTTATTGTTGTAATTCGTATATTATAAATGATAAAAATAAAGTTGATTAGAATCATAAGAAGATTTTTAAATTGGCATATTTATAAACTTAGAACACCAGGTCTGGTATAAAAATTGACACTGAACTGTATAATATGTGATATTTCCACATTTTTATATGAAATATACACAGAAATATAACATGTTAAAATAACATAGCATTATGGACTCACAATCTGGAAACGAATCCCTCTCTAGAAAAACACGTTGAAAGATTAAGGCTGTCTAGATTCAAAAGATTTTTAGTAATAGGAAAATGGTATGTAAAACTCTGGTCAATAGAGGAATGATAAGTTTTGGACTTCAGTACTCTTTCATCAGAGTGAGCAATTGGTCTCTGAATATGTTTGAGGAATGTACAGTATGAAGACAAACTGCTTTTAAATCCTGATTATAAAAACCCATAGCTCTTTAAACATTCAAGAAGAGAAGAGGAAAATGTGAGAGAAGAGAATACAGGTATAGATACTAGGACACATGAACAGAGACATCAAGTCAGTCAAAAAGCAGAAGTTACTAAGTAAGAATAGAGGGGAATGGAAGGGTGAAAGATGTATTGTGCTCAATTCAAGATCTCTCTCCCTACACCATTACTGAGTTTTGTGCAGAGTAAAACACTGCTGGAACCAATTTGCTAAGTTCTAAGAAAAAAAAAAAGTCTTAGCTTGTAGTCTTTGATAGTGTTTCTCCATTTTTCAATGAACACAATACCAGATCTTTATAAACCAAGATCGAAAAAAATATATAGTACAAATCAATGGGGATAGTGGAGAACTTCTCTACCCCCCCTTAATTCCAATATTACTTAATTTTTTATCTCCAGTTTTCAATTCAGTTGCCTTTTATTACTTGTAAAGTAAGCATAATAATGCATAAATAAGAAATAATTTAGCTGCTTTCTCTTAAGGAATTAAAGCTCCTAACAGACATAAGCACACAATTATCCATTTTTAAGCTAAGGTATGTGTTATGCTTGACTGAAAATGAGTATAACACATCCTAAGAATGAAGATGTCATCATTTGATTAGCCAACAGAGCACAATTTTTATATTACCATTTGCAGTTGCATGGAGAAACATCTTTATTATTCTTCCTCTTTCAAACTGCAAGGTATGAGATAGAATGCAGATGCTGGAGTCGAGGTCTGCTTTGATTGGTATTTGACAAGTATTCTAAGGTAGCTTCCCCAATGCAATTTCATAACACTTACAAGAAATAGTTGATAAATTTATTGATTCATTTAGAAATATTTATTTAATTATCATCATGCATCAGGCAATGTTTAAGATTTGTGGATATTGCAATGAATAAAATGTTTAAAAAAATATTGCTATCTTAGAGCTAATGCTTTAATAGTTTCTAAAGGACAAAATCAGAAGCTTCAGCTAGTATCAGTCACATTTAGAAATTGCTAAAAACTGGGGCACCTGGGTGGCTCAGTGGGTTAAGCCTCTGCTTTCGGCTTGTGTCGTGATCCCAGGGTCCTGGAATCGAGCCCTGCACCGGACTCTCTGCTTAGAGGGGAGACTGCTTCCCTTCCTCTCTCTCTGCTTGCCTCTCTGCCTGCTTATGATCTCTGTCTGTCAAATAAATAAATAAAATCTTAAAAAAATGCTAAAAACTTGGTTTTCTTTGATTTTGTTTCATTATTTCATTTAACCCAGATAAAAAAGAAAACTTATTAAAAATATAACTTATATGAATATATATCTCCAAACTTTTATTAGAGTACAAAGGTCCAGGACTACTTTTAGCAACATTGTTCTAGTTTCAGAAGTAGCCATTCAGATACATGGGTCTGTGAACCAATAGACAGGTCCCTTGAAGATAGTGCAACTACCTGTTCTAGAGAACAAATTTTTATCAACAAAACCATTGTTATTTTATGATATAGCGCTCCTATACTGAACATACTACAGCATTGCATTAAGTTATATATAGACTGTATATTGGCTAGTTGCAGAAAACTGTTGAAGTGTATTATTTCCGTCATAACATGGGTATATGATTAGTGGTAAGTGAACAAAGACCTCATGCACAGAAATCTGGGTTCTCTTCATTGCAGTATAATAAAGGGATTAGTAATTTTGGAAATTAAAACTTCTGAGATAAATTTTATAATATGTAGTTTTGGTAATCCTTTTGTCTACAAAACACAAAACAAAATAATCTAATTACTTCTTTATCATCTTTTTTATTATAACTTAAAAATTAAACATTCTTTATAAAATTCTGAATATCTAATAACATTTTAAACTTTCTATAAAGAAAAAAAATTATATGATTATTTCTTAATGAGACATGTGTATCAATATTATTATATTTTGTATAAAAACCAATGTGCTAACTAAATTCTCTCGAGTACACGTCTCATATTTAGTTTCTGCTGTCTGTCTCTGAATTGTTGTGATATGGTTCCCTCATGTCCATTTCAAAGAAAATGTCCCACAGGTCAGAGCCTCATCATCTCTTACCTATAAAATAAAGTTTCCCTACGATTTTTTAGCCTTATATTTCTGCTATGCACACTAACTTTCTACCTTTCTATAGTATAACTCAAAAGCACTGCAATGCTTGATGTACTCCTTTCCTTAAATATTTTTCTTGGATATCATTTTTAGAATCAAGTACAAAATAGACCATCTGTGGATCTAAGGTGCTTTACAAAGTGAGCACATTCTAAAACCATGGTTCAGCACCTACCATGTTCCATTGAACCCTAGACTTTATCTCACCACTGCCCTGGACCTCTTTATTTTTTAACCTCCAAATTCTACTGAATTCACTCCATCATTTTTTAATTCTATAAACAAAGTACTTAATTCCTTTTCTTTTTCCCTCTCAATTTCTGTCATCTGCCAATTCCACTTCTGCACATACTCCTGTGAAAACACAGCAATTATTTTTCCTGTCTCATATAATTGCTAGAAAACATGCTACTAGAAAGAGTCAAATAATCAATCTAAAGATCTACTTAATCATATGTTCATATAACTAACCTCTATGTATTCATAAATACATTTTGTTTATATTCATAATACATGTCATAGATCTTCATGTGAGAGGCACCCTAACTCTACCCAAAAGAGAAGAATATCCTTATCTCCAAGGGGAAAGACACAAAGAACAGAATAAATAAGCCTTATTAAATTCTACTCCCCCCTCCATGTACTACACTTACTTCATATCCTTCATGTTATCATATTATTCCACAACTGTTTACTTTTCATCAAACCTGCATGAAAATATGTAGGTTTAACCTTTTCCTTAGATCTTCATTTCCTTATGAAGGTTTTCATGCCATGTCAAACTTAGATAAATTTGTATGCTTTTCTACTATTAATCTGTCTTTGTCAACTTAATTTTCAGGCCCAGATATACAAGAATCAGGGAAAACTTCCCCATATAAGTTTTACAGAAACAATTTTTTAATAATCACAGCAAATCCTTACTCACTGATAATACTTAGTTCAGACACTCCACAATGATAGGTTATAAAGAAATTGACATGTATCTGCTCTTATATTTGGTTGCAAGAGTGCTTGTTGAAGTATTGAAGTATTAGGAACAATAACAAGATAGACGATCAATAATAATAAGTAGTTATTGAAAAAACAAGTACTTCCAGAAAGTGGATGCCACAACTTACAATAATTTTTGTAACATATTTCATTTTCACTAACTTCATATTCACTAGTTGCCATATAGTATGACAAGCTGTTAATTATATATTACTAAAACCTAGAAGTGATATAAATAATGAGTATGAACACTGTTTCCATTTTTTCCAAGATTTATTCATATAAATGAGAATAGGAATATCAAAATAATATTTATGAACATTTTAGGTGGTACTTTTAAAGCAATTTAAATATTCTTTTTTCATTATTTTAAAAGTATATGTATTACTGTTTTAATAGCAAATATAATTACACTCAATTGATTCACCATCAAATGATCTTCAATGTTTTCATCCAAGCTATCCTTATCATCCTTAAGTTAAAGATCCTGAAAATAAGATAATATCAGTAAAAAAGAGTATATGAAGTGGGATAAGTGGACAAAAGCATAACCATGAATAACCAGTATGTCAATAAAGAGTCAAGAGTAGAAGCTAAAAGGAAACAGTGACATAAAAGAATAGGAGTGATATGTGTTTCAAAGATTCACTGTCATAGATTATTTCAAATGTTCTATGAAGTATATAAATAATGAGGAGTAAAAATTGTTTTTTAAATAATTACTTAATCTGAAGATCAGAGAGGGAGACAATAATGGAGACTTAATCTTAGGAAACAAATCGAGAGTTGCTGAAGGGGAGGGGGTAAAGGGTTGGGGTAACCGGGTGATGGTATTTGAAGAGAGTATGTATGGTTATGAGAACCGGGTGTTACATAAGACTGATGAATCATAGACCTGTACCCCTGAAACAAAAAGACAGTATGTATGGTAATGAGAACCGGATGTTATATAAGACTGATGAATCATAGACCTGTACCCCTGAAAAAAAATGTAATTAACATTACAAGTTAATTAATTGAATTTAAATAAAAAATAATAAAAAATAGAAATCTGAAGAAAAATAAGCAGAAGATGATTTGATTCTCAAAACCAAGTGAGGCTGGTATGCATCTCATTTTTCTTAATTTTTGTCCTCTCACAAAAATCTCCCTCAACTCTTAAAATTTCTTCTTTTTCTTCTAATATACCCTCTTATGTAGATTAGAGTTCAAGACAATATCAACATATCAATTGGTCAGAGAAAAAAAATAAAATATCCAAGGGATTTCTTGATACAAAGTTCCAGACGTCTGATATTGTTAATATATGATGCAATTTTGAGTTCTGCATGGAGTATATATCTCCAACTAATAACAACAAAAAATGATGACTCTTTGTTGGTGTTAATTTCTTGTGGATTTATCATTTTTATTTACTAATATTCACTTTATATTTATTAACTTTAATCTTGAGTATTTACTAAGTCAAAAAGTAATGTTTTTTTCAATGTAATTATGTTTGCTTCTGCTAGAATTGAATGTGGCAAGCAATAGCAACATGACTTTGTGTTGAACTTTGACCCATTTTAAGAAACTTGGCTTAATGAAGAATGTTCAATGTTTGTTGTGCCTTCATTTACCAATCTAAGCCTTAATGCCAGAATCTTGGTGCTGATAGCAATAATTATTTTCAGGCAGTCCATTTTACCCAACTGGTTTCTTGTTCAAATTTTGGGGTGCTGTTCTTTTGAGCTTAATATTTTAAACATTTAAAATTGTCCTTACAATTTAGTGATCCCAGCAAAAGGTATTTTGCTTCATTTACTTATTATTTATATATTATATTAAAAAATACATATGTACTCCATATATTATGTAGTTCAGTTTTGATAGACATATTAATTAAAATCAGCCAAACATATTAATTAAAATCAACACCTGGGTGGCTCAGTGGGTTAAAGCCTCTGCTTTCGGCTCAGGTCATGATCCCAGGCTCCTGGGATCGAGCCCCACGTCGGGCTCTCTGCTCAGCGGGGAACCTGCTTCCCTTCCTTTCTCTCTGCCTGCCTCTCTGCCTACTTGTGATCTCTGTCTGTCAAATAAATAAATAAAATCTCTAAAAAAATAAAATAAAATAAAATAAAATCAACCAAACTATGAGAAGGAAGAAACCCGAACTGCAGTTTTACCACACTCTTAAAGAGTATCAATATCCAGACTTATTGAGAGATTAAGAGAAATAAAATATTTTATATAAGTTCTAAATTAGAAAAAATAAATACATAACAAAAGTGATAGGGAGAATTTCTCCAATTTTAAATCAAATAAAACCCTTTGAAAGGAAGAAAAGATGTGTGTTTTTCAACTTGAAAGTTGAAAGCATCTTGAAATTATATTTTAATAGATTTCATATAAATATCGTTTGTCTGGTAATACATGTAAGAAACCAGGCTTCCTTGGTTTGCCTTGGGGATCATTAATCATATAATACATTGAAAATAATTTCTTATTTTAGAGTTAAAATTGGAAAACTGTAATTAACAGTTTTATGTGAAATGTACTCTCTGTTCTTTTAATGAGGAAGACTTTTTATCAGTAGCCCAAGAGAATTATGAGGTCTTCCTAGTCACTGAACAAACAGATTTTATTCCTTAAGAAAGCTATTAGCCAACTTAAGTGTGTATCCATTTGCTAATACTAATCATCACAGATATACTTAGGAAGGTATAGATTCATTCTTAATTTCTGGTTTTATGGGGTTCATAAAAATTCCTATCCATATTTGTGAGACTTAGCATCTCATTATGTATGCCCTATCATACAATTTAGGGCTTGTTTTTAAAGGAGGGATATATATATATATATATATATATATATATATATATATACACATACACACACACATACATACATATACATTTGTTTTTCAGAAACAATATCCTTCCAAGCAAAGTTTCTATCATCATATATTTAACAAACAAACAAATTTATTTAACATAGAAATAAATACATTTCTATCACCATATGTTTAACAAACAGAATGACTATCAACAGAGCAAAAGGTACAAAATCAAAACATTACTAATTAGCAATAAAGATGGAACATTGAAAAGAGTGATAAAGATAAGCAAAGGTGACAGTATATAAAGTGAAATAAGTCAAGCAGAAAGTCAGTTATCATATGGTTTCACTTACTTGTGGAGCATAAAGAATAACATGAAGGACATTAGGAGAAGGAATGGAAAAGTGAATTGGGGTAAATCAGAGGGGGAGTTGAAACATGAGAGACTGTGGATTCTGATAAGCAAACTGAGGGTTTTAGAGGGGAGGAGGGTGGGGGAATGGGTGAGACTGCTGGTGGGTATTAAGGAGGGCATGTATTGCATGAAGCACTGGTTGTGCTGCATAAACAATGAATCCTGGAACACTGAAAAAATTGAATTTAATTTAAAAAAAAAAGCAATAGTGCCTTTCATATTTATTGTTGTATTTTCCAATTATATTCATATTCACTTTATAGTCTCTAATGTATTTAAGAAAATCTAACAGAGAAAAAGATTATTTTCAATTATAATACATTTTTTGTGAAATTTATAATGAAACCAAGTGTTTTTTGGAATCTAAAGATTTCTCCCAAGATATGAATTAGTGGGCACTTATTATTCCATATACAATTTATTCAAACATTTGACTAAAAATTAAATATTACAGGATTTCTAGATCTAGATTGTATCTGACTAAATTTCTAACCAAAAATAACTATAAAACTTGGAAATATGCCTTTTTTAACTCATTAGAAGAATTCTAACAAAATCTAAAAATTTTTAAAAGAGAAGGGAAATGTGTGCTGAATTGTATACATATCCATCCAACTTTATTATTATTGCAGTAGGAGGGAAGCAAACCCAAACAGATAGCAAAAAGAGGATGAAAGTATGAAAGTCAAAGCATGTAGAGAGTGAGCATCTAAAAAATCATGGGAAAAGCATCACTGAGTTTTTATACACTTAATTAGAAATGTTATAATTTATGTGGTAGAAAAACAGTTTGGATATCAAGTCATGGCAAGAAAGAGACATGATGCATATCCCTTGCGTCTTCTTTGAGATATAACTATGTTCAATCTCTAATTTTAAGGGGGAAATATGAAGTTTAAAACCAAGCCTGTATAGCATCAGGGTGATTCAATGATAAACTACCTACATATCATAAAAAAAAATGTCAACTACTTTGAAGGAAGATAACATTTCACAGTTTCAATATTTTTTTTCAGTTATAAGGTAGAACACTTTATCTTAAATTATAAAGCCTACCAAAAAGTGAAGGGAAAAGAGAAAGAAAAAAATATATTCAGAGTAGTCCATGATTGCATTATTAGAGTGATAAGGAAATAGAGCAAAAGATGAAGTTTAAACAATAATAAGGAATTTCAGCAAAACTTTTGATTGTTACAAAATAATTTGGATAATATAAAACATACAAAAAATAACATGTCTGAAACTAATTATTCTCCAGATAGGTTTAACAACAGATTAGTTACACTTTAAGATATAATTAATTATTTGGCAAATAGTGCAAATGAAAAATGTAGAAAGCATTAGGAATAAGAAGGAAGAAGGGAGGGAAGAAAGGAAAGAAGGGAGGAAGGTAGGAGGGGAGGGAGAAAAGCAAAGAAAGACACAAGTTGGATATAGTCAAAGGCTCTAACACAGTCATAACTGACATTTAAAATTTTTAAAGATGAGGGGAAGGACTCAGGAAATAAACTGAGGGTTATTGGAGGGGAGGAGGGTGGGAGGGATAGGGTGGATGGGTGATGGGCATTGGGGAGGTTGTGTGCTATAAATTGTGTAAGACTGATGAACCACAGACCTGTACCCCTGAAAAAAATACATTATATGGTAATAAAAAAATGAGAGGAGGAAGAATATGATAAAAAGGAATATTAAAAAAAAAAAAACAATGAATACTGTTACGCTGAAAATAAATAAAAAATTTAATTTAAAAAAAGGAATATTAAAAGATAATGACTAAAAATTTTCTGTAACAGATAGGACATTTTAATGCAGATATCACAGAAGCTCACTGAGTCCCAAGTAGAATTTAAAAAAATCACCAAACTTAGAAATCACATAGTTAGACAAAGACAAAAATTTAAGAAGAAAACTTAGAAACGGTCAGAAGAGAATAAAAATAGAAATTATCTTTATGGAATAGTGATAAGACTTACAGCTGGCCTGTAATAGAAATTTTAAGAGCCAAAAGACAATAGGATATTATTTTCAAAATTTGGGTTATAAGTTTTGGAGTGGAAGGTACTGCCACATAATATTTTGTACTAAAGAAAAATAAGAACTTTTTCTAAGGAAAAATGACTATAAACTTAAGAATTTTTTAAAATGTGCCACAAGTTCACAATCACTACAAATATTATTAAAATGAATTATTCAGGATGAAGGAATATTGACTGTAGTTGAAAAAAACAGACTAGACCAGAATGGGTCACATATTTGGGTTAACACAAAAAGATAATTGTTTTAAACAACAAAAATTTTGACAATGCCACATGTACACACATATGAACACACCAAATGCGTACACATTCACTCTCATTCTCATATTTCATATATATATAGATAATATACATAATATACATTTTATATATACACACACACAAACACATTATACATAAACTAAATAACAGCCAGAGCACAAGTTTGCAGAGGTACGTGGAACTAAATTACTGTAAAATTCCTGCACAGTAGGCAAACAATAAAAGTAGTTATTTAAATATACAGTAACTAATGTTGTATATGAAATGCCTAAGATACCCATAAAAAACACAATTAATTAAATTTTAAAGTAAATGTTAATAGTAGGAAATTATGAAAATGTGAAATATTCAAACAATCTAAAATAAGGCAGGAAGGGAGGAATAAATGAATGAAGAACAACTGAAATAAAACTGAATTAAATAGAACAAGAAGTGAAATGATAGATTTAACCTCAAATATATGAAAATATATGAATGATTCCATTAAGTGTTAATTGTTCCACTATAATAAAATTGTCCTACTACAAAACAAACAAAAGAAAAAATAAACAAAAATCTATGCTTAACCACATCTTATTTAAAGAGACACATTTTTTCAAGTTTTTATTTAAATTCCCGTTAGTTAACATACAGTGTAATATTAATTTTGGGTATGGAATTTGGTGATACACCACTTGCAACAATACCTTGTGTTGATCACCGCAAGTACACTCCTTAATTCCCATCACCTATCTCACCCATCTCTCCACATACCACGCCTCTGGTAACTCAGTTTTTTCTCCATAGTTAAAAGTCTATTTCTTGGTTTGCCTCTCTTTTTTCTCCCCCATGTTCATTTGTTTTGATTCTTATATTCTACATATAAGTGAAATCATATGGGATTCTCTGACTGATTTATTTCACCATATAATTTATGATTATTTCATATTACATTATATTTATTATAGTATATGCTATGATACTCTCTAGCTCCATCCCTATTGCTGTGAATGGCAAGATTTCATTCTATTTGATGGATGAGTAATATATCATTTTGCGTGTGTGTGTGTGTGTGTGTGTGTACCATCTCTTTCTTCTTTATCCATTCATCAATTAACATCTGAGCTCTTTCCATAATTTGGCTATTGTTGCTGCTATAAACACCAGAGTGCACGAATTCCTTTGAATCAGTATTTTTGTACCTTTTGGGTAAATACCTAGTAGTTTAGTTGCTGCGTCATATGGTAGTTCTATTTTTGACTTTTTATGAAAGCTCCATACTGTTTTCCAGAGTGGCTGCATTCCAACCAACAACTTAAGAGGCTTCCCCTTTCTCTACATCCTTGCCAACACCCATTGTTTTCTGTATTATTACTTTTAGCCATTCTGACAGGTGTGAGGTGATATCTCAATGTAGTTTTTTATTTGTATTTCCTTGAGGGTGAGTGATCTTGAGAATCCTTTCATGTTAAAGAGACACACTTTATATGTAAAAATATAAAATATTAAAAGTAAAAAAAGGAAATATAAATTAAGTAATTAGTAAACAAAGGAAAGCTGGTGAGGCTATACTAATATCAGAAAAAAAAAAGACTAAAAGGCAAAAATATATTATCAGAGATAAAAAAAGATATTGCATAGTAGTGAAGGTATAACTTTCATTGACAGGCAAACTAATTCTAAGCTTACTTGCACTTAATAGTATTACTGTAAAAATACACACAAAGAAATGTTGGCAGATGAAAGGAAGAAATAAATGAATCTGCAATCATAGTTGGGAAATATCAATACACAACTCTTAGTAATTCATAGAACAAGCAGATAAAATGTGGTGAATATAAAGGATATTTAAATATCCTAATTAATCAATTTCACCTAATTAATACTACTTGATACAAGTACAGAATGCATCTTTTGTGATCAGCTGAAACATTTGCTAAAATAGACACTATGCTGTGAGATAAATCAATTGATTCAGAATTCAAGTAATTGAATTTCTGTAAGTACATGCTCTGATGATAGAAAAAATTAACACAAATAAATAGTATAATGACTAAGATGGCCCTAAATTTTAGAAATTAAATAGGTCATTTTTTAAAGATTTTGAAGATTTTTAAAGATTTTATTTATAATTTATTTGACAGAGAGAGAGCACAAGCAAACACAAGCAGTGTGAAGAGGCAGAGGGAGAAGCAGGCTCCCTGCTGAGCAGAAAGCCTGATGTGGGGCTCAATCCCAGGACCCTGGGATCATGACCTGAACCCAAGGCAGATGCTTAATGGACTGAGATAGGCTGGTGCCCCTAAATAGGTCATTTCTTAGTAAGGCATAAGTCAAATAAGAAATCACAATAGGAAATAGAAAACTGTAAGAACTGTAAGATAAATACATGTAATATTCAACATTGTGGATTCAAACTAACAATGATTACAATCAGTAATTTCTTGCTCTAGTGCACACACTGGAAATGAAGAGATGTCTATAACTATCTAAATTTATCTAAATTTTTCTTTAAAAAGCAACTAGCAAATATCTCCTAAAATAAATAGAAGGGAAGAGATAATAAATATAAGAAGAGTTAATGAAATAAAAATCAAATATCTTTTAGTTAAAGAGGCCAAAAACTTTCTTTGAAAAATTAATAAAAGTCATAAACCCCGATTAGATTTTGGATTCAAGTTGTATAATAAATGCAAATGTTTTCACATGGTTCAGAAAACCATATTTATTTTTCTATATATCTAATTTACCTATCCAAACATCCAGTTGTCTATTTCAAGAGAGAATGACCAAACAAATAGGTACAAAATATAACAACAGATTAATTCTAGGAATATTTTTAAATTTGAAATTACTTAAATGATGAAAATAAAAACAAAAGGTTAATCTGATTCACTTTATTAATAAAATATATAACCAAATAAACCAAAAATGCAGAAAACTAATTTTATATTAATACACACTTAGGATTTTAAAAACTATGCAAATAACAAATATAAGCAAACTTTTTTTAAACTGAAAAGTGGTATCTAAAGAAAAAAACAAAAAAATTAAAACTCTGCCCTTGACAAAAGTTAATGATGATCTATTAAATGGTTCTCCTTTAAATTCAGGAAAAGATCAGTGATATGCACTTTCACCACTTTTATTTGACATTATACTGTTGATCCCCCCTTGCAATACATGAAAATGTAGGTATAATTGATGTAAAATCAGAAACAAATACATATTTGGAAATATGTTACTTGGAAATGAAATAATATTCACAAATGACTAGTAAATGATAACCTTAGAAAGAGATTGAGTAAAAAGGTATTAAGAATTCATTTGCATTTCAACAACCAAAAACTGATTATCAATTAAAAGTAGAAAAAATACTGTTTGAAAGATCTTAGAAAAAATAAAATACCAAGATTAATCTCAAAAAAAGATGACAAAAAAAAAAATCTACACTGAAACCTACCAATTTGCTGAGGGATATAAAGGAGGCCAGGAAGAAGCTGAAAGATATTGGAAGACTAAAGATTATTAAAATGTAAATTTTTGTTAAAATATCAAATCTTGTCAAAGGGAACAATAGACTTAATACAATACTCTGTGTGTGTGTGTGTGTGTGTGTGTGTGTGTGTGTGTGTATGAGAGAGATGCAGTTTGATAAGCTGGTCTTAAAATGTATATGATGGTGCAAAATGTCTAGTAATGTCAAGATAAGCTTTAAGAAAAATAAGAAATTTTATGTACTTGAATTTTGTTTGAAAGATTTCTATAATACCAATAATTAAAAATGGTATTAATAAAATAATATAAAAATGAGTTAATTTTTAGGAGTCCAGAAGAGTTCCACACAGTATTCAAAATTTTATTTATAGCAAAGTTAACACAGTAACTTAATGAGAAGTTAATGAATTTCTCAATAAATGGTGCTAGAGCAATGGTATAACAATGCAAATCAAATGACTCATTCTTTGCATAATCCATATATGAACATAAATTTAATGGATTATAGATCTATATTTATATGCAAAAACAATCAACTTCTTGTAGAAAGGAAGGAAAATGTATTTCAAGCAATGCCTACTTAAATAAGATACTAAAAAAAAAACTCCACTAATCACTAAACAATGATGAACTGGAATTCATTAAAATGAACAGCTTCTATCCTACTCTATTAAGACTGTGTGTTATCTGGGGTCTTCCAAGAAGCAAACATCAAGACAGATTATACATGCAAGAAATACAGGAGGAGATCCTGGAGAAATTGTCAGTGCAAAATACAAATTTGACTCAGAGTGAAACAAGAGAGGAAAAGAAGGAGGGGAAATTGTGTGTAAGGTTCTTAGAGAGCATAGTGATTCTAATGAAATTTCAAGAGAGCTGTTAAGGTGTCTTCAAGTTAAAATCGTACATCATACAAGTCCTGTGCATCCCAGAAATGGACCTGCCTTAATATACTGGATGTATTACACAGTAGCTAGGAGCAGATCATGGAAAATGTTACTTCCCTGCAAATGAAATGATAGATTTCAGCGTGTAGGACGTGGAATTTTAGTCAACTAGTTTCTCTGCATCCATAGGTCTGAAAAGACATTCTAAAGTCTACCACACACATGGAAAGCAAAATGGTAATTATATATTCACACACACACACACACACACACACGGATATGTGCGAAATTGTGGAAATCATTGTCAACTTTTTTTTGAAAAAAGAAAAGCTTTGAAGAAAAAAATTAATGGACTCATGCTGTTCAATTTCATAAAGATACTAATTCTTTTTAGGTAGATCACGAGAGTTAAGTTAATTAAGTCAAAATCAGCTGGAAACCTGAAATACCTTAAATTTTTTCTATAAATAGGGAAAATGCTAAGAATGTCTACGAAGCATAAGGAAGAAGAAAAATAAACTTGGGGAGTTTAAATGTTACATGTAAGATTTATTATAAAGATGTGGAAGTTAAGATAGAATAATTTAAGGATATATTTTTAAAAGACCACTTGTAAAAAATAAAAATTTATGTAATGTAGGGACCTCATGTGTATATTGAACTTGATCTTTATGGCTGATGTGACACTGAGGATTAATAAGAATAAACCATTCATAATTCAATGGTGGGAATATTAATTATTATGTATTATTTATTTCCTGCATTTCAAACTTCTCCAAGATCTAAAGGGGTTAAACAACATTTATTCAACTCTCAATTTTATGTATTACTTAATGTGGTTGTATTCTTGGCTGACTTGGCTGATTTTTATGGTCACTTAACAGCTCGACTGGGATGGATGGTCGAGGATATCTAGCTAGAACAGTTGATCAAAAATGTCTCTACTAAAACAGCTATTTAGGTTTTGTCATGTTTTGTTTTTGTGGTTTTGTTTTTTGTTTGTTTGTTTGTTTTCCCACATGCCACAAATTTCCAGGAGGCTACACTGGGTGTTCTTAGGTAGTGACAGCAACATAAATAGAAAGCCTTAAAGAGCAATCAGTTTTCAAATCTCTGCTTATGCCACACCAGTTTTTTATTTTATTTGTCAAACCTGTTCAACAAAGTTAAGATCAGCTTTGGTGTATGAGAAGAAAAGTCAAGAATGTGCAGAAAGGAAGTGGAACAATGGCGGACAATTTTAAAATATTATAAAAACACATACAATCTGCTATAGACTTAATGTTTGTGTCCCATGCAAAATTCGTATGTTGAAACCTTAATGAAACCAGATACCTATGTGATAGTATTTGGAGAAAGGACCTTTGAGAGATGATTAGATCATGAGGGTGAAACCTTGATGAATTAGTGACCTAATGAAGAGAGACCTTGGAGATCTCCCTTGCTCACTTCACTTGAAGGACACAGTGAGGGGATAGCAGTCTCCAATCAGGAAGAGGGCCCTCCTCAGAACCTGACCATGTTGGCACTCTGAACTCAGACTTCCAGCCTCCAGAACTATGAGAAACAAATTTCTGTTGTTTATAAGCCAGGCAATTTATATTACTTTGTAATAGCAATCCAAGCAAAATAATACACAATTCATAAGGGAAAAAGTGGAATTTCAATCCTTACAGCATCAGTACAAGATGGATTAAGGGTTTAGGTTAAAATTCAAGCCTTAAAAACTTTTAGTTTTTTAACTAAATATGGAGGTATTGTAGGAAAAATTTTCATAACAATGGTCAAATAATTGGTCTCATTAAATTAAAATTAAAAATTCTATTCAAAATAGATAATAAAATGGAAAAAAAATTTGGAGAGTATATTTAATGCATATGGGGGGCTACTGATTTACATATTGCATATAGTTTTTTTTTTAATCTTAAAAAACTAAAAAAAAAAAATCTTAAAGAAAAATTGTCATTTCACCAAAGGAAAACTTAGACATTCTTTTTTTTTTAAATTTTATTTATTTTTTAAATTTCTTTTCAGTGTTCCAGAATTCATTGTTTATGCACCACACCCAGTGATCCATGAAATATGTGTCCTCCACAATACATGCCACCAAACTTAGACATTCTAACAAATAATTAGGGAACCAAAAATCATCACCACAAATACTCATCAGTTCATAAATATTAGATTAAGAAAATGTAGAAGTCAGATAATACCCGCTTTGGTAAAGATTTGGAGTATTAGATATGCGTCTCATAGAAGTGCTAATTGGTATGTATTGGAAACATATGGCATTTATGAAACTTAAAAACGTCAAGTTTTCTAATGACCCAACATTTCCAGTAATGGGTATATTCTGTTGTATAATTTCTTATGCATGTACATCAAAAGACATATAATTCAGTGTTCATATAAATATGGAAAACATTGGGCATAATAATCTGAATGACCATCAAAGAAGATTGGATAGTTGAATTGTTATGTTCACTCATAGAAATATACCTGAGCGTAAAAAATGGAATATCTATAATTATTCACATCCACACATAGAACTTTCAAAATTAAAATGATTAACAACAACAACAACAACATACAGTATGTCATGAGTGTGGTTCTAATAGGCAATTTTTTTGGCTTTCATTATACAAACTTTATTTTAATTGCCATGTATGTAAAAATATGATTTTTTAAAAATTTCTTTTCAGTGTTCCAGAATTCATCATTTATGCACCACACCCAGTGCTCCATGCAATACATGCTTTCCATAATGCCTATCACCAGGCTCACCCAACTTCCCACCCCCCACCCCTCCAAAACCCTCAGTTTGTTTCTCAGAGTCCACAGTCTCTCATGGTTTGTCAATATGCAATTTTTTAAATAAACTCTACCTGCAATGTAGGGCTCCTTTACAACCGTGATATCAATAGTCTCGCTCTACCAACTGAGCCAGCCAGGAGCTCCACCAATATGTAAATTTGAGAAGCAGAGAAAACTACAAATATATTATTTACTGTTCAGTGAAAGTAACTTGAAAATCACGAGTATGGTATCCATGTAACTCAGCATAGTGTTTGCGTTCATGTAGGAGAGGGTAGTGATAGAAAAGTATGTCAAAGGCTTGATGACATAGATATACTATAATTTTCAAGCAGTATGTTTTATGCATGAGTGTTCATCTAAATCCTCTTTACCTCTGGGACGCCTGGGTGGCTCAGTCGGTTAAGCCACTGCCTTCATCTCAGGTCACAATCCCAGGGTCCTGGGATCCAGTCCCGCATTGGGATCTTTGCTCAGCAGGGAGCCTGCTTCTCTCTCTGCCTCTGTCTGCCACTTTGACTGCTTGCGCTTGCACTCTGTCTCTCTCTGACTAAATAAATAAATAAAATCTTTAAAAAAAATTCTCCTTACCTCATACATATATCTAAGTTCAATGTATATAAAATATGTTTATAATAAAGTAATTTCAATACAACATCTAGGAAAGTAAGATTAATTTATGTTTATTAAAATGTTATTAATTCTCTAAAAGTCAATATAATTAAAAAGAAAACAAAGTATAAAAAATAAAAAAATGAATAGATATACTAAACTGTATCATAGATCATTTTTTTCACATAAAAATGTTAGATTTTGATAAACCAACTTTCTCATAGTGTTTAACAGTTTATTAAAGCCAGGAGCTTTGATACCTTATAAAACAGAGAGTCTTAATACTTTGTGGAATTCTTGACTTTACACAAGTTAATGTTGCTAAGTTTCTTTTATATCATGTGACAATAAGTATAATAACATGATATAATATTACATTACATATACTAATAAATTTCAGCCAAGTTAGTGTGAAGACATACATATGAAAGTACAAACTGTTTAATACAGGGCACTGTGAACAATAAATACTCAATAACTATGGTTACTAGTTCTATTTATCATTTCTTTTATACGGAATACCAGTTAGTATTGCTCTATCATTACAATAACATAATTCTAATTGAATATCATATAAATGCATAACTTTGGGGAATAGATTATCTTTTATAATCTATTTCATGTATTCCTCAATTAACATTCTTATAAGCATTGGAGTTTCATGGACAAGACTCAAGGATATTTTGATGTCTATACCTCATTAGAATATCAATGATATTCCCTAACTCCTGTCCAAAAGTTACATTTATTAATAAGTACATTTATTTATTTATTTATTTATTTTGCTACTGATTCTGTAACTTTATTTAGATTATTACATGGTCCATTACCCATAACAGTAAAAGAGACATTCTTATAAATAAAAATATGAACAACTAATATTTTTACATTCAAATTAAAATTCTTAGGTGCAGTTTTGAAATAATAGCTGATACAATGAATAACACAATCTATAATAAATCCAGAAAGATATAATGTTCAAGATGGACAGTTTATTTCATCTCTTAAAATTAATATGGATATGCTAATCAGGGCAAGTGACAAAGGTTTTTTTCCTGGGATGGGGGAGTACGCTGCTCTTGGTTATGTTAAATTGACATTCTTCTTATTGAGTGACTAAACTACAGTTGATTCCATAAAAATGGCAGAGACTATGGGAGATGAGGAGAATTGGACGACTGCAGGAGACTAAAGTTATAGCCTTTTATTCTGCACCAGCACTAGCTGTGCTAGAAAAGTACAAAGCAAATACTATTTTTATTTCTTGACTTAAAATATAAATTTTAAAGCTTATATCTTCATTGCCTAGACAACTCTCCAGGGTGTTTTGATATACAAACTGTTCCTTTACCCTTAGGCACATTCTTTATTAACTTCACACAAAATGCATCATTGCCAAAATAGTATCTATATTTTTGTTACACTGTGAAAGCCTGAGAATGAATAGGATCTGTGAATATTACCTGTTATTTTAAATACAAATATCGACAAGAATTCACCTATATGTGTTGAGATCACATGAATACGCACAAGTATCTTTTATCACTATCCCACTACTTCATCCACAAATAATCATTTAGATGAGTTTTCACAATTAAACCTAGATAGAGTTTGGCAGGTATTTGGTAACAAACACTCCAAGGCTATTTTGTAACACCATGTTTTTCAGTAGATTCACTGTTACCAAAGAGTAAAAACTGGACATATAATCACTATACCATTTGCTAAAATTACCCCAAAACAGGCTTATATTTTGTTTTTTGAAAGTCTCAGATGATGGGGCACCTGGGTGGCTCTGTGGGTTAAGCCTTTGCCTTCAGCTAAGGTCATGGTCTCAGGGTCCTGGGATAGAGCCCTGCATTGGGCTCTCTGCTCAGCAGGGAGCCTACTTCCCCCTCCCCCTCTGCCTGTCTCTCTGCCTACTTGTGATCTCTCTCCCTCTGTCAAATAAATAAATAAAATCTTTTTTAAAAAAATACAATAAAATAAAGTAAAATAAAGAAAGTCTCAGATGAAGATAAGAAAACCTTAAGGTTGCATATGATAGTATATTTTTCAGAAAAGAAAGATAATTTTCCTTAACATTTTAGGCACATTAGAGTATAGAATGTACTCTTATTTTTAGTGATAAGGATTAACACAACTTTTTCCTTCCTGTATACAGTGGTTGTTTCAGGGGCTAACAAATAATAAGTCCTCACTTTTTGAACGTACTTTCAACCTTTGAGGAATCACTTCAAGTTTTTGTTTGTTTGTTTGTTTTGTTTTTTTATGCTTTTCCTTCTGAAGGTAAAGTGTATTTCCTTCTCACACTTTTTTATGAACAATGCCACTCTAATGGGAAGAGAATAGATTAAGGATAGGGGAGTTACGTGAACTAATTTAAACTTCATGTTCAGTAAAAACCCTAATAAACTCGAATATTGAGTTATGTTAATATAGGTATACATTGTTAATATTTTAATATGTTAATATTGAGTTATGTTAATATAGGTATACATTAGACAGAGTTGAGGGTTTTTTTGGTGTGTCTGTTTGCATTATATATAATATTAGTATTATTATATGGAAGACTGCTGAAAAAAAGGTAGCAGAAACTGATATCAATGGGACCTTATTTCATTATGAATCCTTTTGTAGGCTGAACTCTCCAAAAGCAGATGCTGAGATTGGAGTGTGGCATGCATTGTATTTATTTCTCAAGCACCAACGCCTGTGGAAGGAAAAAAACAGAAGTAGATTTGGGAGAAGATAAAAGTCTACCTGCAATATAGGCCTGAATAAAAACTCAGGAAGCCTTACAGAAAATTTGGGAATACATATAACTCATCATAGATGACCCGCCTTATAATCTGCACCATAACCAGTCACTGAACATGGCTTATATTAGGACAGGCTGAGGCAATTCTAAAGGAACTGGGAGCTGCAATCTGCTGACAGCTAACACAACAAACCATTCCTCAAAAGCAGATTTAGTTAACACATCTCTGTGCCCCTCAAAGTCCATCTAGTGGGCTACTCATTATCTCTGTCCTCTACTGTATTCAACTCAGCTTCTACTTTTGCCAGTGTCAGTGATTTCCCTGGTGCTGTGACCTAGACCCCCATCCTTAAGTGTTTGGAGACCCTGATAGCCATGTCCTTCTTAGACTGAGGTTAATGAAGGTGTTCACTTAAAGTCACAGTGGGACAGTGTGTACAAGTAGGCACTAAAGTGGATTATCTGGATGATAGCTATCCATATCCTCCCTGCCCCCACTGTTTAAAAGAAGCCCTATCTCCCTCTGAGATGATTAGGTTAATTCCACCTGCCAAGCTGCTGACTTCTGCCTTTTACCCTGGAATTATTCTCAAACAAGTGGCGATGTCCAAGAGACTGTGCCACAGATTTAAAAACCCTTCAGGCAAGGGGATAAAACAGATCTACTATGAATACAGACCATGTCATGTGAAGATTTTGGAGGATCATAAGGGGGGGGCACATCAGATTAAAATATTAACAAGATGAAAACCAACATTCAAATGACCTATTCTTAGTTTTTAAGAAACATAGGTTGTCTGGAAAAACTTATAATTTGGAATTGGATAAGACAATACAATAGTGACAATGGTTTTAGTTTTCTGGAATATAAAGAAAAGAATACTTTCTGAAGTAATAAAACTTCATCCTAGTTTTCAAATAATTTCAAAAATAATTTGTTTCAAATAAAATGTCTAGCACATAATCAATTCTAGGTAGCTAAATAATGAAAACTAGACGTAAATCTATGCTTAATATTACAAGGAGATGATACCTAAGCTTAAAATATCCAAAAGATAACTGGAAATTTTTTTTTAAAAAGTGACAGATTAGATTTGGACCAAAAAAAAGGCAAGAAAAATTATAAAAACTGATAAACACATAAATTGCAATTAAGAATTCAGTGAATGGATTTTTCAGATTAAACACATCTGAAAAGAGAATTAATTAACAGAAAGGTAAGTCAAAATAAGTGATACAGAATGAGGAATACAAACTTAAAAAGATGGAAAATCCAGGCCAGCAGAATAGAGAGATATATAGAAGGTAGAGTTTAACAAATATTCAATTGGAGACCCAGTAAGATAGGAAAGAGAATGGAGTAAAAATAAATAAATAAATAAATAAATAAATAAATAAAATTGGGTAGTTAATAGCCAATAATTTTCAAAAACAGTTAAAAGTCATCCATTCATAGTTTCAAAGTGCTCAAATAGCCCCAAGTAAAAAATTCCGATGAAACACATAATAATGAAACTGTAGAAATCCAAAGAAAAAGGAAATTAATCATATATGAGCTAGAAGGGGAAAAATAGAGATTATATTTCAACAGCAAAATTTAAGCAATTATTTTCCTCAGAAGTAATTAAAGCCAGAAGATTGTGGACTGTGTTCAAAACACTAAATATATAAATATATAGCCATCCTTATAGATAATCTACAAGGAAAAAATGTATACTTCAAGAATTCAGATCAGCCAAAGATATTTCCTAGTAATCTAAAAGAAATAATGCAATACCAGCAGACCTAAGCTAAAAGCCATTCTGAAGGTATTTGACAAGTTTGAGCTGAAATAACTGCTTTCAGATGAGGTAAGAGATATAAAAATAAATAAAGAATAGTGAATATAATAAAAATGCAAAAGACTATAAGTGAATATTGATTCCAAAAAGCAATAGTAATATCCTTTGGGGCCCAACACTTTATGGATAATAAATTAAATTGCATACTATATTGGTTGGAGTCCTCCAGAGAAACAGAACCAATAAGATATAGATAAATATACGTAGAGAAAGGAGATTTATTATAGACATTTGCTCATGGTTACAGAGGCCAAGAAGTGCCACAATCTGCTACCCGCAAGCTGGAGAACCAGAAAAGCCTATGGTGTAATTCAGTTTAAATCTGAAGGCCCAAGATCCAATGTTCTAGGGCAGGAGAAGATGGACATCCTTGGGAGAGGAAGAAAGGGAAGATGAGAAGGACAGGGATAGGCAGAGGTAGACAGAGGGAGAAAGAGAGAAAGAGAGAATTTCTTCCTTTCTCACTTTCTCAGCCTTCTCTCTCTTTCTGGGTCCTCAATGATGCCTGCCCACATTGGTGAGAGCGATCTTTCCTCAGCCTACAGATACAAATGCTGATCTTTCCCAGAAACACTCTCAGAAACACACCCAGGAATAATGTTTTATCAGCCCTCTGGGCATCCCTCAGCTCTGTCAAGTTGCCACATAAAATTAACTCTCACACAGTCAAGAATAGCAAAAACATTTAGGATGAAGATAAATGGAGTTAACATGCTCTAAACTCTTTTTATTATCTGTGAGAAGAATGAGTGTGTCAATAGATTTTGATTAGTAAGGGATATATACTGTATTTTCTTAGTTAATTACTTCAATAAAAAACAGTAAAAGAAATACAGCTTCTAAGCTAATGGAAGGGACTGTGGCATGGTAAATGTGGAATTATCAATCAAAGAAGGAAGAAAGCAGAGGAAATGAATAGAGACAGATTATACAAAAAGAAAAAAAATGCCAGAACAAGTATATTAAAATCACACAGTATCAGTAATAGCACTAATTATGTATGGGTGCATGCTCTAGTAAAACACAAATTGTCTAAACGGATAAAAAGTTAAATAAATGCATATAACAAGGAAACAATCACACAATGAAGAAAGTTATTTCCAGTAGATATATAAACAGATAGAAAGGCTGAGGTAATTACATTAAGATAAAACAGAAATTAAAGCTAAATTTACCCAGATATAAGTAGCTCACTTCAAAAGGCAAATGTTTCAATTCACCAAAGATATGTAACAAGTTTAACTTTGTATAAATTTAGTAAAATGGCTAGAAATTATATACAGCAGTAATTGATAGGCAAACAGAAAATATCAGAAAAGCTAGAAAATTGCTGAATAGACATTAGTAAACTTGATCTGATACACATATACAGAATATTGTTAAATAAGAATTAAAGAACATAGGTTCTTTTTAAGAACAAATACCTTTAAAAAAGTGATTTCAAATAACTCATTATGAAAGACTGAAGTCATATCAAATGTATACCAGTTGTAGTATAATAAGCTAGAGATATCTATTAAAGATATCTAGAGGTAAATTCATAATAAAAGAACATTTTTTCACATCTATCTTGAAAACTGTAACATAAACCTTCAAACTAAAAATAAGATTATTTTCATGTAAGTTTTAAAAAAAATCCCCCATGGTAACTTTTATTTTTTTAATAATTTTGCCCATGGTAACTCTTACCATTCAGTTTTGTCCTAAAGATCATCTAGAGTTCAGTGAACCAAAAAAGAGAAGTGATAATCTAAATAATGGAAAAGAAAAACAAAAACAAACAAACAAACAACAACAACAAAAAACCAAACTTCTGGCTCTTGCAAAGTTATGATTGTGTACATAAAAAATGTGGAAAAAATCAACACAGAAATTACCATAAATACTGGTAGAATTACTAGATATCATCTCACTAGTTATAATAAGAATTCAGCAAGATAGCCAAGTGTAAGAAACAAGTTTGTATTTTCAAGTAATGAAAATGAAAGAACAGTAGATCTAAGCAATAGTAAGTGAATCATATAATCAAAATACTAAGTGAAAAATCAAGTTTTAAAATAATAATTAATCATTTGTATTAAGCTGACAATGAGAAACAATGCACATTTTATAGATATATGAATATGTGAATAAAATACTTTGAAAAAGAAAACAAGAGAAGAATAAACAGGAGAACTTAGGTGGCTTAGTCAATTAAGCAGGTGCCTTTGGCTCAGGTCATCACCCAGTGGTCCTGTGATTGAGGCACACCACATCAGGCTCCCTGCTCCATGAAGAGCCTACTTCTCCATCTTCCTCTGCCTGCTGCTCTGACTACTTATGCTTTCTATCTCTTTGTCAAATAAATAAATAAATAAATAAAATCTTAAAAAAAGAGAGAGAGAAAGAGAAGAATAAACAAAATTAATTACAGTTTCAAATCGGAGTATTATAGCTAAGGCAAGGCTGAGATAGAGAAGAGGACCACAGTTAGATGCTACAGTTCTGTTAAATGTCTCTTTCTTGGAATTGTAGATGCTCAGGGTTCATTCTAGGTGTTATTTCTAAGTCCATTATATGTATGTAATGTTTTCTTCTAGAATTAATATTCCATAATAGAAACTGAGATAAAATAAATATCACAAGATTTATAGAAGGGAATAACCAGGATAGAGCATCAAAAAATAAAGAAGTTAAAATGAACTAAACAAATAGGACAAGAAATTAAGTGGCATGTAAAATAAAATAAGAAGTTCCCACAAAGTCTATGTAGACAACATGTGTTGGAAAGGATATGGAGAAAGGGGAACTCTCTTACCCTGTTGGTGGGGATGCAAGTTGGTGCATCCAAATTGGAAAACAGTGTGGAGATTCCTTAAGAAATTAAAAATAGGGGCACCTGTGTGGCTCAGTTGGTTAAGCAGCTGCCTTCGGCTCAGATCATGATTCCAGGGTCCTGGGATTGAGACTTGCCTTGGGCTCCCTGCTCAGCAGAGAGTATGCTTTTCTCTCTCCCTCTGCCTGCTGCTCTGCTTACTTGTGCTGTCTATCTCTTTGTCAAATAAATACATAAAATCTTTAAAAAAAAAAAAAGAAATTAAAAATAGAGCTTCCCTATGACCCTGCAATTGCACTATTGGGCATTTATCCCAAAGATACTGATATAGTGAAAAGAGGGCCATCTATACCCCAATGTTCACATCAGCAATGGCCACAGTGGCCAAACTGTGGAAAGAACCAAGAAGCCCTTCAACGAACGAATAGATAAAGAAGATATGGTTCATATATACAAATGAATATTAGCCATCAGAAAGGATGAATACCCAACTTTTGCACTAACACAGATGGAACTGGAGGAGATTATGTTGAGTGAAATAAGTCAGGCAGAGAGAGTCAATTATCATATGGTTTCACTTGTGGAGCATAAGGAATAGCATAGAGGGCATTAGGAGAATGAAAGGAAAAGTGAATTCTGGGAAATCAGAGGGAGAGACAACCCATGGGAGACTGTGGACTCTGAGAAACAAACTGAGGGTTTTGGAGGGGAGGGAGGTGGGGGGGTTAGGTGAGCCTGGTGGTTGGTATTATGGAGGGCACATATTGCGTGGAGCACTGGGTGTGGTGCCTAAACAATGAATTCTGGAACACTGAAAAGAAATAAAATAAAATAAAATGGGAAAAAAAAAGTCTATGTGGAATTTATCCAATGCCAAAATAGCTATTTTTTTTATGACTGGAAAAATACATGCCTTTATAATAAGAAAACTTGAATATTGAGCTGAATATCCAGAAACATTGTGATAAAATGCCAAGCATAAAGGACAAAATAAATGACCTAAATTTAAAAAAAAAACAATGTATGTTATATATGAAAGAAGAATATTGGACTGAAAGATAAGTTTTCATCCACAATAGCATTCTAGAAAAATAAAATAATACTAAAATGTTGAGGAAATATCTTTATCTTATAACTTATATAGCTAAGTTCAGAAAAAAAAATATACTCATAGTTAACTTCTCATTATCAGTATATACTAGAAAAATGAATAAAATTTTTAAATTTCTCAGGAAAAATATTCTTCATTCTGGAATTCTATCCCCTGTGTATTCTCATTTAGGAGTTTTAAGATGAGGTGAGGTTGCAATATGTACCATTTTCAGATTAGAATGAAACTGAAAGTTTACTACTAATAAAGAATTCCTTTTTTTTTTTTTGAAAGATTTTATTTATTTATCTGGCAGCAATAGAGAGAGAGAGAGAACGTGAGCACATAAGCAGGGAGCAGCAGACGGAGAGGGAAAAGCAGGCTCCCCTGAAGAGGGAGCCTGATAGGAGGCTCAATTCCAGCACTCTGGGATCATGATCTGAATGAGGCAAAGGTAGACACTTAACCGACTGAGGCACCCAGGCACCCCTTAACAAAGCATTTCTAACTACTGTTATAGGATATAACATTTATAAAATTCAGCTTTCTCATTTGTAATCTATGGAGGAAAAATGTATAATTCTACTTCATATTGTGTACAAATTACATTCTAAACTTGTGTCAAGTACAATTTTTGATACATGGTTAGGCCTCAATGAATATTATTTATCTTTACTATTACTTCTCCTTATTAATATATAAAAATAATGCTATATATTAAAAACAATTAAAACACATTTATTTATTTTCCAATCTTTACTGATATATAATTGACATACAATATTAAGTTTAAGATGTACAAGATCACAGTGACTTTAACAAATTGACCTTTATTTGTTAAGTAGAGCCTGGGCTGTCACATGGTAAACCATGGGTTTTAAGAAGAGGCCACAAGGGAATTGAAAGAGAAATTTATTATTCACAGGTTCTGGAGAAAGCACACAGCATACCTTGAAGGGTCACATGAGGAGGTCAAGGCAGGGTACAGGCAGAGAGGAAGAAGGACCCGAGGCACATGCCTTTATTAGGGTCCTTAGGTTGGATGCTTTAGGGTTCCCAGGCTAAGGCAAGATTAGTGAATTCAAATAAAAAAACAAACAAGATCTTGGTAAGCTCCACAAAGTTTTATCTAAGAGGAAAAGCTCTGCCTGGGAGACACAGGAGATTGTTTAACCACAAGGGATTGTGGGTAAGTCATTTCAGGAACTTTGCTTGTGACTCTGTAGGGTACACCTAGGGCATATGCTCACATGTGGCCCCGGCTGTCAGGTTGGCCAAACAAAAAGGATGTCAACCCAGCAATACCATGGAGTGCCTTAGCTAAACTCTTGACAACTTAATGACTAGATGTATGCATATATTGCAGAATAAAATCACTTATATTTAGATTACTCCCTCCAGTCTTAGGATTGGTGAGAAATTAAATAAGTAAAATAAAATTTACAAAAAATATTAGCCCTTATTAAGTATGGATAATGACACAAATACTGTGAAAAATGCTGCTTCTTATAAACAAAAAAAAAAAGAAAATATTTGTCATTATCACGTGCTAACTTTTCAAATATTTGTTGTTAGCTATGTGTGATAGATAAATTAATCTGTATAAATCATTTTAAAAGTACTTCAAGTAATGCTTATTGCTAGGAAATATATTAATAACTGAACAAAAATACATGAGTATTTTATCATCAAAAGTCATGCTTTTCTGGGGCGCCTGGGTGGCTCAGTGGGTTAAAGCCTCTGCCTTCGGCTTGGGTCGTGATCTCAGGGTCCTGGGATTGAGTCCCGCATCGGGCTCTCTGCTCAGCAGGGAGCCTGCTTCCCTCTCTCTCTCTCTGCCTGCCTCTCTGCCTACTTGTGATCTCTCTCTGTCAAATAAATAAATAAAATCTTTAAAAAAAAAAAAAAAGTCATGCTTTTCTGTCTAGACAAACTGACTCTTAGTGTTAGAAAAGAGTGTTAATCCTCTTGGCAGCATCACTGAAATATAGAAGCAAGCTAACTGCCCTGCTTACAATTAATGCATAAGGAAAGATTGGATTATAGTAAATCAATAATGCAACATTTGCAAATTATCCCAATGGATCTATACAGATCATGTTGGCCTGTATATTGTATTGGGTTCCCCATTTCTGCAGACTGTTTACAAAAGTTATTTGTGTATCATGGTTTCATATTATTAGATGACATGATAACTTGAATATAGTATAAAATACATTTAACTAAATTCTTAAAAGATTTGTGATTAACCTAATCACAAAATATATCTGTCAAATAAATGTTTTGTCCTTCTTCAAAAACTATGAACTATTGAGATGAACTAAATGTGCAATAAGTAGTTGAGGACAGAATTTCATTAGAATCTAGAAATATCACATTAAAAATAAGTATTAATTTTCCTTGAGTTAGAAATGTCTTAAGAGAAAAAGAGCTCTATCAATATCTCTATTTTGCAGTGTTTTAATAATTTCTAAATTCAAAAATGCAAAGAAATATATCTTAAGAGTGCCTATAAATACAAGAAAACAAATACAATGTGTGAAACTACAAATGGCCCTCATTTCACAGCTAGAAATCCACTTTTGTTCGATTAAAACTGCACATTCAAATGGGAATAACAAAGTACAATAGCACTTAGAAATTTTCATGTGGAGATGGTTAGGAATTGTTCTAGATGTGTGAGAAGATGTAATATTTCATATAATTAATGCAGTACTTAATTATGAGATGATTTTGTGGTTATTTAGTTTATATTAAATTTGATTTAAATAAGTAGTGCTTGGCCCTGTATCAAACTTATCAGTATTTTAAAAATTTCTTTTGGGGAAAGATGAATTTAATGGTATTTACAAATATTTATTTTATAAGCATAGGGAAGGTAGTCAAATTATTGATTGGATGGATCTTATTTACTTAGAAAGCCTCTATTATCATAGAATTCTTTTTTTATTTCACTATTTTAAAATTAGTTTTTTTTTTAAAGGTGGTGTGATATTTAAGCCATCAGGGTAGCAACACCTACTGAAAGATTATAGCAATACAATTCATCAGTGGTACATTGATTACTAAAGTGTAATGCTATAAATAAGTATGAATATAAAAAAGAGAATGTACTTATTTCAATGGTATTTACAACATTGTTGCAGAAAATTATTTCCAACATCATAATATTCAAGATTTTAAATGTTCTGATTTTAAAGCTTTATGTAAATGAGATTTTTTTTTTTTAATGGGATAGATTTTTACAGGAGTAACGGAACAGAAAAAGCTACTATCATTCCTTGTGACCAACATTCCCAGTTACTCTATACTTTGTGAGATATTTTCAATAAACATGAATATTTTGGACCTGACAATTAATTTGATTTCAGTTAGATTTCAGTTAATTTAATTTCAGTCAATTATCAATGAATTCCATTGATAAATAAGTTTAGCTTATTTATCAATGGAATTCATAAAAATTTGTAAGAAATTGGACTGACTTTTAAAAAAGTATTTATCAATAGATATTTAATAAATACTTCTTGAATAAAATGATTGACATATGTAAGAATATGTTATTAGCTTATAAGTTCTCTTAAGGCCTAAATTGTCTTTCTGAAAGCTCATAAATATTTCGCCTTACTTAGAATAAGGAAGAGGAAATTATTTTGAGACTCTCTAATTCCTCTTACAAGAACAAAACAAAAGAATAAGTAGATATCAAAAGCAAACAAAACATATCAAAGAAAACAAAAACATCACCAAAGATGAAAATAGTAACAGAACACCAGAAGAGATACATCTTAAACAAAACTGGCTGAAGAATTATCCTAGAAAAAAATGAGGAGGAGAGGCAAATGATCTACAACAGCTGGATTTACAGAAAACACACATAACTTGGTACCAAGAGATGGGTATATTTGATTGTCTTAAGTTCAGGGTATAGGAAAGGCTTACCCTTAAAAAGAGGTGGCTCTAAAATGATGGAACCATTAGTAGGTATCAACCATTAGTTGATAATGACCAGTAAAAATGGTAGTAAACTTAAGGCTTTAATTCATAATCAAGTGATATTAAGAAATATTAACAAAAACTAAGAAATAAAATATGTGAATGTCTGCATATTTTTTCATATCATTAATTGTCAGCCAAGAATTAATTTTCTAAGATAATATATGCTTGATATGTATTACTTGATGAGGCAAAATATTCTAAAATTACAGGTTAATTTATAAATGCTTATACAGTAGAAGGTATAACCACATAAATTATAGATTTCCTTTCTTATTGGATATTGAGAAGTTTTGTATCAATTAGGAAGTTTATTTCATTATTAACATGACTGAATGTTTAACTATCAAGTCCTAAATACCACTTTTGAACTATCCTTATCATCTTACTGGTTTCCTCATTAATTAATACATTTAATAAAAGATTTAACAGATATGAATTTTATATTTGCATATCATGTCTGTAGTTTATATATGTTAAGAGTGTTGGAGGTTCACCAGAGATGTTTAAATAGTTTTACCTTCTAGAACCAATGAAATGTATTAATTCACAAGTGCTCCTGGGATATTTATAGCTAAGAACAACTTTGTTCCAAAATGATTCTCCAAAAGTACCAGAACTTGAGTTTCCCTCCCTCTTTCTCTCTCTTTCTCTCTTCCTCTTTCTCTCTCTCCCTCTCTCCTCCCTCCCCCTTTCCTCACATTTTGTGGTTTTTTTTTTTTTGTTTGTTTGTTTTCTATTTCTTGGTAAAGTTCAGTTCTGGTTCTAATGCAACCAGCCAAAAAATCATTTCCCAATAGTGGTAGCAATCAAGGAAGCTGGCTTTATGATTTGACCATTTGGTGATCTCTATTGTGTGGATAATAAAAATCTATTGAATGAAAACCAAAAGAACACAAGAATTCCACTTGTTCAGTTGTTTTTTTTTTTTTTTTTTTTTTGCTTGTTTTTCTGTTAGAATATTTGTGAGCTGACAACAAGTAAGAATATATTTCTTGCTAATTGGAACAAAAAGCAGTCTTTCAAATCTAAACCAATGATTTCTTGTGTTTACTCATTACCCATAACTGAGGATTTTGAAGGAATCCACTCTGTATGTAATAGAACCTCTGCCTCTCCTATGTGAGTTTGAACAATTTCACCTTTGGAGAGTATTAACAAATAATAGACTATCTTAAACTAAAGAATTTGTATTCTAACTGATTTACAAAAACAGACATATATCTAATGTTATCCAAATTTCTAGAATGTGATACCTTTTAAGAAAAATTATTTCTCTTTATACATAAAATTCTAGCTCATAAATACTTTTATGTAAAAAAATCAAACATAATAAGTTGAATCCTTGGACAGACTAAACTCTTAATAATTTTAGTTTTGAAAATGTATGCATCTTATCTGTATTAACCTTGTTTTGATTAGTATAGTGTATAAGGTATATATTTTATTTTTAAATAAAATTTGTGTTTGTCTTAAGAAGAGATGAATCAGAGTTATTAAACTTTTTTTTGTAATTTCAGTGATCTGATAATCTAGCATTCTACATAATTCTCAGGATTCTGAAACATGTAAATTATCTATTCAACTAAATTGAATTATATTTCTGACAAGTGTTTTCATATTACTCATTATTATACTTTATAGTATGTCACCCTAAATGGAGTTTTCAGGAGACTTGTTGAACTCTAAAATCAAGAACTGATATTGAATCAAGGGAATTAATGGGTAATCTTTACCAATGGGGGTAATCTTTAGGCAAAACGAAAAACTGAAGCTATGATAAGCAAGTATTATAAACAAATATATGTTTATAAATTAAATCAAAATTAAATGTATAATATTTTAATTAAATATACATTTATTTTTAAACATATGTAAACATGCCATTGATTATATTAAATATATTAAACATTAAACATTAAATATATAATATAAAAATTAAAAGCATGAAATATGTCTAAAATATTTTTTTTACATTAGCACTTTACAAAATGGCAATAATATTACGCTTTTAAAAGAGTTTATTTAACAGGGCACCTGGGTGGCTCAGTGGGTTAAGCCTCTGCCTTCGGCTCAGGTCATGATCTCAGGGTCCTGGGATCAAGCCCCACATCGGGCTCTCTGCTCCGTGGGGAGCCTGCTTCCTCCTCTCTCTCTGTCTGCCTCTCTGCCTACTTGTGATCTCTGTCTGTCAAATAAATAAATGAAATCTTAAAAAAAAAAAGAGTTTATTTATGCTAGTAAAGTTATAGATGGTGGTTATGGGAGTGCAGTTTTGATTGCTAAATTTTATGTGTGTGATAGGCAATGACTACTTCACAGTGAAATAGCATTTTTTTTAAAATTTAGCTACAAGTAAGAGTTATTATGGATATTTGTGACAATACCAGGAGCAATAACAGGAGAGAAATACAACTGTACATGTAAAGTAATGGATATAACTTTAGTTTTTATTAAGAATAGTTTATTTTTGTCTTCTTGTCAAATGTCTTTTCATTCCTGTGTATGAAAGAGCTTATTAAACTCTTTATATAATGAGTTATAGATGTTTCAAGTGAAGTAAAGTTTGCTTCTTTTATAATACTTGAGTCTCTAAAAAGCAATCAAACATGAAAATTTTGTAAAATTGACTCAGCATTAATGGGCTTAATGATAAAAGGAATTCCTAAATCCAATTCTATAATATATTAATGCACTTAGAATTTCAAATTTTCTCAGATAAAATTAAATTTAAAGCATTTTTAATTCCCTTAATAATGGAGAATAAATACATAACCTTTACCTTCTGTGTGATTTCCTCAGGTGCCTGAAATTTTTACAAGTATTGTGATTTGTTTTGTTTTTATAATGTCAGTAATTATAAAGCCAACCCACCAAAAAAACACAAAAAACAAAATTTCCTCCCTGTGAACTTTAGATTTTTAACAATGGTTTTGTGTGTTGCCTTCTACTATATTTACTTCAAAATCATGTGTAGTCACTTTAATTAAATAGGCAAAAAATACTTGTCAGTATCCATGATTTTATCTAATCATAATATGAAATCATTCTGAAATTATATCGATATTGCCTTGTAATCAGCTTTTAAATTAGAATAAATAAATAAATATTTGCAATGTCTCTTACACCTGAAATTACTGGTCAAATTTGCTAGAAGTCCTTCAAAAATTATGAAGCTTTGTTCTTTCACACTATAATAAGAGTGCTATAATAATTTTATTTGATGTATTCATATTTTAATTAGAGTCTGCTATTATAAAGAGCTGAACAGGAAAATTTTTCAAGTCAAAGGGATACTTGTGAATAGAAATTTATTACTATAATTTTTTTGGAGATTAAACATTTACAGAATATATTGGAAGTCTCCAGAGATTTGTTAATGTCCTTAATGCCCATAATATTGTTAAACAAAATCAAATCTGGACTTAGGTATGGAGCAATTTTTATACAAAAGTCTATTGCAACAAGGAGGATGATCAGATCTGAAGATCTGTGTGTGTCTCAAAATGAAACAGAAAAGGGTGCCTGGGTGGCTCAGTGGGTTAAGCATCTTACTCGTGATTTTGGCTCAGGTCATGATCACAGGGTCATGAGATTGAGCCCCACATCAATCTCTGAGCCTCAGCATGGAATCTACTTGGGATTCTCTCCCTTTCCCTCTGCTCTTCCCCCACTTTAGGGATGTGCTCTCTCTCAAATAAACAAAATCTTTTAAAAAATTAAGCAGAAAGAAAAGGGGATTTTCTTTTATAGGAAGGGGATGATGCTGGTTGAAACTTTGAGAAAAAAATTGAGCAAACAAGTGGGGGTTGTGCATAGCATCACTAAGGAAGTTTAATGGGAAGTAATTCATCCTGTGCAAGTGATTCTTATAAAAAATGATTCTCTTATAAAAAGTTCTACATGTTATTGTTTGCTTAAAGTTGGTGGGAATCAATATTGAGGGGACTCTGGGTGGAGAGAAGCCTGACTGAAGACTAATCAAGCCATGTCTGTGGCGAAGTAAGAGGCAATTGGTCAGTTCTCCCTGTTGTTTAAAAGAGACAAATTTCATCTTTAAAAACTATTAGAAATGGAATAGTCATTGTGAAGTTGAGGTTTGTTTGTTTTTTTAAGATTTTATTTATTTATTTAACAGAGAGAGATCACAAGTAGGCAGAGAGAGAGGAGGAGGAGGAAGCAGGCTCCCTGCCAAGCAGAGAGCCCGATGCGGGGCTCGATCCCAGGACCCTGAAATCATGACCTAAGCTGAAGGCAGAGACTTAACCCACTGAGCCACCCAGGCGCCCCTGAAGTTGAGGTTCTGAAAGTGTTTTTCACAGTGGTTGGCCACACACTCTTGTTAACTTAAAAAAAAAAAAAAAAGCAGCTATGTAATTTACTGGGCATGTTGTCAAACTGACAATTATTGAAGAGTCTTGGAGATCTAGCACTTGATGAGTGGTATACCTAAGAATATAATAAAAGGAGCAACTATTGATGGACAAATAAAGAAGAAAAAACAAGATTTGAGTTTGGAAGAAAGCCAGATGATAGGATTTTGAGACATTGAGATACTTAGAAGGCAGAGTAGGAATGGCAATGACCAATCTTACAGACTTTCTATGATCTGAATATTTTTGGTTTTGTTACAGTCATCAGGAAGGTTTTGGAAAACGTGCACAATGGTTGGTTTCAACCACTGCATGAGTTTCTCGTAGGACCAGTATCATCCCTGTTGCCAGATGGTTTTGAAAGAGTTCCAACCAATGAGGTTGTTGGTTTAGGTTTGGTTGTTGCCCATAGTCGATTTATACTCAGATTGGAGCTTGGAAAATGTGAGTTCTGTTGAACATTTTTAATAGCTGATATGGCAGCAGTACCAGGCATGAAAGCTGACCATACGGATTGGTTATGTGGCATCCAAGTCTTTTAGATTTATTCCCAATCTTCAAGACTCACATTTAAAGGTTTCTTGAGAACTTGATAAGAAAGGAATGTCACAGTGTCCTACTGGGGCTAGAATTTGAAACTAAATTTGTAACTGTAATTATTTGTGTAGACATATTGGATCATCAGATCAAAGGTAAAACAGAGTAGTTATTATGAGAAAAGAGAGCAACCTAATTAAATATTTGATGAGGACCCAGTCCAAATAGCAGGCAATAGCAGTATTGCCACAAATAAAACATGTCTCATCAGGGGCTACTCAGAATTCATGGGAATAATTGTTTCATGGATTTTTATTTTGGAGTTTGGGCAAGATCTTTTGATGGAACCGTCCCATCCAGCTAGGAAAAGAAAGTCCTCCATTTGTTTCTTCCAGGATGGACAGTTGTAAGTGTACCAGGTAAAACTTTGCTTAGGATCACATGGGTCTATTAGATGCATACAATAAGACTGAGAATATGTACTTTTGCATCCAATAATCACTGTAAATATTTGTTGGTGGGAAAATAATGTAATTGCTGATACTTAAACCCATAAAAAGGCCCTTGGTTACATTATAGCAGAAGGATAGACTGCTTTTTTGAAAAGTATTAAGTTTGAAGGGGATTTCTTTTGAAGTCTTGAGAGAGAAGCTGAAAAATCCCTACATATTAACACGATGCCCTGAAATTTGAGATAGATATAAGAATTTGTAGGAAACTAAAGTTTTCTAAGGGAAAGAGAGTTCATAATGAGCAATGAGACGCAAAGTTGTGAAATTATTCTGAGGGAATGAAGGAATGCCATTGATTCTGGGGCATTTGCAGGAAAGGGGAGGATCATTGAGGGAGAAACAGATTGGGTAAGGAGAAAGAGATGGATACTACTTAGTAAGGCTCATTCAGGTCTTCAGCTGGAGGCCATGCCCATGAAGAGTAGCTTCTGTACCTTTTTGGTTGAGGCATGAGTTTAAGGTCAATTCACCAAGAGGTTGACAGCAGTATTGGTGTTCTGCAGGATGAAGCAAGATCCCTTTTAAAGGGATTTAAGACTAGTTTTGGTGATTTCACTTCTAGAGAATTAAGTCTCCAGTTTTTAGATTGTAGAGTGATTTAGATGATAAGGGAAGAGAAGGAAAAACAGGTTCAACCTCTTCATGATAAAGTAATTGTATAATTGAAAAGTCCCTTGCAGCATTTTATGATGTCTAAATTAACCAGATTAGAGCCTTTGAAAGTCTGAGCAGAATAAGGAATTTATATGGGTTGGTTAATTATTGTTCACTATGAGAACAGTTAGTGTGACCCATCAGGAAAGGACTGGCAGTCAATCAGGGTTAAGGGCCAAACCTGAGGCCATGGGAGATTATGTTTTTTTCTGTCCGTTTGTCAAGTTTTAATTTTTATTTAAATTTTATTTAATTTGGGTACACATTTTGATAGTTCTCACTAATTTTTCAGATGACTAAGGATGAGAAAGGCACTGTATTTTGGTGGGGTGGGGTAAGGGGAGAAATGTTTCATTATTTGGATGAGTTTGCCAGTAAAATGGATCCCATAGTCACTTGAAAACATTAATGAAATTTTCCATCTGGGAAATACTCATTTTATTAACCTTAGTAGCAGTATTGGCAGTGACTCTTTTTGAAGAAAATCTTCAGATTAGTAGGATAACATGCATTTGAGGGTAGGGACGTATTTATAACCATGAGATTTAGGGAACTGAATACAATCTAGTCATCAGCGAAGAAAATGTTGTGGGGCTCCTGGGTGGCTCAGTCCTTAGGTATCTGCTTTCAGCTCAGGTCATTATCCCAGGATCCTGGGATTGAGCCCTCTCATCAAGCCCCCAGGTCAGGCTCCCTGCTTGGTGAGGTGCCTTGCCTGCTTCTCCCTCTTGCTCTCCCCTGGCTTGTGTTCCCTCTTGCTGCATCTCTCTGTGTCAAGTAAATAAATTTTAAAAATCTGTAAAAAAAAAAAAAAAAAAGAAAAAGAAAACAAAGCAAATGTCTTAAGCATTTGCATGTTAATGAAACTTTTCAAGTAATTTATATGAGTCCTCAATTTAAAAATACTCTTCAGAGTATACTGGATTTAAATTAAAGATGTAAAATTAAAAACCAAATGATTTATTTTTAAAAAGTACTAAAATTATGACTGATGTCATCATAATGTTGTTTTCTCTTATTTAGAAATGGTGTAGCTATTTAATGAATACTCAATTGATTAACTTAATCAAATATAAGGTATTAATA
The DNA here is from genome assembly GCF_963455335.1 of Martes martes. Classification (NCBI taxonomy): domain Eukaryota; kingdom Metazoa; phylum Chordata; class Mammalia; order Carnivora; family Mustelidae; genus Martes; species Martes martes. The sequence goes on along the minus strand of NC_137889.1, from coordinate 78,446,291 downwards.
GAAAATCTTGAAAATATAATTAAGCTGGTTTATTACAAAATCCATTTAAATTTTTGAAATAAAGTTTGTTAAAATAATCATTTAGTTTAGTTAAATATATAAAATATATTATAATCTTAAACATTTATTACATATAATGCTAATTTATTCCATCAGTCAACCTGCATAGGTTTAGGAGGAACATATATAAATATAATAAAAATGTATGTTTACATTATACTTAAGGCTAAAAACTAAGAATACATAGAAGTTTTTATTAAATTAACAATATTAAACTAGCCCCATTGGTTGAAGATTATCTATATTATATGATCTAGAATTTATGAGATGCTTATGTCAGTTCTTTTCAAAGTTTTAGAAATTTATTACTGTTTTAATTTCTGGAAATTTTAAGAATATTTCATTTTTATTAGTGTTTATTTATCTTCAACCCAATCAATATATAGAGCTACTAATTTGGTAACATCATCCAAAGGCAGAAAAATATTACATATGTAAAGCATACATATATACATATATATACATATATAAACAGGCAGACACAGTTTATAGCTTTAGTTTTTAAATTTTATCTATGAATCAAGCATAAATACAGAAATACAAAAGTTTCTGTTTTATATAAAAGAGTAGAATCTTGTTTTTGTTTCAAATTTGTACTGTTACCAGGATTGTGTTTCTCTCTGATGCAACAGGTTGAGATTACTACGAACAATATGATGAACACCCATGAATACTTAGGAAGGAGACATTTAGACTTTTTACTCTATCTGCAGTTTTATGAAGGCTGTAGGCTAAAATTTGGGTTATAGACAAAAACCAAGCAACTGTGTATTTATCTCCAGTTCTCATCTAAGTAGATCGAAAAACCAGCCTGTTTCAAATTATCTTTTTGAGCCTCTGGAGGTTGCTCTTGGGAGCTCTGAGCCCTTCAAGTGCCCTCTGGGTGTGAAATTGAATTACTAACGGGAAGTTGAGGGGCTCATGTATGGAGAGAGTCTGGTGAAAAGGATTAATATAGGAATAAAGGAGGTGCTGATTTGAAGTTGGGAAGATTGAGGGATTCAAAGGAGCCCAAGGAAAGATTTAAGGTAGAAAAAGGAGTAAGAAGGAAGAGGGGAAGAGAGAGTTCTTAGATGGGTTAATTAGAGGAGATCTGAAGTTTTCATGAAGTTGCAAATTATCCTTTGTCAAATTTTCCTAATTCGGAGATAATGACTCAAATTAATATCATAGTGGTGGAACATACAGTCAGCAGAAAGGGTAAGACTAGGCAAATTTAGAACAAAGTAAAACTCATTCAGATGCATTACCATTCACGGAAGGAGCATAAGACTAGGCAAATTTGTTCTAAATTTGTCTTCTAGGGGTGCCTGTGTGGCTCAGTCAGCTAAGCTTCCTTGATTTCAGCTCAGCTCAGGATCTCAAGGTCTTGGGATGGACCCTGACCTAAGCTATATGCTCAGCTTGAGGATTCTCTCTCTCCTCTCTCCCTCCATCCCTCCCTCACACACTATCTCACCTTCAAATAAATAAATCTTAAAAAAAAAAGATTTTAAAAAGTGTGTCTTCTACAATGAGATTCAATCTCTTTTATTCTATAATTACTGCTCATTTTAATACTTTTGATGTAATTGTACACTTTACATAAAAATGAAAATAATATATTTAGAAATGAAAACAAATTTATTCAAAAGAAATGTGTATAGAAGTTTAAACAACTGTATCTAAAACATTTTATGATTCCAGTGATTAAATTATACTATGACTCAACTACCTCTTCCTGAGTTTTGGTTAGCATGTCCTACAACTGCTTCAAATGCATTAATCACTCAAAGAGACTATGTAATTTCTGACAAATCTTTTAATTTAGTAATCATATAATTTAATAGCATCAGAAAGGACAATACATTTTTAAATCAGTAATTTTAAGCCTTTTCTTTTTCAAAAACTGTAAAGGTGAAAACTGAAAGCTTTTGGAAAACAAGAAAAATTTAAAAATTAAGATAATTGATAAATTCGATAATAAATATCTTCACTTTAACTAGATTAATTTTATTTCCACTTAGTGTAAAGGATACTTATTTAACTTTATATATATATATATATATATATATATATACCTAAATATGATATAAAATTTAAGAATTTTTTATTTCTAATGTTGACATTTTCCAGTAAATGAATCAAAAACTTCTATAGTTTTTTTTTTCCCCAGAATGAACAGACATTTTAAACAATTTTCTATTGTTTCTAATTGTAGACTAAAATGTTATTACTTCTTTTCATCTTGTTTCACAGCCTTAGGGAAAATGTATTATTTGACAGTCACCTTTAATGTATTTGTGGTATTGATAATTCTACTTGATTTGTGTTTTTAATTTTTTCTCTACTATTTTTAGTGTCTAAATGTTGCTGATAAGTGACATAATGAATTGTTAGAAACACTTGGAATATTTTTTAATTGATAGACAACATCTGTGCTTCTAACAATATCTGGCATTTCTTCCCAAACACTATCAGTGAGTAGAAAAATAAATATATTTCCAATAAACAACATTAAAAGATTTTGCTAATTGAGAAACTATTGAGTCATTCTCATAAATGTTAGTATTATCTTTTTCTCCACAAGTTTTCTTTTCTTACAAATATTACAGATTCAAGTAGCCAATCTTTATTATCATTCAGTGTGATTTCATCTACTTATACTAAAAATTTGCTTTACTGCAGTTCACCACACAGTTGATTTTCAACATTTTCCCTATCCTATTGATTCTTCATGAAACCATAGCATTGTCCAATGGAATATAATACATGATTTCATTTAAATTTCCTTCCATCACCATACTAATATTTATTGAGTAGCAGGTATAATTAATTATTCTCTGATATATGGCTTATATATTTTCTATCAGTCATCTTATTCAACAAAAGTACAATACGGTGAAAACAACATCATGATTAGAAGACTTATTAACCATAGTGGAGAGAATAACATTGCTTGCCTCTTTCTACTTAAATGAGGAGTAATACATACATATAATACTATATAAGCATGCTTATTTGTAAAGTGTCCACTTAATCTTCATTGATAAAATAATAGCAATAGTACAGAGTAGAGCATCAATACCCTCAAGTGCATGTAGAATTTTAGAACTAAATTTCATCCCTTTAAATGAAGATTTTTGCCACTTTTACTCAAGCTACTCAAACTTTTACTTTTGTAACAAGATATAGACATGAAATATATAGTAGACTGTGTTATTGCTACCATATTACAACTATGAATACATATGAAATACAATTGTACTGCATTGGGTATTTAAATACTATAAGAGGCTTTGCCATAGATAATGTTAATTTTTTGGGTTTTTTTTGCAAAATGAGAGGTAACTCTGTAAACTTTTTAAAGACATGAAATAAATTCTTCCCTCAAATTTAATGATATAGTTATGAAAAACAAAGTATTACAGTATTAAAGTATATACAGTAATACAGTAAAGGTGTACATATGTAAAATTATTACAAAACAAAATGTTACATTTATCCATAAAATGATTCACATCCTAGTCACAGATAATTTTTACACCCATAATTATCAAGTAGATCATTTTTTTTACTATGTTCAGTTAGCCACTGTATAGTACATCATTAGTTTTTGATGTAGTGTTCAATGATTCATAAGGTACATATAACATCCAGTGTTCATCACAGCAAGTGCCCTCCATAATACCCATCACCCTGTTACACCCTCCCCCCAGCTCCTCCTTTCAAACCCTCAGTTTGTTTCCTGTTGTCCATAGTCTCTCATGGTTTATTTCCCTCTCTAATTCTCCCCCTTTGGATTTCCCTCTCTTCCCCTATGTTCCCTTGTACTATTGCTTAGGTTCCACATGTGAGTGAAACCATATGATAATTGTCTTTCTCTGTTTGACTTACTTCACTTAGCATAATACCCTCCAGTTCTACCCATGTCCATGCAAATAGATCATTCGAAGGTCACACCAGAAGTCAATCTTTGTGGTCCATAACTCCTTCACTTTTCAAAATTTTTAACATCCCTAAAATCTAACCATGTGCCAATAGTTCCACCCAATTGTTCTGTCCACCAAACTCCATAAGTGAACAACACTATTTCTATTGAGAAACAATTTCTTATGTTATAAATGTGGTACCTTGGATAATTGTTAATATAACCCATGTACTTCAGTAGCCCCACAAATTATTTCACTAATAGTCATACTGTGTTAATAAAAAAATTGAAATGCTTTCCACATATTCATATTCACATATTTCACCCTGCTCATACAAATATTTAGCAAACTTTGTTCTCATTTATGTTTGAATAGGTTTCTTAGAATATAATGCTATTTTTTGCACCGAGTTCTGCAGATATTTATCACCTCTTTGCTACCTTCTTTGTCTGTTTCTCCAAAACTCTACTTACTAATAATTACTTTATAATATAATATACATATACACACAAAGAGACCACACTAACTATGAAAAATTTGAAAGATACAAGATTTTTTGGGGAAAGAGTATGAGAGGGAAGAATGTCAGAGGGAGAAGGAGACTGCACGGAGCTAGGAGCCCGATGTGGGACTCAATCCTGGGACTCCAGGATCATGACCTGAGCCGGAGGCAGTTGCTCAACCAATTGAACCACCCAGGTGCCCTGAAAGATATAAGATTTAAATGTACAGTTTGGTAAGTTTTGATGTATGTGTATATCCACAGAGTCATATCTAAATTCGAGATAATAAATTTATCTATAAGCCCTGGAAATTTCTTCATGTCCTTTTGTAATCTTTCCTTTAAGTCCCCATTACTGTGCATTTTCTTAAATTTTATATTAATGAAATAACTCGGTTTATATGTCCAACTTTTTACATTTTGAAGCTTTTTAATTAGGTATTCAAATTTTCAGGCTTTTATATCTGTGGGTTTATAATTGTCATAAAATTTAGAAAATTATTTTTGTCATTATTTCTTCAAGTATTTTTCCATCCTACCACTCAGCCTTCTCCTTTGATGACTTCCTGTATGTGAAACCTAGGCCATCTGAAGTTGTCTCACAACTCATCAATGTCCTTCATTTTTGTTAATTGATTCTATTGCTATGTCTTTAAGTTCACCAATATTTTTCTTTTGTGATATCTAATCTGCTATCACAACCACTCGTTATAATTCTCATCTAAGACATTGCAGTTTTCACCTTTAATACTTCAACTTGGGTCTCGAAAAATATGGTCCATAACTATACTTAGCTTGTTTTATGTTTCTTTTACCTTCTTAAATTTATGGAATACAGTCATGTGACTTTTTAAAATATCCTTTCTACTGATTATACCACCAATGTCATTTTGATGGGTTTTGATTGATATTTCCCTTTGTGGTGGGTTTTATTTTTTTGTTTCTTTGAATGTCAGCTAAGAGATAATTGTATTAGTCATTTTGAATTTTACTGCATAGCTGAATATTTGTGTTCTTATAAATATCTCTGAGTTTTAATCTAATATTTGCTAAATTACATAGAGTTTGATCCTTCTGGGCTCTTTAAGTTTGTTAGTCGAGACAAGATCAGCATTTTGGGCTCATTTCTCTCATTACTATGGTAAAACACTTCTGTGTGCTCTATCAAATAGCCTATGGTTTGTGTAGTGTACCACTCAATTATTATTTGAGCTTTGGATATTTTTTAATCTCTTTAGATAGATTTTCAATTTTAGCCAGTTTCCTCACACTAGCTGATCCTAGCATGTGCTCATACTAGACTCCTAGATTCCCTGATTGGCCCCTTTTCAGATTTCCAGTGTTCCCCCCGTGTGCTGCTCTCTCTTCTTTGGTACTCAACCCTGTGAACTTGGACCACCTTGGCCTCTTCAAATGCCCACTTTCCTCTCCCCAACTCAGGGTTCAACATTTCTACACCAGGCTTGAAAATTCTCTGCAGTCAGTTTATTCAGACAAATGTAAGTTTCACCTCTGTTTTCATTTCACAGATGTCATTGTTCTTTTACTTCAAGATTAATTTAAAAAATAATAATAATGTGTTCTGAGACTCTTTCCATATCAACAGAGACATACCACTATCATTCTTTTAAATAACTCCTTTTTGATGCATCATTATTTTTCCTTATTGAAAATACTGCTTTAATATACTTCATATGTGACTTGCTGAAGTTTTGCAAGCATACACAAACATAAAATATTTCATTCATTTTTCTCTTATGGTGGATATATCCAAGTTGTTGTGCAGAGAATTTCTACCAACTTACAGTGCATATTAACTAACACTGAATAATAATTATTTTCAGTTAACATTGAGCATCTGTTACTTAAGGGATAGTTTAACACTATCAGACATGTATATTTTGAATGTTGCTTCTACCAATTACTAGCTAACTTGACAAATGAGTTAAATTTGCTGAATCTAGGGCACCTCAGTGGCTCAGTGGGTAAGCCTCTGCCTTTGGCTTGGGTCATAATCTCAGAGTCCTGGGATGAAGCTCCACATCAGACTCTCTGCTCAGGGGGAGCCTGCCTCCCCCTCACTCTCTGCCTGCCTCTCTGCCTACTTGTGATCTCTCTCTCTGTCAAATAAATAAATAAAATCTTTAAAAAAATACATTTGCTGAATCTTAGTTTCATTTTTCATTAATCTGTGCAAAAAGAGTACTATATTCATAGGCTGAAAACTTTAATGCATGAAAAGCTTACTTAAAACAATCATTGGAACATAGTAAACCTTGATTAAATGAGAGTTTGTTTTATCTTTTTATTATTATTACTATTATTATTAAAATAGTATTAGATTAATGTCAACAACTTTTGGCTTTTGGAGATCTACACAGGTGTGTCATATTGGTATATGTAGGCTGTTGCCTTTTCCTACAAATCTACTCTTATCTCTTAGTACTTAGTTTAAGAACAGTTAGAATTGAGGGGCGCCTGGGTGGCTCAGCGGGTTAAGCCGCTGCCTTCGGCTCAGGTCATGATCTCAGGGTCCTGGGATCGAGCCCCGCATCGGACTCTCTGCTCAGCAGAGAGCCTGCTCCCCTCTCCCTCTCTCTGCCTGCCTCTCTGCCTACTTGTGATCTCTGTCAAATAAATAAATAAAATCTTTAAAAAAAAAAAAAAAAAGAACAGTTAGAATTGAACATGGTATCCCTGAGAGTTTACAAAATTTTATCTTGGGCCTAAGTAACTGAGAAAGGCTACACCATTGCCAGGTGATATGGAAAATTTAAACTGGTAAGTTTTATTCTTTCAGGTAGAGAGACTTTCTTTTCCTCTTTAATTTTGTTTCAAATACCATTTGAAACAAATGGTATTTTACTTGTTCCTGTAAGTGAAAAAATAATAATGTGTTCATTTTATTTTCTTTTATCAATTATGTTAACACCAGGTCAGAAGATTTAATGACTTCTTTTCTTTCCTAGGAGCACAAGTAAATGCCATAAAACTTAAGAAATTTTTAAAAAATTGAACAAAGAAGGAAATAAAATATTTTCTCATATTTCCTCTTTCCATTTCTATTTTAAGAGAGTCCTTTAAAAATGTTTTATATATACCAAAAAAACTGCAAAATTGATTCACATATCTTTTCTATCATATACATAATACCTATTTAATATTATATTATGAAAGCTGAATTTATTCCATGATATTACTGAAAATAGCAAGGGAATATTTTGTTTGCTTTGGACATGTGCCAAAGTTTAATCCTTCCATTTTAAAAAGAGTGAATTCCTGCCCTCAAAGAAACTAATTATCTGTATACTTGTAGTCATTGCTGTTAACACTGAAGGAAATGATTTAGGGAACACATACAGTATAGCAGTAATTTATTGTTTTGAAAAGGAAATTGTAAAAACTCTGTGTTAGATAAAATAGATTGGCCAAGGATTTATGTCCCTCAATAGAGAGTGTTAAGAATTTTCAGAGACTAGTGAAGCCATATATGTCAATCTAACTTATAATTGACATCTAGCAGTCCCACTCAAAAGAAAAATGGCATAGTATGATAAAGATTAATTTACTTTCAGAGTTTTGGAGACTTAAAATTATCCTTTCAAATTTAAATTTTAATTGATCATTCTTTTAAAGTAACTTCCTCTTAGCTTTTTTTATTCAAGTATAATTAATACACAGTGTTATATTAGGTTCAGATGTACAATGTAATGACTCAACAATTCTATACATTACTCAGTGCCCTCCACAATATGTATACTCTTAATCTCCTTCATCTATGTAGAAATGTAAACCTCATTTTTCAAGACTATTAAAAAGTCAAGAGTTTAAGCAAAATATTTTACAAGTCACCTTCTATAAAACCAAAAAGATATTGCCACGTTTTACCTTATCTTAAAGTTTAGCTTTTTCCATAATATATCATTGAGGAAAATGAGTTAGATAAAAGATTTTGTGAGATATGTAGCAATGTTAAAAAGTAGTGTATTTGAGATGACTGTGTGTGCATGCAGATATATAAATTCCAGAACAAAATATCTAGGAAAATCTTGTATTTTATGATGATTTCTTTTTGCTTGAGGAACAGATAGAATCTGTGGTGTATGTTGATGTTTTCACTGTTGTCATTATAATAGAGAGAGGCACGTGGGGCATATCTGTGCCATGATTAGACAACGAATAATGGGTGAGGATTCAGAGTGCAGCTTTGGAGACAGACTTCTTGCAATCAAATCTTAACACTTGCTGACTATATGATAGTTGGCAAATGATATGCTTTATATTTTTCAGTTTCTTCAACCATAAATGAGGCTTTAAAGGGCCTCTTTATAGCTGAATATTGTGTAAAGTCTGATTCATACTAAACTCTCAATAGATGTTAGATATTTACATTATCAATGTGGTGTTTAGGAGGGCATCAAATAATCTTATCCCAATATTATGTTACTGAGGATATTCTATAATTAACTGTACTGGTGTACAGAATGGATCACATATATAATAAGAATTCAGGTAAAATGGAAACAATACCTTGCCTATTCAAGTGTTTTCTCAACATACTAACCACTAATTATATCATTAAAGACTTCAAATACTGATAAGAGGAGAACTGAGACAAGAAGGGGAAAATGTAGTAAGGAAAAAATAGCTTTCAGCTTATTAAATGTGGTACTTCCCCAGAGGATTTAAAATAGAAAAAGGAAGGTTATGGTAAGAAAATATAGCCTTTAAAGTTAATGTCAAGCTTTCCAGTTTGAACAGGCTGAAGTCATGGGACAAATCTTAAATAAGAAAGACCATACTTCCCAAAACTGAGGCCACAGCAGTAAATCTATCTTTATTATGTGGTGTTGAAACAATATTGTTAGAACCCATTAAGGTTAATCTTTACTGTTCCTCCCTAATTTTATTTTCCATAACATATTTTAAAAGGCAAGAGTTTGCAAACTCATGATCCACTTGTTACATTTTTTTTTTTTTTGGCATTATGCAGGGCCTCTTTAATGTAATAGTCATAGACTACTACATTAATGACTTAGTTTTACCTACCAAATTTTTTTGAAATTTCATATCTGTGTTTAGTGTTTTTTTTTTCCTTATTTGAGATAAAATGGTAAATCTAATGTGAACCCAGCTATCTAATGTAACACAAAAGACATGGTCAGAAATGCAGTTATTTTGTCCTATGCTCTAAATTCCTTCTACTTGAGTCCAAATTTTGCTACTAGTAGACAAGGAGTAGCTTTGTGGCTGTGGAAATTGTTGAGAAGGAAAGATTTCATTTAAAAACAGCAGTATAAACTTTTAGAAACAAATTTATTCTTAGTTAAAATAACATTTACACTGACTAATAATTGATTTCCTGACTAGAGAGTCAGCCCCTATTCTTATTATGCATAACGTGAGGCAGGAAGATTAGACAGACAATATTTCCATTTTCTTCATGTGACTACTGGAATTTGATCAAGATTCACAAGTGAATAAAAATAAACTTTTAAATTAATACTGTAATTCTTTATTAGGCTTGTTAATGATTATTGGTCCTTCTAATTTTGACAAGAGGTATAATTTTTATTGGTCTAGTTGGTTAATAGACCTTTGCCTATGGTGATGTTCTTGTCACACTCTTTTACATGCTTCCTAGAAAATAACAATTAAACTTAATAGGGTATTTATCATTATTTCAAAGCTGTAACCTTTTTTTTTTTTTTCCAATCTACAACTGCTAAGATCTGAATGCAACATTTGCATTTAAATTAATCCTAGAGGGATTAATTGGCAGTTTGTAAAGCACAATGAAATAAGTATAGAGATATATTTGAATTAATAAAGTAGCTATTAGTTAGTTAGTCCTTTAGGTATGCCAAGCCTGCTAATATTGACTTAACTTTATTCTTTACAACAAAGGAAATATTTACCTCGATTTAGAAATTAAGAAACTAAATTCAGAGAAGTTACATATACACACAACAGTATGATGTTGCCATTTTTGACTTTTGTTTTTAACCTAGCCAAGTTCACATGGCTTAACTGGTAGGGCAATGACCTCTGCTTAGCACTTACAGCTTGCTGCCAACATGACACTTTTCACTATGTCGCTTTCTCACCTTGTGTCCTGTGAAAACAGAAAGTTTTGTAATGAAAATTTTAGTTTAAATTTACTGAGAAAACAAGATTTCAAAAATACTAAGGGAATTATATTATTATTATTATTAAAGTATGCTTTAAGAGAATTTAAATTCAGTTTTAAGTTGTAACCTTTTCGAAGGTTTGACTTTAAGCTGCCTGATCCATCTCTTAGATAAATTTCTATTTTTATAATGCTTTTGGGTTTTAAGATATACACTTAGAAAGGAAACACAAGAAATATACACTATCTGACTAAGTTATATAATTTTTTTTAAAGATTTTATTTATTTATTTGACAGACAGAGATCACAAGTAGGCAGAGAGGCAGGCAGAGAGAGAGGAAGGGAAGCTGGCTCCCTGCTGAGCAGAGAGCCCGATGCCCGATGCGGGGCTCGATCCCAGGACCCTGAGATCATGACCTGAGCCGAAGGCAGAGGCCTTAACCCACTGAGCCACCCAGGCACCCCTGACTAAGTTATATAATTCTATATATTAGAGAGTTCAATAGATGAGAAATTATATTTCTGACTCCTGCTTAGATGTATCTGTTCAGATATGAGACAATTAAATTATCCAGGGTGGAGAGAAATATGGAAGAAAAAAGTGAAAAGTTATATATGACTTCAGTTTAGTAATTATTATTATTATATATCTAACAATTCTGAAAAAGAAATGAAAAATTAAGATGTGCTAGGTAACTTTTAAAGTTTCACCTAATTTAAACGTGGTAATAATATTCAACTCAACAACAATTTAATAATTAGCTCCTACATATCCACTATAGTGGGGTAGTCATTGTGGAATCATGTAAAAGTGAGGACAAAGCTTCAATATACATGAGTTTTGATTATTATGATATCATGCAAAAGTGAGGACTACTTTATATTAAAAATATTTTGGATAAAATGGCCATCCATGATGATATATGTTAGATAGTCAATTATCCTTAAACGTTAAGATAGTGTACACAAACAGTTTTGCATAAGTTTTATGAACATTCTGAACACTAATAATGTCAATAATAGGTGAACTAGCTTAAAATATGTTGATTTCATCATTATCAGAATCATTCTATAACCCCAACGTGCATCATTTTATTGAATTTTTATGGAACTTTTAGAAGTAGTAACTGTTAGTATGCCCACTATACAGTTGAAGGAAAAAAGTTTTACTTGTTCATGTTCAAAGTCTTAGTTGCTGGCAAAATAGACACTTAAAATCACATCTCATTTCAAAAGCAAAGTGTCTGAGCCTCATGACTTATTGCCTCTTTATACAGCTATCATGATTTCCTCTCTGTGGGAATGGCTATGGAAAGCATACAGCATGAATTTTTAAATCACTATGTCCTAAACTGAATCTCACATTTGCAATTTGCTAGCCAATTAGAAAAAAAAAATCAGTTAAACTTTTTGAGAGAACTGGTCTTCCTAAGGATTCTCTAAGAAAAGTTTCCGCTATAATGCATATTGTGGTCTAACTATAAATATTCACTTTTTCTTTCTCTTATTCTATAATGAAAAGAAATGAATTTTTAAGAACACCTATGGAAATAATAGATTGAAATCTCCATAATTCAAAGGCGTGTGGGAAGTAATTATTGAGTTAACAAAAAGATTTCAAGAAAATGTATTTGTATTAGTTTCAATATATACTATAATTTGAGGTAGGCAGCAAGTGGATGTCCTGGTAGGAATATTTTAGGTATGCTATAAATTCAGCACAACATTTATATATAGATAAATCATCCATAGGTATTGAATAACACTTGGATTTAAGTTATATAGTGGAGATGATTAATATTAAACATATATTATACTGTTGTTTTACAATATAATGTTCTTCAATAGTCTACATGTAAAGCATATCTACGTTCTTTAAATATTTTTAAAAGTTGATGAAATTATAGGACACCAATTTTTCTGTAAAAAATAAAGTGTTTATCCATATATCCTCAATTCATCAATCCTTCTATGTGCTAAATTATAGACAGAATACAGAAAATATAAATGTTTTCATGCTAGAAACATTTTGGAATTATGGTGTAGAAATTAGTCTTCTGTTAATCAAGTAATTCTGCTTGGTTCCAAGATTATTACTGAATGGCTATTAAATCCCTGGGAATATCATAAAAAACTTGAATAGGTCTCCATATCTCAGATGCTAAATGAGGGGAAAATGGTCAGTTTCGTGGGAAAAACAGGTATTTTCAATAAAATGTGAATATGAGAGTTATAATGGCAAAGAGAAAGTATTAAAGCCCAGAGGTGAGTCATTTCCTTCAGGAATGTCACATCATTGAGGGGGTTTGTCTGTGTTTTAAGCCAAAGACCATGTTGTCAAGAGGTTGTAACCAGAATTCAATAGCCCCATTGTTGTTGAAGCCTGGTTAGAGCTCTTAGAGTATCAAAAAAGTAAATATTTGAAAACGATATTCACATTACGTTAAGTGAACTAAACTATCTGTCTGCAAATGAAGTGGTTATCTCTGGGAGGTATGGTCTGCCAGAGCCTCCCGCTTTCTAACATTTGCATGTGTTCCCCTTGCACTTTTCTTTTTAAAATTTTTCTTCACTCTGTGCTGCAGGACACATGGTGCTGCTAGTATACTCACTTCATCCTTTAAAATGTATCCTAGGGACGCCTGGGTGGCTCAGTTGGTTAAGCAGCTGCCTTCGGCTCAGGTCATGATCCCAGCGTCCTGGGATGAGTCCCACATCGGGCTCCTTGCTTGGCAGGGAGCCTGCTTCTCCTTCTGCCTCTGCCTATGCTCTCTCACACTCTCTCCCACTCTCTCTCTGACAAATTAAAAAAAAAATAATAAAAAAAATAAAAATAAAATGTATCCTAAGTCCTTCAAGGAGTAGTCTTTCTTTTCTTTCTAGATCCATTTTATCCTTCCCCTATTTTCCATTTCTGATTCCCTATGTTCACTGACCTTGCTTTGCTCTAGACATAATGTTATGAGAATTTATTTTAATAGCTTCTTTTCTGATCTTCCAGTTTCCATGCTAAACATTTTTAATATCATCTTCTTTTTCTTTTTTCAAAAATGTAAATCCAATCACATTCATTTCCTCATTAAAATTGTTCAATACCTCTTCGGGGCTTTCAAGGTATGGTTAAACACTTTTTTGTTTTGTTTAATTCCAAACATTCTATGTGACCAATTCCTATTTTATTCCTCTTCATTTATCTCTTCTATTTTTTGCAATCACTTATGGATAAAGCTGGCTACTTACACTGTCCTCAATAAGCGCACTTTTGTGCCTGTATGGTTTTCTTCATGTTATTTTTTATGCCTGGAATGACCTCAATCACCTTCATTTCATTATTCACTTGAGTATTTTCTCTTTTGATCTACATCTCAAGTATCTTTTTTTTTTTCCCCCCTAGGAAAGATTTATGAAACCATGTCTTATGTGGATGCTTCACACCAATCTTTGTTATCAGATGTATCAAGCACTGCTATGAAAAAGAATACCCATACGTTACTAAAATATATGAGACATATGGAACTTCTTTTATTTTTTTTAAGTGTTTTACTTATTTATTTGACAGAGAGAGAGAGAGAGAGGGAGAGAACAAGGGAGAAAGGGAGAGAGAAAGAGAGCACAAGCAGGGAGAATGGCAGGCAGAGGTAGAGGAGAAGCAAGCTCCCAGCTGAGCAGGAAACCTAATGAAGGGTTCGAACCAAGGACCCTGGGATCATGACCTGAGTCGAAGGCAGATGTGCAACTGTCTGAGTCACCCAGGTGCTCCCAACTTCTTTACTTTTAATTAACCATTTTACTCTAGAATAACTGAATATCCACATGCAGTTGTAAATATTAATATGGCTAGACTATGTACATGTTTTCCAAATGCCTTTAATGATAAGTTCTTGCAAAAGATAACAGAGGAGAACAATTAGGATATTGACCTTTTCTTGTTCAGATTTCTTCAATTTTACATGTACGTTTCTGAGGGTGTGTGCACATGCACGTATGTGTGCATTTAATTCTGAGTAATTTTATCACATCTGTACTTTTGCGTACCCACCACCACAGAAAAGAAAGAGAACAATGTCATCACCATAAAGATCCTTCATGTTTCCTTTTCATAAGTCCACCCACTTCTCCCACTCCTAGCACCAGCAGTAGTGATTGAAAATAACTAATGAGTGTTACATTCCTACATATATTTTTTGAAAAGTTTACATAATAAATGGATAAACAAAATGTGGTATGTACATGCAATGGGATATTACCCTGAAAAAGGAGTGAAATACAGACACAAGACACAACATGATGACATTATGCTGAGTGAATTAATTCAGTCACACAAAGACAAGTGTTATATAATTACAGTTCTATGAATTACCTAGAGCAGTCAAATTCAGAAACAGGGTAGAACAATGGTTGCCAGGGTTTGGGGAGATGTGAGAGTGGGGAGTTAATGTGTGATAGATACACCATTTCAGTTAGAGAGGATGAAAAATTCTAGAGATCTGTGCTGATCATTGTTGCACATTAATGGAAATTTACTAAAAGCCATAAACTTAATAATGGTTCAAATGGTAAATTTTATATACATTTAACCACAATAAAAAGTGATACATAGATGGAGTCCTACAGTGTGTCAATTTTGATGATGGATTTTTTCCTCATCATAATTCTGTAGAGAATCACCAAAGTTATATGTATCAATAGTTGACTGCTTTTCATTTGCTGAGTAATAATCCAGGGTTTGTGAGTACTAAGGTTTATTTACTCATTCACCTATTGAAAGGCATGTGGGTTGATGTCAGTTTTGGATATAGGAAATGAAGTTCCTATTAAAATTGGTTCACAAACCTTCTATGCAGACATCAGTTTTTATTTCTCAGAGGTAATTGCCCAATTGTGAAATTTCTGGGTTGTACAGAAGTTGTATGTTTAGTTTTTTTGTGAAACTGCCAAACTCTTTCCTAGAGTGACTGTACCATTTCACATTCCTTGCAGTGTGAGATGAGTGATAGGGTTTCTTGGCATTCTCTCCAGCGTGTTGTATGATTATTATTATTATTTTATTTTAGCCATTCTGATAGCTGTGCAGTGATATCTCATTGTGGTTTTAAGTTGAATTTTCCTAATAGCTAATGAAATTGAATGTCTTTTCATGTACATTTATAAAATCAGTATATATATTTTTAGTGAAATACTTGTTCATGTCTTTTAGCACTTTTCTAAGTGGGTTTTTAAAAATTTATTCTTGGGTGCCTGGGTGGCTCAGATGGTTAAATGTTTGCTTTCTGCTCGGGTCAGGATCCCAGGGTCCTGGAAATGAGTACCTCATTGGGATCTCTGCTCATCAGGAAGCCTGTTTGTCCCTCTCCCACTCCCCCTGCTTGTGCTTTCTCTCTCTGTGTCAAACAAATAAAATCTTAAAGAAATAAAATTTTATTTTTGAGTTTTGAGTACTTTCTAAGTACTTCAAAGCTGTAGTTTGTATTGTATATGTGATATGTAAACAGCTTCTCCCAGTATGTACTCTGGCTTTTCACCCTCAAGTGAAGGCCTTTTGCAGAGCAACCTATAAATGTGTGTGTGTGTGTGTGTGTGTGTGTGTGTATTCATATATATATTTAATTTTGTGAGGTCCAATTTCTCAAGTTTTGGTTTTATAAATCATGTTTTCATTGCCAGGTTGAAGTCTTAGCTTAGTCACATATCCTAAATATTTTATGCTACCTATTTTGTTTTTACTTTTTATTTTTTATTATGTTCAGTTAGCCAACATACAGTACATCATTAGTTTTCGATGTAATGTTCAATGATTCTTTAGTTGTGTGTAACACCCAGTGCTCATCACAACACGTGTCCTCCTTAATACCCATCACCATGTTACTCCATCCTCCCTATTCCCCTCTCTTCTGTAACCCTCAGTTTATTTCCTGGATTCAAGAGTTTTTCATGGTTTTTCTCCCTCTCTGATTTCTTCCCATTCAGTTTTCCCTCCCTTCCCCTGTGGTCCTCCACCCTATTCCTTATCTTCCATGTATGAGTGAAACCATATAATTGTCTTAATTAACAGACTTTATATGTTTGAGCCAGTTTAAATTTATAGAAAATATTTAGCCTAAATTACAGAAAGTTCCCATATAGTACCTCACCCTCTTATCACATTTTTCCCAATTATTAACATCTTGCTTTGGTGTGTTACGTTTCTAACAATTGCTAAGCCAATATTGATACATTAATACTTACTAAAGCCCATAGGTTATCTTAGGGTTCACTCTTTGTTTTGTACATTTTGGATTTTGACAAAGATGTAATGGCAAGATTCCACTACTACATGTATCATATGGAATGGTTTCATTGCCCCAAAACTCTCCTGTGCTCCCTTCTCCTGACTGACGGGCAATCGCTGAGATTTTTACTAACTCTGCAGTTTTGCTTTATCCAGAATTTCATCCATTTGGAAACATACAGTATGTAGGTTTTTCAGACTGGCTTTTTCACTTAGTAGTAAGTATTAAAAGTCTTTTCATGTCTTTTGTGGCTTGGTAACTCATATACTTTTATCACTGAATAATATCCTATTTTATGAATGTAGCACAGTTTCTCTATACACCAATTAAAGGATATCTTTGTTGCTTCTAAATCTTGGGAATTATGAATAAAACTTCTAAAACATTGTGGACAAGTTTTGTATGGATTTAAGTTTACAACTTTCTTGGTTAAACACTAAGGAGTGAAATTACTGGGTCAGGTGATAAGAGTACGTTTGGTTTTGTAAGAATGTGGCAAATGTTTTCAAAAGTGACTATACCATTTTGCATTTCCATCAACAATGAGTATTCCTATTTTTCCACATCTTCATCTGCATTTGGTTGTGTCAGCATTTTGGATTTTACTCATTCCCATAAGTATGTGGTCATATCTCATCATTAGTTAAATTTGCAATTCCCTGATGGCATTTGATGTTGAACCAACTCATATGCTTAAACATCTGTGTATTTTTTTTTTAAGGTTTTACTTACTTATTTGACAGAGAGAAAGAGAGAGAGCAAGAGCATACAAAAGCAGGTGGAGAGGCAAGCAGAGGGAGAAGCAGGCTCCCTGCTCAATGTGGGGCTCGATCCCAGGACTCCTAGATCATGATCTGAGCTGAAGGTGTATGCTTACCAGACTGAGCCACCCAGCTGCCCCAACTGTGTATCTTCTTTGAAGATGTGTCTGTTTAGATTTTCTGCTCAGTTTGTTAGGTTTTCTGTTGTCCTTTGTGGAATTGTAAGTGTTCTCTGTATATTTTGGATATCAGTTCTTTATCAAGTATGTATTTTTCAAGGATTTTTCTACTCTTCTCTCACAGGGCTAGAATCTTGTCTTGCAAAGATTTTTCTTCTACTCTGTGCCTTGTCTTTTCATTGTCTTAAAAATGACTTTTCCAGAGGAGATGTTCTTAATTTTAATCAAGTCCTATTTATCTCTTTGTTTGTTTATTTTTGTTTTTGTTTTTCATATGGTGCTCTCCCTTTTGGTGTTGTATCTAAGAAAAGTCATTGCCAAGCACAAGATTGTCTAGACCTTCTCCTATGTTGTTTTCTTGGAATTTTATACTGTGTGTTTTACATTTAGTCTGTGATCCACATTGAGTTAATTTTTATGGAGGGTTTAAGGTTTTGTCCAGATTTTTTTTTTTTTGCAAGCTGTTAATGCAAAATTTGCATTTTATTCCAGCATTGACTGAAAAGACAATCATTTCTCTATTTAATTATCTTTGCTCACTTGTCATAGATCATTTGACTACATTTGTGTGGATCAATTTGTAGACTATTTTGTTCCATTGATCTATTTGTCTTTTCACCTGTACCACCCTGTCTTGATTATTCTATTAAGTCTTAAATTTGGGTAATATCAGTCCTCTGAATTCTTTTTTTCCAGTTTATATTGGCTCTTCCAGATCTCGATATACATTTTAGAATCAGTTTGTCATAATCCACAGATAACATGCTGGGGTTTTGATGGCGATTGCATTTAATCTATAAATCAAGGTAGAAAGAACTTACAGCTTAGTGATATGGAATTTTTTTATCCACGAATGTGGAAAAGCACTCGATTTATTTAGATATTTCTAATTTTTTTTCATTGGAGTTTTATAATTTTTCTCAAGTAAACCTTACACCATTTTTCCTAAATAAAGTATATTTCCGTATAAATCTATAATCTATTTTGAATTATCTTATTTTTTTAAAGATTTTATTTATTTATTTGATAGAGAGAGACACAGCGAGAGAGGGAACACAAGCAGGGGGAGTGGGAGAGGCTCCTTCTGAGGCTCCTTCTGAGCAAGTAGCCAGGTGCAGGGCTTGATCCCAGGACCCTGGAATCATGACTTGAGCCAAAGGCAGATGCTTAATAGCTGAGCCACCCAGGCCCCCCTATTTTATTTATTTTTTTAAAGATCTGTTTGTTTGTTTGTTTACTTAGAGGAGAGAAAGAAAGTGAGAAGGGGGACGAGTTGAAGAAGAGAGTGACAAAGAATCAAATTCCCCACTGAATGCAGAGCCCTATGTGGGGCTCAATCCCAGGACCCTGAGATCATGACCTGAGCCAAAATCAAAAGTCAGACACTTAACACACTGAGCTACCCAGGAACCTCTTGAATTATTCCTCTTCATAAGTTATGAGACTTTGACTAATTTTTTGTTTTGTTTTGTTTTGTGTTTTTATAGGGAGGATTGTTTTGTTTTGTTTTTGTCTGGGGATGTCCAGTTGTTTCAGCACCATTCCCTTTTCTTTTCTTTTCTTTTTTTTCAAGGAAGTTGAGTTTATATTTTTCCTTTTTATTTCCATAGTTTTCTCCCTTTTTTTTTAAATTGACCTAAAATTGACATATAATCATATTAATTTCAGGTATATGACATAATGATTCAATATTAGTATATATTATGAAATGATCACCACAGTAAATCTAGTTAACATCATTATCATATGTAGTTAAGAATTTATTTTCTTGTGATGAGAACTTTAAAGATTATGCTCCTTGCAACTTTCAACTATGCAATACAGTATTATTATACTGTATATTATACTGTATAATACAGTGTTAGTAATTACAGTTAGTATTACTAACTGTAGTTGTCATGCCGTATCTCACGTCCCTATGACATTTTCTTTATAACTGGAAATTTGTACCTTGTGACTCATTTCACTCATTTTGTCCACCACCACTCCACTGTCTCTGCCTCTGACAACCACTGACTGGTCTCTGTGTCTATGAGCTTGTTTTTCTTTTTTCTATTTTAGAATCTATATGTAAGTAAGTTCATTCAGTATCTCTTTCTCTAACTAACTTATTTCACTTAACATAATGTTCTCAAGGTCCACGCTGTCACGAATGGCAAGATTTCATTCATTTTTTTTAATGGATGAATAATATACACATTACAGTTTCTTTATCTGTTTATTCATTAATGAACATTTAGCTTGTTTCCATGTTGGCTATTGTAAATAATGATACAGCTGCAATAAACAAGGTGCATATATCTTTTCAAATTAGTGTTTTCATTTTCTTCAGATGAATCCTCAGAAGTGGCATTGCTAGATCATATAGTAGTTCTATTTTTAATTTTTTGAGGGACCTCCAAACTGTTTTCCACAGTGGTTGCACTACTTTATATTTCCACAAACAATGCACACGGTTCTCTTCTCTCCACATCTTTACCAACACTTTTTTCTTGTTTTCTTTTTGATGATAGTCATTTTAACTTCTGTGAGGTGATATTTCATTATCGCTTGACTTAGTTTTTCCTGGTAAATTGTGATGTTAAACATCTTTTCCTGTACCTGTTGGACATTTGCATGTGTTCTTTGGAAAACTTCTATCTAAATCCTTTGCCCATTCTTAATCAGATCATTTGTTTGTTTGTTAGTGAGTTGTATGCTTTTTTTATATATTTGGAATATTAACCCTTTTTCAGATATGTGATTTGCAAATATTTCTCCTGTTCTGTAGGTTACTTTTTCATTTTGTTGATGATTTTCTTTGCTGCCTAAATATTTAATTTGATGTAGCTCAACTAGTTTATTTTTGCTTTTGGTGTCAAATTTAAAAAAAAAAAATCAGGGCCAAGAACAATCTTAAATATGTTGTCTATATTGTCTTCTAGGAGTATTATGTTTTCAGGTCTTACAATCAAGGCTTTAATTTGTTTTGAATTATTTTTGTGTGTGGTGTAAGACAGTGTTGCAGTTTCATTCTTTTGCATATCATTATCCAGTTTCCCAACCCATTTATTGAAGAAACTGTCCTTTCCCCATTGCATATTTTTCATTGCTTTGTCATAAATTAGTTGACCATATATGTGCAAGTTTATTTCTGGGCTCTCTATTCTGTTATATTGATTTATGCATCTGTTTTTATGCCAATGACATACTGTTTTGATTACTACATCTTTAAAAATTTTTGTTTACTTAATTAATTTAACTACAGTGTTTTTATATATTTTGAAATTATACAGAGAGGCTTGTCTTTTACTACCTTTTTAGGTGTAACATAGTAGATTGGCCTGCCCAGGTCCTGCTCTTGTCATTTCTATGGGAAGATTGGGTTACTGCAACCAGAAGTTGTGGAACAAAGAATGATTTTGTCCCCCAACGCCTGCTGATCGCATTGCTGCAAGTAGGTTGGATCTGTTGTTGACATGAACATGGGTCTTCTCCCTAAGTTCATCTGAGATGTATCTTTTCTAGTTCTCTAGCAAGATAAACTATACTCTTCTTTCCTTTTTCTTTTTTCTTTTATTTCTGTGTGTGTGTATATTTTTACCTGTTGGCATTTTTAAGTTGTACAGCAAACTTAATCTAGAAGTCACTTAATCTAGAAGTCACCCAGGTATTTCTCTTTAAGTCTTGATGTTTCTGGCTAGTTCGTCTTCTTTTCAAACTTCCTCTCAACTTCTTTTCAAACTTCTCTTTAAGATTGTGTTGAATTATTTCCAGTGTATTTAATTATGTATAGCGGAAAGGAACATGAAACAAATGAATGTGTGACTTACATTCTTAGAATCAAAAGTTAGTAATTTAATCAGCTCAAAGTAATAAAATTATTCATATTTCAAAGGAATTGACTTCTGAACTGAGTATCATAAGAAAAACTAGTCAACATGTCTTCATGCATGTTTACTTTAGATTCTCACATGGTTAAAAAAAAAAGTCTGGGGGGGACGCCATATAAGACTTAATAGTTAAGATAAATTTTGAAGTATTTAATGTTTGAACTTGCAGAATTTTGACAAGTAAAATCATTATAGATGGGAGCAGATTGCAAAGTAACATAGAAATAGAAATATGTGAGACAAGCTCTGTGAATTGTGCTTGTTTCAAATGTAACCAAAATTGAGCAAACATAGATAAACATTGATGGTAGATGAACAGAGAAATAGAAAATATGTTTTTCATAGTAAGGAATTCACCCATAATGTGGCAACCACTGACATTTTGAAAGGGGGATTATATGATTGAGTTTGCTGCTTCTTGTCAATGTGATAATCCAGTTTGTATCAGCTAGGCAACAGGTGTGCTATCTTATACAAAACAGAACAATCAATAAATATCTGGTGACATGCAGAGATTATGGAAGAAGTAAGGAATAGAACAGAGAATTCAGAGAATAGAAAGTTATAGTGATCAATATATGCTATGATGTTCCTTTATTACCAAAAATACATTTCTGTATTCATATGTCTCCCCATAATTCAAGATAATATTAACAAGTGTTTATTCTTTACAGAATTCAAGCTGAAGGACGAATGTATTTATTTAGGTAGTGTCGTGAGTAGTGGCCTGAGTAACGTTTTCAGTTTTATTTGTTGTCATTTTTGTCCTCTATCTATGTGGAGTCCTTCATCTTTTCTGGAGATTTTTTCTTGAATTTTGAGCCAGTTTTATTGTACTGGATATATTATTTATTTCATTCAACTTCACTTCTTTAGGTCTTTCATGCAGACCTCATGGAAATCAGTAAATAAATGCAACAGAAAAAATATTCCTTTGACGTACCCAAAGTCTTCTGAAGGACAGTGAAGATTTGAACTTTAAAGAAAATGAAAATAAGATAAATAAGCACAGATAAAATCTAATAAAACTTTCATCAACTAAATTCAATTAAAAATCCTGTTTTCAATGCATTTTGAATTAACCCAACTAAAATGTGATTCCTTCTGATAAGTGTCAAAGTAAATATTATGCATAAACTCTATACTATACGATTTTAAGTAGATATAATCTTCCATTTTTTTTTCAAATAGGTAAGTCCTTTTTTTCCCTAAGTGTGGATATGTTCTTTTTTTATGTTCCTCTTTTTAAAGGAAATTTATTACATTATTTTTTACTGGGTAAGTAATTAATAGCATTAACAATAATTTCAGACACTTCAGAAATAATCTTATATCTGTTAAGATTTTTGTTTTAAAAATGTTACGTTTCATATACAGTATCTACATAAAATATAGTATATAGCTAAATAACTTATTGACATATTTCCTAATCTATGCCTTCTATGGTCTGGGTGATCCCCTCAGAGTTTCTTACCCCTACTGTTGTGTACTAGGCTTCTGTGGAGTTGTCAGTTAGGAAAGTTTATCATTCTTCCCAGCCAGATGTGTAAAGGTCTCACCAAATCTGAGACTTCTCACCTTTATCAAAGTCAATAGCCTCTCCTCTTCTGGTTCATAAACCATCTGATTCAATAATTTTAGACATTTCAAATAAAAACAGGTCTTGCTGCTAAAGATAGGCAAAGATGTATGCAGGGCTGCATACCCCCTATAAGCCTAAATCACAAAAACTGATCATTACACAATAATATAATGTTTTGATTGACATCATATTATAGTTACCTAAAATATACCTTCAATCTTCCCACCTGCTCTATTTCCTGATATATTCCAACTCATTTTGGTCTGGATATAAACTCTGCACTATCAGTCAATGCTTATATTCTTTTAATCTTCTATTTTTTTTTTAATGTTATGACACTAGTCACTAGATTTTTTGAGACTATAATACAATTGAATATCTTCTAAGTTTACTTCCAGTATTAAGACTGTATTTTTACAGTTTCTCATTTGAATTAGCTAGAGTCTACTGGACTATATTTTATACAGCATGTAATGTATTTAATATAGTTTTTGTGCAAGAATCAATTATGAAGCTAAATTACTTTTGTTTTTAATGTGTTTTTCAAACAACAGACTATCAATGTATAGATGATAAAATCATTATTTTCCTTTGATTTTAGATGTTTATAATATATTTATGATAATAAGTTTATAAGACCCCAATGATATCAAAGCAGACTTTGTTGAAAACAAAATTTAGATAAATGTCTTGCAGAAAAAGAAAGTAACCAATTTTATTTACTTTATTTTATTTATTTGACAGAGAGAGATCACAAGTAGGCAGAGAGGCAGGCAGGGGATGGGGAAGCAGGCTCCCTGCCGAGCAGAGAGCCTGAAGCGGAGCTCAATCCCAGGACCCTGAGATCATTACCTGAGCCAAAAGCAGAGGCTTTAACCCACTGAGCCACCCAGGTGCTCCGAAAGTAACCAATTTTATAAAACAATTTGGATCTACGAATAAAATGTATACTCCCAAGAATCCCCATAGAATCTCCACAATAAAACAAGCAAATTGTAGCCTAAATATTTGTATTAATTCTGGACCAAATGACTAATTAAAATAAGTGAAAGTGGGAGGAAATATCTTATTCTTCCTTGTAAGCAAACTGACATTGTTTCCAAAAACCAGGCTGAGATATAGTCCATCATAATGTTATTACAAATAGCTGTAAACCAATAAAATTATATTATTTCAAGATTTGAGGATCAAATATAATTTATACAAATATACTAGTGACTACAAATTAGTATTAATAAGAACAAATTTATAGTAGGTTAACTTTTAATGTATATTTAATCAAATATTTATTACTTATCATTATCTCATAACTTTGTGGCTTAAAACAATCTACACTTATCATCTCAAAGATTCTGTGGACCCATAAACTGAGCATAGTTTACTTAGATGCCCCTAACTCAGAGTCTCTAGCATCCACCAAAAGAGAGAGGGAGAGACATAGAAATAGACACAAAACACGGACAGAGAGGAGGCAAACAAGATGAAGTTTGAAGTGTTTTGTAATCTAATCTCAAAGGTGACATTCAATCACTTTTTTGCCATATTTAATTCCTTAGAAGAGAGACAGAATGTTAGCTACACCAGGGAAAGGAAATACATAAGGGTGTGAATACTAGGAGACAGAGACCACTGAGGGCCATTTTAGATGTCATCTACCACAACTTATTTGTATTTTTACATATGCATAATTTTGTGTATCATTAAAAGTAAATATTGAAAATTCCTCCCTAAAGCTACATGGATTTAGGTTGTTTTATATATATAGAAAATAACTTCTCAGGATGGATATGTTTTCATTTTATAGAAAAAAAATGATGTGGGGAAGCCTGGGTGGCTCAGTTGGTTAAGCGGCTGCCTTCGGCTCAGGTCATGATCCCAGCCTCCTGGGATCGAGTCGCACATCGGGCTCCTTGCTCGGCGGGGAACCTGCTTCTCCCTCTGCCTCTGCCTACCACTCTGTCTGCCTGTGCTCACTCGCTCTCTCTCTCTAACAAATAAATAAATTTAAAAAAAAATTTAAAAAGATGTGGACAAAATGATCACCTAATAAATGTTAGCTAACATTAAATTAATGCAATATCAGCTCATATCTAAGCTGATGCAAACCTGTTTCAGAAATTTACCTAAAAAAAAAAAAAAAAAAGACAAAAGAAAAAAAGAAATTTTCCTAAGTGGAAAAATGGTGTTCTTTTTTTCCTGCAGGATTTACCAAAGCTGGCTTGATTTTCATTATCAACTAGGGAAAAACTAACACCACAAGTAATCACTGTATGTGAATTATTTCTTTAATAAAAGGATTCTATTGCCACACTTGAATTTTTTTTGAAAATATTCTAATTCTGCTATTTTTCCACTTATGTTGTCACTTATGTTTTCTTGTGGGCAAGAAAAACGCCACCTGTGTATATTTAAACACTTCCATTAATTTACTAAAATGAGAAGCAGCCACACAGATGCACTAAACATTGGAATTTGAATCTGTATTGTGTCAGTAGTATCGAAATATCTTTTCTGGATAGTCTACATGTTTGTATGGAATTCTATACACATTAAGGGAAAAAAAAACACTAAATTAAAAGGATATTAGCTAAGTAGAATTAAATACTAACCAAAGATCAATGCTTATTTTCTAAATAATATTAAAACTTTACAGAAGATGGGGTGCCTGGGCGGCTCAGTGGGTTAAAGCCGCTGCCTTCGGCTCGGGTCATGATCCCGGCATCCTGGAATCGAGCCCCGCATCGGGCTCTCTGCTCAGCAGGGAGCCTGCTTCCTCCCTTCTCTCTCCGCCTGCCTCTCTGCCTACTTGTGATCTGTCTGTCAAATAAATAAATAAAATCTTTAAAAAAATTAAAAAAATAACTTTACAGAAGCTGAAAATTAAAATTAAATGTCGCCCCCTCTCACTGAGAGGACCCACACAGATATTCTGTGGAGATAACAAGGTAAGCACACATCTTTGACTCCTCCCTTTCATAAGTTCTTCTTGCCAATAACAACTGTGAAAGCATTCTGGTAGATCCTGGATGATGCAGTCAATCTGAGTCTTCCCATGTGAGAGCTGTTGACTAATCTAAGGGTGCCAATATGCAACTGTTAGTTTGAAATATTCTCAGACTTCACAGTTTGTAATAATCATTATGCTCATTTAAGGAAATGCTTAGAGTCTATTTAACAATGTGTCAAGTGAATTAGAGAAATAACCCAAAATTAAGGTAAAAAAATGGCAAAAAACAATAGAAAGAACACTCAATCTTGAAATATATAAATAGATTGATGATAATATAACTAAAAATGAATAATGTATATATTCAGTAAAGCTGTCACAATAGAAAAATTATATAAAATAAAAGGATATATTAAACTAGATCTAAAATTATTAATATAACTCAAACAAAGCTAGAAAGTTTGGGAGACTCAGCCAGGTGAGCAACTGACTCTTGATTTTGACTGGGGTCATGATCTCAGGGTCATGAGATCAAGTTCAGTGTTAGGTTCCATGCTCAGCAGGGAGTCTGCTTGAAATTGGCTTTCCTTCTCCCTCTGCACACCCCTGCCATGGGCTCACTCTCTCCCGCTCTCAAAAATAAACAAATCTTTAAAAAAAGAAATGCTACTCATTTCTGGGTATTAATTTTGTATCTTGCAACTTCATTAAATTCATTATTTTTAACAGTTTTTTTGTGGAGTCTTTAATTTTGTTGTTGTTGTTGTTTTATAGCATCACTTCATTTGCAAATAGTGACAGTTTAACTTCTTGTTTACTAATATGGATGCCTTTATTTTATTTTTCTTGCAACAACATAGATGGACTTACAGAATATTATACTAAGTGAAATGTGAGACTGAGAAAGATAAATACTGTATGATTTCACTCATATGTGAAATCTAAAAAGAAAAAAAAATCAAGTGAATTAAAAAAAAAAAAAAAGGCAGAATCAGACCTGTAAATGCAGAGAATAAATGGGTAATTCCCAGAGGAGTTAGGGGTGGAAGATGGGGAAAATGGGTGAAGGTAAGAAAGAGATACAGATTTCCAGCTATGGAATGAATAAGTCATGGGAATAAAAGGCACAGCATAGGGAATATAGTCAAGGATACCTTAAGAGCATTATATGGTGAGAGACAATAGCTAGACCTGTGGTGAACACAGTATAATGTATAAACTTGTCAAATAACTATGCTGTACACTTGAAACAAATGTAAGATTGTGTATAAACTTCACTTAAAAATTTTTTGAATAACAAAAACAGGAACACATTGGTGGCCCAGTTAAGAGTCTGACTCTTAATCTCAGCTCAGGTCTGGATCTCAGGATCATGAGCTCAAGCCTCACACTGGGCTCCATGCTGGGTGTGGTACCTACTTAAAAAAACAAATAAATAAAAGCAAATAAATAAAAGCAAAATAAAATTTAAAAAGAACAAAAATTAAAAACTGGACAACATCAACAATAAAAAAGCATCTAAATTGGAAAATATTGGAAATAAAATGCTTTAAGATCCTTATTTTATAGAAAGTGAGTAAATATTTTTAAATTTATTCTTTGGTAATATTATGATTGTCATAGTAATCACTAAAAGAGTTTGATACCTAAATAATAAGTTAAAAAAATAGTGAAGAAAACATTAAAATTCATATGAAAGCAGGAAAAGCAAAGTTTTTAAATTAAGACAAATAGCAGAAATATGCCAGTGGATTCAGTCCAAATAATACCTATATTCAGGTTCAATGTTCACAAAATAAATTTGGCAGCTAAAAGACAGAGGAAGCTAAACTAAATTAAAACATTAAAAAACAAAACAAAACAAAACAAAACCACAAGAAATATTGTAGGAACAGATAGACTGAAAATCAGAGATGAAAAATATACCAGCCAACTAATAATCAAAAAAGCTAATATCAGACAAAATAATATCAAATAAGAGGAAAGTGTCCATATTAGTTCCCTGTAGTTCCTCTAAAAAATTAGCAGAAATTTAGTCGCTTAAAAATGATAGAAATTCATTCTTTCACAGCTCTGGAGAACAGAAGTCTGAAACCAGTTTGGGCTGAAATTAAGGTGACAACAGGGCCCTCCTCCTGGAAGCTCTAAGGAAGCATCTGTTACTGGCCTCTTCCAGCTCTGGTGGCTCTCACTGTGCTTTGGCTTGTGGCCCCATCACTCTAATCCTCAAGGCCAACATCTTCAAATCTCTCTCTGCTTTGTCTTCACATCATGATATCTTCTGAATCTAATCAAATCATCCCCTCCCTCCTTCCTATAAGGATCCATATAATTATATTTATGGCTCATACAAGTAATCTGGGGTAATACCCCATCTCAATATCCTTATCTTTATTGCCTCTACAAAGGCCTTTGTTTTGTTTTTGTTAACTTTTGTTTTGATTTCCATATAAGGCAACATTCATAGTTTCCACAGATTAGGACTTGGATATTTTTAGGCAATGTTAGAAGAATTTTTCAGAGTAACACAGTATCTCTATTTATGAAAAATTAATGCATTTAAAATATAAAATTCCAAACTTGTTGACAAATGATTAGGTAGTTTCGAAATATATAAAAGTGCATTTGACAGAATTACAAAAAGATGAAAAATTCCTATCATAAATCTTTATTTTAATACATTGTTCTCAGTAACTGATGACCTAGAATTCAAAACAAATAAGGAATTATACACAAGTTTTAATAGCGTAATTAACATGCTTGATTTTATAGAGATAAAGTTTATGGAGATAAACAATAGGAAAGTAAAAAATATGTTTAAAAAGAAAATGGAGGGGCGCCTGGGTGACTCAGTGGATTAAAGCCTCTGCCTTCGGCTCAGGTCATGATCCCAGGATCCTGGGATTGAGCCCCGCATCGGGCTGTCTGCTCCGCACGGAGCCTGCTTCCCTTCCTCACTCTCTGCCTGCTTCTCTGCCTACTTGTGATCTCCATCTGTCAAATAAATAAATAAAATCTTAAAAAAAAAAAAGTAAATACTTAAAAAAAATGAAAATGGAACATTAACCCAGACTTATCATGCACTGTGCATAAACCAAAGATCACATCCTTTGTCCATAATAAATTTAAGTGAGGTATAAATAACAAAAGAACTTTAAAAATTTTTGTAGAGATTGAAAAATATTTTATTAACAATATTTGCTAAGAGGTTTAAAATATTTACTTTGATAAAAACAAAAAAATACCACATTTCAAACCTGGCTGCAATTACAGGAACACAAGAGATTTTTGTTTCTTTATATTATTTTACTTTTCCAAGATTTATTAAGATATTTATATCTAGAAAAGCAGTATATAGTTCTATGAGTTTTGACAAATGTATGCAATCCTATAATCACCACCAAAATCAAGATATAGAAAATTCCCAGCGTTCGAAAATACCCATTCTGGCTCTTTGTAGTAAGCACATTCCCCCAACCCCAGCCACTGATTTATTGTCTGCCCCTATAGTTTTGCTTTTCAGATCTGTTTTATTGTTTGATAATTCTGAACTCTACACTGGAATTATACAGAATGTACATTCCATTTATTAGATCCAGTTTACTATTTACAATTTAGTCTGTAACTGTCATAATACTTTGCATGTTTATTGAAAAGTAATTACTGAAATGGGAGAGATTTATAATCCACACAAGTCAAAAATATTATCTTGTGTCTTATGCTAACCCCTATTTATTAATATTTTATTCACTATGTTATTTTTGTTTCCTTCTGTGATCATTAATCAATATTCATTCACTCAACAAATCTATGCACAACTCTTAGGGACACGGTTACCTTTAAAAGCAAAAGAAATTGTCCTCATATAAGTAACAGGTTTGTGGAAGGGGCTGATGTAATTTTTAAATTACAGTAGAAATGAACACATCAAATGAGATGTACAGAGTTCTTTGAATGTGTATACCATAGGAAGCAAGATTACCATTTTGTGCCTATTTATCCTGCTTCAGTTTTGATGAGCTACTTTCCTCTGTGGGTTGATTTTATTAAACTTAGAAAATTTGGGGCCTTTTTCTTTTCCCAAAAAATTTTCCTACACATACTCTCCTGGGAATCCAATTACATATATGTTAGACTGTTCGATATTACTCTTCAATATTACTATTACATGTTAACTTTTTTTTATCTCCTTTTAAACCTCCTGCTCTTATGCTTCATTATGGGTCATGAGAGGAACCCCTTCTTGCATTTGAGGTAT
Organism: Martes martes; assembly: GCF_963455335.1. NCBI lineage: Eukaryota > Metazoa > Chordata > Mammalia > Carnivora > Mustelidae > Martes > Martes martes. The sequence goes on along the minus strand of NC_137889.1, from coordinate 78,415,819 downwards.
TTGGTGTGGTTTGGGAAACATGCCTGGGAATTATTTTTTTAGCAAGTCCCACATAATTTTGTAAGTTATCAAAAGATCTGAAACTGAACCATAATATTATATGAGTGTGTATGTGTGAGAGTGTGTGATCTGACATCTAACTTATGTTAAATACAAGATACTTTAATGAGTTAAAGAAATATTTTGTAGGTTGTATGTTTGAAATAAGTTCTTTAAAAAAATAGGTGATGTTCATAGCGGTCCTTGTTGAGACTTAATCAAGAATCATAATATCCATAAATTAAAATTAATTAAAATCATTTATATACCCCCTCAAAAGGGAATCATCACAACAGAAAAAAATGTGCCATTTTTTTAATAAAAATTAATTCTTTTAAAAAATTATGCCTAAATGAATATGTATTACTTTGAAAGTTAAATGTCAATTTTATCAGGTTGAATTCTATTTTAAACTCTTCTTAATTAAAAATACTCTTAGTGATAATTCATTAAGAGTCAGACAAATATTCAATCTCGACCTTTGAAGTATGAATATGTGAAAAATATCATACTCTTGATAATATAGTAACATTGTGTTTGCATAGTCTTTAGAGGTAAAAAAATAGTATTTTTAAAACTTTCATTAGGTAATCTTTGGTATAATGGAAACATTGTCTTCATTTTGAAGTGTCTCACACATCTCAATAGATAGATGATAGATAAGTTTATGGGTAGATAGATAATGATAGATGAAAGATTAGATAGATGGACGGCTAGATAGATGATAGGTAGACAAATGATAGAGATAGATGATAGCTACATGATAGATAGATAAATAAATGATAGTAGATACATTAATAGATCATTAGATGGAACATGGTAAAGTATTAAAATTAGAGTAATACTGAATTTAGAATCATACACACTGTTGTAATGTTTAGCATGTTTATTTGTTTTCCACAGAATTCGTGATAGAGTTAATATACAACAGAGAAATCATACACTCTTTATCTAACATCACTAAATAATGAGTTCACTCCATTCATATAGCTATACAATAAAGATATTTTAAGTGATGAATCACTGAATTCTATTTCAGAAACCAGTATTGCACTGTATGTTAAGTAAAATTTAAATTAAAAAGATTTTTAAAAAATAAGCATAACTAATTTATGCATATAATCTTGAACAGAGTAATCTTGAATATATGTGTATTCTCTATATAACTCTTAAATAATCTTATATAATATTTAAGAAATAATACAATTTTGGGTTTATTTTTGTAGAATATGATAGACTTTGAAACAATTTAAAATGATTGACATTGATTTATATATAAATTTATATATATAAATATTATTTATATATATTTATATATATATTATTTATATATATATTATTTATATATATTTTATTTTATTTATAAATATTATTTATATATAAATTTATATATAAATCAATGTCAATATATAATATATATTTATAATATATTTAAACTATATATTTATATATATGTTACCCCGCTTTATTACTCTTCGATAATAAGAAAGCTAAGCATCAGAAATACTCCAATACAAACAAAGCAAACACAGTTTTTACAATGAGAATCAGTGAAACCCTAACTTTCAGACCTACTACTGCCTGTATGAAAGGTTCAAGTGAGGTAAACAATGAATAGTCTAAATGAGTTAATTAATGTTAACCCAGCGGGAGGAAATCTAAACAATGCATTTACTCCCAAGAATAAGGGTAGGAAATAAAGAAGGGGGCACGTTTGCACAACTATTTCTTCCTTTTCTTTTTTACTAGTTTCAATAAATAAGCCTATTTGCTATAAATCCACATCTTTTCAGCAAGCGATCTCACATTTTCATTTTGGAACTGATATGTTTCCTTTACTTTTATTTCTGACATTTTAGTAAAGATTTTATTTATTTATTTATTTGACAGATAGAGGGATAACAAGTAGGCAGAGAAACAGGCAGAGGGGGAGGGGGAAGCAGGTCCCCTGCTGAGCAGGGAGTCCATGCAGGGCTCCATCCCAGGACCCTGAGATCATGATCTGAGCTGAAGGCAGAGGCTCAATCCACTGAGCCACCCAGGCAACCCACTGACATTTTAAACTTTAACAAACACTCAGTGCACCTTAAAATTCTTCTTTTAAAGATGTATTTATGTGTTTTGAGAGAGACAGAGAGAGAGCAACTGAGCAGGGGGAGAGTAGAGGGAGTGGGAAAGAGATCAAGAAGCAGACTCCCCACGGAGCACAGAGTCTTATGTGGGGCTCAATTCCCAGACCCTGAGTTCATGACCTGAGCCAAAACCAAGAGTCTGAGGCTTAACTGATTGAGCCATCCAGGAGCCCAATATACCTTAAAATCCTTAGTGGTCCTTGCTGATATATGCGCTAAGAAGAAGAGATGGCTCCATTTCAGATTTTTATTTTTATTTTCAAATAAATATTTGAAAAATATTTTCATTTTCAAATTTGTTTTTATTAAATTAACAAAGATCATGTACTATTTTGTTATTAATATAAAACCTTAACATATTTAACATTCACCATTGATATAATTAAGTTTGTATACATAAAATTTGTTATATTTTTACATTAAGCATGAATTTGTATTTCAGTTTATAATGAATTATTCATGAGTGACTTTTGATTAAAGGAAACAGTTTGAATCAATTTCTAAATCTCTGAGATTATTGTCTTGAATATATCTAGACTTCTCAAGACAAGTATTTTTTTCTAAGTTTTTATTTAAATTCCAGCTAGTTAACATAGAGTGCAATGCTAGTTTCCAGTGTAGAATTTAGTGATTCATCACTTACATCATCTAATACCCAGTGCCCACAAGTGCCCTCCTTAATACCCATTACCTGTTTAACCCACCCCCCCTTACTCACCTTCCCTCCAATAACCATCAGTTTGTTCTCTTAAGAGTCTGTTTCAAGAGAAGTATTTTAATCATAGCTATGCAATATGAATAAATACCAATGGGCATTTTACAAACATCAGCATAGTAACTGAACACACCCACCACTTTATGATCCAAGTTTTACTTTTTTCCAATATATTTCAGGAAAAAAAATGCCTTTTATAATCTTTGGGTTGTGGGAATTTGCAGTGCCTGGAAAGACAAAATCTGATTTGTACGTGCCTCCCTGGATGAGACTAATTGAAAAGTGGAGGAGGAGTTTCCAGAACACTGGACTTCCTTTGAAGTTTCTTGGCTAAAAAGGCCAGATGCTTACTGCTGTTCAAGGTTCTCATCTAGGGAGTCAATGCTTAAGTTTTGAAGAAAACCAGGCACCTGTTGTGGTCACAAACTTCATGGACTCCTTGCCTCCTTGCCCTTATCACAGGCCGCCCCATATATTATTATCCTGACCATTAAAGTTACACTTTACCCCTTGCTTTGTGCTAGCACCTGATGTATTGCTAAGACCCCAATGAAAGTGGAGACAAAGCTCTGCACAGGGCCTTTTGCCGCTAGGGCATCTGGTCCCCAGACCTCTCCTTTCTCCTGCTAAGATGTCTGGCGTAAACGTTTCATTTGCCCTCTTGGGGTTTGCTGGCCAAACCCAACATTGGATCATTTTATTATATTACATATTGCAATAGTTAGGTGGTAACATTAGTCAGTAAGACAATGATTCTAGATATTCTGGAAAGAGAGCATTTAACAGGGTACCGGTTGAAAAGTGTTGGGAGAACTAAATGGATAAAAAAGAAGGGAAGTTGGGGTGCCTGGGTGGCTCAGTGGGTTAAGCCTCTGCCTTTGGCTCAGGTCATGATCTGAGCATCCTGGGATGGAGTCCCACATCGGGCTCTCTGCTCAGGAGGGAGCCTGCTTCCCCCTCTGTCTCTGCCTGGCGCTCTGTCTACTTGTGATATCTCTCTCTCTGTGAAATAAATAAATAAAATCTAAAAAAGAAAAAAATGAAAAAGAAAAAGAAAGAAAAAAAGAAAGAAAAGAAGTCACCCAAAACTTAGTAAGTGCAGGAAAATCTACTCTTCTTCCTTCTGGCAGGCATCTCATTTGTTGCTGCTCTTCTAAGATCATGTGGGATGCTATAAATATTAAGGTGACCAAGGCTGGAACTTGTAGACAGGTGCTTCTTAGGACTGATGCAACTACAGAAGAAACATCAGAATGAAGCTGGAACCCACAGGGCCACACTAATGCTTGGCACTGGGAAAATGTTTTAAGCTGGGAATGTTAGAACTGACCAAAATCTCCTGGGCTCAATTGCTATCTGATGTTGCTGGACAGATACTGCCAAACAATATATTGGAAGAGAAAGAACACTATTTCCCCCTCCTCCTAACTTCCAGCACTCCAAATTACCTCCCTTTGGCAAAGCTAACCAGAAGTTGACTGGCAAGAGTCTGTGAGGAGACTGAGGGTTCTAGTTTCCATGTATTATGTCACATTAAAAAGAAGAAGGTAAATGGGGGTCTCTCAGTTCCCAACCATAAAAAAAAAATCTGCTCAAACATTTGACAATATATTTGGAAAACCATGTTTTCATAACAGGGTCACGAGCTAGAATTCTAACTGTATACTTCTCCATTTACTATTGTTACAGAAATCCAAGGCACTTCATACCATTATTTTTTAAAAGATATAATTTGATTTCTGACTTGTTATTATACTGTTCTTGAAAAATGATGTAATTCTGAAAGCTACCGCAATGCATTTTCTTTGAAAAGTATTTATATATTGATGGGAAATTAGGAAAAAAGCTTTTACAAGCATTCTATGAAATGCTACTTCGTAATCTATAAAATCCTGCTCTACATGATACTTTGTGACAGGATCTGTAAAGACATGCTTTTAATGCTTCAGGCTATCACTACCTAAAAAAAAATGTAGTAACATTTACAGTATAACATATTTTATTCTTTTTTAGTTGCTCTTGAAAAAATAAATATGAGTCATTTTTCAAATTATTGATAAAATAATATTAGATATTTTGTATTAATTCATTTATTTTTGCATTCTTAGGAGTACCAAAATATCAGTTGAAATTAAACAATATAAATCGAAAAAATAAAACATAAATTCACCTAATTTATATATTTATTAACTGAAAGAAAAATTCCTGTAAACATATCTTACAGGAATATTGTTTTCAATAAATGTTAATTACATATCAAACATGAACACTTTGATAAGCAATGCCTCAGAAGAATGTTTGCTTGGAAAATGTTAATGATGCTGCAAAATAGGGACCCTTTTTTCAAATATGACTACAAGCAGGAGGTGACTTTCCACCTTCTGAGTTTTCTAATGTTTTCTTTATTGTTCAACATACAAAACAGAGACACAGCAAGTTAGACTAGAAAGATCCAGAAGGCAGTAGCATCATAAGGCTATAGGTGTTAACTAGTAACATGGGCAGCCAGAATTTCAGAGAGCATGCTGGAGAGAACAATTTCCTATAGAAGCTAATGTGTGAAAATATTGAGCATGAAGCTTCTGTTTGGGAACATAACAAAATATCAGTAACTTCCAGCAGTGAGTAAAAAGAGCCAGGCAAAGAGTTACCAAATAAGTATCACTCAAAATATTAAAAGCCCAAGACTTCACTTTAAGAGTTTTTCTTCTGGACTACTCATTAAATACTAGTACATGTTCCTTAATATAGGAACATAATAGAAAATACAGATTTCTTTTTTTTTTAAGATTTATTTATGTGTTTGAGAAAGAGTGCAAGTGAGGGGAGGGGCAGAGGGAGAGAGAGAAGGGATGCACACTCCCTGTTGAGTACAGAGCCCCAAGTCTGGCTCCACTCCATGACTCAGAGATTATAACTTGAGTCAAAACCAAGAGCGAAAACCAAGATGGAGCTTACTTGACAGAGTCACCCAGGCACCCCAGGAAATACAGATTTCTATCAGAAGCCACTGCATTTCATTATATGAACTGATATAAATATATTCATAGTTCTCACAAATGCTATTATTAACCATAATCCCAAATGAAATAATCTTCTAGCTTTCTTACATATGCATATCTGTATGAGCTCTGATATTTGTCTTGACCTGAGCTTATTTCTTTATAAATGTGCCCAATATATAAATAAAATGTTAAACTTAATTTTTTACAGGTATCTACATTTTATAGAGTTTCATAAGAAATGATGAAAATAAAATAGTTTTACTTACTAAAGCTTTATTACTAGTGCTTAAGTTATTCAAGCATCTGCTGTTTTGTATTAATTGTATTTTCTTACTGTAAAAATTATGGGGTAAAAATTCAATATGTGCTAACAGAGGAGAGAGATTACAGATGATTTTTAAATTAATGTTATTGCCAAATATGATTGTCCCAATCATACCCAAGTCTTTGAATAAAGTCAAGACAGTATGCATCCCAGGCTGAACCAGATCTAGTTATAAAATATGAGTGAGAAGCTAACTTTTATTGTTCAATGCTACAGAGAGTCCAGGATTGTTTGTTATCTTAGCTTAACTTTACCTATTAATAAGATTAAATCTAGTAATGTAGTCTTTGCAAAAAATTGACTGAAATACCATTTTTTTTTTGGTATCAAATTTATTGAGGAAATGAGGTAGAACATACCAGCAAACAAGAAGAAATGAGAGAGGGAGACAAACCATGAGAGACTGGACACGCAAAAACAAGTTAAGGGTTGTAGAAGGGATAGGGGTGGGCAAATGGGGTGATGGATATTAAGGAGGGCTTGTGTTGTGATGAGCACCAGGTGTTATATGAAACTAATGATCACTGAACATTACATCAAACACTGATGACACTATATGTTGGCTAACTGAACTTAATTAAAAAAAAAAAGAAATAAAACCCCAAAAATATATAAATTAAAAAAATAGAACAGTAAGTATGGAGATGATAATAATGTCAGGCAAATGGAAGTTCAAATAAAAAATAATAATAAAAATAGAAAGAATATCATATAGTACATTATATACAAATGAATATATGATATATACAATGACACGAAAATGTGTGATGAGAATGATAATAAACCACAATACAGAAGGTATTAGATAAACAAAAATAATTAGAAATTTAAGGATATCTTGATAAAATATATTTATGCAAAGTAGGAGAGCTCACCACATCTCTCTTAGACTATGTTGACTTAAAAAACAATGATAGTAATAATAATAATAATAATTAGGATAAAAAAATTGTACAAAACCTTTAAGAAAGTAATCAAGTGATACACAGAGAACTTTACAATACTTGAATTCAGTGTAAACTTAATATGAGACAAAATTTTCACATGAAAAGAGAGTTTTCTGGCTTTGATATTAAGTTTATATGGGGTTCAAATATCTTTGTTGAGTTCTGCTGGATAGAATTTTAGACACTTCCATTTTTTATTCATGTATGTGATTTATTTTTATATACTAATGTTATTTTTATGTGAAAAATTTTTGATTATATACTAAATGTACACTTACGTGTTTTCAAATGTTGTAATGTCCTGTACGTTTCTACTTGATTACTCTCTTAAAAACTTTGTACTGGGTTGAAAAGACAATATTATTAAAAAAAAAAAAGTCTCAGAAAACTTCTGTTCATTAAATTAAACTAAAATGAGGATCCCCTAAGGGTTATTATTGTTATTTTTATTTTTCTGAATTCTGTAAAATAATCTTAAATTTCACCTGAAAGACTAGCCTTTTAGAGTAGTCAAAAAAATAATACTAAAGTATAATGATGATGGGGGAATACCCCTTCAGATATGGACTCACTGTAATTAAATCATTATAATACTTGAATAAGAATATATAGGAAATTAAAGATAGAGTAGATACCATCATATCGGAGATTAATTAAATATGATAAGTTGAAGTGAATATATTATTTAATGTTTTTAGCATATCTTATTATCTATTTCCGTTTTTTAAAAAGAGAAACAGTCATAGTACTGAATAAAATTCAGATGGGATTAACCTTCAAAAAATCAATATACATATTTTCAGAATATGAATAAAGGGGTCCCTGGGTGGCTCAGTTGGTTAAGCATCTACCTTTGGCTCAGTTCATGATCCCAGGGTCCTGGAAATCAAGTCCCACATTGGGCTCCCCACTCAGCAGGAGTCTGCTTCTCCCTCTGCCTCTGCCCCACTTCCCCTGCTTGTGCTCTCTCTCTCAAATAAGTAAATAAAATCTTACAAAAAGAATATTAATAAAAACATATTTATACATTCTAGAAGTGGAGTATATATACCTAATCAATATTTTAAACTCAGGAACTCTAAAAGAAAAGGCATTTATATATGAATAGGTACCAAATATCCCATACATGAATATAATTATAAAGATTAATAAAATATTATTTAGCAGATGTTAATGAAACATATTTCTAATAGGCAAAGACATTTTCTAATAAGAAACATGGGAAGAATCACTTATACTTCATTAGAAAAATTATTAAAAATTATGGCATATGCAAGGCATGTAGAATTTGTAGACATTAAAAAGTATGACAAAAAGAGGACACCTGAGGGGCTCAGTCAGTTAAGCTCCTGCCTTCAGCTCATGATCATGAGGTCATGATCACAGGGCCTTGGGATCAAGTCCTGCATTGGGCTCCTTGCTCAGCAGGGAGCCTGCTTCTCCCTCTGTCTGCAGTTCCCCCTCCTTGTGCTTGCTCTCTGTCAAGTAAATAAATAAAATTAAAAAAAAATATGACAAGGTGTATTAGTACATGGTATGTAGGGAGTTCCATATTATGCTCTTGTGTGAGGATAAAGAAATTCAAGATGCTCAAAAGTATGCATAACGTATTATTTTTGAAAAGAAATCATAACAGAAATTTCTCTCCTATATATTTATGCCTGTATATCTATTTACAAGCATTTATGTATGTATCTACAGGTTTATATGAACATAAAAAAATTACAAAAGATATACATTACGTTGTTAGAATAGGTGAAATGTTTTGATCTTGAATGCTAACAAGGGTGGAGAGGGACAAAGAGAAAAAGGATAGTGAGAATGTGGAAATAAAAGTAAATCATTAAAAAGTAAATAACTTTTAAAGTAAGAAAACGATTATATTTATGTGTTTATATAAAATCATGTATGTATATGTCTTTATATAAAACTAATCACAATTTAGATACTGAAAAAAGAAATACAAAGAGGCTAGGCCTTAAGACATACATACATATTCACACTGATAGTCATCTGTTTAACTTTGACAAAAATCAAGGTTTGTATAGAAAATGGATGGTAATCATGCTACCAAAATCACTCCTCCACAGTCCCTTCTGGGTATTCTCTTACGGAACAGTGCCCTTGCCTGCTGAATTCAGATGGAGCCCAGAATCTTTCTCTACATAGAGCTTCGGGTAATCATTAGCAATCTACAGTTTTCATCGTTCTCAGACTTTCTGGATCAAAGCAACTCTGCCCCAACTGCCTCTGTCCTCTGAAGCAATCTGGCATGATAAGTGTCAAAAGACAAATATGGGCAAAACTTAATTTTATATCTCAAATCTACTATTTTTATAATCATTGTTAGATTTTAATAAAAATTGTATGTCTAACCTTGGGAGAAATATTCTTCTTCCCTGTACTTTGTTATTGAGGTCTTGTGCCATCACAGTCTGCCTTAAAGATATAGAAGTTAATTACTTTGCATAGAATATATGCTTATTTATGGCCATTAGCTAAGAGAAAACTGTGAATACTCAGTGGTATTCTCATATTTAAGTAAAGATCTATAGCACTTCCTCTCCCTGATCATTTTATTTATGTGACTTGTCACATCATCTTTTTCCCTCCTAATAGGCTTATCTGTCTTGTAGCCATTCTACAAAATTCAGTATGTGATCATTACAGCACTTGATTAAAAGTATAGAAACCTCCATTAATCCTACTGAGCCCTATAGAACTATGCAGTGTTCTACATCATTAGAGTTTAGGTCACAATCTCAAATTTTTATGACTCAAGGTAAACGCCAAGCTGTGAGAACCTGATGTGAGCAAGATAGTAAAAATTGAAGCAGCAATATAACAAGGAACATTAAAACCATTAATGAACAAACATAACCATAGAAACTTTTAAGAACCAGAAATAGATCTCCATAAAAAAATGAAGAACCATTACGGTTAAAGACAAAGAATTACCAATGAAGTTAGAATAATATAAGTACTAGTAAACTCCCCTTTAGAAGGATTATTTGAGATTTTTTTTTTTTAGGCCTTAATAACCTCATGACAAAAAGGAAAATTATCTCATTTAGTACTTCTGAAGGTCTGAAGGCTTTTTGTTTTCATTTGTTTAAATTTCAATATATTTCATTTTTGAATCTGAATATCTAGGTACATGTAAAATAGTTAACATAACACATTTTAATATCTGAATAAGTTGATAAATCCAAAACATAACTGCATTTTTTACTTCTGACCTGATATTTCTTCAACCATAATGCAGACAGCAGGCAAAGCAAAAAAATACCCAATTATAATCTTACAATACTAATTAAATTTTGATTTGCTAATCCTAAATTGAAACACAAATAAAACTCCTAAGTTTCAGAGAACTGAACACCTATAAAACTGGTACTTTATAAAGAAAAATGAAGAACTAATTAGTCAGCATGACTTACTGAAAAGCTGTTAATTCAAGAGATTTGTTACAAGTAAGGTGACCTGGGTAACTTTCTTTTTCTTTATTTTTTGAAATAATTATTTATTGGTCAAAAATGAGTTTTACCAAGTTGGTTAACTCTGATTCCTTTAGAAATTTTAAAACATATTCTTCTAAAAGAAAAATGGCATATACCCCGTCATTCACAATCAAAAGAAATATATTTTTTTTAATTTTGATTACCTGAACACTTAAAAACAACATTAAAACAAGTAATGATTTTTGAACTATTCATTAATATTCATACTTTCCACCTGTTTATGACTGTATTGCTAATAATTGTCTGTTACATAAACATGTCAAAAAAAGTTTGACACTATTTCTTGACTACTCCGGCTGACGATTTCAACTGACTTTTTTTAATGCAAAAAATATTAGAAGGCTTATTTACAGTATTATTTTAAAACTTTATGGAACATTTGAATTTGTTTTTAGAAGTTGAAAATCTTAAGAATCAAAGATTGTAACATTTCTTAATTCAATTGATATCAGGCCAGAAATTGAGTGTGTACTAAATTCTGCTAAGGTACATATAAATATATTTTTTATTCAGCATTAACTTTATCATAAAAAATATTGTGATTCTGATATTTTATAGTGTATATCTGTGAAAATATTTGTAAACTTTGGCCACAGAACTTCTATTTGATTGCTAGATATCACAGTTTAGATAGATTTTAAATATATGTATTTAAAGTTAGTTTCAAGAATAGATATTTTTTCATTATCAAGAATATTGTTTATATCATGATGCTGTGCTGCACTGAAGCTGGTATTCATATTATAATTACAAGCATAAATAATTCATCTTCATTTTTTTAAATTTAGAATTTACTACAATAACCATTTGATCTATTAAGGAAGTTATGCCAATGTTTCTTCAGAAGATTTGTGTCTTATGATTACCATGTTGTCAGTAAAACTAGTATGCCCACAGATTGGATGTCAAATGAATAGTTTGTTCAAGTCACACAACCAACTCTCTCATTTAAAAGAGCAGACATTCAATACTCACATTTCCACTGACGTACAATTTATACAAATTAAAAAAAAAAACACATGATTTTCTCAGCTCTCAGCTATGAAAATATTTCATTTTAAATTTTAAAAGATTCTTAGGAAATGATAAAAATAAATTGCTATGAAGTTATGTGATTATAAGAAATTATAAGAAATTATGTTTATTACCATAACAAGAGGATTCAGACCAGTCTATACAATGTAGGCTAAGACAAGTCAGCTTCTATTTCCTACACACGTTTTCTATTTACTGAGCTTGTAATCTCACATATTGCCCTCCAACTTTTGTATCTGCTGACCCTGTTTTGTATATAATATGCATTGTCTGGTGACATGCGCTCTAAGACATAATGGTTGATAGACCATGTGGCCATCACACAGAGAAACATTAAATACTTCCTGGAAAGGGAGGTGTTCATTATGTCACATCTCAAAGAATAGAAATAACTATATGCTGAAGTGAAAACGCTGTTCATAGACGTCATCTCATTCACTTCTAAAAAAGATTATATATAGAATATTCATTTCTAAAGAAGCCAAAGTGGAATCTTAACAAGCCTACCCTGGCTTTATTCACACAAGTAAAAATAACAACAACAGAGAGAATATGAAAAATCTAGGGCCAAATATAAAACAAATGGAAATTAAGGGCAACATATGTAAAACATAATTTTCCCAGACTACTAAGAACATGTAATCATTCTAATTATAAGCAATATGCTGACATGCACACAAAACAAAAGTATATTTTCCAACTCTCAGAAGTATATAATCTAATTTTGGAAACAGCACACTATCTCTACAAAATCACTAAAAAACACACAAAACACATAGCGAACAATTAGAATTAAGAATGCAATTAATAACAAACAACTAAAAGAATGTAACAGAGTACAAATCAACTGTGTTAGAAAGTTTAATATATTAAAATTACCTTTAAAACTATCTCATAGTTAATGAAAATTTGACAGCTCAATGTGCGAGAAGTACATATAATGTCATGCATATTATTGGTGATATTTTTACAATTTCACTTGTATTTCTAGACACAAAAAAACAGTGTCCTCATTAATGTATTGTCAGTGTTACTGACAAGACAGAGTGGGTATCTAAGCTGCAGCCAGAAAATCAATATCACTTTTATATAGAAACCTAAGTGAGAAAAAAGGTGTCTTTAAAATAAAGTGAAACCAAATGTAAAACCAGAATTTGATTGTCATCTAAATATTTTCCCTTCTTTTTGAGCATGAAAGAATTGAACAGGCTTTCTGAGGAGAGAAACTTACACATTTCAGTGATTATCAATCCTTCTTCCCTTTAAAGGAATTTTAAGTTCAAAAATTGAAAACCTGGTTTAAAGAAAAACCCTATCTATGCATCATTTTTTTTTTCACTTTTTCTTCCAATCAGATTTCCTAGATATAATAAGGAGAATACATTCATTTTCATAAAATATAACTATTGGGTCCTTGAGATCAAATCTTGAATGCACAATAAATATAGGTGTTTACAATTTTATTGGGAATGATATTTTCTATATTGAAACTTAATGAATAAAGGAATTCTTATTTCACAATTACACATTGGCAATCTTATCCAATGAAGTAATTTAATTGGAAAATATATGTTGAGATTATACACTTTTAAAGGAATCACACTCTGAGTAATACTAAAGCTATATGATTCTCAATAAGATACTTAATGGGGAATAAAGATTCATACACAAGGAACAGTTAAGAAAAATATAATGAAAATATTTTATAGAGAATGGATGCGTTGAGAAAGACAAATAAGAATAAGATAATAATATTAATTTATTTTTAGTCATTAATTATAGTTTACTTAACCTGCTTATAACTTCTGGAAATCTTGCTATTTGGGGGAGAAAAGACATGTTTTAAATCACATCCATATAACTCAATTGTCTTCATTTCAAAGCTCTTTGAAAAAGATATAATCTTCTTCTTTTTTTTTTTAAGTTTTTATTCCTTTATTTATTTGACAGAAATCACAAGTAGGCAGAGAGATGCAGGCAGAGAGAGGAGGGAAGCAGGTTCCCCACTGAGCAGGGAGCCCCATGCGGGGCTCAATCCCAGGACCCTGAGATCATGACCCGAGCCGAAGGCAGAGGCTTAACCCACTGAGGCACCCATGTGCCCTGATATAATCTTGTTATTACAAGATAACATCAGTTTTGATGTCAACTAGACTCCATATCTCCTCCCACATATATTTTAAGTTAAATTCTCTAGGAAACCATAATATGCTACATAAAACAAAATATATGGTAATATATTATGGCCCCTATAATCTGATGGCAGATCTTAAATAATTGCATGAATCCTGAAGTAATACTTAATTTAAAAAATATATAAATTATTGAGAAAATAAATTATGACAATTTAAAGATAACTTTAATAGTTTAATCATTTTAATATTCTCAGACTATTTTATTTGATTTTGCACAATGAAAATGAAAACTTCAATGATTAATTTGACCTGGTCTTTATGTTGTGAAGTAAAGGTGTTGTCACAACTCAATTTTAACTCTATATTATGAAAAAATAAAAATAGTACAAAAGATAATAGTTTTTGGAAACTCGTGTACCCATCACCAAATTTTAGAGTAATGATCTCATGGATAATTATACTTCATCTTCATTCTTACACATTCTTTCTTTTGCGTTATTTTGAAGCTTATTCTAGACACTATATTATTTTATTCATAAATAATTTAATATATATCCCTAAAATACAATGGTTCATGTAAAGCATAAATATATGAAATGAAACCCCTTCATATCATCAAATATATATCAGTTCCAAATTTCCCTGATTGATCCTAATTTCCATTTCTGTTTAGCTTCTTGAATTATGATCCAAGCAAAATTTACAAATTGCACACTTAAATCACTTAATCTCCTCTACTGCTTTTATTACTCTTTTCAACTTAACTGTTGCAGAAACCAGGTTGTTTGTGCTATAATTCTCATAATCTGGATTTTACTGATGACAACATATAACATTTCCCTTGATTTCCTATACTTAGAAAGATTGACTAGTTGTATCTAGAGACTTGATCAGATAAGATTGAATTTATCAGTACTACTATAGATGTTGTTGAGTAATATCTAATTATCTCCATGTATGATGTTAATCACTATTTATGATCATTCCATATGTGCATTATTTCCTCAGGGATTTGCAAGTTCTGGATTTTTTTTCTCATTAGCCTAGATACTTCTATAAGAAACTTCCCCTCCTTTTATTATTTCGTTATGCTGTGGTACAGTTTAAAAAAAGAGAGAGAGAGGGGAGAGAGAGAAAAATCCTGAATGTTTCCTGTTGAATATTCAACCAGTATTCAACCAAGGTGAACTGGTTCTTTGACACCCTCCAAATGTGTTCCAAAGATGTTTTAAAAATATTATTATTATTAACAATATGTTTATTTTAACATATTTGATGTGTGTTGATCCATTAAGGTTATTCTTGATGATCATCAAATATCTCTTCAAGTTCACTCCTGGATCATTTTGATATGACATGAGCAATCATTGATAGATTTCTTGCTTTTGCATAAGAAAGAATATTCCAATCCCATTTTGTACCAAACCAAGAACAGGCCATTTCTTCTGGCTCCTTTTAGGGGGAGTTTGTTTAGAAACTGTGATTAGGATACCAGAATTACTCATTGTTACTAGGTTATTCATTTTTCTACATTGTGTTTTAATAGAGAGAAGTAGAAAATAAACACTAATAAGATATTCCAGCAATCATATCTTTGTAATTTACCCAAATGAACTAAAAATTTGTGTTCACACAAACCTGCATGTAAATTTTTATAAGAGCTTTATTAATAATCACCAAAACATAGAAGCAGCTAAGTTGTTCTTCAACATGTTAATGGAAAAACAAACTATAGTATATCCATACAACAAAATATTATTCAGTGATCAAAGAAATGAGCTATCAAGGCATGGGAAGACACAGAGGAACTCTAAATGCATATCATTAAGTGAAAGAAGCCAATCTGTAAAAGGTACATACTGTATAATTCCAAGCGTATAACATTCTGGAAAGGCAAAGCAATGGAGAAAGGAAAAAGATTAGGGGTTGTCAGTGATTTAAGGGGAAAGAGGGATGAATAGATGAAGAACAGTGGATTTTTATATTTGTAAAACTAGTCTGTATTTTACTCTAATGGTAGCTACATGCCATTATACATTTTCCAAAATCATAAACTGTGAAACACAAAGAGTGAACCTTACTATAAACTATCAAGGCAAAATGTTGGGATCTCTTGTGGGGTGGACAGCAGGCATATGGGAACTCTCTGTATTGTCTGCTGAATTTTTCTGTAATCCTGAAACTCAAAATAGTGTACTAATTTAAAATATGTGACTATATATACATATATACATATATATTCATATACACACATATACACACACACACATATATTTGATTTTTGTATGTTATGTGAAAATATTTGAGTTAGGGGGCTGCCATTACCTCAGGATACTTGGAAGTCCTGCTTTTTAATATAAATGGAAACTGTATTGGGGTCATGAATATTGGTCCTCATCAATAAAATGGTCAAATGTAAAGGATGAGATTAACTATTAAGAAATTTTAAGGCAAAATGTTAGATCAAGTCTACAGGATGGCATAGTTCTATTTCTGTTTTAAAAATAAATCTTAAAGACCTTACTATTTCACAAACTAAAGACCTCATAAGTCGAGGCCCATAAAAAATAAATAAATATTTCATCATTTAAATCACTATTCTGTTTTAAAATTGCAATTAAAGCTATGTCTTTGGATTTCAGTTCTAATAAAACTTATCAAAATATCTTAATAGCACTTTATTGAAATTCTATCTATCATCAGTCCATGTGTAAAACCTTAACTGTTAGGGTCCGTAATCAAAGGAGCGAGACTGATACAAAGCGAAGGTCAAGCAAAGCTTTATTTCGCGCCAAGCATCTAGAATCAAACTGACCAGTCAGGGCCATCTCTTGCAAAGAGATGACCCTTCCCAGCCTCACTGACTAACTTTTATAGAGGTAGTTTAGCCGGGCTATACACAGGTGGCCCATGAGATTGCAATACACAGAGAAAACTGCACAGTCTTTCTAGGTCTGCCACACACAGAAAAAACTGCTAGGTAACACACAAGTGGCCAATTGAATTTCAATTTACCCTAGTAGATATATGCATGCCCCACTGATTGGATGTCTTCACCTGGCCTGACCCACCCTTGTATCTAGGCTTTGCAAGTAACTTTCTCTGGGAGGGGCGGGGTCAATCTAAGTTCACTACATAAACACAAAATGACTCCCTCTGGCCAACCAGGCCCTTATATTAACATCAGTTCTGCTGTATCACTAATGGAATATAGTCTCTAGACTCAGATGTCATTGTTCTCCAACAGTTCTTCTTACTGATCATGAAGATAAGGGGAGCAGTGGTTCTGAAGACTGCTACTGATTACAACTATCTGGGGACTTAAAGAAATATACTTTCTGTATCCCATCGTCACTGATACTGACTTTTTCATTCAAGGGAAGTCCAAGTCCAGCAGTAGGAATCAGTATATATAAAGATACATCAGTAGAAATCACTTGAAGCACATGCAAATAGGAATAAAGGTTTAAAATATATATAATAAAAGAAATAAACAGAGAATATAGCATATAAGTGTTGTGAGAGTAGCTCATATGGTGTAACATACACATAATTAGAATTAATAAGAAGATTCTATATAGAGAAATATAATAAATATTTGAATCTGTAAATAACAAATGAGAATTTCTCAGAACTGAAGACAGACACTAAATCACAAATCCAAGAAGTTCAGAAAATAGCGGAGTATAAGTATTAGAGTAAGTTAAGAAAACAATCACATCCTATTATACTGCTGAAACCAAAACCAAATACAAAAAGAAAATCTACCAGAAAATTAATCAAAATAAACAAAACACTGTACCTATCATGGAAAAAAGACAAAATTATCAGAAACCATGTGAACAAGAAAACATTGGATAACATCTTAAAAGCCTTGAAGTGGAAGGGGGGTTAACACAAAATTCTATATCATATAGCAATATTCTTTTAATAAAATAATATCTGCTCAGGAGAACAAAAACTCAGGGTCTACACAAGAGGATTCTATACAATAATGAATATAAGCCTAATTCCATTATGTGTAAAAACATGGGTCAGTGGCATAGATACTGAGTGATAGAATCCAACAGAAAATAATACTACTTTGATTCCTTTCATAGAAAGTAAAAAAAAAAAAAAAAAAAGCCAATCTATGTGTTAAAAGTCACAATAGAAGAGAAGCTTGATGGCTGACAGAGTGAATGAGGTAGGTTCCTAGGGTACTAGTCACATTATATTTCTTGAAGTGCCTTAATTACTCATCAAATGCATACATGTCCCATACTCTGATTTAATACAGTAAACACGGTATTTTTAATATTTGTATATTTTTAATAAAATTTTCAACATATTTTTTCAGTTTCTGTAATCAGCATTACTTTTTTGTATACCATGACTTTCCTTGCAAAACATGTGCAGGTATGTGCATGCATGTTTTGAAGTATATACTTCTATCAATATATCATATGGGTTTTTTCAATTGTAAAGTGTTTGGCTATTGGGCATATCAGGAAAAAGTGCTTTATTGTTCTTGAATGGATATTCCTCTGTACATAAAATAGAATGTTGACTGTCATTTCTTTTTTTCACTGATAATTCGAAGTCCTTATGATGTTCATGTCTGTCTCCTGCAGTTACTAATGAACAATATAATGATAATTGGATTTTCATTCTTTTGAAGGTTACCTGTCTTTTCAATCTGGTAGCTTTTAAATTACTTTGTACTCTTATTTTTGATGTGTTGCAGTTATATTTTAATTTGTTCTGAAATGGAAATAGATATCTTGAAAAAAAATCCTAACTTACTTTCTAGGAAACTTGATTAATTTCTCATTAATTCAGCTTTTGAAACTAGTATTTATTTCATATTGCTGTATTTTAAAATTTTACTTTGTATATATTTAAATATTTCAGATGAGTTTTTAATATCCACATTTTTCTTTATTTCAAAATTCTCAGTATTTATAATTATTAGATGTTTATATTTTTTTAAATCACATCTGTCTGTTTATATGAATTTTTATTGGCAGACTCATTTTCCATAGACTGTTTGGAGAATTTATTTATTGTCCTCTCCTTTTAAAAACTCTTTTTTGATGACTGCATTTGTTCATACACACAAACATCCCTGCTGTGTGTGTGGAGAGAGGGTTGTTTTGCCTCATTCATCAAGCACAAGACCAAGAATTAGGTGAAATTTGGAGCGTCCATCTCAAGAATATATTTGGGATAATACAGAATCAGACATATCATTAGCAATTGGTTTGACTGAGTTGCTCATCATTATTTAGAATGTGTATATATTCTTCCAACTCATTGGGTAGTCAGTTTTTATAAAATACACCTTTGGGCAGAAACGCTGGCTGTTTTTCTCCTCCTTCTTTCTTTGAAAGGAAAGCCCAGCCCCTCCTGGTTCCAGTTGTCAGACTGGTGCCCCCATGTTGAGTTTAAAAGTTTAATTCCTATGACTGTTGAAGTCAAACTGATGCTACAATTTTCTGTTCTCATACCGATAACACTGAAGTGGCTTCAACTTGCTTATAATTTGGTGTTTTAGTTTAGTAGTCTTGAGCATAGATTTTTTTTTAATTGTCAGTGTAATTCATATACATCATTTCATACAATGAAACACATTATATGTATACACTGATCTTCCAATCTCTACTATTCCAAGCCTCTGGCCAATCCACACTACTGTTTTCCACTGCTCCTAAATCTGAACATATTCTCAGTTAGGTGTTTCTATTTCCAAACAAGTTGGAAAACTAGATGCATTGCCCAAAGCTCTGCTAAGTGTGAGGATTTCTCCTATTCCATGCCTTTTAGAAATACCCCAGTATTTGGAAGTATCAAGTCAATTCATCATAGAAGAGTCTTGCCTTATTGTTCATTCTTAGCTTATCAAAAGAGATATCTTTTGTGATCAAAAGTGAAGTTGAGGGAGAAGTGACAATGGAGCTGATAGACCTAGCAACATAGGCATCCCTGTACCTGCTTGTGTGTTAATTTGGAAGTACAGTTTCCAGATTACGATAGATTACTCCTGGATGTACCTCTGATCATGACTTGGTGAGTCAGATTGAAATCAACACTTAATGGACAGTTCGGATTGCATGATCACTTACTATTTTGAAGTCAAATGCTTCATTTCTACTAAGACCCAATGGTACCAACAGAACTATTTGCCAAGTGGTAAGTAATTCACTATTGTAGAAATCAAAGACTTGCTCCAGTTTTCTAATGAGCCTACATTTTTATTGTTCTTGGGAGCCTGGCATAAATTTCTCATAATATTCTGTACTATCAAGATACTATTAACCTATTACAACTGTAGGAAATATGGTTCAAGTAGCAGATCTGCTTACTCACAAGGAGGGGAATAGTGTATTAGCTAGCAAAGCAGATACTCGTATTCTTTCTAAGTAAAAGAAGGACACCAGGCTTCAACATAAGGAAAGGGACATTTTTTTATGCCAAGGAATATTTTAAGAAAATCTGAAGTTTCAAAGCCTTTGAATTTCTTATATGTCTGGATTCTACTCTTGCCCAGTCAGAGCTGTGGCCTTGGTATAGCAGAATTACTAAATTTGGAATTAAACCTTACATGAAATTCATCTACCCCTGATTAATTTTAGTCCCTGGTCCTGGGCTCTTCAGCTTTTTGTGCCCTGTGCTCCAGATGAAAGTCGCTTTATATGTTACAGAGGAAATCTCTGGTTTTCTCATTTAGCCTCAAGTGGCTGATTAATCGCTGTCTGCCTTTATTGTCTTTCTTGAACCCATCGATTGCTTCCAGTAAGGACCATACAATCCCAGAGTCCTTTCTAATTAATTTCTGACCAGAAAACATACTTGGTATAATTTCACATATTTAACTAAATATTAGAATATCCGAAGTAAAGTAATCAACAAGTATGCTTTCAGCAATCTGGACACTGCAGAATAAAAGATGGTTGAATCTGAAACCAAGGTAATAGAAACTGTATCAGCTGACGCACAGAGAAAAAGAACGCAGGAGAAAAAAGTGCACAAAACGACAGTAACTTGAAGAACAATTATAAGAAGTTTCATAAATGTTGATAATGAATTAGAAAGGGAGAAGCAAGAGTAATGAATGCAGAAAGAAATCCTTGTTGAAACTAAAAAGAATCATATTTCAAATTAAAAGAAACATATAAAGCTACAGATTCAAGAACCACAGCTGAAGCCAAGCAGGAAAGGACAAAAGAAAACATACCTAGAGAATCAGCATCAAATCCCTCATGACCAAAAATAAAATTCCAAATATGAGATGACAATGAGCAGCACCCATTTAGTATACTAAAATTGGATTTTTCTTAATAGTGCCACCTCTTCTTTTTAAACTTTATAGTATTTTTTTTAAAGATTTCATTATTTATTTTAGAGAGCAAGAAGGTGAGGGATAGAGGGAGAGGGAGAGAGAGAATCTCAAATAGGCTCTATGCTGAGTGCAGAGCCTGATGTAAGGTTTTATCTCATGACCCTGAGATCATGACCTGAGCAGAAACCAAGAGCTGGACAGTTAACCAACTGAGCCACCCAGGCGCCCCCATAGTAATTCTAATTACAGAACATACACTGATACCAAAACTGTAACATATTTATAAGTCTTTGAGTACTAATTCCAATGTATGTGTCAAATCTAGGTCTGTTTATACTGACATGCATTTATTCCCCATATAAATCACATTTTCCTGCTTTTCATATGCCTGATGGTTTTTGTTTGTTTGTTTCTTTTTCTTTTTATCCTGTCAAGGCTTAGTTTTACAATTCACAAGCATGGGATTGATTCTATAATTAGTGAAGTTCTACTTCTAAGAGTTAACCCTACTGTAGTTTTTTTTTTTTTTGACCCTACTGTAGTTTTAACTGAGTTTGATGTTCTGTTAAGTCCAAATAGTCAGAAAACTGTAATCTAAAAAGTTGCTATTCAATACATAGTTTAGTTTAAGGGCAAATGCTCAAGAAATACCTAGCCATATTTCTTTGACTTTAGCTTTCTTATTGTAATTAAGTTTAACTTTAAAGATATCTTATTCAATGTTTTCTAAGTCTGAATTTTAAAATAGTGTAATTGCCCTTAATTGCACTATTCTATCTAGGTGAATAGAGATGATCTTCTGAAAGCCCAAATTATAATTGGTAGAACACAACAATATATTTTTTTCTAGTTATCCTAAATGTGAACCACATTTCTACATAAGAATAATGTGGTATATGTTCTGTAATGTAAATTCAAACACTCAGGTGTTGTGATAGACTTAAAAATGGTCCTGTAAAAAATTTTAGTTTCTAATCCTTAGATTTGTAATTGTTACCTGGTATGGCAAAGATATTGCAGATGTGATTAAGTTAGGTCTTAAGACAGCAAAATTCTCTTTGATTATTTGTGCTCTAAATGCCATCAGAAATGTCCTCTTAAGAGAGAGGCAGAGGGAAATTTGACACAGACAGAATAGGAAGAGGCAATATGAACATGGAAACAGAGATTGGAGTGATGGAGCCACAAGTCAAGGATTGCCAGCAGCCAGCAGAATTTGGAAGAGGCAAGAATCATATATTCTCTGGAGCCTCTGGAGGGAGCATAGCTCTGCTTACAGGTTGATTTTGGCCCAGTGATACTGATTTCAGACTTCTGACCTTCAGAACTCTGAAAGAATAAATTTCTGTTGTTTATAAGTCAGGAAACTCATATTAGTTTGCTAGAGCAGTGACAAAAAGTCAGTACAGATTCTTTCATTTTGCATTTGATTCAACATTTGGTTTCCCAAAGAAATATCGGTATACTGGTAGTGGTGTCAACCTCAAAAGGAACTCTAATTTTCAAGAACTGCAGACAGAGAATGACAGCAAAGGTGTATAAAGATTGTTCATACCAGTATTTACATCTCCCTAGGATTCATTCTTAGTAAGGTTTTACATATGTTTTTGATTCACTACATTTTTACATATGATACATTTGATATGTTTTGTTTTGATTTACGTTTTACATATGTTTTGATTCACTATATTTTTCTAACTGTATCCCAACCTGTTTGCCCCCTAACATTTCTATTAACTTTGTGAACTCCCCAAATTATTTAATTAAAATTTCTATTGTTTCATTAGCCACTATCAATTTTTGTTGGCAGGAAGAGAGACCTACTCACCTCATGGTCACCCAAGACAAGCCTCTTTTGTAAGTTCCCTTGCTTATTAAACTTGTCACCAATGTAGAGTGTCCTGCCTCTTTCTTTGGTCTCTTCTTGCTCTTGTCATAAGATTATAACTGAGAAGTTTTCAAGGAGATTGCAAACTAATAGTGGGAGAAGTAAAGAAAACACAACATTCCAGAACTATGAGGCTGATGCAAAACAAAGAACAGGTGAAGCACAAGGAATTTTTTAGGCTGGTGAAGTTGTCCTGTGGGATATGATATGGTGGATGAATGACACAGCATTTGCAAAACAGATGGAAATTTATCAGTTAAAGAGTGATCCCTAAGGCTCCCAATTTTAAAAACCCTTTAGAAAGTTGGGGAATCCCAGGGTGAAAGCAAACTGTAACAACTGAATCTAACTTAATTACAATGTATGAAATAACCTCACTAAAGGGTTTGGAGGCTACATGTGTGGACTTAAGTACCTTTGACAATGAATGGTGATCATAGAACTAAAGCAGAAGAATTACCTTGAGCATTATACTCTTGTTGATAATTTTCCCCCCATGAAGTTAGAGGTTAATAATTTTTTTAAGATTTTATTTAATCACAGTTAACATCAATAGTGATAAGTTATGTTGATGGTGTGTACTTTTGATATGATATGAGGAGAATTGCACTTTGCCTCTGTGATCCTCCTCCCCCAAATCCATAACTCTTACTCTAATCGTAAAAAAATCAGACAAATTCCAATAGAGGGGCATCCAACAAAATACCTGGCCAGTAGTCCTCAAAACATTAAACATTATCAATAAAAGAGAAAGTCTGGGTAACTGTCACAGCCAAGAGAGGACTCAGGAAAAATGACAGTTGAATGTAATATCATATTCTGGTAGGGATCTTAGAACAGAAAAATGAAATTACATAAAAAATGAAGAATTCTGAATAAACTATGGATTTTAGTCAATGATAATATATCAACATTAGTTCATTAATTGTGATAAGTGTACCATTCTAATGTAAGATGTTAATAAAAGGGGAAACTGGTTGCAGGGTAGATGAGAGCTCTTATTACTGTTTTTAAGATTTTTCTGTAACACTAAAACTATTCTTAAATGGAAAATTTACCTAAAATTAAAACTAAGTATATAGTTTAAAGTATATAGAAAAAAATACAATGATCCCAGGACATTTTTTTTTCATGTAGGTTATTTTAGAAAAACAAAAATGACTAAAGCATCAAGGATTTGAATAGGAAGAATAAACAAACACTGAAGGCTGAAAGATACAGGTGAAATACTTATTTCACTTGAAATAAGAGAAAATCATTATATATGGGTGAATCCCTGATACTTCCTTTTTTTTTTTCCCCCTGATACTTCTGTTGTCAAGAGTTGGTACAGCAGGAGGAAAAACATTAATTATCTTGTACTTTATATCATTTGTTCTAATTGTTCTTTCAAATAAATTGTGAGTGACACCTGTAGGTACACAGAGGGTTCTCAGAGTAGGCTTTCTATTCCAATGCACCTCTATTTGTAATTAGAAGAATTTAATAATTATGAGAATCACCTAGAACTTTAATCTTTAGACTATAAACAGAAAATTAAAGTACATCCTCACCTACCACTCTTAAAAAGCTATTCAGAAAAACAAAGTACTTGGTATGTGTGAAAATTGTGGTTTATAAAATGAATCTGAATATTATTGACAAAATAGCTACTCAAAGAACTTTAAAGTTCTCTAAAAAGGGCTAAAACCTGTGAACAAAGTTTCCAAAAAGACAGAGTATCTAGGGGAAGGGAGGGAAAAATGAAACAAGATGAAAACCAGAGAGGGAGATGAACCATAAGAGACTCTTGATCTCAGGAAACAAACTAAGGGTTGCTAGAGTGGACAGGGGTGGGAGGGATGGGGTGGCTGAGTGATGGCCACTGGGGAGGGTATGGCTATGGTGAGTGCTGTGAATTGTGTAAGATTGATGAATCTCAGACCTGTACCCCTGAAACAAATAATACATTATGTATTAATAAAAATAAATTAATTGTAAATTAATTGTAAAAATTAGTCATTTTTGATTAAATAAATATGAATTAAAATAAAACAATCTCTCTTTTATAACTCATAATGTTAATAAATATTTCAGAACTAGGCAAATAAGTAAAAACTATATAAAGAAAAGTGCATATTCATGTGTTGATTTTGCTAATATAAATTGCCAGAGGCTTTTTGGAAATTAATTTTAAAAATTCATTGCCAGGACTTTAATATATTTTCTTAGTCAGAGACTAGACAATAAAACAGGAATTGTATTAGTTATTTAAAATAACAGATTTATAAGAGGGAATTGTTTACAGAAGCAAGAAGTCTAAAAAGTAAAAGCAATAAACAATCAGCCATAGAACATGAGTGTTGGAGGCATTATCATCCTAAGGACAAGGAAAAAAAAAAAGGGAGGTTGGTTTTCCAGAAATCAGGAGATTGAACAAGAATTCTTTGCAATTATAATTCAGATATTTGAGGAATATCTCCCTTCCAAAACCCTCAGTTTGTTAATCAGAGTCCACAGTCTCTCATGGTTTGTCTTCTCCTACAATTTCCCCCAATTCACTTTTCCTTTCCTTCTCCCAATGTTCTCTATATTATTCCTTATGCTCCGCAAGTAAGTGAAACCATATGAAAATTGACTTTCTCTGCTTGACTTATTTCACTCAGCATAATCTTCTCCAGTCCTGTCCATGTTGAATAAAAGTTGGGTATTCAAACCTTTAAAAAAAAAAAAAAAAGTTGGGTATTCATCCTTTCTCATGGAGGTATAATATTCCATTGTATATATGAGCCATATCTTCTTTATCCATTCATCTGTTGAAGGACATCTTGGCTCTTTGCACATTTTGGCAATTGTGGCCATTGGTGCTATGAACTTTGGGGTACAGGTGGCCTTTCTTTTCACTAAATCTGTATCTTTGGGATAAATGCCCAGTAGTTCAATTGCAGGGTCAAAGGGTAGCTCTATTTTTAATTTTTTGAGGGATCTCCACACTGTTTTCCAAAGAGGATTCACCAATTTGCATTCCCACCAACAGTGTAAGAGCGTTCCCCTTTCTCCACATCCTCTCTAACACTTGTTGTCTACTGTCTTGTTGATTTTGACCATTCTAACTGGTGTAAGGTGGTATCTCCATGTGGTTTTGATTTGAATTTCCCTGATGGCTAAGGGTGATGACATATTTTCATGTGTCTGTTAGCCATTTGTATGTCTTCTTTGGAGAAGTGTCTGTTCATGTCTACTGCCCATTTTTGATGTAATTATCTGTTTTTTGGGTATTGAGTTTGAGGAGTTCTTTATAGATCCTGGATATCAGCCCTTTGTCAGTATGTCATTTGTGAATATCTTCTCTCATTTCATGAGTTGACTCTTTGCTTTGTTGACTATTTCCTTTGTTATGCAGAAGCTTTTGATCTTAACAAAGTCCCAAATGTTCATTTTCACTTTTG
The DNA here is from genome assembly GCF_963455335.1 of Martes martes. Classification (NCBI taxonomy): domain Eukaryota; kingdom Metazoa; phylum Chordata; class Mammalia; order Carnivora; family Mustelidae; genus Martes; species Martes martes. The sequence goes on along the minus strand of NC_137889.1, from coordinate 78,389,328 downwards.
TTTTCTTTTCCTTTGGAGACATGTCTTGAAAGAAGTTGCTGTTGCCAATGTTGAAGAAGTTACTGCCTATGTTCTCCTCTAGGATTTTGATAGATTGCTGCCTCACATTGAGGTCTTTCATCCATTGCAAGTCTATCTTTGTGTATGGTGTAAGAGAATGGTCAGGTTTCATTCTTCTAGGCATAGCTCTCCAAATTTCTCAGCACCTTTTGTGTGTGTGTGTGTGTGTGTGTGTGTGTGTGTGTGTGTGTGTGTGGAGACTCTCTTTTTCCACTGGCTATTTTTTCCTGCTTTGTTGAAGATTATTTGACCATAGGTTGAGGGTCATATCTGCACTCTCTACTCTGGCCAATTGGTCTATGTGTCTGGTTCTGTGCCAATACCCTGCTTTCTTAGTGATCTACTACAACTTTGTAGTAAAGCTTGAGATCACGTAACATGATGCCCTCAGCTTTGTTTTTCTTTTTCAACATTTACTTAGTGATCCAGGGTCTTTTCTGGTTCCATACAAATTTTAAGGTTGTTTGCTCCAACACTTTGAAAAATGTTTGTGGAATTTTGATCAGGTTGGCATTGAAAGTATAGATTGCTCTGGGAAGTATAGACATTTTAACAATGTTTATTCCAATCCATGATCACGGAATGCTTTTCCATCTTTTTGTGTCTTCTTCAATTTTTTTTTTTTTTTTAATTCATGAGTGTTCTGTAGTTCCTTGAGTACAGATCCTTTACCTCTTTAGTTAGGTTTATTCCAAGGTATATTATGGCTTTTGGTGCTATAATAAATGGAATCTATTCTCTCATTTCCCTTTCTATATTTTCATTGTTAGTGTAGAAGAAAGTAACTGATTTATATGCATTGATTTTGTATCCTGCCACATTAATGAATTGCTATATGAGTTCTAGTAGTTTGGGGGTGGAGTCTTTTGGGTTTTCCATATAAAGTATCATGTAATCTGTGAAGAGAGAGAGCTTGACTTCTTCTTTGTTAATTTAAATACCATTTATTTATTTTTATTTTCTGATTGCTGTCGCTAGGACTTCTAGTACTATGCTGAACAACAGTGGTGAGAGTGGGCATCCTGTCATGTTCCTGATCTTAAAGGGAAGGCTGTCAGTTTTTCCTCACTGAGAATTATATTTGTTGTGGGTTTTTCATAGATAGATTTTATGAAGTTGAGGAATGTTCCCTTTATCCCTATACTTGAAAGAGTTTTAATCAAGAATGGATGTCATATTTTGTCAAATGCTTTTTCTCCATCAATTGAGAGAATCATGTGGTTCTTCTCTCTTCTCTTATTGATTTGTTCTATTACATTAGTTGATTTGCAGATGTTAAACCACCCTTGCATCCCAGGGATAAATCCCACCTGGTCATGGTGGATAATCTTTTTAATGTACTGTTGGATCCTATTAGTTAGAATCTTGTTGAGATTCTTGGCCTCTGTATTCATCGGGGATATTGCTCTGAAATTCTCCTTTTTGATGGTGCCTTTGCCTGGTTTGGGATCAGGGTAATGTTGGCTTCATAGAAAGAGTCTGGAAGTTTCCCTTCTGTTTCTGTTTTTTTAAACAGCTCCAGAATAATAGGTATTATTTCATCTTTGAATGTTTGGTAGAATTCCCCAGGAAATCTGTCAGGTCCTACAGTATTGCTTTGTGAGATGTTTTTGATCACTGCTTCAATCTTGTTACTAGATATTGGTCTATTCAGGTTGTATATTTAGGAAGGGGTATTTCTAAAGGGACTCAATGGAGCTGCTTTAGGGATTGCCAATAGAATCTGGCTCAACCTGCTGGTGCTGGGGTGAACTTCCAACTGAGCTAGGTAATACTGGCAAGATAAAGGCAAAGCTGTCATTCTCCTGTCTTCCTATCTTCCATTATCCCTCTAGTGTCTCCTATTGGAAAAATGCAGAGACTTAAACTGACAGAGATGTATGAGTAACACAGTTTGCTGAGTTCCAGCTTTTACATCACAGAGTACAAGAGGTAGACTTGGAGTTGATACAGCATAATTGTAGATAAATTCATATCTAAAAGTTTATTATTAATGGTTATAAACAGAGATGTAAAATGCACCTTTATGTCTTATAATTATAATGGAAATGACACAAATGTTAATCTTCTATAATATTCATACATAAACATAACATAAAAACACAAGAATAACATAAAACTATGTCTCCATACATTCAGGATTTTTTCATAGTTCTCTGCTATTTCTTTCATGCCATGGCCATTTCTTCCATAGAGCTTTCAGAGTCGATCATTTTGAAGGGAACCAGAAGTTGTGCTCAATCTCTTGGAAATAAGAAATTTCAAATAACATAAGAACATATATTATTTAGACTATAAAACATATAATATTTGGAAAAGTCAAATATGACTGGAGGACAGAACATCTGAAAGATAAAAGAGCACAAACTGACCTAGCAATAAAGATTTACTTACTCTTAGTTTTAACACTTGATTATGAGACAGATATGTATAAAAACATAAATGTATTTTGAATATTTGTAGGGCTGTGGAAGAAATAGGTGATTCTGGTTTGTGAACCAATTAACCAGAGGTGAAGGTATATCACAAGAGTAGAAAAACATAAACAGAAGGGAGGGAAAAACAAGTTAATAACACAATCTCTGGGTGCTCTTACATCAAGAAGGAGAATGTGATGCCAAAATAATATATTCATGAAATACAAAAATGTGAGGACATTAAAAAAATTGTTGCTATGTTGTTGCAGTTGAAACTCAGAGGAAGAACTAATGATATATATTTTTATTATTATACATATTACATTTAAGTTAATAATATCTTTAATTACTTCAACAGATTTAATTAACATGGAAATGCAAGTATAATAACAAATTATTATGATCAAATTGAAAAAAAAATCTATTGAATAGCTAACCATGTAGGCATACTTATTTAAAACTGTAATACATTTCAGTACATAATAAAGGTCTCAAGGAAATGTTATTCAATAATAATACAGAGTGCTATTTCAAGACCTTAAAATGTACTCAATTTGAAAGTATGGATAACAACATTCACTGTGAACTGCTCTTAGATTTTACTAATTAGCAAGTATTTTGACAGGTATTATGCTACCAAGTGTTTTGGGACACCCTTTGCTTTATGCTTCAGAAATTCTGTTCAGCATGATGAATTTAAATAGTATCCTTAACTTGCATATTTTTTAGCCCTTAAAGTACATCTCATAAATTAAAAACAGTGGGTGTATTGTAAAATCTAATTAGTTTTCAAGCTTTTTGTCAGTTTTGTTTTTCTACTAGTAGTGAGAAAATATTCCACATATAGGATATTACTTCTCTTCAAGTTTTGGAAAGAACATTACAAAACCCCTAGTATTTAAGATGGAAAATTCAAAAAGTTCATTGACTCTTTCAAGTCATTAGGGGAACATTTATGCAGTAGAGCAGTAATTCACTGAATTTCAGGCACTGGTGGCTTAATGTAGTTAGTACAACATAATTTACACTCAGGGAGTAGTTTATACACCTGGAAAGATCCAAACCATTGCCTACTTAATTGACATGATTTTTTAAAGAGAGATGGAGCACCCTAATATTTACATGAAAAGAAAATTGGATTTAACTTACTTCTTCAAGGTCAGAGAAAATATTAATTATTGAAGTAAGACAAGATTTTGCTTTCTTTGTCAGTGTTTCACTTATGGAAAAAAATCACTACTTTGGTGTGAACTCGTGTTAAGTATAATTCTGAACTTTGTTTAGGTAGCTCTTTCAAAATATACAGGTTAATATAATATGCAGCCCTAAAATTATACAGTACCTTTGTCATTTATATAAGGGTCAGATTATAAAGTCAGCAAATTATGCAAATATCATGGTCTAATTACCTCTGAACAACCTCTCTGGAAGGTGCCACCAAAGAGACATGTAGATTTCCTCTCAATAATCAACATAATCAGATTTGCTATCAGAAAATATTAGCCTTCTCCTTAATACTAAGTGAAACACTGGGCTTAATTTTAGAGACTGTGAAACATGTGTAGCATTAAACACAAAAATCATACTCAGTGTCATATATTCAACTTTGAGGATAAAGGGGAACTGCAATTGGCTGAAGGTGGGGAAAGGTGATTGTAAGGAAGCTATACTAACTAGATTCCAAGGAGATGTGGGGCAAACAAAATGTTTCACTTTTGTCAGAGTGGCACCAAACTTTGCCATTAAAACAGAGTAGGAAATAATTGGGATTTTACACACTCTTAAAGTCTGGGTGTGTGCTACAGTGATAGTAGAGAGTAGTTGGGAGCCACAGGCACACACAGAGTCCACACTCAGCAGCTATTTCCAAAAGGCTTGACTGTGAATTCAGAATTCCAGTTTAAGGAAAGGACAGGAGACCTGACAACCATCCTCCAGTAGAACACTGAAACAAAACCCTGTCTACTCCTCAATTTCTTCTCTCATGTAATCATAAAACCATAAGCTACTGTTGGAAAAATGAGAAACACTCCTATTCTAGATCACTGACAAAGACACACTGCTGCTGAGGGAGGGGTAGAAACAAGATCTATGTGCTCCTGAAGGAGAGGAAGGCAAGATACCTGCCCACCACAGGTTTTCCAGCAAATAACTAGCTAGTAAGGTACTTAGCTTGTAAAAGGCATGGAAAACTCTCTTTTTAAGGCAAAAGTTCATCAGGAATATTAGAAGAATAAGATTAGAAGAAAACTTTGACCCACTGAGAGGCAGAAAGAACAATCAGACCAATCACCCTGTACTGATATAAATCAGAAATCTATTACCACTAGGAGAGGGGAAGGACACACAACCCACAAAGGACCTCCACAAGCAGAGCCAAATTTCATGTTCATGGTTCTGAAGGATGTGCAGGAACATTGACAAAGCCCCAACCCAACACCAGACACACAGGGGTTTCCTAGAACTGACCCGGAGAGGATAATTCAGAAAATTAGAAAATAGAAATTAGAAATTTCTAATTAGAAAACTGGAAATATAAGACTGTGTGCTGTTGAGAAGGGGACAGAGAACAGAGAGAAAAACCCTCTGGGCCTTCAGACCTCACATAAATCAGACAGTAGCAGCAGAGGTTATCCAGTATTAGACATATCAGAAATAATTTTAGCTTTTATAGTCATTATTAAGATGTTAAAGGATCTAGTGAAAAAGTTGCAAATAGACGTGGAAGATAGGACGTTTCAGTGAAACATTTTAAGCTATAACAAAGGGTTAAATATGAATGCTGGATTATATATAATCTACTACTTAAAGCATATTTATAGAAGACAGCACAGATAAAGAATTATTTCAAAAGGTTTATCAATAGACTTAAAGCTTTATTGAAATCCTTGGAGTCAAAACATAGAATATATCAATGGAGATTAATGGGTTGACAATATTCAAACTTTAAAACAAAGGCACAAAAGAGTGCACAAACTAGGGATGCCTGGGTTGTTCAGTCGGTTAAGCATCTGCCTTCAGTTCAGGTCATGATCCCCAGATTCCTGGGATTGAGTCCCGCATTGGGCTCCCTGCTCAGCTGGGATCCTGCTTGCCCTCTGCCTGTTGCTCCTCCTGCTGTGCTCTCTGTCTCTCTCCGACAAATAAATAAATAACATCTTTTAAAAAACGCACAAAGGAGAACAAGAAATACAGGAACTGTGCAGAAATATTACATATATTTGAGAACACCCAATTGAGAAGGAAAGGAAAAAAGTATAGAAGAATTATTTGAAGAAATTATGCCTGTAAAGTTTCCAAATTTAATACAGGACAGCAATGCACAGATAAGAGTCTCAAAGAACCCAAGCCAAAAAATATTTTTTCAAAGATCATAGCATAATCAAGCTAATGAAAACTGAATATAAGGGAAAAAATGTAAAGCGGTCAAAAGAAGAAAAAAAGAAGAAACTTTATATACAGACTTTATAAACAGATCTGAGAAAACAGAAAGCTTTCATATTAAATTTTGGAAGCCAGAAGACAATGAGAGGACTTCTTTAACATACTAAAAGAAAAAATTGTGAGCCCAGAATTATATATTCATCTAAAATGTCTTTCAAAATCATGGTAAAATGTATTTTTCAAAGAATAAAAATGTGGAAACTCCATTGCTAGCAAACACATACTGGAAAAATTTCAAACAAGTTTATTAGACAGAAGGAAAATTAGAATAGATAGCAATGTGGATCTATATAAATAAATAAAGCCAAAATCTACATAAATAAAGAAAGCTGAAAATTTGAAGAAAATATTACTAGGTATAAAAGAATTATTTTATTTAGTTCTGATGTCTTTAAAAGATAATACACTATCAGGACACCTGGATGATGCAATCAGTTGAGCACCTGACTCTTAATTTGGGCTCAGGTCATGATCTCAGGGTCCTGGGATAGAACCCCACATAGGGCTGCATGCTCAGCAGGGAGTCTGCTTGAGATTCTCTTCCCCTCTCCTTTTCCTCCCTCCCCAATATCCTCACTTCTTCTGTCTCAAATAAAAATGAATAAATCTTTTATTAAATAAAATATAATATACTACCTAAACCAAAATAGTAGAAACACAAAGTAGTTAAAGCAAAAATATTTGTAATCTAATGTGAGGGTCACAGTATGTGTGAGGATCTGAGAAATGGGAGACAGTACAATGTATTCTACTATAAGTTAAGTGGTACACTATTTTTATAGACAGACATGTTACAGAACTATATTATAAAACATAGAACAAACAATTGAAAAATAAATTACTTTAAATAGTGATCCCTCACTGGTGGAGATAAAATGTAACAAAACACAGATGTGCAGAAGAGAAAAACAAAGAACAAGATGGTATATATAATCTCAATCATGGTAATAACTAAAATGTTAATAGACTAAATGTTGTTAAGAGGCAGAGATGGTCAAATTAGATTTCAAAAAAGACCTCGTTCCTCAAAATAAGACTTTTTTAAGTGTCAAGTTATACATAAACTAAAATAAAAACAATGGAACATACATCTGAGACAAACACTAACCAAAAGAAACCTGGAGCATCAATAATTATAGCTGAATAGGACTCAAGACATGAAATTTTATCAAGGAGAATGAGGAATGTAATATATTAATCAAATGTTCAATCTACCAAGTGTACATAACACTTCTCCTTCATGCTTTAAGCTCATACACTGCATTACTGTGTGCACATTTCACCCCTTACCCATTTCAGCCCCCTCTTCTTTCTAACTTGCCATTTCTAATCTATGATATTTCCTGTGTTCTATGCATATGCACACAAGGTGACAATTTAAGCAAAAATTAATTTCATTTAAAGTTGTGTTTCTCAAACTTTTTAACCTTTTCCATACCTATGTCAGCTTTAAAATTGCACATTATTGATTAGTGGCTCATCATGGCTAAGAATTTTAATTCTAAGAAAAGTTAGAGGACATTTGTAGTTACAATAATTTTCCTTAGAAGCTATATTTTTCACTTCTAACTCATCATTACATATCAAATCCTAAAGGCCTGACCTTGTTAAGTGCTTTTAAATGCTTCTAGGAATTGAGAATAAGTCCATCCACAGTTGATGAGTTCTTAGTCCAGCCAAGTACCTTAAACATAGTCATTCAATAAATAACCATTTAGCAGTAGCTATTAAAAAACAACAACAAAAAAAAAACAAGCAAAAAAAAAAAAAAGCAAATGGATGCTGTAAAGATGATTATTTTCAAGACACTTTAAAAATGCAAGGATGCCAGAAGAGATATGATGATGACTTAAATATTACTCAGGACTTAAAGGTTATAATTGGAATTATAATTTCAAAGTAATAATAAAGTAAGCAAAATATTAAACTGGATATTGAAAGCATTACATCTACCATTTCTAATTCCATACTAGATGTAATAACAAAATTTGCTAGCCCATTAGAATTTACAACATGTCTTTACATATATTAACTCACATCAGTTAATAGGAATACTATATATTGGGATACCACTCAGTCGTTAAGCATTTGCCTTTGGCTCAGGTCATGATCCCAGGGTTCTGGGATTGAGCCCCACATCAGGCTCCCTGCTCAATGGGAGCCCTGCTTCTTCCTCTCCCACTCCCACTGCTTGTGTTCCCTCTCTCACTGTGTCTCTCTCTGTCAAATAAATAAATAAAATATTTTTAAAGGAAATACTGTATATTGTTACATACTATTAGACTTAATTTATATTCAAAGAAAGTAAGCTTAACATATACATAATTCTTTTTTTTTAAGATTTTATTTATTTATTTGACAGACAGAGATCACAAGTAGGCAGAGAGGCAGGCAGAAAGAGAAGGAACCGGGGTCCCTGCTGAGCAAAGAGCCCCATGTGGGGCTTGATCCCAGGACCCTGAGATCATGACCTGAGCTGAAAGCAGAGGCTTTAACCCACTGAGCCACTGAGGCGCCCCAACATATACATAATTCTTAACATCAAAAAACAAACTCTGGTGGTATGACCATAATGCTATTCAGTTAGATATAAGACCAATTCCTCATTTTTGTACCTGTGATTTGGAAGAAAAGAAAAAAAGATACAATGCTTAAAATATGGGCATGTTAAAATGTTACACTTTCTAACGCTGAAAAAAATATGTCTTTATTAAGACAAAGGCAGCTGTCTGAAACATACCTTATGCTCAAAGTACAAGGTTGTACTTACAGAAAGTTATAAAACCTTCTTCAAAAAAAATTTACATTTACAAATTATTAATAGTATAAAATAAAACATTAAAAATGGACCAAAATGATTTTCCACCTATGATGTTTTTGTAAGTACTATGTTAACAAATACATTAATTATCCTATCTAAATAGCACTCTGCCCTGCTTTGGGAGATATCTATTTTTACATGCCTTTCGATTAATGACAGCCTCCTAGTTGCTACACACATTAACAATAACAATCTTTGCCTCTCTTCCATGGAATTGACCTTCATATAGGCTGTTTATCCTTTATTTCTAGAATTTCTAATTAGACATTCCAGTCCATGACCACAGCTTTTAACGATCTTATTCTTCCACCTCCTCAGCTCTTAGTGACCTCATGTTTTACCTAAGACAATCTCTGCTTCAATTATTCCTGCTTATCAGAATCCAAAACCACCTCTTCTGTTATGCTCTGAAAATAATGGACTCTCCTCATTGTAAAACCACTCAGAACATCATTCTTCACATTCTTCCATTTATCAACTACTTTCCAATTCCTAACTCATTGCATTCCAGCTTCTGTTCTACCACATTATTGAAATTAATTTTCTCAGGGTAGTCATTTATTTCATAATTATCTCTGCATTGTTCATGTCTCAAGGCATTGCAAAAAAAATCCAGACAAATGGAATGTGTTCATGAATATGGATCTAAACAGTGGAGTTACATGAAAGATGGATAATTTTTCATTTAAAAAGAAGCTCATTTAAAATGTTGTTTCCAAATGAGAAACTATATGTTTTAAATTACTAGAGAGTGAGTCTTAATATTTTTTTCTATTGTTTATAATGAAAAAAAAGAAAAAAGAATGGCAGTGAAGATTCAATGACCATTGTTTGAGATGACTCAAGATCTCAAAATACACCAAGAATAAAGAATGATCAAATGTGTGAAATCCAATTAAAAGGTTTTAGATAATATATTAACTTAAATAAATACAAACATATTTAGAGATGGTTTAAGTTGGCCAAATTTTACTTGGAGAAAGCTATGCCAACAGAGGAACTAAGGGCAAGTGCAAGCTCTTTCTGTAAATGTGCAAATATATAAAATATATACCAAGTAAGTTAAAGAATAAAATCTTCCAAGAGAATGCAAGATAAATAACAACAATTTTTAGTTATGGCTTTAGCTGGAAACGTGGTCACCAAATTTGGTTGTACATCTTCATGTGTGAAAAAGACAATCAATCCACTGTACTGGCAGGAAAAACATATTTCAATTTCTTTTTTTTTTTGCTACATGGGAATTAAAAAAAAAAAAGTAAGTCCAGCTTATTATTAGCTAAACATGATATTTAACACAGATACATATCTATACTTATATGTCCACATATGTATTAATATTTGACGTCTATATCTGCTTATCATCTATCTTTCCCTAGTAATAACTTTAGGGGTACCTGAATGACAGAGTCTGTTAAGTGTCCAACTCTTGGTTTTGGCTCAAGTCATGATCTCAGGGTCCTGGGATCAGGTCCTAGATCCAACTCCATACTCAGCTCAGAGTCTGCTTGAGATGTTCTCTCCCTCCCCCTCTGCCACTCCAACTTATACTGTTAATCTCTCTAAAATAAATAAATTCATTAAAAATAATTTTAGGGGCACCTGGATGGCTCAGTAGTTTAAGTGCCTGTCTTAGGCCCAGGTCAGGATCCCAGGGTCCTGGGATCAAGCCCCACACTGGGTTCATTGCTCATTGGAGAGCCTGATTCTTCCTCTCCCTCTGCATGCCCCTCTGTCTACCACTCTGCCTACTTGTGTTCTCTCTGTATAGCAAATAAATAAAATCTTAAAAAAAAAAAAACTTTAATTCTTTAGTGATAGTGATTGTCATTATCATCCTTATTTATTTGTTCTTAGATTTCAGAGATTCCCAAAGAATTAGTTTACTTGTAAGTGGGCACATGAATATATAGATTATATTATATTGTTCTTACATAAATTTAAAAGGGTTATTTGAAGAAATAATGACCAAGAACACTAAGTATGAAAACACAACAAATAACAAGCAAATGAAGAGGTGAGTTTCTACACCTATATGCATATTCTTTGTCAGCTCATGGCAAGAGAGAAATAGTGGCTACATTAACAAAAAAGCAATAGAGGTTTAATATTGGAAGAAAGGCCATTACATATTTTAAATATTTTAGTGTTATTAATATATATATTTTTTAGATAGAGAGAGTGAGTCTACACATGTAGGGTGGGGAAAAGACAGAGGGGGGGGAGAGAGAGAAAATTGTAAGCAGGCCCCATGCCCAGCACAGAGAACACAGGGCTAAATCTCACAACCCCGAGATCATTATCTGAGACAAAATCAGGAGTTGGTTACCTAACTGACTGAGCCACCCAGGTACCCCTGGAAGAAATACTTTAAAAACTCACCTTCTTAATAGTGAGAAAGTCTTAATTAGTGTATATTAGCTTAGTATGGAAATCCCATTAATATGTATTCTTATTGTTTGTTTTATAAGATACATGTCATTTTAGCAGAGTAGTACAGACATATGATTTACAGTACAAGTGTTTCACATGTGTTTCTAATGCTAAAGACATTTTACTGATTATTGATAAAAAAATTGGGTGAATCTTTTAAAAGATTATTTTTACTGTTGACAACTGTACAGGAATTTTTTTTAAAAATCCAAAGATAATAGATGAGAAGGTTTAACCTGTTTCTTCATCGCTGAAAGAGACCATTTGAAACCGATAACTAGCACAGCTACAGATCTGGTTAGCAGATCTGATTAGCAAAAGATATATAAATATATAATGGAGATTTCATGGAACAGTAAAGAATTTTTAAATAATTTAATTGAAATTGAATGTCTATTGTTTTAAATTTATAGCCTGGCATTTAGAATGCACATTGAACTGAAGGATGGACAATTCATCAATACTGTTTCTGTCTATAATAAGAGATTTAAATTGAATCCTCTGAATTACAGAGCAGCAAGTCTCACATATTAAGCAAACTGCTGTAATCCATAATTGAGGGTAGAGTCATGAAGTCAAAGGAAGCATTCATTAAAAGACAAGGAAATTGTCTTATTGAGAGAAAATCACTTTGGGTATTTTCAACAAGCTCATAGATTTGTTAGCAAAAATTAAAGCATAGCAGGACAATTCTTATCCAATATCCACTCCTATCTTTGTACCTTTGTTGGGGTAGCAGTGTGCCCAGCTAAATAATAATTTACCAAAGTTCTTTGCGGCTAACAATGGCTATTCTGTTTAACCAATGAAGCGTAAGTGGAATACTGCTAAGTAACTGGGGAAAACATTTGTAAGATAACTTGGGGTTGAGACAACACCAGTGATTCTAAATTAGGGTCAGAATAAAAAAAAAATTATGATAATCATATTTCATAAAAGGCTGTAGATGTATCTGGTACAGTTCTTATGTTATTTTTTATCTGTCTTTTCTTAAAAAAAAAAGTATGTACAGATTTAGCAGACTTCAGTATATTAACAAGACAACACTAATGAAGAAGAAATTCCATATTCTAAGATTGGCAGAATGGAAAGACAGAAAGAAATTGGTTTATTAAAGAGATTTTTGACAGCATCCAGTTCCAGCCTCCATATACCTATGCTGTGATGTGAGATATAAAATAAATCCCTTACCTGTTTAGTCCACTAAAAGTTTAGTTTCCATTACTTGCAACTGGTTATATTCACAATATGTAATACAAGTTGGTATCATAGACACTGCATGGAAAGTATTTACATATTCAAAGAATATTCAATTTGGTTCTAGCTCTCTAATTTCTATACATTCCTACACAGTACATGTTCTAGTTACAGTGAATCATCTTACTCTTCTCATTAATATCTTCTTTATCACTTACAGTCTAGAAAAAATGTCATATTCATTATAAATCTGTTCTTGATAATTTCTCCAAAGACCCAAACAGCATTTTTCTTAGTTGATCATTTTTGGTGTTGTTATTATTTAATGTTTATCATATTACATCTTAATTTGGTCTTCTCTTCTGAAATTCCTGAAAGACAATGCTTTGTATTGTAAATACTTTGTATTTGCATATAATTTTGTTACTGGATCATAGTAGTCAGTTGTAAGAAAATGTTAAATAAACTAAAGAATGGTATTTCCATAATCCTTTTTCCAGAGAGTTTTAGGCTATTTTTTTCTTAACTGTGAATGTGTTTAACTGAAAGAAAGAATTAGAAAAGTGTCCAGAAAAAAAAAATATATGAGATCAAAAGAAGAAAGAACAACAACAACGAAATCAATTGCTAAAGGGCTTCTATATACTCTAAAAATTTTGGTTAGCAAACAGTTGCCAAGCAATAGTATGACAGACATTTTTACCAGAGCTTTACAAATATTAACTTATCTAATGTTTGTAATATTCTTGTGATGTGTGCACGAGTTTCACCAATTTTCAGAAAAATGAGAAAGGGGATACATAATTTTATATGTGGTGCTTTATCAGCATGAATCCACATACAAAAAATACTAAATCAATATGTAATTTGTCCATCTCCTTGCTTGATTAGCTGAATACAAATAGACTCTGATGGAATTTCCTAATGAAGCTGAGGTATCAGACACAACCTATTTTATTTTATTTTTTTAAAAAAATTTTCTGACAGAATCTTTTAAAACAAAACAAATATAAAACGCATTCCAACTCTGAAAGCTGCCAGCATGCCTTGTTTTATTACAAGATGCATGATAGACCATAAGACTAAGCAGCAGAGTCTTCAGGAACATTTGGTTGGGAGAAATAGAAAAATCAGATTTTAGGTAAGCCTGGGCAAGCCCCAAAGCTAAGATACATCCTCGAATACTAGAGCAGTCCTCATCTTTTCAGATCCTCAGAGGTCTTCTTATTCACAACATTCACACTGGAGTCTTCATATTCTTCGTCATTGTCAGGCTGCTGTCATTCTGATGCCTTCTGAAGTTTCAACTAGGCCCATGGGGAGACGACAACTTCACATTAGCAAAGTGGGCAGTGCTTGGGATACCCAAACACCTCATGCCATGAGGATGGCCATTCAGTACAGTGCTGTTGGAAGGCATCCTAACCTCAGTAGGTATACTTCCCACAAATCTCACAGTTGTAGTTTAGACCATGAAGCTTATATCTATAGAGTAGGGAATGGGTTTGCCATCTCAGTCAAGGGGCAGGTTTTGGGGGTTGTAAATGATCTCATACTCCTCATCTTCACCTTCACTCACACTGATCTGCTTGTGCCTCTCTACTTTTCTACTTCTCACTATTCCCTTATCCTGGCCCCCTTGTTTTGTACATTTTTATGGGGGAGATGATGCTCTCCCCCAAGAATCTCTACATATTCATAGATATAGGCTTCTAGGAAGGCAACGTCCTTATTCCTCTCAGTGTCTCATTTGACTTTTGGTGGGATTTTTGGTAAGCAGCAAGGCGTCAGGTGACTCCAGGGACTTTCCTTTGGTGTTGAATAACACCTCTGGGCTCACTCTTCTAGGGTCCCACCACACTTCAGACCTTAAGCTAAGAGAGCAGGTTTTAATCTGTGCAGACTAAAGGAGGCCAACTCTTCCCAAGAAAAGAATGCAGACAAGTCAATATGGGCTCCCGCATGAGTCAGGGCTCTGCTTGTCTTTTTGGCGATCCAGGAAAGACACCATTCTCCCACTTTTCAAACTCATTACAAATCTTCCTAAAAATCCATTCTGATATTGGAGCAGCTTCACTCAATCTATGTAATCTTGAAGGTAGTCAAGAAACATCTCTAGGTATCTCATATTTGATGTTCTTCCTCTCTCTAGGAATGTCAAATAACTGGTCAAAAATGGATAAGTATATGATATAATCAAGCTTCTCCCAAGACCTTCAGGTTAATGTATTTGAGGTTAACAGTCATGGATATCAAGGTAATGACCATATCCCTCTTCATCTGTGAACTCCACCAAGTTCAATGCCTGTTCACTTGGATTCTCTCAAGCCTTCAGAAGGTCCTCAAATTCCACTGACATTGGCAGACAGATCTCATTTGGGTTCCAGTGGAATTCCTTTATTTATTTTAGTCTACTATAAAATTTGGCAAATTCATTGGGTCTTGAAATGGCATTGAGTTCTTCCTTCCTTAACCCGTTATTATCATCATACAAATCCCAAATACCACAGGTTTCTACTCATTTCCATATAGCCCTCTTGCATGACCCATGTGCAGTGGTCAGAATTGATCTGGTACCAGAGCATGTACTTCTTAGTCTCTCTTTGGCCATGATGTCTATAAGTCATTCTTTCTCATGATACTGCTTTTGCTGCTCCAGAGCTGCTTCCATTTGCCCTCTGCCTTTGCACCTCAGTTCAGACCACTGGGATGGCCACAAATGACTTCAAACATTGTCTATTTTAATGCAAAGAAATGGATGAAATGGTTTAGAGAGATAGGAATGTTAGAGGGGATTTATCATGCGTCTTTTCATTTATCTTTAAATATCTCCCCACAGATATCTTGGATCATGCTACTGAAAAACTTGATGACAAAGCACTAGCATTGAGATTTCTACCTACTGAAGGCTAGAAATAAGGCAGAAGATGCTACCATTGATATTCATTCCTTGATTTTATTAGAATTGGTATGCTATGAGACTGCAAGAAGCCAAATAGTAGTTTATAATTGCCAGAGATAAATTAGGTCTCAGGTTTAAAAAAGATTTGTGGCTGTGGATAAGTGAAACTTAGGTATCAATAACTAAAATAATTAGATAATGCAATTAGAGATTACTTGATTTATACAGCTGAAACTAGAGGTCTTTCAAACAGACATATCTTTGTTTGCCATGAAAATTAATGATCCATCCTGTGATTCCCAAACATGACTAAGCTCACAGATTCATCACTTCCTAAGGGAAAGTTATGCCATCTCCAGAAAAGATTTTCCAATCACACTACAAATATATATGCCATAAGCCTCATTCCTAACCTTTCCAAAAAGGACCAAGTTTTTTTTTTTTAACTGGGTAACCAGGCCCTAGGGAAAGAGAAATAAACCAGTATTAGAACTTTTGGACATTTCTCTAAACTGATAGTTTTTTCTCAAATACAGAGTGCCACTCAGGTCTGCTGGTTAGGCTTAGGGGTCATGGGGATCAGGTAGTAAGTATAATTTATCCCAAGAATGTCTTACAGTGAGCTCAGTGCATATAAATTCATCTTACACATAAATCTACAGTCAGTGAATGCAGGTTTAGACCAGATACACTTAGAAACTGTCAGAATCATCCAATTTGATACAAAAACTTTGAAGGAAATTTATTATGGAAGAAAAGGCCAAGTACATAGGCCAAGTGTCAGGGAGTACCAACTACATTCCAGAATTTAAACTAAAAGCGATACTGCATCCATAACTGAAGAATAAAGCTCACTACAATCACTAAAAATTGAAAATATTCTTATCAGAGTTCCTTTTAAGTTGCTTATTTGGCCTTTACAGAACAAAATTGTGTGTGTGTATGTAAAAGTAAAAAAACTTTTTTTCATTTTAAAATGATAAAAAATGTTTTTAGAACACTTCATGTAAAATGGAATACACAAACATTTTATTTTAAAACTATTTTTAGGACTCTCTTTCCAAGAAGCCAACCCCCCCCCCAAAAAATTATCAAAGTTTCAAAATTAAAAATGTATTCCCAAAAAAGAGTTTTAGTAAAAAATATAGGGTAAGGATAATTTATAAAAATGGTACAACACAGAATGATTTAGAGGTAAGAATTTAGTATAAATCTTAGGATTGCAGATGGAACATGGATTTTGTTTTAAGTGAATATTGTGTTTTACATTAAATACAAAAGACATATTCTATTCTCCTTATGGGGAGTAATAGAAGTTTAATGGAAGAAATAGGTACAATTTAAAAATCTTTGGATAAATAAAAAATATTATATATATTGAACAAAGAGTTTGAAACATATTTAAGATGTTTTTAGCATTCTCACTGTCTATATCATGCACAGAGAATAAGTTGGAAAGAAATATTTTTTGAACAGAAAAAAAGTGTTACTCAGTACCATGCAGAAACATAATCAATCACGGAATAAGACCTAATATAAGGAATAGATATTCATGTTATCACTATGTGAAATAGCCTAAGAAATTCATTATTCTTAACCTTCAGTCATAGGTTAACCATATGCACTCAAGGGACAACACTTTCATGGAGTTCTTTCTGAGATCATTGTATCCTCAAAATATGGTAGATAAAATAATGACAACTTTTTGTCCATTTTATAAAAACATAATTATAATTTCAAAATCAAGCATGAAAAAATATTGCAAGGGTGTACCTGTGCTATAACATACAACATAAACTTTATGAAGCCAGGATGTGGGCCTTGTTATTCTTTTAATCTCCTATATTATCTAAAGGAGTACTTTGCAGAACTTTCCAAAACCAATATACTACAGTAAAATCTGATTAGAGTAGTCTGTCATTACTCTTCTGTGTCCTGTAATAACATTCCCTCATTTTCCTCATGTTTGTGCTGAGGTATGATGTGTTTTAAAATTTACATACCATTCAATAAATATTTCAGTTTGGAAAATTTTATCTCCTCTGATGCTTTGTTAGAACTAGAACATCTGGGATATGCCCTGTTGAATCAATTCTCATGTATTCATTTCTTTATATTATTGGCTATACATCTGTTATACTGTCTTCATGGGTTAAATTGTTTCCCCTCAGAATTCATTAAAGTCCTAACCTTCAGTACCACAAAATATGACCAACTTATAAATCTTTAAGATCTTTACATAGGTAATCAAAATGAGGTCATTAGGTTAGGCCCTAATCCAAAATAACTGATCTTCTTATAAAAAGAGGAAATTTGGATACTGACAAGCACACAGGAAGAATATCATATGAGGTTGAAGGTTGAAGGAGTGTTCCTCTACAAGCCAAGAATGGTGAAAGATTGCCAGTGACCTATCAGAAAATTGAGAAGGGAAATAAAATAGATTCTGTATCACAGCTTTCAGAAGGAACCAATCCTACCTATACCTCGATCTCAGATTTTTAGCCTCTAGGACAGTGAGAAAATAAATTTCTGGTTTTTAGGACACCAAGTTTGTTATGGCAGCCCTAGCAAACTAGTACAAAAATCTTTAGAAGATAAAGGCCTAGTTTTATTCATTAATTCTAGAGACACTGGTAAAATTTCTCTTAGAACAAACAATGGAAGAGTGTTCCAGATTTACAAGTAGGAAAAAAAGATGTAAAGCAAAAGAAAAAAATACTGAAAAAAAAAAAAAAAAAAAAAAGGAGGATATAACACTAAGTCCCTGGTAGAGTTATAGCAGAGAATGTCTAAGTTGTATGGAATAGAGGTGTGCTATGATAGGGAAGCATGAATCATGATATTGGAATCAGGATAACTCTGCATGCTTTAATTATTCATGTTAAAACCAGGAAATGAACAGTTACCAGGAAATTTTAAGAGCTAGAAGCATTCAAGTTTCCATCAGAGCAGAAAGACTTAATTAAACATGTGGGTAGTTAGTATAAACTTCAAAAAGTATGAGAGTTGGTAGTAAAATTAAAGGCCTTAGAGTAAAATATATTCTACTCTGGTCAAAATAACATAACATAGTAAATAAAATATAATAATATCCACCTATAAACAAACTTTGAAAGAGTACAACCAAGCCAAAAATTAAGAAAAAATGACAACAAAACAAAAGCCAGTACTCTAAAGAAAGACAACTAAATTCAATCTGGTGAATATCAGCCTAACCATGATGTTCATTAATTTGAATACAAAAAGATGAAGCACATTATTTAGAATGCAGAAATTGTGAGACTGTAGAAAAGAATAATATTCACTTATATGCAAAATTAAAAGGATAGAAAAGGTTATACCATGCAGACACTGATTATACAAAATCAACAATGGCTATATTAATATAAATCAAATTAGAATTCATAACAAAAGTGTTATAAAGGACATAAAGGGATATTTCGCAATAACAAAGAGGTCGATTAATAAAAGTAGTGTAGGAGAGCCTGGGTGGCTCAGTGGATTAAAGCTTCTGCCTTCGGCTCAGTTCATGGTCCCAGGGTCCTGGGATCAAGCCCCACATCAGGCTCTCTGCTCAGAGGGAACCTGCTTCCCCCTCTCTATTTCTCTGCCTGCCTCTCTGCTTACTTGTGATCTCTGTCTGTCAAATAAATAAAATCTTTAAAAAAATAAAAAATAAAAGTAGTGTACAATACCAAATATATATGCTTTTAATAAAAGAGTTTGAAAATACAAGAAGCTACAACCGAAAGAAAAATAGAAAAAATCAAAATATTTTCTGAGACTTCTACAATTCTCTCTCAGAAACTGACAGTGTTTAGAAGACAAAAACGCTGTAAAAGACATCAACATGATTTTATTGACATAGGCAGAGCAATAGCAGAATAAACATTCTTTTCAATTGCACATGTGATTTGACCATGATAAGCCACATGCTTTTTCATAAAATATAAAATGATTAAATTATTTATAGACCATTCTGAGAAAAAGAGATTATATTAAAAGCCATAAAAAAATAGTATCTGGAAAACACCTAAGTTTTGTAAATTAACATAACCTAACATCATTTTTAACATAACGTATGTTAGGTTAACATAACCTAACATTATGTTTTTTTCATCATGATAATTGTACTCTTTAATCCTCATCCCCTCTTCCCCCCTCCCACCACTCACCTCTTCTCTGGTTAATCATTAATTTGTTCTCTATAGTTAGGAGTCTCTTTCTTGGTTTCTCTCTCTCTCTCTCTTTTTCCCTTTACTCATTTGTTCTGTTTTTTAAATTCCACATATGAATGAGATCATATGGTATTTGTCTTTTTCTGACTGGCTTATTTCATTTAGCAATATACTCTCTAGCTCCATCCATGTTGTTGCACATGGTGAGATTTTATTCTTTTCTATGGCTGAATGATATTCCATTGTACATATGTGCCACATCTTCTTTATCCATCCCATGGATGAGTCTAAGTGATGGATACTTGGACTGATTCCATAATTTGGTTATTATAAATAATGATGCTATTAACATAGGAGTGCATGTATGTCTGAATTACTGTTTTATTTTTTATGTCTGGGTTGCATATCCAATAATGTAATTCCTGAATCAGGAACTTCCATACTATTTTCCATAGTGGCTGCACCAACTTATATTCCCACTCACAGTATAAGAAGGTTCCTTTTTCTCCACATCCTCACCAACACTCCCTGTTTCTTGCGTTTTTTTTTTTTTTATTTTAGCCATTCTCACAGGTGTGAGGTGATATCTTGTAGTTTTGACTTGCATTTCCCTGATGATCAGTGTTGTTGAACATCTTTTCATGTGTCTGTTGGCCACCTGTATGTCCTCTTTGGAGCAACATCTGTTCATATGTTCTTTCCATTTTTATTTGTTTTATTTTATTTAAGTTCAATCAATTAACAAATAGTATATTGTTAGTTTCAGAAGTAGTTTAGTGATTCATCAGTGCTCATTAAACTAATGTGCTTATTACACAGTGCTCAATACATCAAATGCCCTCTTAATGTCCATCACCTAGTTACACCATTCCTTCGCTCTCTTCCTCTCTACCAACCCTCAGTTTCTTTCCTATAGTTAACAGTCTTTTACAATTTGTCTCACTCCCTGATTTATTTTTCCCTTTCTTCCCCTATGATCCTTTTTTTGTTTCTTAAACTCTACATAGGAGTGAAATCATATAATTCTCTTTCTCTGACTTATTTCAATGGACATCTGATCTCTTTCCTTATTTTGGCTCTTGTGGACATTGCTGTTATAAACTTTGGGGTATAGTTGTCCCTTCAAATCACCATGTTTATATTCTGCCCACTTTTAATTGTATTATTTATTTTTTCAAGCATTGAGTTGTATATTTTGGATACTAACCCTTTACCAAATATGTCATTTGCAAATATCTTTTCCCATTCCATATGATGCCTTTTAGTTTTGTTGATTCTTTCCTTCACTATGTAGAAGCTTTTTATTTTGATGTAGTCCCAATAGTTTAGTTTTGCCTTTTTTTTTTTTTCCTTGCTTCCAGAGATGTATTAGTAACAGGTTGCTACAGCTAAGGTCAAAGAAGCTGCTGCCTATCTCATATTAAGGATTTAATCCACTTTTAGTTTATTTTTATGTCTGGTGAAAGAAAGTGGTCCAGTTTCATTCTTTTGAGTGTTGCTGTCCAGTTTTCCTAACACCATTTATTGAAAGCACTGTCTTTTTCCATTGGATATTCTTCTCTGTTTCTTCAAAGAGTAGTTGACCATATAGTTGTGGGTCCATTTTTGGGTTTTCTGTTATATTCCATTGATCTAAGTGTCTATTTTTATGACAGTACCATACTGTTTTAATTACTACTGCTTTATAATATAACTTGAAATCTGAAATTGTGATACTTCCAGTTTTGTTTTGCATTTTTTTAAAGAGTTATTTATTCATTTGAGAGAGAGGAGGAAGGGGTAGAAGGAAAGGGAGAAAGAATCTCAAGAAGACCCCAATAAACATGGAACTGGATGTGGGGTTCAGTCCCATGACCCTGAGATCACAACCTGAGTGGAAATCAAGCATCAGATGCTTAACCAACTGAGCCACCCAGGCACCCCTTGTTTTCCTTTTCAAGATTTCTCTGACTATCCAAGGTCTTTGGCTCCCATACAAATTTAAGAATTGTTTTCTCTAGTTCTGTGAAAAATGCTGTCACTTTTTGATAAGGATTGCATTGCATCTATAGATTGTTTTGGGTAGTGTAAACATGTTAAAAATATCTAATCTTCCAACTTATGGGGATAGAATGTCTTTCCACTTCTTTACATCATCTTGAATTTCTTCCATCAGTGTTTTATTGTTTTCAGAAGATGAAGAGGAACATTACAAATGTTTGTCAATGACTACAACTTCAATAAAGTGGTTAATTTTTTTGAAATACAGAAAATATTCAAATTGACATAAGAAGTAGAAATCCAAAAAAAAATCTATTGATTAAAGATGTTAAAGTGTTACATATAAACAAATAAAAGAGCTTGTATTAGATTATAAAAGAAAACTTCCTTTACATGGGAGTATTATGGAATGATCATTTGAGGAAGTAACCTTAATGATGAGGAAGTAAAAAAAAAAAAAAGAAGAGAGAGAAAAGTAGGTTATATAAGTATAATATTATGGACCTTCATGCCTTTTTTCAAGTTATCTTCCTATTAAAGATCATCCTTGTTGATATCCTATCTGATAATACTTCAGTCCCTCAACCCCTGCAGTTTGAAACTTCCTAATCATCGTTCTTAGCTGATTTGTTTTTCTCCTTTATCTACCAGTCTTTATTATTATTATTTTTTTTAATCTGTCTTCTCTACTGGAATGTAAACTTCATGAAGACAGGTTTCTAGGTCTGCTTTATTTACTGCCATCTTCTCAGTACTTAGAGTAGTTGTTAGCACATTAAAAAAAGCTCTCAATGATATTTTAATGGGGGGGAGGAGTCAAGATGGCAGAGAAGTAGTAGGCTAAGATGACATCAGGTAACAGGAGATTAGCTAGATACTTTATCAAACCATTCTGAACACCTACAAATCCAACAGGAGATTGAAGAGAAGAAGAGCAACACTTCTAGAAACAGAAAATTGGCCACTTTCTGAAAGTTAGGACTGGCAGAGAAGTGAATCCAAAGCGACAGGAAGATAGACCATGGGGGGAGAGGCTGGCTCCTGGCAAGTGGCAGAACAACAGAGCACAAAATCAGGACTTTTGAAAGTCTGCTCCACTGAAGAACATTGCTCCAGAGGCTAAGCTAGGGTGAAGCCCACACAGGGACAGCGTCCTGCAGGGTGACAGAAGGATTGGGGGTGTCTGAGTGTTGCAGCGTTCACAGGTATTAGAGTGGGAAAGCTGGCTACAGAGACAGAGTCGAGGAGTGAGGTCTCAACTCGGGGTCACTTTAAATTGTGATCTGTGACACAGGCCACTGCTCTGTGAGCAGGGACCTCACAAGATCCGGGGAGACCCCCTGGGAAGAGCGCAGGGATCTGCGGGGTTTGGAGACTCCAGGCGGGGCTGTGTGCAAAAGATAGAAATGCTTGGTCACAGGCTGGGTGAGCTCAGAGTGCAGCCATAGGCCAGGGAGACGGGAGTGATTGAGAACTTTTCTCTGAGGGTGCACTGAGGAGTGGGGCCCGGAGCTCTTGGCTCCTCCAGGCCAGAGATTGGGAGTTCACCATTTTCATTCTCATCCTCCAGAACTCTACAGAAAACGTTCAGGGAAAAAAAGCTCCTGAAAGCAAACCTGAGTGGATTACTTAGCCCAGCCCCTGGTAAGGGAGGGGCAATTCTGCCTCAGGCAAAGACATTTGAGAATCACTACAATAGGCTCCTCCCCCAGAAGATCAGCAAGAAATCCAGCCAAGACCAAGTTCACTTACCAAGGAGAACAGCAGAATTCCAGAGGAGGAGAAAGCAAAGCATGGAATTCATGGCTTTCTCCCCATGATTCTTTAGTCTTGCAAAGTTAATATTTTTTCTTTTTATTTTTTCTTCTGCTAATTTTTTTTAACTTTTACCCTTTCCTTTTTAACTAGTTTATCTTAACAATACATTTCATTAAAAAAAAAAAATCTTTTTTGAACCTTCATTATTACAGTTATATTTTATCCTTCATTGTATCTAACTTTATTTTTTGTATACACATAGGGTTTTTCCTCTAAAAAAAAATTGGGGTATAACTTCTTCTAATAGATCAAAATATACCCTAAATCAAGCACAGGGCTTTGTTCTTGTCTCCAGCCTGAGCAAATTCTCTCCACTAACTTTTTTTTTTTTTTATTCTACCAGCCAATTTATCTTATCAACTCCTTTTTTAGAGATTAAAAAAAAAATCATCTTTATAGCCATATTTCATCACTCTATTGTGTTTACCCTCATATATCTTTTTCATTCTTTAAAATGTGGGGAAGTAGTTTCTTCTAAGAGACCAAAATATGCCCAAAATTAAGGGGCTGAACAAGTTCTAGTCACCAGTCTAATATATACATATTTTTTTTCTTTTTTATGTTTTTTCTTTATTTGTTTTCTTTTTTTAATTTTCTTTTGCTGAACTTCTTTTTACCCCCTTTCTTCCCCCCACGATTTGGGGTCTCTTCTGATTTGGTTAAATCACATTTTCCTGGTGTCTTTGCCACCCTTTTAGTATTTTATTTGCTCCTTCATATATTCTTATCTGGATAAAATAATAAGGCAAAAAAACTCACACACACAAAAAATAACAAGAGGCAGTACTGAAGGCTAGGGACCTAGTCAATATGGCTATTGGAAGATGTCAGATCTAGAGTTCAGAATGATGATTCTCAAGGTGCTAGCTGGGCTTGAAAAAGGCATGGAAGATATTAGAGAAACCCTGTCTGGAGAAATAAAAGCCTTTTCTAGAGAAATAAAAGAACTAAAATCTATCAGAGTTGAAATAAAAAAAAAGCTATTAATGAGGTGCAATAAAAAACAGAGGCTCTTACTGCTAGGAAAAATGAAGCAGAAGAAAGAATTAGTGATATAGAAGACCAAATAACAGAGAATAAAGAAACTGAGCAAAAGAGAGAAAAACAACTACTGGACCACGAGGGGAGAATTCGAGAGATAAGTGATACCATAAGATAAAACATCATTAGAATAATTGGGATTCCAGAAGAAGAAGAAAGAGAGAGGGGGCAGAAGGTATATTGGAGAGAATTATTGTAGAGAATTTCCCTAATATGGCAAAGGGAACAAGCATCAAAATCCAAGAGGTGCAGAGAATCCCCCCTCAAAATCAATAAGAATAGGTCCACACCCCATCATCTAATAGTAAAATTTACAAGTCTTAGCGAAAAAGAAAAAATCCTGAAGGAAGCTAGGGACAAGAAGACTGTAACATACAATGGTAAAAATATTAGATTGGCAGCAGAATTTTCCACGGAGACCTGGCAGACCAGAAAGAACTGTCATGATATATTCAGAGCACTAAATGAGAAAAACATGCAGCCAAGCATACTATATCCAGTTAGGCTATCACTGAAAATACAAGGAGAGATAAAAAGCTTCAAGGACAAACAAAAACTGAAAGAATTTGCAAACACCAAACCAGCTCTACGGGAAATATTGAAAGGGGTCCTCTAAGCAAAGAGAGAGCTTAAAAGTAGTAGATCAGAAAGGAATAGAGAAAATACACAGTAATAGTCACCTTACAGGCAATACAATGGCACTAAATTCATATCTCTCAATAGTTACCCTGAAAGTAAGTGGGCTAAATGTCCCAATCCAAAGACACAGCATATCAGAATGGATAAAAAACAAAATCCATCAATACGCTATCTACAAGAAACTCATTTTATACCCTCAAACACCACCAGATTTAAAGTAAGGAGGTGGAAAACAATGTACCATGCTAATGGACATGATAAGAAAGCTGGTGTGGCAATCCTTATATCAGATCAATTAGATTTTAAGCCAAAGACTGTAATAAGAGATGAGGAAGGACACTATATCATACTCAAAGAGTCTGTCCAACAAGAAGATCTAACAATTTTAAATATCTATGCCCCTAACATGGGAGAAGACAACTACGTAAACCAGTTAATAACAAAATCATAGAAACACATTGACAATAATACAATAATAGTAGGGGACTTTAACACTCCCCTCACTGAAATGGACAGATCATGCAAGCAAAAGATCAACAAGGACATAAAGGCCTTAAATGACATACTGGACCAGATGGACATTACAGATATATTCAGAACATTCCATACCAAAGCAACAGAATATACATTCTTCTCTAGTGCACATGGAACATTCTCCAGAATAGATCACATCCGGTGTCACAAATCAGGTCTCAATTGGTACCAAAAGGTTGAGATCATTCCCTGCATATTTTCAGACCACAATGCTCTGAAGCTAGAATGAAAAAGGAAAGAGGAAAGTTGGAAAGAACTCAAACAATTGGAGGCTAAAGAGCATCTTTCTAAAGAACGAATGGATCAACCAGGAAATTAAAGAAGAATTGAAAAAAATCATGGAAACAAATGATAATGAAAACACAACAGTTCCAAATCTGTAGGACACAGCAAAGGCAGTGCTGAGAGGAAAGTATATAGCGATATGAGCCTTTCTCAAGAAACAAGAAAGGTCTCAAATATACAACCTAACCCTATACCTAAAGGAGCTGGAGAAAGAATGACAAAGAAAGCCTAAACCCAGCAGGAGAAGAGAAATCACAAAGATCAGAGCAGAAATCAATGAAATAAAAATGAAAACAAAAACAAACAAACAAAAACAATAGAACAAATCAACAAAACTAGGAGCTGGGTCCTTGAAAGAATTAATAAGATGGATAAGCCCCTGGCCAGACTTATCAAAAAGAAGAGAAAGGATCCAAATAAATAAAATCATGAATGAAAGAGGAGAGATCACAACCAACACCAAAGAAATACAAACAATTATAAGAACATATTATGAGCACCTATATAGCAGCAAATTTGACATTCTGGAAGAAATGGATGCATTCCTAGAGACATATAAATTACAAAAACTGAACCAGGAAGACATAGAAATCCTGAACAGACCTAAACCAGTAAAGATATTGAAGCAGTCATCAAAAATCTCCCAACAAACAAGAGCCCAGGCCCAGATGGCTTCCCAGGGAAATTCTTCCAAACATTTTAAGAAGAATTAATTCTTATTCCCCTGAAAATGTTCTAAAAAATAAGAATGGAAGGAAA
Source organism: Martes martes (assembly GCF_963455335.1). Lineage (NCBI taxonomy): Eukaryota > Metazoa > Chordata > Mammalia > Carnivora > Mustelidae > Martes > Martes martes. Next base: position 78,362,817 of record NC_137889.1, on the reverse strand, counting down.
ACTTCCAAACTCATTTTATGAGGCCCACATTACCTTGATCCCCAAACCAGACAAGGATCCCATCAAAAAAGAGAATTATAGACCAATAGCCTTGATGAACACAGATGCAAAAATTCTCACCAAAATACTAGCCAATAGGATCCAACAGTACATTAAAAGGATTATTCACCACAACCAGTGGGATTTATTCCAGAGCTGCAAGGTTGGTTCAACATCCACAAATCAATCAATGTGATACAATACATTAATAAAAGAAAGAACAATAACCATATGATATTCCCAATAGATGCTGAAAAAGCATTTGACAAGGTACAGCATCCTTTCTTGATCAAAACTCTTCAAAGTGTAGGAATAGAGGGAACATACCTCAATATCATCAAAACCACCTATAAAAAACCCAACGCAAATATCATTCTCAATGGGGAAAAACTGAGAGCTTTTCCGCTAAGGTCAGGAACACGATAGGGATGTCCATTATCACCACTGCTATTCAACATAGTACTAGAAGTCCTAGCCTTAGCAATCAGACATCAAAAGAAATTAAAGGCATCCAAATCGGCAAAGAAGAAGTCAAATTATCACTCTTTGCAGATGATATGATGCTATATGTGGAAAAACCAAAAGACTCCACTCCAAATCTGCTAGAACTTGTACAGGAGTTGAGAAAGGTGTCAAGATATAAAATCAATGCACAGAAATCAGTTGCATTTCTTTACATCAACAACAAGACAGAAGAAAGAGAAATTAAGGAGTCAATCCCATTTACAACTGCACCCAAAACCATAAGATACCTAGGAATAAACCTAACCAAAGAGGCAAAGAATCTATACTCAGAAAACTATAAAGTACTCATGAAAGAATTTGAGGAAGACATAAAGAAATGGAAAAATTTTCCATGTTCATGGATTTGAAGAACAAAAATTGTGAAAATGTCTGTGCTACCTAAAGCAGTCTACACATTTACAGCAATCCCTATAAAAATCCCATTCATTTTTTTTTCAAAGAAATAGAACAAATAATCCTAAAATTTATATGGAACCAGAAAAGACTTCTAATAGCCAGAGGAATATTGAGAAAGAAAGCCAAAGTTGGTGGCATCACAATTTCAGACTGCAAGCTCTATTACAAAGCTGTCATCATCAAGCAGTATGGTACTGGCACAAAAACAGGCACATAGATTAATGGAACAGAACAGAGAGCCCAGAAATAGACCCTCAACTCTATTGTCAACTAATCTTCGACAAAGGAGGAAGGAATGTCCAATGGAAAAAAGACAGCCTCTTCAACAAATGGTGTTGGGAAAATTGGACAGCCACATCCAGAAAAATGAAACTGGACCACTTCCTTACGCCACACATGAAAATAGGCTCAAAATGGATGAAGGACCTCAATGTGAGAAAGGAATCCATCAAAATCCTTGAGGAGAATGCAGGCAGCAACCTGGTTGACCTCAACCACAGCCACTTCTTCCTAGGAACATCGCCAAAGGCAAGGGAAGTAAGGACAAAAATGAACTATTGGGCCTTCATCAAGATCAAAAGCTTTTGCACAGCAAAGGAAACAGTTAACAAAACCAAAAGACAACTGATAGAATGGGAGAAGATATTTGCAAACTACGTATCAGATAAAGGGCTAGTACCCAAAATCTATAAAGAGCTTAGCAAACTCAACACCCAAAGAACAAATAATCCAATCAAGAAATGGGCAGAGGACAAAAACAGACATTTCTGCAAAGCAGACACCTAGTTGGCCAACAGATACATGAAAAAAGTGCTCCACATCACTCGGCATCAGGGAAATACAGATCAAAACCACAATGAGATACCACCTCACACCAGTCAGAATGGCTAAAATTAACAAGTCAGGAAATGACAGATACTGGCGAGAATGTGGAGAGAGGGAAACCCTCCTACACTGTTGGTGGGAATGCACCTGGTGCAACCACTCTGGAAAACAGCATGGAGGTTCCTCAAAAAGTTGAAAATAGAGCTACCCTACGACCCATCAATCGCACTACTGGGTATTTACCCTAAAGATACAAATGTAGTGATCCAAAGGGGCATATGCAACTGAGTGTTTATAGCAGCAATGTCCACAATAGCCAAACTATGGAAAGAACCTAGATGTCCATCAACAGATGAATGGATAAAGAAGTGGTATAAATATACAATGGAATACTATGCAGCCATCAAAAGAAATGAAATCTTGCCATTTGTGACAATGTGGATGGAACTAGAGGGTACTGTGCTTAGCAAAATAAATTAATCAGAGAAAGACAACTATCATATGATCTTCCTGATATGAGGAAGTGGAGATGCAATATGTGGGGTTTGAGGGTAGGAAAAGAATAAATGAAATAAGATTGGATCGGGAGGGAGAAAAACCATAAGAGACTCTTAATCTCACAAAACAAACTGATTGTTGCTGGGGGTGGGGAGGTAGGGAGAGGGTGGTTGGGTTATGGACATTGGGGAGGTTATGTGCTATGGTGAGTGCTGTGAAGTATGTAAACCTGATGATTCCCAGACCTGTGCTACCCTGGGGTTAATAATACATTATGTGTTTATAAAAAATTAAAAATAATAATATTTTGAATGAATGAATGATTAACAGGTGAAATAGTGAGTTATCATTAAATTAAAATGCAAAATTTTTGAATGTTAACCTCAAGAGAGCATACATGACTTCTTATTAACAGATAGGAAAAACAATGGAGGCCATTCAAGGAATGAAAATCTATTTCTCCATTGGATCTTATGCATGAAAATTTATCATATTGATAATTTGATAATTATCATTTATCATTATGATAAATTTTCATGTATAAGACTTTAATGTATTGTCTTCAACAATTTTAAGCAAAAGGCAATATTCTCCAAATATATTTTCCCAAGGCATCCGAATAGGATAAGCCACTTCATTGCAGGTGCATAGAGATCTTGGTCACTTCTTTAATAACAATCCCAATAGCCCACATTAAACAATGTCAATATGCACAGAAGTCAAATTTCTGTAGGTAAGTCATTTCATTCTGAACACTTGTGATGCACATCAATAACACTGTCAAGAATATGTCAGACCCATACAACAAAAAGAAAATAAGAATGCATATAATTTTGAAAATGAGAACAACTGCCCCCCTTCACCTTTGGCCAACATAATGGCTTATGACCTATATAACCAGTGGCACATGTGATGAATATTAACTAAGTTTATTATCTGTCCAACTGAGGCATATAAGTCTGACAGCTAGAAAACTGTGTATCAAAATCTTCTACACGAGGTGCCTGAGTGGCTCAGTCATTAAGCGTCTGTGTTGGGCTCAAGTCATGATCATCAGGGTCCTTAGATCAATCCCTTCATCAGACTCCCTGCTCAGCGGGAAGCCTTCTTCTCCCTCTCCCACTCCCCTTCCTTGTATTCTCTCTCTCCCTATCTATCTCTGTCAAGTAAGTGAATAAAATCTTTAAAAAAATACTCTACACTGAAAAGTGAATAAAGTCTGAAGTACACGCTAGTGTATTTAATGTTAGTTTATATAAATAATTATCACACTAACAAAATTAACAAATGTGAAATGTTGGAGTCAGATGGATCGTGACTTAAGTATCAGTGTTATCACTTCCTACTTTGCAAGCTTTCTTAATTTGTTAAATATCTCTAAACTGTGTTCCCTGATAGCCCAAAAGGCCACAATTCCAAGAAAATATTTATAAACAGTGATATAATATATATATACACAAAGTCAACAGAGTGTCTGGCTCATTATGATCATATGCTAATCAGTTTTTTTCCGTATTAAGCATCCCCATTCTAGACCCTGAATTGGAAGACAACACTTAAAAATGTTATCCCAGTAAATGATATGGTAAACATTTTCAGTGTGTTAGAGTACCCAGTATGATTGCAATCATAACAAAAAATATTTAAATATTGATTTTAGGATAATGCAACATTTTAAAAAATATCAAGGATGATTTCTTTTTTTTAAAGATTTATTTATTTATTTGGGAGAGAGTGAGAGAGGGAGGGGACACGTAGAGGGAATGGAGAGATGGAAAGGGAGAGAGAAATTTAAGGAGACTCTGCCTTGAGTGCAGAGCCTGATGTAGGGCTCCATCTCAGGACTCCAAGATCATGACTGAGCAGAAACTGTACCACTCAGGTCCCCCAAGGATGATTTTTTAATAAGGTTGGGTCACAAATTCTTTTTTATTCTAACGCTTTTACATTGAAGCACTTTGATAACCTCAGTGATTATATATGTGTGTATATATATATATATATATTCCAAATGGGGTAATATCAGCAAAGCAATCACCTTAAATATCTCTTGTCCATACTACACATGAAAAAGAAAGAATGACTTCTCTGTATTTCTGACAAAAACTCTGTTCTTAACCAAAATAGTCATTTTATATCATGTGGTTCTGCCTGGAATCGCCAGCAATCTCTGTACCAATGGATGAAAGATTATTTCCAAACTTTGCTGTGAAAGAGAGAAGGCAAGGTGGGTCAATGTTCAGAGATGAAGACCCTTTGGTCTTCTTTGCTCTGGCTTTTATTGGTCCTTCAAGATAATCACAAATCTTTATCACTGTTTCTCAGGCACAGGATGTGTGGCAAGGGTCTTATAGAAACTAGGAGTGTATGTTTACAGGAAAGATAAGATATGCTGATCTGCATGTTCCATGAGGGCTGAACATAGCCTAAGGAACAATGCATACATCTCTTAGATCACAGGGTGGCTGTTTGGGCTAAGAAAGCCTTGGAGAAGGTAATTCCCCATGGTATCCCAACCTCAGAGTGGTCATGCAGGCCTCAGCATTCCAAAGGCCCAGGCCCTGCTCCGAAACCTTCCTTCCCCCTCAGCACCCTCTGTGTTACATTTTAGCAAGCCAGGCATTACATCTGATTTCATGCTCTGCATTAAGACCAATATGTCTCCTGTAAAAGCTCATACCATTTTTCAGAAAACAAAGAAGCTGTTTAGGCCTGTCTCAAAAGTTTAAGCTTGTTTATGTGAGATGATGACTAATTTGTTATTCAGAAGAAGTCCCAGAAACAAATGCATCAGTTGCATCCAGGAAGCATGATTCCCCATCAAAATTACCATCTTTAGAAGTATAGAATGTTAGGTTCATATATAGCTATCTGTATTGTAAAGTACATGTATTTCAACAAGAATACTGTAGTAAGTTAAATTTTACTTAATATGTAAATAAAAAACAAGGACTCATATGAGCAAGGGAAACTCTTTTTACCTATAATTAAAGCCAAGACTATAATAGGCAATTAGACCTTCACTCTGCAAATGCACTTCTGAATCATAAAGATATATTTTATATGGAGTACCATTTGTAATGAGAATTGTGTTAATTACCTCATATTTTTACACCTTAAATAAATGACCTTAATTATCTAATAGAACTCTTTTCTTCCTGGGAGGCATTTGCCAAAATGTTATTTCTATTAGGTAAATGTAGCATTTCAAAAGAGTGTAGAATAAATCAAGAAGATGATATAGCAAATCAAAGATTTAGGGGATTACAATAAATAAACCACAGTGCTATTATATTGTTTCATACATCATTGTATTATTTACTCATTCATTAAATGCATATTTTGGCACTTATTTGCAAGGTAGGTATTCACTGTTGCAGAGATGCATAAATATATAACTACTTTTATTGTAAAGGAAGGAAAAATTTCTAATACATATAACCCATTTTCCTCAGGGAATAATATACTTTACAAATGTTAAGTAATTTCAAAAATTACTTAATTTTGATGGAACTCAGGAACACTATAATTGTATTACATAATTTCAAAAATAAACATGTTGTAACAAGGGGACTGAAAATATTCTTTAAACTATTCTAACATTTAAAACATGAACTTCAAAAACAAAAATGAACTTCCATAATTTTCTGTCAGTATGTGGTATGAAATTGGTTTTCCCATTTGCGTGATTCTTAAGGTTAGAGGTATTTTTCCCAGTGAATTTTAGTAATTCAATTTTATTCATTAGGTTATTAGTTAACATAAAGATGTATTTATTCTTTTTTTGGAATTTTTGGCAGCCTACTTTAGTAGGACTACTCATCATAAAAAAAAAAAAAACATAAATGTCAGCTCTGCAGCTTGTTGCTGTGGTTAGCTTCAACAAGAATGTCAGAAAAAGTGACAAGGCATAAAGTGATTCAGAGTGATGGCATTCATGTTGATAATAGATTGGCTTCCATGTATGCTGCAGTAGATTTGAGCTCTGAAACCTCTCATTTCTTTAAAACAAAACAAAACAAAAAAACTTCAGTTGTCTGTGGTAGGACATTTCAATCTTTCAACCAAATATTGTCAAAAGTATCTGCAGATGATTTAAATGTCACACTCACTTTATTTGTTGTATTATTTTTTGTAATATAAGTATGAATAGAGATTAACTATCATGTATAGATTTGGGAACCTTGGCCATCATTTATTTCTGAATATAATCTGTGGTGTGCAAATAGTAAGTATTCATGAATAGTATGGTATTTTGAACCAAAATGTCATGGAGACAGAAGAGAAACCTTTTTTGAATATGTCACAGATTATTTATACATCATAATTTTGGATTTCCTGTGCATGATGAGAACAACTCAGCACTATCCATTTCATTAATTTTTATGATGAAGTTTAAAAGAAGGTGAAGATTGTCACTTGTACTTATAAAAATTTCTTTTTCAATTTTATCTACACAATCTTAATTTAATTTAGCAAAAATTTTAAATTAAAAAACTTAATATTAATTAGTTCTTTCAAATTATAATATTAGAGTCATCATTTTTTACCTATTATGCTTAAAATATTTCTCCATGGATTTAGCAATTAAAGAATTACTTAAAAAAAAGAATTACTTAAGCCTCCAATAAGATATGTTTGATAGCTGGTTTTACTATATTTTACACATTTTGACAATTTCTTATATGTCTTATGTTTATGGGAGTTCAGAATATGATTTAGAGATATCAAACTCTAAGAAATATTTACAGTAAATGGACTGTAATATGTCAAGTAAATCAATAGATTAATACTATACTAACAAAAGAAATGAGATTTAAAATCTAAAATTATTTGGGAGTACATGGAAATACCTATACTAGTAAACAAGACAGAATCTGTGTCTCTAAGGAACTTACTGTTAATAATAAATATTACTCTCGTCTTCAGATAAACTCTTAATGTAGTATGACACTCAAAAATAAGATGAAACTCAGAAACACTATAATTGCATTACATAAGTTATTTATTGAATCTAACTCTTTACCTTTGTACTCAATCTTAGGTGAATATCTATCATGCAAAGATGATCTCACCTATTCTCTGAGAACAATAAACCTAAACTTTCCTTAGACAACATACCTAAAAAATGTGATGTGATGTGCAAACTCTTCCTATAAGGTCTAAATCATGTAGTTGAGTAGCACATATCAAGAAAAGAAATGGACAAAAATACATTTTTGTTAATATACAACTAATAGAAGTATACCTAGTTCTTATAGTTTTCATATCTGTGCCAGCCAGGAGGTTCTAGTTGGCATTTATTGGATTTTATCTGCCACTTTGTGCATAGCCAGAGCACCTAAGCTAGCCAGGTTTCTTTACCTGGTGAGGTGATTCAAACCTTTGTTTTGAAGGATCTGAGGCCTCAGTGGTCCTTGATTTATTGGGCTATTGTGTATTCCCAGTAAATCTGGTCTTGGAAGTACTAAGGGGCATCCTAGTGAGTGCCACAGGTTCCAAATATATTCCATCCTGGGCTAATTTTGTAGCAGGAAACATGCTATAGATCAATTTTATGGTCCAGTGGATTAAATGTCACTGTTCATGATGTCAGTTTAGGTGTCATATCACAGTTATATGTTCAGTCTCTCTCAGGGCTGAAGAGAAAGACAAGAGCTGCCCTTCAAAAAGAGAATAGTTATCACTAGAAGAGGGCATTATTTTTCTGCAAAATCCTCAGAATCTGTGCTAAAATTATTGTAGTGGGACTAAGCAGAGGATCCTTATGTATGATTGGCAGTGAGAGCACCACTGTAAATGTTGACTTATGAGTCAAAATTTTCAGGAGATTTTTATGTCAGTTGGACCTGCTACAGAGCCTTATGTTTTTCTTGACTCCACTCAAAGATTTTCAGCTAAATGAGTTAATTGATAATGAATTGGAAGATGAAGCCAATTGTGGTTTATGTTGCCTCTAAAATCTGAAGAGGCCCAACATCAAATGTTCCAGTTTCTCAGTTTTAGGCAGTACAAACTGTCTAGCACTTTAGAAGGGGGTTTCCCAGTTCAAAACTGATGGACATCTAGAAATTTTGGTAATTTGACAGAACCCAGAATTTTCATTGGGTTTATCTTTTACCATGAGGATGCTTGTGTTTCACAAAAGTATCTGATTATTAGCTTCTTTCTTCTTACCAGATCCCACCATTCTGTGTTACCAATAGTGGGATAGCATGACATTCTGCAGAATATTCAAATAAATGATTTCCCTTACAACTCTTTTAAGACAAAGAGCGTGAGAACTGATATAACCCTGAGATAAGACAAGCAAGACATATTGTTATTTCTCCTCAATTAAAGTGAAGTGCTCCTTCTCATCCCCGTTAATTGCTTTGGAGAAAAACATAAATTGCACTACTTTTCAGGGAGTGAATTTTGAATTGATCTGTTCAAAGTGCAATATGTAAAACAGCAACTGGATTTAGATAACATCTGTTTAAGTTTTAAATAACAAAAGTCTACTTAGCTTTTGTACCAATGAAACACATCAATTAAATGGAAATTTGAGAGAAAGCACCACTCATATCTTCCATATCTTAGATATTGCTGCCAGTTTCTGAAATTCCTCCAGTAATGAGATGCTGCTTATTTATTTATTTATTTATTTATTTTTCAATTTTCTTAAGAAGGGAAAGTTCTAGGGTCTTCTACTTAACTCTTCCTTTCACAGCACCTTCATTTTCAGGCAGCCAAATGCAGGCTTTTTGGCAATTTTTTCTGCAAATTTATTCAAACCATACAACCCCTTTGTGAGAATTACTATACTACAGAACGTGGACAAAGCTTTACTTATCACTTAGTGTCCACAAATATTCACTCCCACCAATGATGCCAATGCATGATTTTGGATACTTTAGCATTAGAATCTACTCAGGGTTAATATCTATTTATTCCTGATAAGTTTAGGTCACCAAACTGGTTGTTCTGATATATAGCGTCAGGTCCTTTTGTGGGAAGCTTGGAAGAAAATTTACAGGACATATGTAAGGAGGTGTGGTGGTTCTTCCTTAACTAAATGTGAGTCAGTTTATGGTTTAATGAAAGAACTAGTTTAGCAACTGACTGTCATCTGTTCATTTTTAAAAGTGTTGAAGGCAATTAATAGCTACAGATTTTTGGATGTCAAACCAATAATTGCCATTCCATCCAAAGTCATTTCACCGACATTGTCTCTGATATTTAATCAAAGTGACCTCACCTCTATCACTCCAGTATGCCATTATTCCTGTTGAAGAAGGACCCCCATTTCAATAGTGATATTTCCTTTTCTTATTCATAATCTAAAGAGCTCTTTGGGAATGCTGGTGCTCCCTCATTGATACATTTTTCAGTGTCTTGAAGAAAGGACTATCTTCAGGGTCCCATCTATTAATGTCTATTGGTGAAAGGCAAGTGAGCTTTAGATAATAAATCCAATACATCATTTGTGCTTTCACATTTTTTTCTCTACCAAAAAAAAAAAAAAAGTGAGCTCAATAATCTTAACATCATTTGATGTAGATAATGACACTGCTAAACCTGGGCTTCATGCATTGAATCAAGCAATGTTAAGGGTACTTCTAGCTGCCAAAAATAGTACATTAAATCCCTAAATATGGTAAGCTGTCTGCATATAGAAAATTTCAGCCAACTTCAACCTTATCTTCCACCTTAATACTTTTAAATTCATTCCTATACATGTTCATAAGGTTCTTGCTATTAAAACTTGAAAGATCTTTCAATTCCTTTGGTGTGTAGGCCATGTTTTCTGCTCAAGGTTTTGCAATTCCCCTCTTGGGATCAGACTTACTTTATGGGCTTGGAGGCTATAAAATATGAGTGATTTGTGTTTTCAAAGGTCTTCAGTTCATCTAAATCTACATTAATATCCTCAAAGCAAGTCTGAATTACTTCATCTTACTATACTAATGTCACAACCTTGGCTTAAGAAATTTGGCAATTTACATATTAAACTTGATTTATAACTTCAGCATTGACCACAATCAAATTGGGGTCCCGTGCTCAGATATCATCCTAGTCTATTCCAGATGCTATAGGAAAATACCACAGATCAGGTAGATTGGGAAATAAATAAAAAACATTTATTTCTCAAAGTTTTGAAAGACGGAAGTCCAAGTTTAGAGTGCCAGCATGGTCAGATAAGGGCCTTCTTTCAGATAAGTCTTTTGGTTGTATTTTCCTGTGGCAAAAAGAATGAGGATCTCTTGGGGGCATTGATTTCATGCATGAGGGCTCTAACCACACAGCCTAATATAACCTCATGACCTAATAGCATCCCAAAGTTTTTATCTCCTAATATCTTCACATTGGATATTAAGATTTTGACACATGAATTTTCATAAGAAACAAATATCCTATTAGTGGCTATAGTGGAAATACATGAACTTATAAAGAATAAGATTTTTTTTTTTAATATCTCCACAAAGTCCTTGGTATCTCCATTCATTCTGTTAGATGAAAATTCAAAGCCCCAGGCTTACTATTTAATTTCCTTAAGCTCTCCAATGTCTTCAGAAATGGCCAAACCACTCTGTAAAATTGTAGCCACAACTTGTACTATATCAGTTATGTGCAGCTGATATTGGTATTGACTTGATATCCTTAATTCTCACCTTCAACCACTATTTCACTCATGTGACAATAAGTGAAAATTGTACTAATGTATAAATTATTTGCATCATATTTTCTCCCACAAAGAGGTCATTAAAATGTTCAGACTCAGACAATTAAGTAACCTACTTTCAAAATCCTGGTATGCTCTGTTTTCTGGGATGATTCATTATAGCAAGAAGGGTATCAGTCAGGGCTAATTCCGCTAAACAAAACCCTTCTGAGTATCTACAATGATTTGAAGAGACAAAGTATAATTATAGTGTTTCTGTATTCAAAATGTGGGTCACTTGGTAGAAGATTAAATAAAGGCAGGTCTTTCTTATGGGAGCTAAGGAATATAGAGTAAGTCACAGCAGATCCTGGACTTACTGCTAAAGGCAGTAAAGGAGAATGTTAATGGTTTCAACTACTGTTCAAACCCAGATAAAAGCCAACTTGCATGGAAATGGAGGAAACCAGATTATATACCCTAAAACATGTCTCTTAGACATATTATGTTGAGTTAAAGGCACTTAAGAAACTGCAGGTACAAGAGGATGTTCTGAACTTCCTTCTCATTCCTGAAAGTAGTAGATAAAACTCCCAAGTCAAAGTTACATTTCCTGTACAAGAGGAAATAAAAAGTTCTTATCACCACAGATAGGGAATTTAGAGCTTATACATCTGTACAAACAAGCCTTGTTAAACTAACTTTTATCCTCCTTGTTACTTCTTCACCACTTAATATCTCAGCCCAAATTTCTTTGTCTTGTTCATTATACAAGAATGTTTTGTATTTTCCTCTAAAAGTATAAAAGTGGGGTGCTTTGATGGTTCAGTCAGTTAAGCATCCAACACTTAGTTTTGGCTCAGGTCATGATCTCATGAGATGGAGCCCAGCATTGGCATCAGACTCCTTGCTGACAAGGAAGTCTCTTTGAAGATTCCTTCCTTCTACCCCTTCCCTCAGTCATGTGCTCTCTCTTTCTCTTTTTCTCAATTTTTTTTAAATTAAAAAATAAAAGATATAAAACCTTTCTGCTCTGGTAACTTTTCTGGATCTTCATTTTTTTTTTAATGAAGGCTTCCATTTACATGTAAAATTTTAACAAATTATGTATTGTTTTCTTCTGTTAATCTGTTTTATTTCAGATTAATCATAGACCCAGCCAGAGACCCTTAAAGGATAGTGGAAAATTTCTTCCTTCCCTATAGGTGCTTGTGTAATAAACTGTGGGACATAAACTTTCTCTGATATATGGTAGGTTAGCAGAATAACAAAGGAAAAGATCTGAAAGCAAACAAGTCAAGGACTGAGACATATGGTCTTATTTATTTATTTTATTTAAAGATTCATTCATTTATTTTAGAAAGCAAGAGAGAGCACAGGAAGGAGGGGCAGAGGGAAAGGAAGAGAGAGATCTAAGCAGACTCCACACAGAATGCAGAATCCAATTCAAGGTTTGATCTCGCAACACTGAGATCACAAACTGAGCCAAAACTAAAATTCAGATGTTCAACGGACTTTGCCACCCAGGCATCCCTGACATCTGTGGTTTTAAGATAAATATCAGAAAATATTTTATTATGGATTAAAAATTACTTGGTACTTAAATATTTTTTAATAAATTAGAGTGTAAAAAACAATAATTTTATAAATGTTTGAATTATAAAATTTTATTAAATTCTACAAAATAAACACAAAGCTAATGTTTCATTTAAATTTTGTTTTAAACTTTGAGTTATTCTATTCATGACAAGAAATTTTATACATTTAATTTCCCAGAAATCCTACTATTTTAACTATAACTAATGCCTGCCACTAAAAAAATATTTTTCTATTAAAATGAATGCAGTATTATACTTCTAACCCAAGATGGAGTAACATCCATTTTTTGGATTATTTTTATTTTGGACTATAACAAACACAACCACAACCAATAATGTACTACTTTTCTCCATATTCATTTGGATTTTAGGAAATTATCGTCTTTGTTCCTGCATAAATAACCTATAGGAAAAAAGAAAAAGTTATGCCACATTACAAAATCTGTAAATTGCAGAAGTTGACAGCTTGAAGACAACCTCTTAGGAGCTGGAAAGAAAACAAGTGTTCACAAGAGATGAGACAAGTATATATTAGGACAGCAAGCTGGGGAACTGACTGTTTTTGATATCACTGACCCAAATAGTAGTTACTCTTTTCCTCATGGCAATTTTTGTCACCACCTCAAAGGGGGTGATTTTTGGTGTACAGTGTAAAGAACTTTTTTTTTTTCTTTTTTTCAAAAACATAGAGTTGCTTTGAGGGGAGATGCAATGACAAACTTTCAAGTATAAATAAGAATGATAAGAAAATCAAAGATTTACCCTTCTTAATGAATAAGAACAAAAAACAAATGAACAACGATTGTAAAGAACTGTAAATAAGGCAATAACAGGCAATAATCTCTGAAGATGAGAAACACACAGTGCATGCTTTCTATAATTGTGTCAACTTCCTAAAGAGAGCATTTCCAGGCCACCACCCAACAAAGAGAAACCAGACAGAGCTTGGTAGTCTCCCTGAACTGAAGAGATATAATTATAATTGTGGGGAGAACAAGGCAACTTGTTCTCAAGATAATGTGGCAGAAAGGGAAAAAAAAAATCAGGGAAATAGCTATGAATGTCTAGAGAGAGTTGTTCTCTTGTATTCAGCTAAGTACTAATCAGAGTGTACATGCAAAGAAAATCCACAATGAATTACCTTAAAAGATTAGAAGTAATAGCACCATACTTACACTTAGTATTAGGAATAGTGCTTGTTCCTATAAGGCAGACTGGACTTTTTTGATATATGGGTATTTGTTTAGAAAAAAGTTTAAGTCTTTTCTTTATATGGGGGAATAATTTGCCCTATACTGAACAATAACAAAGTCTGGGCTAGATAAATTTTGAAAGCAATATCTGAAAGTATAACATTGTTTCCAAGTAATTGTGCCTTGGAACAAAGCTAAACAATATTGATATGTATGAATAAACAGAACCCAACAAAACAAAATAATAATATCTACATCCAATGAAAAATCCACAAACATGCAAAGAAGCAGAAAATTATGACCAATAAACAATCTATTGAAATTGACCTTGATCTGACTTAGATATAAAAATTACCAAAAACATTTTGCATAACAGCTCATATAAGAATAGTTATATAACTATTTGTATTCTATTTGTTGAGAAGTTCAGTAAAAACCTAGAAGATGAAAAATGTATTTGCATGAATTAAAGATATTAAGACATTGCAAGAAGGTGATTAATGAACTGCAAGACAGTGAAAGAAGCACAAAGAAAATTGGAAATATAAATAAAAATTAATAGAATATCTGTCAGCTATGGGACAATGTTAAGAAGTCAAATATAAGTATTGAAGTCAATGAAAGAGAAAAAAAAGAAAGACTATAAAATATTTTAAGGAATGATAATCAATTATTGATAAAAATATAAACCTGAAATCTAAGAATCTTACTATATTCTTAAAAACACTTTGGGCCTTTGCCACATGACCAAAATCAGGAAGAAAGTAAGGTAGGACATCATTTTTACTCAATGTCTTACCAAAAGTTTTAGCCAATGTAATAAATCAAGAAAAAGAAATGATGTACATGTAAATTGTAAAGAAATGATTAAAACTATATTTATGTTCAAATGACATGATTGATTTCATGAAAGATTCCAAAGAATCTTCAAGAAAGTTCTTAGAATAATAAGTATCTTTAGCAGTGTTTCAATATAAAATGTCAATAAACAAATGTCAATCATATTTTTATACAAGCAATGAAAAAATGGAATATAAAATCAAGAAAAAATCTTACATTAGTATACACCCACCCCCACACACAAAATCCAAAACCAGTACTGATGTTTAAATATAACAAACTATGTACAGCATCTCCATGTTGAAATACAAATCATTTAGAACAAGCCCCAGAAAAGTCTAAATAAATTGAGACTATAACATGTTCATGGATTATAAGGCAATATTGTTAATATACCAGTCCTCCCCAAATAGAGCTATGGATTCAAATTCACATTCAAATCCTAGCAAACATTTTTGCATATTTCAATAAGCTC
The DNA here is from genome assembly GCF_963455335.1 of Martes martes. Classification (NCBI taxonomy): domain Eukaryota; kingdom Metazoa; phylum Chordata; class Mammalia; order Carnivora; family Mustelidae; genus Martes; species Martes martes. The sequence goes on along the minus strand of NC_137889.1, from coordinate 78,347,784 downwards.
ATTCTAATGATTACATGAAAAGGAAAAGGACTTGAATACCCACAGCATCAAGAAAAGAATAAAGTAAGTGAACCCACATTACCCTATCAAGACTTACTAAAAAGCTACTATAGTAAAGACAGTCATAGTATTAGCAAACAAATACATAGATCAATAGACTAGAATAAATTCCAGAAATAGACAGTTGCAAAGTCTTAGTCAACTTATTTTTGACACAAAGGTATCTCAAGGAAGATATAATCATCTTTACCAGTAAATAATTATGAAAGAACTTGATTTTCACATGAAAATAAGAAAGCTTTAATAGAGAGGGAGAGAGGAAAGATGGCAGAGGAGTTGGCAGACTAAAATGACATCAGACCCCAGGAGTTCAGCTAGATAGGTATCAAACCATTCCAAATACCTATAAATTCAATAGGAAAGAGAAGAGAAGAAGAGCAGCAATTCTAGGAACAGAAAATCGACCACTTTCTGAAAGTAGAACATGTGGAGAAGTGAATCTGAAGCAACAGGAAGATAGACCATGGGGGAAGGGTCTGGCTTTCAGGAAGCAGCAGAACAATGAAGCGCAAAATCAGAACATTTAGAAAGCTGTTCCACTGAGGGACATCACTTCAGAGGCTAACTGGAGGTGGAGCCTTCACAGGGACAGTGTGGTCTTAGGTCCCACAGGGTCACAGAAAGATCGGAGGTGTCAGATTGTGGCAGAGCTGTCAGGTATCAGAGCAGGGAAGACGACTACAGGGACAGTGCCAAAGAGTGAGGTTTCAGAATGGGGTTACCTTAAACCATGATCCAAGACACAGTGGGGCTACTGCTCTTTGAGCAGGGACCCCAGAAGTTCCGGATCTGGAGAGACTTCCTCCTTCCTCCTCCAAGTGGAGTGGCACAGGAATGTGTGGCAGGAATCTGCTAGGTTTGGAGACTCCAAATGGGGCCATGCACCATAGACAGAAATGCTTGGTCACAGGCTGGGTGAGCATGGAGCGTGGCCACAGACCAGGGAGAAAGGAGTGATTGATTGCTTTTCTCTGAGGGCACAGTGAAGAGTGGGGCCCTGAGCTCTACTCCTCCAGCTGGAGATTGGGAGGCTGCCATCTTCATACCCATCCTTCCAAAGCTGTACAGAAAGTGTTGAGGAAACAAAAGCTACCAAGAGCAAACCTGAGCAGATTACTTAGTCTGCAAGGGTAGTCCACTTCCACCTTGAGGAAAGACATTTGACACTCACTGCAACAGGCCCCTCCCCCAGAAGATCAGCAAGAACATCCAGCCAAGACTAACCTCATTGATCAAGGAGAACAGCAGAATTCCAGATCTAGGGGAAAGCAAGCATATATTTCATGACTTTTCCCCCATGATTCTTTAGTCTTGCAAAGTTATTTATTTATTTATTTATTCTTGTTCTATTTTTTTAACTTTTCCTCTTTCCTCTTTTAACATTTTCTAACTAGTTCATCTTAACAATACCTTTCTAAAAATTTTTTTAAAACCTTCGTTGTTACAGTTATATTTTATCCCTTCATTGTATTTAACATTATTTTTTTGTATACATATCAGTTTTTTTTTCCTTTAAAATTCTGAGATACAATTTCTTCTAATAGATCAAACATGACTTTGTTCTAGTCTCCAGTCTAAGCACATTCTCTCCTCTTTTTTTTTCTTCTTTTTCCAACCAACTTATCTTATCAATTCCTTTTTTAGATATTTTTAAATTTTCATCTTTACAGTCATATTCCATCCCTTCATCATTGTTACCCTTATATTTGTATATATATGTTTTTCTTTCTTTAAAATTTCAGGAGATAGTTTCTTCTAAGAGACTAGAATATACCCAAAATCTAGTGGGTGACTCTGTTCTATGCACTAGTCTAAATATATATATATATATATATATATATATATATATATATATACACACACACACACACACATACATATATAAATATATATATATATATAATTTTTATTTCAATTTTTCCCTCTTAATTCTCCCTCCAGTTTGGGTCTCTTCTGATTTGGTTAGTGTACATTTTTTCTGGGGTCTTTGCCACCCTTTTAGTATTTTATACTCTCTTTCATATATTCTTGTGTGGATAAAATGAAAAGGCAGAAAAACGCACCACAGAAAAAAGAACAAGAGGCAGTACCAAAGACTAGGGACCTAATCAATACAGACATTGGTAATATGTCAGAAATACAGTTCAGAATGATGACTCTCAAGATGCTACCTGGGCTCAAAAAAGGCATGGAAGAGATTAGAGTAATGCTTTCTGGAGAAACAAAATCCCTTTCTGGAGAAATAATAGAACTAAAATATAACTGAGTTTAAAAAAAAAAAAGCTATTAATGGGATGCAACCAAAAGTGGAGTCTCTTACTGCTAAGATAAATTAAACAGAAGAGAGAATTACTGATATAGAAGACCAAATGATGGAGAATATAGAAGCTGTACAAAAGAGAGGCAAACAACTACTGGACCATGAGGGGAGAATTCAAGATATAAGTGATAACATAAGATGAAACAATATTAGAATAATTGGGATTCCAGAAGAAGAAGAGAGAGAGGGGCAAAAAGTATATTGGAGCAAATTATAGTAGAGAATTTCCCTAATAGGGCAAAGGGAACAAGCATCAAAATCCAGGAGGCACAGAGAACCCCCCCTCAAAATCAATAAAAATGGGTCGACATGCCATCATCTAGTAGTAAAACTTACTAGTCTTAGTGACAAAGAGAAAATCCTAAAAGCAGCTCAGGACAAAAAGTCTGTAACATACAATGGTAAAAATATTAGACTGTCAGCAGACTTATCCACAGAGACCTGGTAGGCCAGAAAGGACTGCTATGATATATTTAGAGCACTAAATGAGAGAAACATACAGCCAAGAATACTATATCCAGCTAGTCTATCATTGAAAATAGAGGGAGAGATAAAAAGCTTCCAGGAAGAAAAAAAATAATAATAATAATAATTACAATTATTACAAACACCAAACCAGCTCTACAGGAAATATTGAAAGCAAAAAGAGAGCCTAAAAGTAGTAGACCAGAAAGGAACAGAGGCAATATACAAGTAACAGTCACCTTACAGGCAATACATGGCACTAAATTCATATCTTTCAATAGTTACCCTGAATGTAAATGAGCTAAACGCCCCAATAAAGAAACACAGGGTATCAGAATGGGGGGGGGGGGGAAAACATTAATATGCTATCTACAAGAAACTCATTTTATACCCTCAAACACCACCAGATTTAAAGTAAGGAGGTGGAAAACAATGTACCATGCTAATGGACATGATAAGAAAGCTGGTGTGGCAATCCTTATATCAGATCAATTAGATTTTAAGCCAAAGACTATAATAAGAGATGAGGAAGGACACTATATCATACTCAAAGAGTCTGTCCAACAAGAAGATCTAACAATTTTAAATATCTATGCCCCTAACATGGGAGAAGACAACTACGTAAACCAGTTAATAACAAAATCATAGAAACACATTGACAATAATACAATAATAGTAGGGGACTTTAACACTCCCCTCACTGAAATGGACAGATCATGCAAGCAAAAGATCAACAAGGAAATAAAGGCATTAAATGACACACTGGACCAGATGGACATCACAGATATATACAGAACATTCCATCCCAAAGCAACAGAATATACATTCTTCTCTAGTGCACATGGAACATTCTCCAGAATAGATCACATCCTGGGTCATAAATAAGGTCTCAACTGGTACCAAAAGATTGGGATCATTCCCTGCATATTTTCAGACCACAATGCTCTGAAGCTAGAATGAAAAAGGAAAGAGGAAAGTTGGAAAGAACACAAATACATAGAGACTAAAGACCATCCTTCTAAAGAATGAATGGATCAACCAGGAAATTAAAGAAGAATTGAAAAAAAATTATGGAAGCAAATGAAAATGAAAACACAACTGTTCCAAATCTGTGGGACACAACAAAGGCAGTCCTGAGAGAAAAGTATATAGCGATACAAACCTTTCTCAAGAAACAAGAAAGGTCTCAAATACACAACCTAACCCTATACCTAAAGGAGCTGGAGAAAGAATGACAAAGAAAGCCTAAACCCAGCAGGAGAAGAGAAATCACAAAGATCAGAGCAGAAATCAATGAAATAGAAAACAGAAGAACAGTAGAACAGATCAAAACTAGGAGCTGGGTCCTTGAAAGAATTAATAAGATGGATAAACCCCTGGCCAGACTTATCAAAAAGAAAAGAGAAAGGACCCAAATAAATAAAATCATGAATGAAAGAGGACAGATCACAACCAACACCAAAGAAATACAAACAGTTATAAGAACATATTATGAGCACCTATATAGCAGCAAATTTGACATTCTGGAAGAAATGGAAGCATTCCTAGAGATGTATAAATTACAAAAACTGAACCAGGAAGACATAGAAATCCTGAACAGACCTAAACCAGTAAGGATATTGAAGCAGTCATCAAAAATCTCCCAACGAACAAGAGCCCAGGGCCAGACGGCTTCTCAGGGGAATTCTACTAAACATTCAAAGAAGAATTCATACCTATTCTCCTGAAACTATTCCAAAAAATAGAATTGGAAGGAAAACTTCCAAACTCATTTTATGAGGCCCACATTACCTTGATCCCAAACCAGACAAAGACCCCATCAAAAAAGAGAATTACAGACCAATATCCTTGATGAACACAGATGTGAAAATTCTCGCCAGAATACTAGCCAACAGGATCCAACAGTACATTAAAAGATTATTCACCATGACAAGTGGGATTTATTCCTGGGCTGCAAGGTTGGGTTCAACATCCGCAAATCAACCAATGTGATGCAATATGTTCATAAAAGAAAAAACAAGAATCGTATGATACTCCCAACAGATGCTGAAAAAGCATTTGACAAGGTACAGCATCGTTTCTTGATCAAAACTCTTCAAAGTGTAGGAATAGAGGGCACATACCTCAATATCCACAAAGCCATCTATGAAAAACCCACAGCGAATATCATTCTCAATGGGGAAAAACTGAGAGCTTTTCCCCTAAGGTCAAGAACATGGCAGGGATGTCCACTATCAACGCTGCTATTCAACATAGCACTAAATGCCCTAGTTTCAGCAATCAGAAAACAAAAAGAAGTAAAAGGCATCTGAATCAGCAAAGAAGTCAAACTATCACTCTTTGCAGATGATATGATGCTTTCTGTGGAAAACCCAAAAGACTCCACTCCAAATCTGCTAGAACTTGTACAGGAATTCAGTAAAGTGTCAGGATATAAAGTCAATGCACAGAAATCAGTTGCATTTCTATACACCAACAGCATGACAGAAGAAAGATAAATTAAGGAGTCAATTACATTTACAATTGTACCCAAAACCATAAGTTACCTAGGAATAAACCTAACCAAAGAGGCAAAGAATCTGTACTCAGAAAACTATAAAGTACTCATGAAAGAAATTGAGGAAGACATAAAGAAGTGGAAAATGTTCCATGTTCCTGGATTGAAAGAACAAATATTGTGAAAATGCCTATGCTACCAAAAGCAATCTACATATTTAGTGCAATCCCTATCAAAATACCATCCTTTTTTTTTTTTCAAAGAAATGGAACAAATAATCCTAAATTTTATATGGAGAAGACCCCGAATAGCCAGAAGAATGTTGAAAAAGAAACTCAAAGTTGGTAGCATCACAATTCCAGACTTCAAGCTCTATTACAAAGCTGTCATCATCAAGACATTATGGTACTGGCACAAAAACAGACACATAGATCAATGGAACAGAATAGAGAGCCCAGAAGTAGACCCTCAACTCTATGGTCAACTAATCTTTGACAAAGCAGGAAAGAATGTCCAGTGGAAAAAGACAGTCTCTTCAAGAAACGGTGTTGGGATAATTGGACAGCCATATGCAGAAAAATGAAACTGGACCATTTCCTTACACCACACACAAAAATAGACTCAAAATGGATGAAGGACCTCCATGTGAGAAAGGAATCCATCAAAATCCTTGAGGAGAACAAAGGCAGCAACCTCTTCAACCATGGCTGCAACAACTTCTTCCTAGAAACATCACCAAAGGAAAGGGAAGCAAGGGCAAAAATGAACTATTGGGACTTCATCAAGATCAAAAGCTTTTGCACAGCAAAGGAAACAGTCAACAAAACCAAAAGACAACTGACAGAATGGGAGATATTCTCAAATGACATATCAGATAAAGGGCTAGTATCCAAAATCTATAAAGAACTTATCAAACTCAACACTCAAAGAACAAATACTCCAATCAAGAAATGGACAGAAGATATGAACAGACATTTCTGCAAAGAAGATACCTAGATGGCCAACAGACACATGAAAAAGTGTTCCACATCACTCGGTATCAGAGAAACACAAATCAAAACCACAATGAGATACCACCTCACACCAGTCAGAATGGATAAAATTAACAAGTCAGGAAATGACAGATGTAGAAGAGGATGGGGAGAAAGGGGAACCCACCTACACTGTTGGTGGGAATGCAAGCTGGTGCAGCCACTCTGGAAAACAGCATGAAATCCCCTCAAAATGTTGAAAATAAAGCTACCCTGTGACCCAGCAATCTCACTACTGGGTATTTGCCCTAAAGATACAAATGTAGTGATCTGAAGGGACATGTGCACTCAAATGTTTATAGCAAGAGCAATGTCCACAATAGCCAGACTGTGGAAAGAACCTAGATGTCCATCAACAGATGAATGGATAAAGAAGATTTGGTATATATATATATATATATATATATATATATATATATATATTTATATTTACATATTACATATATTTATATTTTTATATATAATATGTTTATATATATATATTTAATGTTATGATTTTATTTACAAAGCTTCTTTGTTGTACAGAAAGTAAAAATGCTGTTACAGTCTCGGTGCAACTGGTAGCCACAGATGGCTGGCTCACCAATCACAGCTCTCCATGCTACAGCAAGTCTGACACAAAAACCTAACAATGCTTACAATTTTGGGGGGGGTGAAGTCCCCAAGCTTGGTGGTGAATTTCCAAGAGGGGCTAAATGGAGGAAGGTGGAATGTTACAGGAACTATTCTTTGGCTCTTTGGGTGGGTAGGTGTCCTGGGGTTTGTATCACAGCTACCTTTTTTCTTTTTTTTTAAACAGCTACCAAATCCATATCAGCAGTCCAACCAATACTGAACAGTTCTTTCTCTGCAAGGTTTTTGGGATCTTAATCATCTTCTCCTTCATCGTCTGTTTCTCTCTTCCTCTTTTCACCTTTCCCACTTTCTTCCTCTTCTTCATCTTCATCTTCATCTTCATCCTCGTCGTCTTTACCTTCATCAGCTTCTCCATCATATCCAAATTCTTCTTCCTCCTCACTGACTTTGTCTTCATCTTCTTCTCCTTCTACATCTTCATCTTCGTCTTCATCCCCTTTATCATCAAGTGCTTCTTCCTCATCATTCTCATCCTCCTCGTCTTCCTCATCTTCTCTTTCTTCATCCTCCTCTTCTTCATGCACACCATCCACCTCAGCATCTGAGTCAGGGGCTTCCCGATCCTCTCAATCATAGCCATCCAGGTAGGTCAGCTGGGGCAGGAGCTTGAAGACACTCTCTCTTGGTAGTCATTCAGGTTAGCAACCTCACAGTTCAACAGATCCAGGCTTTTCAGATATTCCAACTTTTTCAAAGGTTCCAGTCAACTTGGGTATATATGTATGTGTATATATATATACCCAAGTTGACTCCATTTCCCTTAATTTAGATCCAGCTGTGAGCTGCATGTTCTTTTGCTGCCAGTTTAAATCTTGAATATGTTTCCTTAACTTCTAGAGCTCTTTCTGTGCATGTTTAATCGTATGATCTAGATTTTCATTATATACTTTCCAGGCATTGCATCCATGCTGTGACATTAGTTCCAGATTCTCAATTCGAACTGCCTGATGCTCTAACTGGGCCGTTGAATTATTTACACATTCTTGCCATGCGGGAATATCATTTTTCTGACCTGAGGAAGAGGCTGGAAGTTCATACCATTTCATACTGAGTAATTCCATTGGTTGCCAAGTGATATCTATATAGATATATAGACATATATCTATATCTATCTATCTATCTATCTATCTATCTATATATGTATGTATCTCACACAGTGGAATACTATGCAGCCATCAAAAGAAATGAAATCTTGCCATTTGCAATGACATGGATGGAACTAGAGGGTATTATGCTGAGTGAAATAACTTAAGCAGAGAAAGAATTATCATATGATCTCCCTGATACGAGGATTTTGAGAAGCAGGGTGTGGGGTTTGGGGGGTAGGGAAGGAAAATATGAAACAAGATGGATCAAGAAGGAAACAAACCATAAGAGACTCTTAATCTTACAGAAAAAACCTAACAAAACAAAACAAAACAAAACAAAACTGAGGGTTGCTGGGTGGATGGGGAGTGTGGATGGGTTATGGACATTGGGGAGGGTTTGTAATATGGTGAGTGCTGTGAAATGTGTAAGCCTGACAATTCACAAACCTGTATCCCTGGGACAAATAATACATTATATGTTAATAAAATAATTAATAAAAAATCCTTTAATATACCTCATGTTTGAAACAGAAATTAATTCAAATGGATTACAGACCTAATATATATGGACTGTTTCATTGACAGATCCTTAAATTAATTCTTTTAGGTCTTTTTTCTTGGGCTAGTATGGTCCCCCAGGAAAAATATTTTATATTCTTTCCTTAAATTATTCTATTAATGACCTGGCTGGAAATCTTAAATTTCAGCATTGGCTCGTCATACCAAATTTTGTATTTTCAGAAAACCCTTCATATCTTTCAATTCCACTACTCTATCAATATGTTTTTACATCTTCCCAAAGAATAGATCTACTTTATCCACTCAGACTGTATAAAGTCGGGGACCTGGAGGGACCACTTGGGGGCCACTTGTTTATTGGTTGAGTAGGTTTGCATAGAGGAATATGATGTTCTATTTCCCTCTTAACTAATCCTTCAATTTGAATTTCCATTTTCACTTTCAGTTTAAGATATCTTGGAAAGCTTTGGGCTTCTGGAGTTTGAATCTATTTGTTTCCAGGGATTTCCCATTGCTAATTTAAGACACTTTACTCAGAAGTTGAAAACGTATTCATTCTGAAGTGTTGATGAAGATACAGAGAAAAAAGAACATCCATGTACTGTTGGTGAGAATGAAAACTGGTGCAGCTACTGTGGAAAACAAAATGGGATTCCTCAAAAATTAAAAACAGAACTACCATATAATCCAGTAATTGTACTACTGTCTATTTATCCAAAGAATACAAAAACACTAATTTGAAAGGACACATGCACCCCTATGTTTATTGCAGCATTATTTACAATAGTCAAATTATGGAAGCAGCCCAAGTGTCCATCAGTAGGTGAATGGATAAAGAAGAAGTTAATACATATATCATGTATTTATAATAACATTATTTAGCTATAAAAAGAACAAAATCTCCTGGGGCACCGGGTGACTCAGTTAGTAGAGCATCTGACTCTTGGTTCAGCTCAGGTCATATTCTCATGGGTTGTGGGATTGAGCACCCACCAAGTCAGGCTCCTCACTCAGTGGGGAGTCTTCTTGAAAGATTTTCTCCTTCTTCCCTCCCCATAACCCCCTACTCACACATACTCTCTATCTAAAATGAATAAATAAATCTTTTTAAAAAATAATATTATTTTCCATTCGCCATGACATGATGGAGCTACAGAGCATAATATTAAGTGAAATAAGTCAGTTAGAGAAAGACAAGTACCATATGATTTCACTCATAGGTAGAATTTAAGAAACAAAGCAAATGAATATGGGATTAAAAAAAAAAAAAAAAAAAAAAAGGAGGCAACCCAAGAAATAGACTCTCAGCTTTAGAGAACAAACAGGGTTGCCAGAGGGGAGGTGAGTGATGGGTGAAATAGGTGATGGGGATTAAGGAGTGCATTTGTGATGAGCACCATATGTTGTATGGTAGGGAGGAATCACTAAATTCTACACTTGAAACTGATATTACACTGTATATTTACAAACTGGAATTTAAACAAAAACTTAGGGATAAAAAATAATAAATTTTATAAAAGCAAAGTGAAAAAGGAAAGAAAAAAAATAAAGAGTACACATATGATGAGCACTGAGTAAGGTTTAGAAGTGTTAAATCATGGAGCACCTACGTGGCTCAGTGGGTTAAGCCTCTGCCTTTGGCTCAGGTCATGATCTCAGGGTCCTGGGATAGAGCCCTGCATTGGGTTCTCTACTCACAAGGGAGCCTGATTCCACCCCCCATCTCACTGTCTGCCTCTCTGCCTACTTGTGATCTCTCTCTCTCTGTCAAACAAATAAAATCTGTAAAAAATAATAACAAAAAGAAGTGTTAAATCACTGAATTGTACACCTGAACTAATGTAACACTATGTATTAACTAACTGGAATTAAAATTAAAAGAACAACTAAAAAAAAAAAAATGGTTGAATTCCTCAATGGAAAAATAAGTCTTCATTCTGTTTCCCATTTTCTCTTGTTTTGCAATAAATAGTCTTTTCTTTTTGAATTTACAAATTTATGCCTTGTTTGAAAGATAAATTTGCAGTATTCTAAATGGGACTGGTAAGATAAAGGAGGAGAAATACATAAATACTTTCAATTCATCCTCATTGACTCATGTGTGTAGGGTTTCCTTCAGTTAATGATCAAAAAATGTAAAAACTTAAAATTTAGCACTCTGTACACGACCTTATAGTTTTAAAAATTGATTGTGCTTAGTTACTAATACATATAAAACATATATTCATGTTTGATTTTCTTTCCAGCTAAGATACAAAACTGAAGTTCTCTTTTCAGTAGTAATAAAAATCTTTGACTAAATTCTATTTGCATTAGGATACTTAGTGCTGAAAGGAACAAATGAAATAAAATGAAAAACAAGTATTTGAAAAATCCCACTTTTGAGTTTTATGTTTACTTTGTTATGCTCTCCAGCTCTTGATCTTTGTTATTTTTATTCACTCTTATAACAGCCTACTACTTAACTCTTATTTAATTTAAAATAGACAACTTTTTTCCTGATATTTTAAAATGTTCAAATGATAAAATTTGTGGAAAGTGATGAACAAAAGATATTGACTGGAGAAATGAACTAACTGAAGACTATTAAATGTTCAAAGATTCAAAAGTGTAGGAAATTATAGTGGTAAGAAACTTCTAGGTGTGCCTGGGTGACTCAGTCCATTGAGTGTCTGACTCTGATCTCAGCCCACATCTCAGTCTCAGGCGTTTGATCTTAGCGTCCTGAGCTCAGGCCCTGCGCTGGGTGTGGAGCCTACTTTAAAACAAAACAAAACAAAAAAAACCCTTCAAAAAACCTTATTTTAAAAATTATTTGACCTAACTTTAAGAAGAAAATAACAGGAATCAGTATACTCAGAAAACAAACGAACATCATATTTTGTCATTTCAATATAAAATAATGATTCTTTCTGATAAAATTACTTTATTTTTTAATTTACTGGCATGGTAGCCTAGAAGCAGTCATTGATGGATATCTGCCTTATATGAAACTACTTGTTAAGTTGGTGTTTTCATGTAGCTGTATATATAAAGAGAAATAAGGACAGAGAGAAAACAAGAATTTGATGCTCTTCAAACAATGAATATGAAGTAAATAATATAAACTGAGGGAATTTCCATAAACTTAATCTATATAAGAAGAAATAAAGGTAATAGGCCCTATTTTAATCTGCTTTTTAATGTCCCAATATGTCAACTACTACATATCTTAACATTTTCTCATATATAAAGAAGGATTTATAGCACTAAAGCAGATTACCTAAAACATTCCTTCCTTTTTCATAATATGAGTTGCAAACTTACCATTAATGTCATGACCAGTTGCACAGGTATCAATCAATATGTATATAAGTGTGTTTTATAAATAAAAATAAAACAAAAACATGACAGCATGACTACAAAGGGAGACAATATAATAACAATAAATAGTCTGCTTAAAATTTTTAATAACCTTTGTATCTGTGGTTTGATATTTTTTATTAGTTTTGGACAGATTCTAGGCATTATCTCTTTTATATTGTTTCTGTGCATTATTATATTTTCTCTTAGTAAGGCATAAATTATATACATACACTATTAGACAATTTTACTATGTCCCATATATTACTTCATTGTTTTTTCTGTTTCTTATGCTCTTTGTATTTTATTCTGAAAATTTTCTTTTGATCAACCTTCCAATAAACAATCTTTTTATCTGATTCTAACATACTGCCATTATTATACATTGATTTCTTTCCTTTTTTTTTTTTTTAAGCTGGAAGGTGTATTTTTGCACATATTTAACAAACAAGAGAGAGGAAATTCAGAAAGATAAGTACAAATCAATCCTGACATTTTACTAATTATCATAGAAGAAGAAATGTAAATTGTAAGAAACAGTTTATCTGTTCAGTATGAAGGGGAGACAGCAATGGCAATCTTCTTGCATTATGTACATCCCTATAATCACCTGACTAACTCCAATGGCTCACAGAGGTAAAGAGAAAAAAAAAAAAAAAAAAAGCTTACACAAAGAAAAAAAATAGCTGACGAGAAAAATATATATATTACTAAACTAAAAATAGTTATATGCTCACTGACGTGAAACTCCTACAAAACAAATTAAAATTTTTAAGAGGAAAATGTATAAGATTACCATAAACGAACTTTACACTTTCTAACTTGTAAAATACTAAACAAGTGTGAAGTAACTTTTAAAAGAAAAAATAAGATTAAAATTTTAAAAATTAAAAATAAAAAGAGCCAGCACAAGATCTACACAATTAAAAAAGAGAAAATGGGGGCACCTGGCTGGCTCAGTGGTTAAAGCCTCTGCCTTCGGCTCAGGTCATGATCTCAGGGTCCTGGGATTGAGCCCTGCATCAGGCTCTCTGCTCAGCAGGGAGCCTTCTTCCCCCTCTCTCTCTGCCTGCCTCTCTGCCTGCTTGTGATCTCTGTCTCTATCAAATAAATAAATAAAATCTGTAAACAAAAAAAAGAAAAAGAAAAAAAAAAGAAGAAGAGAAAATGACCATGAAAACAAATGGCAGAGAATAGACTCCAGAAAAATATTGCCACAGTGAAGATGAAAATCAAGTATTTGACTGAACATTTTGTCATGATTTTTTTAAATTTTCATTATCCACTGATCTTTAATTTCAAATATTTAAGTTTTATTTTAGAATTTTTTGTTTTATTTTTATATTTTTCAGTTCTAGGCCTAAATTTTGCTTTTTATCCTTTAATTATTGTAAATTTTCATACATTTATTTTAAAGTTAGCATCTCATACTTTCACATATTTGGATCTCCTTTGGATAAGTTTTTATTGTTTGAATTTTTTCCTCTGGGTTTTCAATAATATCCTATCTATTTCTATTCCTAGCCATATTTCATATTGAACATGTAAGTAAAAATTGTGGTGACTATATTAATTTCTAATAATACTAGTTTCTGCCAACATAACTTAGCCTTTAAGTATCCAAATTAAAAAACAAAGACACAAATAAAACCTGAGTAAGTAATGGTAGGAAGAAGGAGGCCCTTATTCTTGATGAGCTCCTTATACCTATTTTTCTTCAGCTACAATGTATAAAAATCTTCCTTCAAATTTTACCCTTTTATTTTCTAATTTTGGAACCAATAATTATCTGTTGGGAAATATGCAAATGTCTAGTCCTTTCTTTTACTGTTGGATATTGACTCCTAAAATCTTACTAGCCACATAGTTCCCTGATACTTTAAATCCAAGTTTTTTTCATGGTTAGTATAGCTTTTATATTTGTTCATACTCTAAAAACATTTCTTAACTTATTGATGGTTAAAAGAAGAACTCTTGTCATACTGTATAATAAGCAGTTTTCCTATTTGTATTTTATAATCATAACTTATAATATGTAGTTAGTAAAGAAAAATATGCATAAAACCTGGAGACCTTAAAGTAAAAACTTTATAGCTTCCTTCACTTTAACAAAATTACCAGAAAAAAATAATATAACTAACATATATATAATTTATATGTATATATATATATATGTGTATGTATGTATATATATATAACTGAGCAATTTCATTTTAGTAACTTTGGATGTCATCACTGTGTTAGAAACAAAGTTTAAAATATTTAAGTATGCAATAAAATGCTTGGTCTTACTCTCACCTCAAAGTCCATGTGCTGAATTTTCTCACATTTCTGGAGTAATTATTATTCAAAATTTCATTAATTAATTGCAGTATTAGAGAATATTTCATCTGATATTTCCTACCTAATATAATACAACTAAAATTAATATTATTTTGTTAAAATCCAAAGTAAATTCAATTTATAATAATTTTATAGGCAAGATAATATACTAATATAATTCTTCTTTAATGAAGCTACTAACGTGAGGCAGTTTTATGCTCCACACTCTTCAAACATGTATCACTTACAAGTATGTGCTTTTTCTCAGATGCCCCAGTCTTGCTTGAAATATTTTTGCATTAAAGGCATGTATGTGGGGCACCCTGGGTGGCTCAGTGGGTTAAGCCTCTGCCTTAGGCTCAGGTCCTGATCTCAGGGTCCTGGGATGGAGTTCTGCATGTGGCTTTCTGCTCAGCATGGGACATGTTTCCCCCTCCCCCTCTGCCTGCCTCTCTGTCTACTTGTAATCTCTCTCTCTCTGTCAAATAAATAAATAAAATCTTTAAAGAAATAAATAAAGACACATATGCATACACACACATAACTGTGTATGTACTTTTTTTTTCAGTGTTTTATCTCTTCATTTGTAGTTTTTTGCTATTAAATGGACAGTTTTTAATTTTTAATTTTTTAAAAATTTTTAAAAAGATTTTATTTATTTATTTGACAGACAGAGATCACAAGTAGGCAGAGAGGCAGGCAGAGAGAGGAAGGGAAGCAGGCTCCCTACTGAGCAAAGAGCCCAATGCGAAGGGTGGGTGGCTTAATCGCAGGACCCTGGGATCATGACCTAAACTGAAGGCAGAGACTTTAATCCACTGAGGCACCCAGGTGCCCCAATGGACAGTTTTTTGTTTTTGTTTTTGTTTTTTTTTTAAAGATACATTGGGAAAGCCTGGGTTGCTCAGGTGGTTAAGTGTCTGCCTTTGGCTCAGGTCTGCTTATTCCTCTGCCCCTCACCTTTCTCATGCTCTCTCTCTCTCTCTCAAATAAATAAATAAATAAAATCTTAAAAAAAATAAAATTAATTAAAAAAATATGTTGTTGTAGTGACTAAAGTGTTGATTTGTGAAGTTCAGATGCTCCATAAGTTCCAGTCTTAAGATTGATTTTATGTTGACATCACTGTTATCTCTCAAATGCAAAATATTTTATATTCTTCATATGAAAGAGATAGAGTTTTACTTGCAATGATGCTGAAAGTAAATCTGTGATTGTGAAGAAAATTAAAGGTAAACAAAAACTTAGTGTTCAATAATACAATTTCCATGCCCATATACATTGTGTTCTATCATACCTTTTTTGTCGTCAAAAATATCAGGACACATTTATATGAACTTTGAACATAAATTAGCTTAAAAACCAAGATACTACTATTTATTTGTATTATTTTCTCATTTTCAAATTTTCATTCATTGCTGTGCCATTTTTCACTTGTCGTTTATATGCTTCTATTTATTTTTGTATTTTTTAAAGATTTTATGTATTTATTTGACAGAGAGAGCACAAACGGGGAAGTGGCAAGCAGAGGGAGAAGCAGGCTCCCTGCTGAGTGAGGAGTCTGATTCAGGACTCAATCTCAGGATGCTGGGATCATGACATAAGCTGAGGTGCTTAACCCACCCACCAAGCCACCTAGGCATCCCAAGATTTATGTGCTTCTAATTATAGAACATGTCTGTGAAGAAAAAAATAATTATATTTGTATTTCATATATAATTATATGTCTTTATATATAAAATGAAGGTCAATGCAAATTTAACCAAAAAGCCCTATTTTTTTTTAAGTTTTAAAACTTTGCTTTTGTCTTTTTCCCAAGAATTACATGTTCTAAAATAAGATTCTACTGAATTGGGGGCACCTGGGTGGCTCAGTGGGTTAAAGCCTCTGCCTTCGGCTCAGGTCATGGTCCCAGGTCCTGGGATCGAGCCCCGCATCTGGCTCCCTGCTCAGTGGGGAGCCTGCTTCCTCCTCCTCTCTCTCTCTCTGCCTGCCTCTCTACCTACATGTAATCTCTGTCAAACTAATAAATAAAATCTTTAAAAAAAAAAAAAAAGATTCTACTGAATTGTTTGCTAAAATGGATAAGGTATTATTGAGAAAAATAGTTAAATATTAAACTTTGAAGTGTGCCGTCTAACTAACCTACTTAAAGCTAAAATTCACATGGAAAATATATATGTATGTATGGCAATTGAGCTAAGTCTCATAAATAGAAACAAAACATGTTTTATTTTTTATGATGGGAGGACATGGTGCCATTTAAATATTTATATGTAAATATTAGAAAAACATTGTTGGGATAGAGTATTTTCCAAATAAAATATTTTTAATATTTTATTTTATTTATTTATTATTTTTTTAAAATATTTTATTTATTTATTTGTCAGAGAGAGAGAGAGAGCGAGGAGCGATAGAGCAAGCACAGGCAGACAGAGTGGCAGGCAGAGGCAGAGGGAGAAGCAGGCTCCCTGCTGAGCAAGGAGCCCGATGTGGGACTCGATCTCAGGACGCTGGGATCATGACCTGAGCCGAAGGCAGCCGCTTAACCAACTGAGCCACCCAGGCGCCCCAATATTTTATTTTATTAAGTAAGAAGTTCTTTGTCCTACATTGTCATTAAAGTTTTGTATCCAATTGGTGCAAAATTTAGTATCTTGATTATACTGTAGCACATGTGTTAACTGATGTATTGAAACTGAGAAAACAAACCTAAACACCGAATAGGAGTAAAGGGTAGACAGCATGGAAATAAGCTGAATCACACAACAGAACTCTAGAAGAGTTCAGAAATTTCTGGAAATAAATCCATCTGAAGGCAGGTATATAGGTGTTATCTCAAGACATGATTTGCAAGGCTTATGGCTTAAAGCCTGAAAGTAAAACAATTACATCCCTTCCCTACCTGTTGCAATTCTGGAGTTTCACTCTCTGCAGGTCTTCCAACAAGAGATAGATTGGATTAAATCTCCTGAAACTCAGTGAAGCCTAGAGTACTACGTAGAAAAACAAAAAGCGCGCAAGTCTATGGTCAGTTGCCCCAGTTTGTTTCACTTGGCTATTAGGAAACACAGAATCAGTCTCTTATCCGCTTTCCTCATACTTCCAGCCTCCTTCCCACATCTACCACTACCTACAAAAAGATGAAGCTCCCTCTCTGGTCCAAAATGCCAACTACTGGGACTCCTAGAAGGAAATGGCTGAATGTCTGCCTAGCATGTTATTATTAAGCCTTCTAGTCATTAAGTCCCACCCATCCTCACAAAACCCAGCAGCCTTTGAGTGCCTCACTATTCAAGACGAAAAAAAAAAAAAAAAAAAAGTCAAGTATAATCAGCTATTTGAAGAAATGCTCTGATGTGAAAAACAAACTAAAGCATGCATTAATTAGCCAACAACCAAAAACTAAAACTAAAAATTGACTTTTAAAAATTATGTGTAGGGGCGCCTGGGTGGCTCAGTGGGTTAAGCCTCTGCCTTCGGCTGGGGTCATGATCCCGGGGTCCTGGGATCAAACCCGAGATCAGGCTCTCTGCTGGGCAGACAGCCGGCTTCCCCTCTCTCTCTGCCTGCCTCTCTGCCTACTTGTGATCTCTCTCTGTCAAAAAAAAAAAAAAAAAATGTGTACACAGTGTGGTCATAAAATTTAAATTATATTAAAGTGAAGTATACTGTTATATTAAGGAGAGAATATTGTGACTTCAAAACACCAATGCAAATACTTCTGAAAACCACAAAATCACATGGCAAAATGAGGAAATCTCTTGTGACATTCATACGGAATTATATATTTTATTTAAGTCAAGCTTATTTACCACACATATCTTTATACATTTATTTTTATATTAGACCTTTATGTCATGATGTTTTTTAATAAATAACCTATTTTGATACTATTTATTAAGTATCCTTGTTTCTCATCAAAAATAAATTGTTGATAAATTTGGAATCAGCCATTTTGGTCAGATTAAATAATGGAGATAAACAAAAGACAATTTTAAGGATCTTTAGGTATAAGGTTAAGGAAAAAGAAGTAGTTTTGTTTGATTTAATGAATGTTTAGTGAAAAGCATTTTCTAAATTATTCTCACTCATTGAAAACATCAATACAATCAGTTCTGAGATTCTCCACACTTCATGATAAAATAATAATAATAATAATAATAATAATACTTCTCCAATCTTCACAGGAACTAGGAGAGAGAAAAATCTACCAGCCCTGGAAAATTATGCCAGTCATTTAATTAAAATAATATCCATGTTTTCAATTCGCTATTACCTATTGAGCACCCACTGTAAGAGTTTTAAAACTGCTTTGGTAAAGAAGACATGCAGATCTTTCAGTCATGGTCTCTGCCATACAAAAGTGAAGGCACTTTAATGGTGTTAGGAATTCAAAAGTAATTAAGATATCTGATGGTGTTGGCAGAAAGCAAATGAAGTTTTGTAAAGAAGAGAAATGAAATGAGAAATTTTTTATGAGAATGGTTCATGCTCAAGCTTTTGGTTAGCAAATGATTCCCTGGATTTCTTTGGAGAGAAAATACAACATCCTGAAGAAGATGAATTACATATGTGTGTCATTTATTATGTTTGTAAAGGGATATATTTAACAGAAGAATTTGTTTTATCTTAGTCTAACCATATTTTTATCAAACATACTGTGTTTACTTGTTTTAATCATGGCATGTGAATGGGTGACAGCAAGTGTATGTGTGTTCACAAATGTGTGCAGTAGAATGCTGCACAAGCTGTTTTTCTATTTTCTATGAAGTCTCTGCTTCTTGTTCATGTATGCATCTTTTGACATATGCTCTCCATCCACATTTCCTTTATCTCTCTGGCTTATCTTTCTCTTTTAATAGGAATCTAAGTTTTCTCTTATTCTTTTGAAGTCCAATGGGGCCAAGAAATTCACCATTAGAGGGTAATCTCAGTCCTACTTAGAAGATACAATGGGGAAGTGTCTGTTCCTGTCTTCTGCCCATTTTTTGACATGATTATCTGCTTTGTGTGAGTTGAGTTTGAGGAGTTCTTTATAGATCTTGGATATCAGCCCTTTGCTGTAGTGTCATTTGCGAATATCTTCTCCCATTCTGTGGGTTGCCTCTTTGTTTTGTTGACTGTTTCCTTTGCTGTGCAGAAGCTTTTGATCTTGATGAAGTCCCAAAAATTCATTCTTGTTTTGTTTCCTTTGCCATTGGAGACATAGCTTGAAAGAAATTGCTGTGGCCGATGTCAAAGAGGTTACTGCCTATGTTCTCCTCTATGATTTTGATAGATTCCTGCCTCACCTTGAGGTATTTTATCCATTTCAAGTTTATCTTTGTGTATGGTGTAATAGAATAGTCAGGTGTCATTCTTCTACATATAGCTGTCCAATTTCCTCAGCACTATTTATTGAAGAGACTGTTTTTTCACTGTATATTTTTTCCTGTGTTGTCGAAGATTATTTGACCATTGAGTTGAGGATCCATATCTGGGCTCTCTACTCTGTTCCACTGGTCTATGTGTCTGTTTTTGTGCCAGTACCATGCTATCTTGGTGATCATAGCTTTGTAGTAAAGCTTGAAATCAGGCAATGTGATACCCCCAGATTTGTTTCTCTTTTTCAATATTTCCTTAGCGATTTGGGGTCTTTTCTGGTTCCATGCAAATTTTAGGATTACTAGTTCCAGCTCTTTGAAAAAGCTGGTGGAATTTTGACCAGGTTGGCATTGAAAGTCTAGATGGCTCTAGGCAGTATAGACATTTATTCTTCCAATCTATGAGCGAGCATGGAATGGTCTTTCATCATTTTTGTCTTCTTCAATTTCTTTCATGAATGTTCTGTAGTTCCTCGAGTACAGATCCTTTGCCTCTTTGGTTAGGTTTTTACCAGGTATCTTATGGTTCTTGGTGCTATATATAGTAAATGGAATCAAGTATTTCATTTAACTTTCTATATTTTCATTGTTAGTGTATGAGAAAGCAACTGATTTCTGTGCATTGATTTTGTATCCTGCCACATTACTGAATCGCTGTATGAGTTCTAGTAGTTTGGGGGTGGAGTCTTTCGAGTTTTCCATATAAAGCATCACGTCATCTGTGAAGAGAGAGAGTTTGACTTCTTCACTGCTAATTTGAATACCTTGTATTTCTTTTCGTTGTCTGATTGCTAGGACATCTAGTACTATGTTAAATAACAGTGGTGAGAGTGGACATCCTTGTCGTGTTCCTGATCTCAAAGGGAAGGCTGTCAGCTTTTCCACATTGAGGATGATATTTGTTGTGGGTGTTTCATAGACAGATTTTATGAAGTTGAGGAATATTCCCTCTATCCTTAAACTTTGAAGGGTTTTAATCAGGAACAGATGCTTTATCTTGTCAAACGCTTTTTCTCCATCAATTGAGAGGACCATGCAGTTCTTCTCTCTTCTCTTATTGATTTGTTCTATCACATTGCTTCATTTGTGAAATTTGAACCACCCTTGCCCCCAGGGATAAATTCCACCTGGTCATGGTGGATAATCTTTTTAATATACTGTTGGATCCTATTAACAAGGAACTTGTTGAGAATCTTAGCATCCATATTCATCAGGGACATTGGTCTGAAATTCTCCTTTTGGGTGGGGTTTTTGTCTGGTTTGGGGATCAAGGTAATGCTGGCTTCATAAACAGAGTCTGGAAGTTTTCCTTCTGTTTCTATCTTTTGAAACAGCTTCAGGAGAACAGGTATTATCTCTTCTTTGAATGTTTGGTAGAATTCTCCAGGGAATCCATCAGGCCCTGGACTCTTCTTTTTTTGGGGAGGATTTTGATAACCTCTTCAATCTTGTTACTAGATATTGGTCTATTCAGGTTGTCAATTTCTTCCTGATTTAGTTTTGGAAGTTTATAGGTTTCCAGGAATGCATCCATTTTATCTAGATTGCTTAACTTACTGGCATATACCTGTTGATAATAATTTCTGATGATTGTTTCTATTTCCTTAGTGTTAGTCATGATGTCCCCCTTTTCATTCATAATTTTATTAATTTGGGTTCTCTCTTTTCTTTTGGATTAGTTTGGCCAATGGTTTATATTCTTTCAAAAAACCAGCTCTAGTTTTGTTGGTGTGTTCTACTGTATCTCTAGTTTCTATCTCATTGATCTCTGCTCTAATATTGATTATTTCCCTTCTTGTATGTGGGGTTGGCTTAATTTGCTGTTGAGTCTCCTGTTCTTTAAGGTGCAAAGACAGCTGGTGTATATTTAGGTTCCAAATGGGTCTTTTGTAGACAGCATATGGACTGGTCTCATCAGTTTATCCAATCCTTGTGTCATTTTATGGGAGCATTTAGAAGGTTCAGGTTGAGAGTAATTATTGAAAAATACGTTTTTACTGACATCATGCTGCCTGTGAAGTCCTTGTTTCTATAGATTATCTCTGTAAATTTCTGTTCTATGTCACTCTTTGGTTCTTTCTTCTTTTATAGAACCCCCCCCCCTTAGTATTTCTTGCAGTACCAGCTTGGTGGTCACATACTGCTTTAAACCTCGCCAGTCTTAGAAGCTCTTTATCTCACCATCCATTTTGTATGTCAACCTTGCTGGATAAAGTATTCTTTGCTGCATGTTCTTCTCATTTAGTGCCCTGAATATTTCTTGCCAGCCCTTTCTTGCTTACCAGGTTTCTGTGGACAGGTCTGACATTATTTTGATGGACCTTCCTCTGTATGTAAGGAATCTCTTCCCCCAGCTGCCCTCAGCAGCTGTTGTCTAAAATTATGATTCATCAGTCTCATAAACAAGTGTCTTGAGGTCTTTCTAGATTCATTGATCTTAGGGGGTGATCTTTCTGCCTCTAGGACACTAATGCTGGTTTTATTCCCCAGACTGGGAAAATTTCCATGAAGAATTTGTTCAACTATATCTTCTAGTCTTCTTTCTTTCTCCTCCCTCTCAGGAATCCCAGTAACTCTGACAGAACTTTTCATGGCGTCATTTATTTCCCTAATTCTGTTTTCATAATTTCTAAGCTGTTTCTTCCATGTCTCCTCCTGATCCTATTTCCTCTATCAGTTTGTCCTCTAGATCACTAATTCTATCTTCTGCCTTGGTTATCCTAGCTCATAGAGTATTTAGATTAGATTGGATCTCATTGATAGCATTTTTAACTTTTTCTTGGGCAGCTTTCACTTCTGCCCTTAGAGATTCCATGTTGTCACTAATGGTTTTCTCCAACCTAGCCATTGCCTGGATTATCATTACCCTAGATTCCCTTTCCATCACACTATTTATGTCCATATCCAATAGTTCTGATGGAGAGGATACAGTCTCTGATTTTTTTCCTTTGTTGGGTGTTCCTCCTTCTAGTCATTTTGGTGAGAGGTGGTTGAAGGGATGTGTAGTTGAACATATTAACCACTATCTAGGCAAGGTGCACCCTGGAATGCTTCTGAGAAATCATAAAACTCACCACTAAAAAGAAAGGAAAAAAAAGGAAAAAAAAAAAAGAGAGAAAGAGAAAGAGAAGACCCAGTCAGAATGGGTCCCAAAGACAAGATTTATAAGGTATACAAATAAAAAGCAGACAAACAAAAAGACCGACAAAACTAATTGACAAGGAAAAAAAAAAAAAAAGACCCAGCCAAAATGAACCCCAAGGATAAGATTTATATAACATCAGAACAAAAACAAATCCACAGAAACACTAACAGAAGAAAAAGATGGGAGGGTGGTTATAAATCCTCAATGCGGGGAGGAAGGTTATTTTGATTCTTCCTGGGTATATCTTGATATCTTTGTTAAAGGACTCAACTTTCCAGAGATAAATGGAGATTAAAACTGATTTATATATAGGGGTAGTATTGATTAGGAAAAGAGGATTATCTTGAAATATATATATATATATATATATATATATATATATATGAAAGCAAAAGAAAAACACAGGCATATGTATGAAATAAGTTCAAGTTAAAAGATTATTATGGAATATGTTGTATTGAACCTCTTGTTGTAATGGTAAGTAGGTTAAAAAATTAAAAAGAACAAGAATAGTAAGAAAGAGTTAAAAATAAATGTTGTATCTATGAAATATACAGGTTTTAGAGTAATACTGGGAGCTTAATATATTGTTTTCCCCTGATATTGGGGTTTTACAGTTTTATGGGGACCCTGTGGTTGTTGTCCTCTCATTCTTTTGACTGCCTTTCTGGGGGAGTGGCCTGCTGCATCATGTTTTTCAGTCAGTCTTGCTTGGGTTGTGTCTTTCTTCCCCCTATCATGGGGCTGGGCTCTGTGGAAACTGGTTTTTCAGGGTTTTGTTCTCTGGAGTTTGGCAGCTTTTTGTGGCTTTTCTGAGGTTTGGTGGAAAACAAACTGCACCCAGACCTCCGTCTCAGAGAGAAGCCTCAGTCTGCTCCCCTCTGGCTGGTCCAGAACACAGAGACTCCCCCTGTGCAAACTCCACTGAGCTATGCAACCTCCCACAGGCAGAGCACATCCCCAGCCACTGTCTCAGAGGTCACCCAAAGTGCCTACTAGTCTCTGCACCCCTATGCCACTAAAACTGTGAACGATATTGGTTCAAGAAGTCTGCTTCTGGTGGTTTTCTTTGCCGGGACTGCTATCTGGGGTCCAGACCTCTGGATTTCATAGGTCGCTGCCTATCCCAGAGATCCCAACCAGAGATAGTGTGCTGAGTTTTTCAAGCCCAGCCTGGGAGTGTTCAGACTCTTGTTTGGTCCTAGAGACCACCGGCTAGCACCCCCACAGAGCTCTCTCAGGTGCCCTTGGGGAGTGCAGTTCAGATCCCATTCATGCAGTGCACAAAAGGCTGTGGTTCCAGAGAGCACCAGCTGGCGTACACATCAGACTCCCTCACATGTGCTGGTGGGAGTGCACCTAGCCCAATGCCGGTGCAAGTAGCAGAAAGAAGGGGACTCAGGGATCATGGCCCAGGGGCTCTGTCACACTCTCTTTGGCATGGGTTGTCACCAGTAGTGGCCGTCCTGGGACCATGGGCTTAGGTCTATGCCTGTGACCACCCAATTCCACCAGTTTCCCCTTAAGATCTTTTGCTCTTTTTGAGTGCTTTTAACCAGACTCCACATTAATGCTGGTCTCCAATCACAGGGCTTTCATATTGGGGTATTACTTTCCAATGGATCAGTTCTGGTGACTCTGCCCTCCTTCTGTTTATCCTCTAATATCAGTATGATTGTTCCCACTTCATTTTAACTCTCCACTAGAGTCTTCTGCCCCCATAGAGATCCAAAAGTGTATAATCTTACCTCTTAGACTGATTTCATGGGTATTCAGAGTGTTCTGGTAGATAATTAGCTCACTATAGGGGACTGGATGAAACAGGGTCTCCTACTGCTCTGCCATCTTGCCCCCTCCTCCCAGAATAATGTTTTCTGTGCAGAATCCAAACTTACTCCCAAAGGCAAGTGATCAAGATTAATATCATTAGTGACAGTCATGTTAATACCAAGTACTGTTGATGTGATGTGATAAGAATAACAGTTTATCACTATGATCTTCCTTCAAAAAGCCCTTAATTTCAGTCTAACCATGAGGAAAACATCAGACAAATTCAAATTAGAGGATGATCTACAAAATCCCAAGCAATATTCCTCACAACTGTTAAGGTCATCCTAAACACAAAAAAGCTGAGAATTTGTCACCATCTAGATGAATCTAAGGGGACCTAAGAACTTAAGATATTTTACTTTTCTGGATGAGACCTGAAACAGAGAAAGCACATTAAGTAAAAACTAAGGAAATGTGTGTAAATTATAAACTTTAAATAATAATAACAAATTGATTTTGGCTTATTACTTGTGATAAGTTCAGTAAGTTAACAATAGGGGAAACTTAGTATGGGGTATATGGCAACCCTGTATGATCTTTGTAATTTTTCTGTAAATAGAAAACTGTTCTTAAACAAAGAGATTATTTTTAAAATGTTGCTTTCTCAAGTACATGAAGTCTTCCAATAGTCAATCTAGAACTATGATGTTTCTTCTTGTTAGAGACCAAATTACATTCATTCTTTCATCTATCATTTATGACTTCCATTTCCTAGAGGTGCAGACATTGTGTCTACATTTTAGTCAACAGGTAAAAAGATGAGATGAGGAAGGGTATTACATTATTTAAAAAAAAAAAAAAGAAAGTGTTTTTTACTTGCAAACTATTTGTTAAGATATATAAACATGGCCACAATTGGCTTCATGAAAGAAGTATATAATTGAATCTGGGTGGTTGTGTGTCTTGACGAAGATCAGGGGTTTCTCAATGCTATGGATGGAGAGAAGGAGAGAAGGAGAGAGAAACAGAAAGATAGAAACAAAGAGACAAAAAGACAGAGAGAGAGAAATATTGTGGTAAAATAAGCAGTGTCTAGAACATTCTACTTCTTTGGCACACATATGTCCACCTGTAATTTGCTTTTGTACACAAACTACAGTTATATTTTGCACACCTCCCACAAACACATGCAAGCAAAGCAAAACAAACAAAATACAAAGAGCTATCTAGGTACTTTCACCATTTGAAAATGTACTCCTTATGCATGACATGTAGTCTTTGCCATCAAATACAGGTGTGACTCCTTCATGATCCAGTTATATCAGACATAAGTTCTATATAAATTATAGTAATTAAGACAATAATAATGGGGATAGACAAGTAAACAAATAGAAATACAGATATATAAAGAAAACCCCCACATATATATGGACATATGTTTGATAGAGGCAGAAAGAGAGATTTATTGGGGAAACCTGTATTAAAAAAAATGATGTTGTGTCATTTTTGTATTCATGTAGAAAAAAATACAGCATTGCAGCTTTATATAATTCAATACATAAGACTGAATCTTCGATGAATTATAAATAAGTTTGAAAGGCATAACTCCATCTTTCCATGACACTATTTAGTTAACTAAGTTTGATTGATCAAAGGAAGGTAGATAGAGGATGGGAAAGGATCAAAGTTTTACCAAATCCAGCATACAATGCAGACCTTTACATCATTCTACAAGGCACATATCTAGAAGACTGTGGTTTCAAACATTTGTTAAAATCAAAACAAATGGTCAAAAAGTCTTTGTCTTAAATTTAAACATTAATTTTGAGTTAACTGTTTCAAGAAAGATGAGTCATACTCATCATACTTTTTTTTTTTTTTAACAGATAAATTACCTTTCTGCTGTTTCACATATGCCATTATAAATTGAATGTTTAGGAGTAGAATAAACATGATAGTATGGTAATTTAAAGCTATAATATAATATGACTAATATTTAGAGGAGATGATGCCTTCTTTCCAAATAATTTTAGAATTACCAGTGGGTAAGTATTAACTACAGATATCCCGACATTGTTTTTATTCCTATTTATTCCTATTCATTTGATATTGAATTAAAATCCTTATTTAGTTTTTGGTAGTACTTATATTATTACTGTTGTTAATTTGAATTATGCCATAATTCATAAATAGGTATTATAAATGACATTTATATTATACTTAGTGATTTCAAAGGATTGCACATCATTGGTATTATTTAATGCTCACAACCAAATGAAAGAAATTAGAAAACCATTCTTTTCTTTTTCTTTTTTTTTTCTGAAAAGTCAGTAAGAACATCTTAAACGGCAACAGATGTTTTTTACCATTATATTTCTTTACTAACTTGCTATTTATATAAAATAAAATCCAATAATTTGAAGAACACTTCTGAATTAAATCACATAATTGCTCACATTTACAATCAAGTTTAAAAGGTTCATCACCCAAAAAAATTATCTTCATAGTACAGACTGAGCTAACCATTTGTGTCTATATGAGACATATATTCGTAATGATTTGATTCCAAGTAAAATACCAAGGATATCACAATATTCCATTTGCTTGTATCAGTTATTTGTTTCAGACAACTACTCAGAGTTTAAATCTTAGAACTTTTTGTAATATTCTGTACTTCTTAATTTTTTCTTTGTGTGGGATATTTTGAGTGTATAGAAATATTTTTGTGTTTCTGCAGAATAAAGACACCCTGCATTAATTTTTCTAAGAACTGAGGATTCTGGGTAAAGAACAAGCCTTGGGAAGTTCGTTTAAATCTGTATAGATTGTGTGAGAACTCCAGAGAGATTTACCTAACTCAAAAGGTATGTAAATACATTGCAAGGGAAAATGAGGATGGGAACATAAAGATATCAGTAAGTTGTAAGCTCTGAGGCATAAAGACATATCTGGTCCTTGGAGACATCTATTTACATTCTAAAATGTTAGTGTGTGAACTCAGAGTTCTTTCCATTTTGTCTCCAAATAACAAAGATTTTTCAATCTCTAAAGAGGGAAAAGGTTGGCAGCTGCAGCGTTCTGATGTATATAAGCAGAAGAAATCATTTTTATTCCTCATCTATGATATAGACTTAGAATTTTATTTGTATGGGGTATTTAGGGCTTTTTCACTGCAATACTTTAGTGATAAAAATTGGTGTGTGAGCAGCCACAGAGTCATTATTTGATTTTTTTTTTTTTTTAGTAAATAGTAATAACCTTCTCAAGATCTCAGTATCTAATATATACTTGAAGATATTTTAAATAAATATATAGATATTATTTAAATAATTCATATAAATCTTTAAAGAGGACTTAAAAAATTTAAGATGAGTATTAAAAGGCCAAATATATAAAAATTCAAAAGTCTACTTGAAGGAAAAGACATACACAATTCTCTATCATTGTAAGTAATGAATCATTCCTATTTTTTTGTAATTTGGTGGGAAATCATACAATTAAAGACATGCTTGAAGGGACTGCAGCTCCAGCAACAAAAGAATAAGTGATATCAAGCTGTTCTCATTCTCTAAAATAACATAAATCTGGACAAAATATATCAGGGAAAAATATGAGATAAATGCTTTTAAGCATTTGGTAGTGTAAACTGCAATTCCAGAAAGAAAGTAAACTCATGATGCAGGTCCACAGATCACTCCAGGTCTCTATAGTTCTATTTCCTGACAGGCACAGAGAGCTCTAGTCAAACAGACTGTGATGGTCCCTGTGAGCTGAGGAGGCAGATATCAGTGTTTGGAGACAGATGAAGTAACTAAACTCAGTAGAGCACTAGAAAGGAAGGTGTTGCCCAGACAAAAACTCCAGAACTCTCGTGTGGAAATTTCCTGAAATTCCCCTGAGCAGGGCAGTACATGCTCAGTGCAATATCACAGGAGGCTTACCAAGTTGCCATAGACTTGAAAACAGAACAGAGACACTAGATGGCAAATAGTGCTATGGAAATGCTGGATTTCTGAACCAGTCATAATGTACATGTTATCACCCCTGGCATTCAACTGTGACAACAGAAACACTATACCTTATTAGTCAAGATTATGTCTTAGATTTTAGATGGATTGCTGTTTTAAGAAAGACTAGGAGCAAGTTTTGCAAACAAGTGCAGAGACAAATTGATGGTTGAATCCTACTGTGTTAAAGAGAATTGGAAATCACTGGATTTTTCACAGATGTGTATAAGCAGAACCTGAAAGCAAGTTCTATGAGTTGAAATGCTTGGAAAATTATTAACATATATTTAAAAAATCAGCACTCTTTAGAGGAATATAACAATTCTGGGGGTCTTCAATGTATCATCAATAATGTCTTGTCAAAATTAAAAATAAGTGAAACATGTAGAAAAACATTAAATGTGATACATAGGCAAGAGTAAAAATCTGTTATCAGAGACCTAAACCAGATGACTCTGATGTTGTATATAAGAGACAGAATTAAAAGAAGTTATTTGAATATTTTCACATAGCTGGTACCAAGGTAGGAGGGATTAATTGCAAAGGGGAACCACAAAATTGGTTGAATGAAGGAAATGTTCTAGATCTTTATTAAGGTGGAGATTACATCACGGTATATATTTGTAAAAAGTTATTGAATTGTGCACTTAATGTGTGTATTTTAATTTATGCAATGTATGCCTCAGTTAGGTTGAGAAAATATTCTTGATTAAAAATTTTCTCTTATTATCTTTTGAAAGTTAGTTTTCTTGTTGAAATGTTATCTATCATTAACAAATAATGTGTAAAATCTTATGACACACCTCTCATATTATCAGTTCAAACAGTCGGACACACAAAATTTGAAAACAAACAAACCAATAAACAAAGCGAAACAGCACTACTGATTCCCAAGAATAAATTTTATGTCACAGCAGGTACCTGAAAACAGTCATCATCCTTTACTATGATCTGTTTTTTTAAAAATGCCCTATGGTATGTTTGAGGTTACAACAGATGTTAGTTTAACTATAACAAAATGTGGTTACACTAACACTTAGAAAAATGTTCTTAACCGATAATAATTAAACACCTCACAGACTTTAACCTGTTTGTCATAAAATTAAAATACCTCATATTCAAATAGTCATCATTCAAAATATGCTAGCATTTCCATTTGTTCTTAATATTTTCTGGAAATGATAAAATAATATAATTATTTTTATTTTGATAATAGTTACATTTTTGTTTTAATGATTAAGTAATGAAAAGAAATCAATTAGTTGAAAATCCCAGACTAAACCATCTACTACAAACACTACTGGAAGGAGGATTTTTATATCCCCTGCTCACTCTGTAAGTCCGTATTCATTTGATTTTTTAGATCTTTTGTCTATTATATTGAATCTTTTTTTCACAAGTTCTCTTCAAATCTTTTATCAAACTGAACCTTTCAAAAAATCATTCTTATTGATTCCTTCTGAAGAACTTAATGACATTAACTTCATGACAACAGTTAAAGGTTAGTAACAAAAGCAATAACTAACACACATTTTGTGTTATGATTGTTCAGGTGGTTATTATGTTATCTATGAATTAAAGCATTGTAATCTAGCCTTTTAAAAAAAGCTCATATAATATATTTTTTATTTCCAGGTAATATAGTCTGGTTAATATGTCTATTAAGATAAAAGTAAATAACGTACTTGTGGAATATAGAATAAAAACTCTTTCTTAGGACTCAAGAGTGGGAAAAGAAATCCTTCTAATGCTATAAAGTTTAGTTCGGTCTTAACATCTTCTTCAGCAGGTGTCACTGTTCCCTGTGGTCAGTGACAAGCATAGAAGCTCATAGAAATCCCTTCCCTGCCAATATCAACAGCCATACAAGATAAACACCAGGATACAGTCCTCTGGGGCTTCTAATGAAACTGAGTCAGCCTCTCCCCCCCATCTATAAAGGGAGCCTACAAGGTAGTGTTTGACAAACAGTTTCTAGCTTGAGACTCCTAAACATGTTTTCACATACATAAATTGGGCTATCATTCAGACTATTAATATGCTCGAAGAGATTTCATTCTTTTTCAATGAGCCACACAAAATACAAAGTGTTCACTATGTATTATTCATATATAAACTGTAACACAAATACACAAAGGAATGGAAAAAAAAAATACCTGCCCCGGGGATAGTCCGCCGATCCAAACATAGACAATCGTATTATCACTTCATCTGAATACATGATATAATCTGGATTGGACAAATAAACCAAAGTGTCTTTCTGGTATTGCATAGGATACTCTGTCTTCTGTATGGGGAGGTTTTGGCTATTCATTACCCTTATTTCCTTACTGAACACACAGCATGATCAAGTAAAACTAGGAGAAATAATATAGAAACAAAATTCATAGATATTCTAAATGTTAGCGCCTAGTAATTTCTAGAGCAGTCTCAACCATGTAGACATCCACCTATATGTGGCAGTTAATATTTCCTTTCCTTCTTTTCCTCTTCCTCACTCCTCCTCCTCTCTCTTGATCTCTTCAACTTTAAACAATGTTTCTAACATTTTTAGAAATTTTATTGTTAAAATATCTTAAGTAATCTTTGTATCACAACAGGAAAACAGTTTGTTAAATACAGTTTAACTATCATTTTTTATAATGATCATAGATATTTTATTACTTTTTCTTGTGATGCAAAGAATGTGCATTCATTAATTCAGCCATTGACTGCATATTTATTGAATGCTATTACATGCAAGAAATGTTAGGTTCTGCATTTGCAACAATAAAGAAAATTCCAACTTCAAATCCCAAAGTATAAAGACCATCTATCATACGTACATATACCTATCATATATCTATACCTATCTATCACATGTCTATCATACACAGACTATCACTTATCTATCATACATCTATCACTATGTATGCAGCATACATAGTGTAATGTGGACTAAAATGATGAAGATTGATACAAATTGAAGAAAAGTTTTTCAGACTTTGAATATAAAAAGCACTTTTATTCTCTGAAGTGTCACACAGCAGCCCACTATAAAGTTCTGTTTTATTTTATTGTTTATAAAGATTTTATTTATTTGAAAGAGAGAGAGATGGGGAGAGGGGCAAAGAGAAGCAGACTCTCTGTTGAGCAGGTAGCCTGATGCTGGGTTTCAACTGTCCCAGAACCCTGAGATCATGGCCTGAGCTAAAGTCAGAAGCTTAACTGACTGAGCTATGCAGGTTCTCCTAAGATTTTCTAAGTGGTAAGATTAGGTGTGTCAGTAGCCATAGAAGAAATAAACATTGTTTAACTAGTTCTACAGTTAGAAGAACAAAACAATGGTCAGATGAAATGTAGTAAGCAGATTAACACGTGGCTCTTAATTTCTAAAAACCAATTTCTTAATGAATATGAGACTGTTAAATGTTTATGAATATGAGACTGTAAATTGACACTACCAAGAAATTCTGTCCTAGTATGTTTAGTTTTGAATCAGACTCTCTCCGTGAATGAGTAAATCTGAACTAAAAATTTCCTCTGGAAGAGAGAATATAGCAAGAAGTTTTCAGAGGCTGTTTTAGACAAGTAAGCCAATTTCAAGTCTTTGGCTACTCTAATTCCATTTTATCTTTTTATTTTATTTTATTTTATTTCTTTTCAAAGGAAACAAAACAAGAATGAACTTTTGGGACTTCATCAAATCAAAAGCTTCTGCACAGCAAAGGAAACAGCCAACAAAACAGAGGCACACAAGGAATGGGAGAAGATATTTGCAAATGACACTACAGCAAAGGGCTGATATCCAAGATCTATAAAGAACTTCGCAAACTCAAAACACACAAAGCAGATAATCATGTCAAAAAATAGGCAGAAGACATGAACAGAAACTTCTCTGAAGAAGACATACAAATGGCTAACAGACACATGAAAACATGTTCATCATCATTAGCCATCAGTGAAATACAAATCAAAACCATATTGAGATACCACCTTACACCAGTTAGAATTGCCAAAATTAACAAGATAGTAAACAACAAGTGTTGGAGAGGATGTGGAGAAAGTTGAATCCTCTTACACTATTGGTGGGAATGCCAGTTGGTGCAGCCACTTTGGAAAACACTGTGGAGATTCCTTAAGAAATTAAAAATAGAGCTTCCCTATGACCCTGCAATTGTACTACTGGGTATTTACCCCAAAGATACAGATGTAATGAAAAGAAGGTCCATCTGTACCCCAATGTTCATAGCAGCAGTGGCCACAGTTGCCAAACTGTGGAAAGAACCAAGATGCCCTTCAACGGATGAATGGATAAGGAAGATATGGTCTATATATACAACGGAGTATTATGCCTCCATCAGAAAGGAGGAATACCCAACTTCTGTATCGACATGGATGGGACTGGAAGAGATTATGCTGAGTGAAATAAGTCAAGCAGAGATAGTCAATTATCATATGGTTTCAGTTAATTGTGGAGCATAAGGAATAACATGGAGGACATTGGGAGATGGAGAGGAGAAGTGAGTTGGGGGAAATTATAGGGGGAGACAAACCACGAGAGACTGTGGACTCTGAGAAACAAACTGAGGGCTTTGGAGGGGATGGGGATGGGGGTTTAGATGGACCTGTTGGTGGGTATTAAGTAGGGCACGTATTGCATGGAACACTGGGTGTGGTGCATAAACAATGAATTTTGGAACACACACACACAAAAATTAAATTAAAGAAAGAAAAAAAAAGAACACATTTTTCTTTTTCAACTTTGCATGCTGTACCCTTTAGAAGTAACTATATTCATTCCACACTTAAAGTGTGAGGTGTTATCCTCCAAGTCCTTGAGGTAGAAATATCTACATAAATTATTTGAAATTCTTTTTTTTTAATTTTAATATTGTTGGCACATGTTTCCCTTGTATGACTTAGTCATCTGATAAGTTTATACATTATGCTATGTTCACCACAAGTACAGCTGCCATCTGTCCCATTACATTGCTATTACAATATCATTGACTGTGTTCCTTTTTATTCCCATGCTATGCTTTTTATTCCCATGACTTACGTATTTCATAACTGAAGGCCTGTATTTCCCTCTCCCTTTCACCCATTTTGTCCAATTCCCATCCCCCTTTCCTCAGGCAACCATCAGTCTGTGGTCTGTATTTATGGTGCTGATTCTGCTTTTTGCTTGCTAATTCACCTTTTAGATTCTGTTTATGAGGGAAATCTTATTGTGTTTGCCTTTCTCATCTGACTTATTTCACTTAATATAATTCCCCCTAGGTTCATCCATGCTGTCTCAGATGACAAGATCTTGGTTTTTTTTTTATGACTTTGTACTATTCAATCATTCATATATACCACATTTTCATTTTCTATTACTCTACTGATGGACACTTAGGTTACTTCCATGTCTTGACTATTATAAATAATGCTTCAGTAAACATAAGGGTGCATTTATCTTTTTGAGTGAGTGTTTTGTTTTCCCTGGGTGAATACCCAATAGTAGAATTGTTGGGTCATATAGTATTTTTAATTTTTTTGAGGAATTTCCATACTGTTTTCCACAGTGGCTGTACTAATTTAATTTCTCACCAATAGTACATAGTGTTCCTTTTTCTCCTACATCCTTGCTAATGTTAGTTGTTTCTTGTCTTCTCAACTTAAGTCATTCTAACAAGTATAAGGTGACATCTTATTGTGGTTTGGATTTGCATTTCCCTGACCATCAGTGACTTTGAGCATCTTTCCATATGTCTGTTGGCCTATCTGTACGTCTTCTTTGGAAAAATGTCTGTTAAGACATTCCGCAACATTCCTCTGCCCATTTCTTAATCAGGCTGCTTGTTTTTTCTTTGTGTTTAGTTATTCTATACTTTGGACATTAACTCCTTATTGGGTATATTATTTGCAAATATCTTCTTCCATTCAGTAAGTTATCTTTTTGTTTTGTTGATGATTTTCTGTGCTGTGCAAAAGCTTTTTATTTTGATGTAGTCCAAATAGTTTATTTTTTGCTTTGTTTCCCTTGCCTTAAAAGATATATCTAAGAATATGTTGCTATGGCTTGTGGCAGAGAAATCACTGCCTATACCCTTTTCTGAAATTTTTTAGGGTTTCAGGTCTCATGTTTATGTTTTTAATCTCATGTGAGTTTATTTCTTTTTTAAAAGATGTATTTATTTATTTATTTATTTATCAGAAAGAGAGAGAGCTCAAACATGGGAGCAGCAGACAGAGGGGAAGAAGGCTCGCTGCTGAGCAAGAAGCCTGGTTGGAGCTCCGTCTCAGGACCCTGGGATTATGACCTGTGCTGAAGACATATGTTTAGCAAATGAGACACCCAAGTACCTCTATTGTGAGTTTAACTTTGTATGGTGTCTGAAAGTAGTTCAGTTTCATTCTTTTAACATGCAGCTCCCAATTTTCCCAGCACCATTTATTGAAAAGATTGTCTTTTCCCCATTGCATATTCTTGCTTCTTTTTCTCATAGATTAATTTACTATAGAAATGTGGGTTTGTTTCTGAGGTCTCTATCTTGTTCCATTGAGCTTTATGTCTATTTGTGTGCCAGTCCCATACTGTTTTGATTACTATAACATTGTAACATGTTTTTTTTTAAAACAACTATTATTTGAAGTACTGATTTACTAACTTCTCCTTTTTTTTAAGATTTTATTTATTTATTTGACAGACAGAGATCACAAGTAGGCAGAGAGGCAGGCTGAGAGAGAGGAGGAAGCAGGCTCCCTGCTGAGCAGAGAGCCTGATGCGGGGCTCGATCCCAGGACCCTGAGATCATAACCTGAGCTGAAGGCAGAGGCTTTAACCCACTGAGCCACCCAGGCGCCTCTAATTTACTAACTTCTCTAATTCATCCCAGTTTGATCCAGATGACCAATAAGGAGTTAGGTTATAATTTGTTTTCTTATTACTCAAAATAACCAAATTGAATGTTTTTTAAAGCATAACTAGAGATAATGGTGCAAACTGTGTACCATCTAATATTATCAGAAATGAATAATTCTGTTTCAGGACAATTTACAAACAACATTAAAAAGGAGATGCAAAACAATTCCACACAAAAAATTATAATTCAATGCACAGAAATATGATAAATAATAAAAATAAGAATGTATAAAATGCTAAGTAAAAATTTCTAGTAGGGGGGAGAAAGGAATTTCATGTGTTTCAAAGTCTACAATGATTTCAAGTTAAAATACTTTATATAAACTTACATCAGAAAAAAAATTGCAATCATAAAATCAATTGCCATTTATTTAACTGTGGTATCACAGCTGCATGATAATGAGTTAATAAAGTATTCAGAAAGCTGTGAATTTCTTCAGTTTCCAGGGCAACTAACTTTTTAAATTTTCTATTCAAAGTGTAAGGGCATTTTGTAAATTAAAGATAATATAGTAGTACTTTCATTTAAGGATTAAAAAAAGAAGAAAATTCTTGGGGCACCTGGGTGGCTCAGTGGGTTAAAGCTTCTGCCTTTGGCTCAGGTCATGGTCCCAGGGTCCTGGGATCAAGCCCTGCATCAGGCTCTCTGCTCAGCAGGGAGCCTGCTTCCTCCTCTCTCTCTGCCTCTCTGCCTACTTGTGATCTCTGTCAAATAAATAAAATAAAAGAAGCAAATTCTTTTATACTGTAACATCCTACAAAATTATGAAATTTTATGAAAAAGTAAATAAAATTATCATTTTTCTTATAAATCCTTTAAATTTTATATATGCAAAATTTACAAAGCAGAATAAAAATACTCTCTTCTATACAAACAAAACACAAAATTTAAAACAAATTGCAAAGAACATTTTTATAGTGGTCATCAGTTTTTGAATTCATGGTTTATATTAAAGCTTCCCTGAAAATCATAAAATACATTAATAATTCCTTTCCTGAAATAGTATAATGTTCACTGGAGAGATTGTACACTTTCCATATTTTCTCACATTTTAGGGCTGGATGTTTAGGCAATATGAACCTATCTCAGGAGACTTCAGGTCTTTTGTCTTTCCTCTTATGATCTATATAAATTTCTTCTGGATTTATTAGTTTGATCTCAAGTAATTTGAAGATTTCTTTTTTGTGCACAACTCATGTTCTACTCTTTTGATGAAATAAAAAATGCCACAGAATTGAGTTTCTCTTAGAAAGTTAGTGTAATTAGAACCCAAGCTTTGTCTATTGAAATAATCTCTGGAAAAGAATGATAGCTATAGTACCCTTGGGGGTTTGGGTATACAAATCCACAGGCCATCTGGGAATAGTAATTGGTAAGCTACGTCTCTCTTATGAACGGAGAATTATCCTGAAAATCCTTAAAGTAAACCAAGATTTTAAGTATGGCTGTAGGGACATATTTTTCCATTAATTAGGTGAAATGGACATATTGCTTTCAAGTGTCTATGAAATGTACCAGACCTGAAAAAAAGAAAAAAACCTAAAAATATATACATCAATAATACTAATAAAGAAATGGAAATTAATAATGCATATTCACTGAAATGAATACAAAATGTAACACTATCAAATTAACTACTCTATTCAGAACTTCAAAGACTCTGAGATTTTACCTTCTTGCAAGCTAACAAGTTAGCCTACCACAGTTATAAACGTTATATATACATAACATTTATATATATATGCATATAATTATGGTACCTATGTGATTATAACTATTTATGCATAGAATGTATATGTGTGCATGTGTGTATGTGTGTCCATGTATATGTATGTAGAAGATCTAGGGCTTGGAAGACAGAGAAAAAGACTACTTACTACTCATAGAAATAGTATTAATTATAGCAATATTTTGCATCAGTTTCTTCTACCAGCCCCCCTCCCCCAGGTGACTTGGTAAGGGCTAAATTGCATCAGCACATGCAGTGGTACACACTTGTAGAAGAGGAACCCCAAATGAGAGAACACTGATCTTATGTAGGGCTATTGGTGATCTATCTATTAGAGAAAGAGAGAGACAGGAACTTGTCTTTACTCTGCAATATTAGAACATCCCCAGAAAGGGAAATGGTATTTTACTTTCCTGGAATGGTTCTGGGGAGGGAGACATTATCTGTGCTATAAAAAAGCTGCCTTTCTGGCATGAAGGCAGACACTGTCTATATCTTCAAAGAATATTTTCATGCATTTCCTTCAAAGAGTATTTTCATGGATAACAAAATTTTAAGTCTAAAAGAAAAATTGTATGTGTTTACTCATAACAGCATAGTCTAGTAAAGGGAATATATTTTTGCAAATATGCAAATAATGTTGCAAAGATTTTCAATGTACTTTGCTTGGAAAACCCAGACTGTGTGAACGTAAGACACTCATGGAGAATTATACGTGTCACTGGACCCATAATCTTTTTTTTTTTTTTTTGAGATTTTATTTATTCATTTGACAGACAAAGATCACAAGTAAGCAGAGAGGCAAGCACAGAGAGAGAGGGGGAAACAGGCTCCCCGCTGAGCAGAGAGTCCAATGTGGGGCTCGATCCCAGGACCCTGGGATCATGACCTGAGCCGAAGACAGAGGCTTAACCCACTGAGCCACCCAGGTGCCCGATGGACCCATAATCTTAATTGTGGTATTTCTATAGGTTTCATTCACCCCCCCATACTTTTATATAATAATATCTATAAAGAATTATTTAAATACCTTTTTTTTTTTTAAGATTCTTTTTATTCATTTGACAGACAGAGATCACAAGTAGGCAGAGAGGCAGACAGAGAGAGAGAAATGGAAGCAGGCTCCCTGCCAAGCAGAAAGCCCAACGCGGGGCTCGATCCCAGGATCCTGGGATCATGACCTGAGCCTAAGGCAGAGGCTTTAACCCACTGAGCCACCCAGGCGCCCCTAAATACCCTTTTAAGATGTTTAATAATAAGAAGAACAACAACAGGGATCTTTAAGAATTCTGAACTCATACTTTTGAACAACTAGAAACATTCTAAAATAGTTTTAATGAGGATACTTATGGAGAGTTCATTCCAGAATTGTAGTCCATGCTGAAAATACACTAATAATTCTCATTCCTTAATATCTGATAGAAGGAGCACCTGAGTGGCTCAGTGGGTTAAGCCTCTGTCTTCGGCTCAGGTCATGATCCCAGGGTCCTGGGATCAAGCCCCACATCAGGCTCTCTGCTCAGCAGGGAGCCTGCTTCCTCCTCTCTCTCCGCCTGCCTCTCTGCCTACTTGTGATCTCTGTCTGTCAAATAAATAAATAAAATCTTAAAAAAAAATCTGATAGAATACAGAATAGCTTCTCTTTGCAATCCTTATGTAATTCCTCCTCTTCCCATTCCCACCTTCTCCAGGGTAGCCCAGCAAATAATTGTCATTGTTGTTTTAAAACAATTAAACACTTGTCACAGACTAAACAGTAAAACAACCAATTCCATGTATAACACAAACTATCTAATAAATGATACCATGAGATTTCCCAGAGGAAGCAAGCTAATTATTTACCCCATCCAAAGCTAGTAGATTCCCTGAAATAAACTGTCACTGCTAAGCAGTAGAATTTGGCAAGAGCTAACCCATAACATTAATATATGTTTTGTGCTATGTAAAAATGGCCATTTTAATAAAAATATATCCCCATGTTTAACATTTAAAATTTTCAAAATTAGATAGCCAGCTGGTTGAGAAATATAAATGTATAAAATTTTTAAGTGTTATTTAGCAGAATTAGTCAGATTTTTATTTAAAATATTAATTTTATGGTATCCTTAGAATCATCAATCCAACAGCTAAGCAAACACATGGTGTCACTGAACAACATACTGACAATTGGTTTCTCAGGAGTTCATTAACCCTTCAGAGAATCCATTTGTGTAAGATAATTTTGAGAGTTTTTAGCAGTATGCCGGTTCATATTCTAAACTGTTATAATTGTTTTATTGTGGTTAAAATACATACGAAGAAAAGTGATCATTTTAGCCATTTAAAGTGCATAATACAGTGGCATTTAGCATATTCACAATCTTATACAACTATTACCACTATCTAGTTCCAGAACATTTTCATCTTCCCAAAAGAAACCCTGCAGCCATTATTTCCCATTCTCCCCTCTTCCCAAGCCCTGACAATCAATAATCTGATTTTCTTCTCTCCGGATTTACCTGTTCTGGATAATTTCATATAAATGGAATCATACAATATATGGCTTTCTGTCTGACTTTTTAAATTAAGACAGAAATGTCAAGGTACATGCACGTTGTAGCACATACCAATACTTCATTTTTTTGTGTGACTGAAGAAGATTCCATTTCACAAAGAGACCACATTATATTTATCCATTTGGTGGTTGACAGATATTGGGTTTTTTTCCACCTTTTGACTTTTATAAATAATGTTGCTATAAACATTCATATGCAAGTTTTATTTCAACACTTGTTTGCATCTCTTTTGAATACATACTTAGGAGTACAATAGCTATCATATCCGTTGTTGTTTGAGTAATTACTAAACTATTTTCCACAACAGCTGTGCACCATTTTACATTCTTACCAGCAGTTTTTGAGGGTTCCAGTTTTCCAATCCTGCCACATTCTTGTCAACATTTGTTATTTTCCATTAAAAATATTACAGGCATTTTCACAGGTATAAAGTGGTACCTCATTGTGGTTTTGATGTGCATTTCCTTAAAAGCCTCATGCTATTGGATCCAGAAATGGATAGTTTTCACCTATTGGTTTTCTATCTGATCCCTAGGATCACACCAAAAGTCAATTACATAAATAATTTCAAAGATCTCTTCCCAGTAGCATGGCTGTTGGATTTCTATGGTAACTTAATTTAACAGTCATTTGTTTTTAAGATTTTATTTATTCTATTTATTTGACAGAGAGAGATCACAAGTAGACAGAGAGGTAGGCAGAGAGAGAGGAGGAAGCAGGCTCCCTGCTGAGCAGAGAGCCTGATGCAGGGCTTGATCCCAGGACCCGGGGATCATGACCTGACCCGAAGGCAGAGGCTTAACCCACTGAGCCACCCAGGCACCCCTGGTAACCTAATTTTAGACAAATTTCAGTTTAGAATCTTGAAAAAAATTGTTATCATGACAAATACCTGTAAATTCTGGGGCTGAGACTACTATGAGCACAAATCCAGTTCTAAAATAGACATTTAAAATAAATATACATAGTAGAGAAGAAAAAATGTTTTTCTGTCACCTTGCAAAAATCACATTTTTCCCCAGTTTTAGCCTATGAAACTTCAAGAAAAGTCACCTTACCCTCTTGTCACTACTACACTAACAATGGCCAATGCATATCCAAGAGATCTCCCCAGAGCCATCTCTTCCTTTGAGATTTCAGAGCATTTTGTTGCTTGCGTCCCTTCCCCAAGTACAGTATTAATTGGCCAAATGCCCAGAAGACAAATACTATACGTCATCTAGAAGAGGAATCAAGAGTCAGGTAGTAACTATTTTAGGCTTTGTGGTCTATGTGGGTCAATTTACCATTGACAGAATGATTCAGATATACCGTTATGGCATTAAAAACATCCATTGACATACATAAAAAGAGAAGTTATCTACGCTCGAGTAAAATTTTATTTACAAAAGAAGCTGTGGAATAAATTTTTCCCACAGTCTGTAGTTTCTAAGCCTTGATGAAATAGAAGATAGCATGAATAATCATTAGGTGACCGCTGTGAAAAGTAGCATATGAAAGCGCTAGTGCAAGAAAAATGCCATATAGGTCACATATGTAAATTTAACTCTTAATGGAGACTCATGCAAGAAAGTGAGAAGAACAGATAAAAATTTTAGTAATAGTGTTTATTTAACTCCATCAATTCTAAATAAAGTCCAAGATTACTGATTTTTTCTATTCATTTTCCATCAACTTTAAAATTTAATGTACATTTTACATTTATATCACATTTTGATAAGACCACAAATTTTCATCAGAGATACTTAATTTACATTTAGATTTCATAAAATTTACAGTTGAAAGTAGATAAACATTCCCACATAGTTCCAAACATACTTAAAGATTTTCTAATAATTGAATCAATAGTTGAATCAAAATATCTTCTTTTAATGGTCCATATTAAACAAGCTGACTCATCTTTTTTCTAAGAATATGTTTGACTTATAAGCAAAAACATATCAGTTTTCAACCTTCTGTTCAAATTAAGAAATTTCATTAACTATAATGTTGACTCAGTATTGCCAACATAAAATTTAAAGGTATCAAATAAATTGAAAAGAATCTACAATTTATCAATATCAATGAAGTGTTATATAATCTTGGGATAGTTTTTATAGCTATTGTACATAATGCTGTAGTTTGAAATTACAGTTCTCTGCAGATGGATTCATATTAGAAAAATGGGCAAAATAATTATTATTGATGTATATCATGAAAGTTCAATTTCAATATAAATTCTTATACTTGTATAGCAAGTTTGGCTTCATAAGTGCACAAATTGTTCAATTGTACAGACCTCACACTTTGAAAGTCTCTGCTTGATATAATGCTTTGTTGTTAATATCTTAAAATTCTTGATAGCTTTTTAGCAAGTGGTCTTACATTTTCGTTTTGCACTAGACATCTAAAATTATAAAACTGCTCATATTTTCTACATAAGTAACAAGATTTACTTTTCCTTGAAACTTTAAACTTGACTTGCATGTTCACAGTGTGATAGGAAAAAATATAAATAACAGCAATTTTTGTACCTGATTACTTAATATTTAGAAAGCATTCCCTTCTTAAAGAAAATCTAGAGTTGGAGTTAACACCACAGTAATATTCTTCTATGAGTCAACCAATGACCTCTGACAAAGAATATAATATTATATAACTCATTGTCTTCTTTTAACTGTTAAATAAAGTAGTGATAATTCTTAATATCTGCAAATATATGTCAAATGGTATTAACAACCATATACATAAATTTTCTGTAGAATCTGCTTCAGAGTTTAATTTTTTTTTTTCAATACATATTTTAAGTGAAGTAAAGGAATACAGAAACTAACATTTGGTTGTTTTAAAATTCCAGTAAATCCTGATTTTTAAAACTAAAATAACTTGAGCATCATCTGCCATAAGAACTAATTACTTTGTATCTAGTTGAGATTCTTTTCAGACAAACACAATGAAACCTAAAACATCTATGCCATGAGCTTGATTTTCAGTCTGCAAATTGGCAACATTTTTTTCTTATTCTTGAAGTATTTTGAAAAAACAGACTCGCAGTGTTGTAACCAAGCAATATCTCTTGCACCACACAAGTAATTCAAACCACAGAAAAGTACTTGTTACTTTAATATTTTTAATTGATCATAAATATTGTTAAGAAGATTTATATTGCATAGGTAATATTTTAGTGGCTTAAATGAAGATGTTTCACTTTGTGAAAATATATTTTCTTAGTCTTTATTGTATAGTTGTATTATAAAGTTTCCAAAAATATATTAGTAATATATTTAATTAATCTTGCCATTCAAAAATAGTTTTTATTTTGTGTAAGAACCAAGTCATTTGATAGCGGGTCAAAGTTACACACTTAGAGTTTGTTAAATATGATTTTTAAAATTTGTTGTAATATTTAATTCTGATTTCAGGTGACTAATTTTGTCAAATTTTTTTTTCTTTTACTTTAGGAAAATTTTTTTTTGAATTATGTATGTATCCAATGGCTATGTCTCAATTTTGTCAACCTTATTTTCTGCAGATTTACTTTTGGCAACAAACATATAATTTTGTTTTCGTTTTTTTCTCCCTAGTGATTTGTACTTGACATTTATTAAGAAATTAACTGCATGATTTTTTGGAGTCTTTTTTTTATTACTGTTTCCATTGTAGTAATAGCTTTTCCACATTTTATCCATTCTGATTTGGTAATATCTCTTCATTTTAAAATCAATACATGTATCCTATTTTAACTAGAAGGATAATTTAATTATATATAATTAAACTAATAAGTACTTTGGTTTAATTTAAAATTATCTTGTAAGTAGTACCACTGTAACTCATACTGTCTGCATAAAATATTTCAATAAACATGTTAAAATGTTATTTGTCCTGATGTAGACATTAGTGTATAGACAAAAACATTTGAGCT
Organism: Martes martes; assembly: GCF_963455335.1. Lineage (NCBI taxonomy): Eukaryota > Metazoa > Chordata > Mammalia > Carnivora > Mustelidae > Martes > Martes martes. The sequence continues at coordinate 78,304,141 of NC_137889.1, read as the reverse complement.
GGATCAATCCTTTGATACTGATTAAATATATTTTTGTATAATACCAGGAAGACACTGGAGCCAGAGACTCACACTATAATACAGCCAAAATGTCATACACAGTGCAACAGTTAAGCTGAAATGTAGTGTTAACATAATAATATTTGCATTTACAGGATGTTATCCCATATATCCTCAGTTTCTAAATTGAAGTGGAAATTAATGTATATTAAATAAATTAAAATTCAGATCCTCCTTCATACTAGCTGTGTTTCAAATGCTCCCCACTGTATGTTGCAACTGTACCAAGTATCACACTCACAGAGGGCTCTCCAGAACTGCTTAGTCCTAAAGTGGTTTTCATGGCACACCTCTACAATTTAAGTAATAAGTGCAGATATAATGTCACAAATTTCAATTGAAGTCATCCTCAACAAATTCCTCTTCAAAATAACTACCATCTAAATACCTAAAGGCCACAATATTCCAGGCTAAGTAACCCTGATACTTTTATAATTTTTTAGATGGCAGGTTTTAAATTGATTGATGTTATCATTTTTTCTAAGCCAGAAATAGTGGCACATGGAGCATGTAAATTTTGATGGAGTGAATGCAATTATGGTGAGGGGTGAAAAAGGTCCAGAACATGGTATTTTTTGAGAGGACCAGGCAGAATCAGAGTGTTACAGCCAATGCATCATGAGACTTGAGGGCAATGAGTTCCTGTGGAGAGCAAATGAAAGGGACTCAGAAGGAGAATTTAAAGGACAGAATTAATCCTGGAAAAACTGTAAAACCAGAGTAAAGGCAGGTATGTAATCCACAATCAAATCTCAAATGTCCACAAAAGAGCATCTACCTTATTTGTAGTTCTATAATGGAATTTAACTTGGTTCATGAGTTCTTGTTGAGTTCAGTAGCAAAATAAATTAATCTAGCAGTGTCAATGTTTTTCCTCACTCCAATTTAAAAAAAAAAAAAAAATCAGTGTTTACAGATCAATTTTTTTTTAGCATAAATGTTTAGTTTATTCAGAATATTTAGTTTATTTCCCTTCTCTTCCTAACCCCAATGCATTGTTTTCCCTGGCCTGGTTGATGTCTGTGGGGCCCTGGGTTCTAATCCTCTTCACTTAGACTAGGGCACCTGCTAATCCCGTTTTGGCCTCCATTTGCTAGATATCCTTCTCATCCAAACCATGAGGCACATTGAAATGTATATCCAATTTTCAGCCAAACTTTTGAAGTGAGGAGTATAAATGTATAGGTTAAAAATCTTTGAATCATTTCCCAGCAGATTGTCTGGGAACCAACCAGAGCAGCTTATCTCACATTTTCTCTTTTTTTTGTTTCCTAACGTTTTATTTTATTTTATTTTCCCACTTAATGGGGTTAATTGACAAGCATAATTGCATATATTTAATGTGCACAATGTGATGATTGGATATACATATATACTGCAGAATGATTATCTACTTCAAGATATTAACATATCCATCACCTCACATAATTGACTCTTTGTGTGTAAATGTGGTCAGTAGGCTTATGTTGAGCTATCAGTATCTTTCAAGTATACAGTGCCATACTGATAACTATAATTGCCATGCCTTTTACAGTAGATCCTCAGAACTTATTCTTATAACTGAAAGTTTGGAACCTTTGATCTACATTCCCCATTTCTTTCCTAGCCTTTGCAACCATCATTTTTTACTGTTTCTATGAAATCCTCTCCAAGCTGCTATTCTCCCAACACCTCCATGTTTTCATTAACCTGGAAGTTTCTGAACCCTGTCCTTTGGGGTTTTTACAGAGGCTTCATTGCATGGACATGATTGATTACATTATTGGTCATTGGTGACTGGTTCCCTCCCTGAAGGAGGGTGGGGGAACTGAGAGTTCCCATCCTCTAATTAAATGTCTGGTTCTCTTGGCAACTAGCCCACATTCTTAGGTACTTTCCAAAAGTCCCCTCATTATTAGAACAAAAGGTACCTTTATGGCTTCCCTCACTTAGATTAATTCCAACATTTTTAGGAGCTCTGTGCTAGAAAGTGGGTGAAAGACCAAATATACATTTCTTATTATAAATCACAGTATTACCGATGGTATTAGGAAGTGGGGTCATTAGGAGGTAATTAGGTTTAAATGAGGTCATGACGGTAGAGCTCCCATGAGGGTATTAGTGTCCTTATAAGCAGCAGAAGAAAACCCAGTTCTTTTTCTCTCCAACATATGAGGGATAAAGCAAGAAGTGGCTACCTGCAAACCAGGGTATGAGCTCTCACCAGACAACAAATCTGCCAGCACATTTATCTTGGACTTTCTAGCTTCCAAAGCTGAGAGAAATAAATGTTTATTGTTTAAGCCCCACAGGCTATGGTATTTTGTTATAGCAGCCCAAACTGACTAAGACGCCAGCAGGATCTTATAGAATAAAAATTCATACAGATAGGTTTTCAGCCTATGTTATATACCATGTATCCATGGCTCTTAGGGCAGGACTTGGCACACAGTCGATCTAAAATAATTTATTGATGAGGGAATAGAAGCTTTTATGCTGCTACTCCACTGTAGATTATCCATATTTAATTGTATGAAAAATATATAATGATATAATTAGTTTATGATAAAAGCCTGAAAAACAAGGACTTGATTATGAAATAGGATTAACTATTGAGAAATAATCTTTCACATTCCCTTGGACTTTCTAGAACATGGGCAACTTATTTAAATGCAGAACTATGTAAATATTCATGAATATGACTTTTTGAAATAGGGTCATTCACGTAGTTTAATTCTATTAAAAGAGATTTATTTTCTATATGGATGACATCCAATAGGACAGAGAGTCAATTCTGTGGGTAGCAGTTAACATTGCTTGATTGACATTTTTGCACATTCACCAAAAAAAAAAAAAAAAAAAAAGGGCCACTCTGAGTTCCAACTTCTTTGACAGTGGGGAGAAATTTTCTTGTTATAACATGCAAACATCTTCATTCCTGAACCACAGTTTTAATGACTTTATTATTTTCCTTCAATGTTGTCCAGAGATGTAGTAACATAAAGTCATTTACTGTGCTATGAAAAATGTAAAAAGTCTGTAGATTGGCTTTTCCAGAACCCTCTTCAGGAGAGAATGAAGCAAAAGACAATCTCTCTAAAGGTGTGCTTGAGCATGCTGCTCCCTTCAGGGCAGAAGATAACTTTATTTCATCTCTCTCCTGGTTTTTGATGGGTCATGAGGAAGGTCTAAGTGATATTTTGAGTTTAATTAGCATTATCCACTGGGGTGGGAAAAGAAGCAGGAAAGAAGACCTTAATTCACCAATTCCTATTGCTTACGTTATCAAATAAAAGCTATTTTGTCTAGAGATTAAGTTTTTGACAGTCTAGTATCAAACATCATTTCAATCTATATTTATTTTTGGTATCAAATACCATTTTTATCTATACTTATCTAGAACTCAGTTTTGCCTTGACAGTGGTAATACACACCAGAAGGAATATCTCTTTTTCTTTTTTGCTTCAAAGAAAGAAATGCTATTGAATATTAAGGCTGCGACTTCTCTACTTCCTCCAAAGAGAAAACTTTCCTTAATGCTCCTAAGGTGCCTTTCTTACACCATTGAAGGCATTCATTTTTTTTTTTCAAAGATTTTATTTATTTATTTATTTGAAAGAGAGAGGCCATGCACGTGAGCAAGGGACAACAAGCAGGGGGAGCAGCAGAAGAAGATAGACGGAGAAGCAAACTCTTGCCTGAGCAGGGAGCTCCACACAGGGCTCCAACCCAGGACCCTGAGATCATGACTATCATCCTATATTATAGTACATTTAAAATAAACATAAGAAAGTAAGTGCAAAAAAATCAAATTAAAATGAATTTCTTTTCAGAAAATATAAAACTACAAAGAAAATTAAAAAAAAAAGAGCAATGGTTTTGCGGGGTGGGTGTAGGGACAGATGTAGGGGCAGGTGGGTGTAGGTTGCAGTACAGAGGAATTTTTAGGCTCTGAGAATACTCTGTATAATATACTCTGTAGAATATGCTGTATAATATAATATAACATAATTAGATATGTATAATACATATAATTATAAAATCATAATATAATGATTGATAGCAATCATCATCCATTTTTCCAGACCCATAGAATGTACAAAACAAGAGTCAAAAACTTAGTGTAAACTATGGACTTTTGGTGATTAATATGTGTTGATCTATGTTCATCAATTGTAATAATTAGACCATTTTGGTGGGGGATTTTTGATAGTGCATGTGTGGGACCAGGTGGTAGATGGAAAATCTCTGCATCTTCCTTTCAGTTTTGCTGTAAACATTAAACTGCTCTTAAAAAAAAATCTTAATAAAAACAAAATTATCATAAAACTAAAAAAAAATTTAAAAGAAATTAAAAAATAAAATGAATGCTGTGGGGTCCTGGGTGACTCAGGCAGTTAAGCACCTGCCTTTGGATCAAGTCATGAGTATTGAAATATTTTACTTCTCATCTTCTTTGTCCACCTTAATCTACTTCCATATAGTGGTTAGGAATGATTACTTCAGGCAACTTCACAGACCTAATTTCACAACGAGATAGAGAACTTACAGTTTATATCATTATTCTTTAAAAGAAAAGAATCTTCTCAGTCTTAAAAATGTTTGTCATAAGTCAAGAAAACATTTTTTTTAAAGATTTTATTTATTGGGGCACCTGGGTGGCTCAGTGGGTTAAATAAATAAATAAATAAATAAAATCTTAAAAGATTTAATTTATTTATTTTACAGAGAGACAGAGATCACAAGTAGGCAGAGAGGCAGGCAGAGAGAGAGAGAGGGGGAAGCAGGCTCCCCGCTGACTAGAGAGCCCGATGTGGGGCTCGACCCCAGGTCCCTGGGATCACGACCCGAGCTGAAGGCAGAGGCTTTAACCCGCTGAGTCACCCAGGTGCCCCAAGAAAACATTTTTTTAAGAATTAATACCCTAACATGTAGTTATGTCCAGACCCCAGTCTGCATATACTATAACTACTATTATTACTATTAAAATGAGGAAGATCCATTTCATGACACCAGTGAGGCTATAATCTTATAATTAAATATACATTAAAATAATATATATGTGGAAAATTTATAAAATACAAATATTTTAAAGAAATTTAAATAGGTAGTATCAGTCACTACATAAGTATGCTAACTATAAAAAAAAATTATAAGACCATAAAATTTTAATGTTAAAAACAATATAGTCTAACATATAATCAGGAAAAATATTTCTTTCACAGTAGTCTGGATTATTGACAAACTTTGAACTATTATTTTTTTTAATTAACCTATAATGTATTATTTGTTTCAGGGCATAGGTCTGTGAATCACCAGCCTTATACAATTCACAGCATTCACCATAGCACATACCCTCTCCAACTGAACTATTATTATCATTGGAATAGTTTTCTCCAAATATTGACATCACATTTTAAACTGTTTTCACTACTTAATCAAATCTGTTGTTTTTATTAAAATATTTTTTCAATTATATTATGTTATATTATGTGTGGTCATATTATGTGACTTAACCGCTAATTGTTGAGACTAAATAGTGATTGATTGTGGTGTATCCATAAGCAGAAAGTATTTTGTGTTCTTGAATCACTTTTCCAATTTAAAAAGTAGATGGTTAAGGGATTAAAAAAAAATAAATTCTATTGCTGTGCATATCAAACGAGACTGCTCCTCTTCATCAATGTACCTCTCAGGAATATCATGTGTAATGGAAGCCCACTGTTCTAAATAGATGATCATTTATTTCATGTATTTATTTATTGATTTTAAAGATTTATTTATTTCAGAAAGAGAGAGAGTAGAGGGAGAGAGAGAATTCTCAGGCAGATTCTCTGCCCAGCACAGAACCCCACATGGGTTTCAATCCCAGGACCTTGAGATCATGACCTGAACCGAAAGAAACAGTAATACACTCAGCTGACTAATCCACCCAGGCAGCCCTAGACATGATCATTTAAGAGAAGAACAAGTTTAGATTTTTTTTGAACAGCCTGTAGTAACATTGGACATCTGACTCCTGATGTTTTATACAAATTTTAGCTGCAAATGCAGATATCTGTGTCTAGCATCTAAAAATGTCCACGAGGCATCTGGTAAGCTGCAGGTAGCAATATATGACTATGTTGAAAGAAAGACTGGACAGAGCAGTTTCTCAAATAGTGGATAAAAATAATGCTGTAAATCAAGAAATGGCTTTTCAAATGAACAACAAGCCAGACTATTTGTTTAAAGTCATGATCTTAGAGACATTTATTCATAAATAGTTAATGTATGATTTTCTGAAATATCACAGTGATCACAGTACTGTCTACTCTTCATTGTATGTCATGCCATGGTTATATTATGTGAGATTACTTCTTGTGAATTGTCTTTCACCTTTACTATTTTCAAGTTATCCAAGCAAAATAATCCCCCTTTTTTTCCCTGATCAGAAATCACTTTATACTGTAGTGATTTATATATTTATGGATTTTTAAGGATTTAGAGAAAAGAAAAGCAGACACAGGCTTAGGTTTGGAGAAACATAAAATGAAAGAAATATTGTACATGTATACAATTAAAACTTGGCCTCTATTTTTCTGGTCTTTCAAAATCATACTGAGATGTTAAACTTCAGAGACTATTTTTCTGTCTAGAATGCCTAAATGCACTAAAGGCATGTCTGAGAGGAGAGTACACCTCTGCATCAATTCTTTGTTCTTTGTTTCAATCAGGCTTACAAGTGACATCAGAGGAGAACTTGCCTGCAGCCAACTGCTGTTTGCATGCTGTGGGAAGCAGAGTGTGGCTATATTCACACCAGACCAAGTGCATACACTCAATATGATAAAACATTACCAGAACCTTATGGTTTTATTTAAAAGGTACATAGATGTCCCCACTTCTAGTTGGCTAAATGAGTGCATGGGATATTTTCCTTCAAGGTTAAAATCCCAGACATTCTCTGGACATTATAATACTACTTAGCACAAATGCAGCATGAGGGTATTTATTTTATTCTTTTCCCTCAAAATAAATAAAAATGTCACAGTATTTTTATGTTAATAGCATATTTATGCTAATATAGTCTGTCAATTTATATTCATACTAAACACTGTTATTCATTCTCCACTTTTGTACCTGAATACAAATATTGAGCGTACTCAGATGAAAGTTCCACTAGTGATGGTTAACCCCATTCTACCTCACCCACTGCCCTGATTGTCTCCTGGGTAACTACTCTAAAATATGCAAAAGACACAAATTCATTCCTATTAAATATAATGAAAAAGGCCAATAAAAATAAAGATCTTCATGTTTGTAAAGACTGTTTGGTCTCCAGTCACATATGAAGTTTATTGATTCAGTCCAATCCTGGACTGTTACATTTGCTCTGGATATCTACCGGCTAAATTTTCTCATCTCATTATTTTGTGATATTATGCATTCTCAACAGCACATTTGTATTCAACATGTGATGTAGCCTACATGTTTCCATATATACCCTTTTGTACCTACACCTCTTTATTACTTGTTTAATAAAATCACCTCAAAGGCAAGCAGAGCAGACTAAATAAATAAGAGCTCATCAGGAAAATGACTTGCAAATTCAATATGTAGTCATACCCACTGGCAGTATGATTCTACTCATATATGCACCTGTTGTTAAGGAGGTGATGCACCCAGAGTTAAAGTGGGCTTAATTACAAAAGGGATATAAGAATATTATAAAATTCATTACAAAAGCCCTCTAGAACCAAAATCAATATGTTTCTTTATGGCATGAATTTTCAAGTTACTCTAACGGAATGAATAGGTCTAGGTGAAACATATTAAAGAACTCATTAGAATAAGTCGCTGGTCTGTAGAATAGGTATAAAAAGAGTACGAAGGATCATAACAGAATAAAAAATATTAATATTGGTAGATCTAGTCCTAAGACTGATGGTAAGAAACATAGCTAAATTGTTCTAAGCAAGTTAGTTACTATTGAGCATCTGAAATAAAAATTATAAAACAAATAGAAAACTCTGGCTTCACTTTAGATGTTTAATACCCAATAGTATCCGTGATATTTAATACATTTCATGTGACATGGGAGAATAGTAGAAAGACATCATCCCAGACGAGCTACTTATGAAGAGTTTATGGAAATGGCTGGCATAGATTATGGATAGATGAAGAAATTATATGAAGAAAGTAGTAGTCATGTTTTCTTCAAGAATTTCTGTGATATATCCTAAAGTTTCCTGCTACTTGAAATTTCCCAGAGAAGTTTATAATTAAGGAATATTAAAACATATTTAATAAAATATTTTTAGAATCCTCCATTCTCCAAATGGAGAAGGGGAGGCAGTCCCAAGGCTTTCTCAATATTGCTAATTTATATGAGAATAGATTATTTTAAAAGATGCTCATTGTAAAATGGCTGAACAATAACACCTGCCCCACACAGTAGTAGATTATTACAGTGTTTCCACATTATCTTGACTACAGAATGAAATATGGGACAGAGAACCAAGGGACTTTCTTATAGATTTATAAGAATGAAAGAAGTTGGAAATAGCTTCATGGAAAATGGGAAAATAAACCAATCAAATGAGCTTACTAAAGTACAGAAGGGTTGACAGCAACCTTGAAGGTTTAGTTAGAATTTAAAAAGAGAATTTTTATATAATGATGCAAATATCAATAGTTTTGGGTTTCTTTTTCCCATCAGTAATCAGCAATTCTTTTTCATGTTATGATATCCAAAATTAGGCATGTTAAATGGTTTCTCAAAAATTGTTATAAATTGACCAATAAACCAGATGGATCATGACGGCAATTGAATTTACAATTCTGCTGTGCAGAAAAGGAAATGCCACATTTCTCTCTCCATTTTAGGTTCTTTCACCAACATTTGTTTTCTAAAGTCACAAATATTTTGGTCTCTGAGAAAGCCATAGTGGACTAAAGATTGAATGTAAGGAATCACTTGGAATTGTGTATGAAGTATCATGCTTCTGAAGATGACATTTGGTGTAGGCCCAATAATAGGAAGAGAAGGAATGCACCACCTGATTACCAAGCAATGAGTGGAAAACAATGCTTCCAAAAATCATATTCAACATAGAAGAGACAGTATGGTAACAGAGGATACAGAGACTGTAACCTGTTTGCCTGAGTAGTAATTGCGATCCTTCATTTTTGGCAAGTAATTTAAGTACCTTCTATGCTGCAATACTCTCATCTGTGAAATAGGGATTATGAAAAACCCACCAATGGGTTTTTATGAAAATTAAATGAGTTAGCTTTATAAAGCATTCAGAACAGTGTCTAGAACATAGTAAGTTCAATATTGGTATTTGTTAAATAAGTGCTGCCCAAAAAAGTTTATTAAATATTCTCTCTCCTATGAGACTCCAAAATATAGAAGGACCAACATCTATAGCAGCACTGCTATTATTGCTATTGAAAAAAATATGTGATCTTGCTGGACTTTATTAAAATGAAGAAATTTTGCTCTGTGAAAGACAAATTATCAAGAGAATTAGAAGAAAAGCCACAGACTGGGGGAAAATACTTGCAAAAAACACATCTGATAAATGACTCTTATTCAAAATACACAAAGAACTCTTAAAACTCAACAATAAGAAAACTAACAACCTGATTAAAACATGGTCCAAATACCTTAACAGGCACCTTATCAAAGATAACATACAGATGGCAAATAAGCATATGAAAAGATGCCCCACATCCTGTGTGAAATGCAAATTAAGACAAGAATGAGTTACCACTACACACCTCTGAGAATGACCAAAATCTGGAACACAGACAAGTGCAAATGGTAGAAGGACGTGGAGTGGCAGGGATTCAGATTCCCAGCTGTTGGGAATACAAATGGAACAGCCCCTTTGGAAGATGGGAAGAGAAAGAAGAGGAAGACAGTGGCTGATACTCTACAACATAGACAGTTGTCTAGGGAGCTGACGACAGTGTAGTTTCATTTTAGTAAATCTTCATTCACTTTCCCAGAAATCAGCATTCTGGATCAGTGAATATTAGTCACCTGCTGTGAAATAAAAGATAATTTAGTTCTTCATCTCTGAATGATTTCAAGGTGTAATTTCATCTAAAGGGCATAAAAACCCAAAGCTACTTTTAAAGCAAGGCAATTCATAAATTTCTTTTGAAGGTTAGTTGTAAACACAGAGTAAAACTTCATCATTTTAAATAATTGAAGAAGCTTTTTTTTTTTTTTTATCAGCCTGAAAATTGGGTGGCAGAATTTTGCCTATTATAATTCCTCCTGGACTTATTCTAATAAATAAATGTGAATTTTAAAATTATCACATTGTTTGTATACAAATGAATCTTGCTAAAACGTTTAAAAATTACTAACAGGTTTCAATATTTTGTATGTCCCCCTCTGGCACTGTCAAGAAATATCTGTCAAAATTTGAACAATTTACATAAACTTTCTGGGGCTTAGTTTACTTATTTCTAAAATGGGATGAAGTTTAATGGTTTCTAAATTGCATTCCATACCTACCCATTTTTTTTCCTGTGATCTATTATATTATCTAAAATTTAAAATTAGTTCGAAATAACATTTCAAATTATTTAAAAAGAAATACCTGGGTTTCTGGTTTCTTGCCATACCCCACCCCTAGCCCGACACACACATGCACACACATGCACACTTGCATACAGTGTAAGAAAAACAAGTAAATACTTAGGATATCTAGCTCTCTGTCATGGCATAATTTTCTGTTCTTGGAATATCTACTCAACAGCTGAACTCTGCTTACTTGAGCCATCTAGCCAAGAAAAGGGGAGCCTATGTTTGAAGATAAAATATCAGTCAAACTTGAATTCTGCTCACAAGTCTATATCGTGTTGCTATGAACACTAGTGCCTCATCTATGAAGCAGAATTGGGGGTGGTAAATGATAAAACTGACATTACTGTTTTGTTTCAGTTTTTCTGTTTTATAAACATTGAAGAAAAGTACTTTTCCTTTGGATGCATTCAATGACAATTAGACTTTTATCTGTACCTACAAGAGTAATTTAGACACCTGTTAGCCTTTTTGCATCAGAATCCATAGGACCCTGCAATTGTTTCAATAGCTCTTTCCTCTTCACTGAGAAGTAGAATAAATTAAAAAAAGGAGGCGGGCTAAGTCGACAAACTCCTCATCTGTTAGTTTAGCAAAAAGAACCATAGAATTAAAAAAAAAAAAGTTTACTATGATAGCAAACCTTAATATGAAGACAAAATAGATACAGGCTGTTAATGATTTAAGTGTGCATGTGTGCGTGAGTGTGTGTGTTCTAATACACATTTAAAAAAAACGTTACTAGCCCCAGTTCCATGGCCAATCATTATAAGTATTCCCTTGCATCTTCACTTGAATTTCAGGCACCTGGTTCACTTTTTTCATACTGCTGGCAAAATAACAATTTAATTTAGTCTCTAATTTCTTTCAGTTTGCAACCCGTGCTGGTTTTCGTGAATAAGGGAAATGTTCATACCTATTTAAATGTACGGACAAAAAGCCAAACCGAGTTCTTAATGCTACCAGGGACTCATACTATAATTGTCTGATCCATTTATTTTCCTAATGTTCTACAATATTATCTCAAAACTTTTCACTCCTAAAACCATCAACATTTCCTATCCCATCTACATTCTTAGATAATAACCCTGCTTCTGAACTCACTACAAAAATTGAGGCACACGAGAAAATACTGACAGTCTCCCCATGATATCTACTCATATATGAGAATCTGTACACAAAGGAGCAAATTTCTGCCTTTCATGAGAAATGAACTCTTTATTTACCTATTCCATGTCCATTGCTCAGTCTGCATGCTTGATCATCTCTTCTCTTTCCTACCCAGACATTGCTCCAACATTACTCTCTTTTCTGCATCATTAAAATGTCTTTCTCTGATTAATCATTTCAATCAGCACTGAAATATGTATATGTGTGTATATATATATATATATACATATTTATATATACACACACATATATGTATATACATATATGTATATATTTTAATTTTATCTCAAATAAAACCTTTTAGCCCTGCTTTTCTAATGTCCTTGATCTTCTTTGCAGCAAAATTCTGTGTGAAATAGCTGTTTATATTCATTACCTTCAAATAACTGTTTCACATTTTCTTTTGAGGTGAGGATTTACCCCAGCCATTTCACTAAAACTACTCTTCTTGCCAAGGTCACCAACATGCTTTATGTATTATGCTCAATTTTAACGTCTATCCCTGCTGTTTTGACATAGTCAATACTTCCTCCTCTTTGATACTCTTTCTTCACTGGCCTCTGGCTTAGCCTCAGTCTTGGATTTCCTCCTGCCTCACTAATTATTCTGGTCAGTCTTCTTTGCATGCCTCTCTTTTCTTTTAGATGATTACCATTGCCATACCTTAAGGATATCTGTTCTTGGCTCTTTTCTTCTGAAAAGTCACCCCCATACAAATCTGATCTTATACAATGCTATTATCAATAAATACACAGGATAACACTGTCAACTCAGACCCATATAATTCAGAAATATTACCCTGTATCAAAGATGACTAATGAATTTTGAGGCACAACTGAAGCACAGAGAGGCCCAGGACTATCAACAGGGGTCTCCACAGGTTCTTTCATTCTGCCCTGGACCTGCTCTGAGTGAAGATTATTGCAAGTGGTCTCTAAGTGATATATGTGGTTCAGATCACTTACAAAGAAGGGATAATTTTGGTCAAGAAATTAGACCATTTTCTGGACAGATACATAAGATACATAACATATTCTGGAGGCCACTTACATAAATTCACAGATTATAGGTGTACTATAAGCAATTTCAGATCAAATGCATTTTTTTAAAAACCACTCCAAAGATAAAGATTCTTCTGCTATCAGATACTATTTGTTTCTTTATCAGGAAGACTCTCATTATCATATTTATAAGGAGATTTGACTGTATCATGTGACTTCTTTATTTTTCTTGGTAAAGCAAAGCTGAACAGAGAGCAGATTATCTGCTTAACTATATACTTTCCTTCATTGTATCACGTTTTTATACTAATGACTCATAATTTACATTAGGAAACATACAGATGGCACATGATTGAGCCAGACCCCTCTCCTGGATTGCATATTTTGTCCAAGAGCATTCTCAATATCTCTACTAAGACGTTAAAGAAACATCTCCTACATAACATGTCAAAAACTTTGTTCCTAATAAACTGTTCCTTCTACAATTTCCCCCCTGGTGATTGATGACCATTCTTTGCTTCAAGTTCCGGAGTCATCATTTTAGAGCAACTTGATCTAGTTCAGCCCACTACAACCACTTATTTTTGTAAATAAAGTTTACTGAAGCACAGCCACACCCTTTTGTTTATATATTGTCTCTGGTGGCTTTCAGGATGCAACAGCCCATTTGAATGTGTTTAACGCACAGCCTGGAAATTTAAAAGGTTTGCTTTATCATCCTTTACAAAAAGAGGTTGCTACTAATAGTTGTCCTTTCACCTAATCTCACTGTTAGGATTTCATAGTAAAGTGTTCCTGTCTATGAAAATGAGCTGTGAATTTTACCTTCTTTTTACCTTCTTAGGAATAATCTTATAATTTAAAATACTTCCCTATTGGGGCACTGGGGTGTTTCAGTTGATTAAATGTGTGGACTCTTAATCTCAACTCAGGTCTTGATCTCACAATCATGAGTTCAAGTCTGGCATTGGACCTCACGCTGAGTGTGAAACCTATTTAACAAATAAATAAATAAAATAATCCCCTTTTTCTGATAAGTTTTTCTTTGGTACATATAGTATTTCTAAATATATTTCTTATTGCTCAAGTACATGAATATTTTCAGCTAGCTATAATGCGTATAACAAAAATATTTAGTATGCTTTAGTCCTGTGATACTTTTAATACTCGCTTTAAAGAAAAGCTTTGGTTTTTTGTTTGTTTGGGTTTTTTTTTTTTTAATTATGCTTCAGTTTGGTGTTTTGTGTCGTGCCTTCTAGTTCATTACTTTTCCATTCATATCTGTCTCATTTGTTATAAAAGACATCAATTGTGTTCTTAATTTTGGTTATTATATTTATGTGTGTATTTCAGTTTATTTTTCAAATATTTCATGCCTTTTTAAATACGATTATTTTCAGATGTCAAAGTATTCAAATTTAACTGTTATAGCTTATAGTAACTGTAATTTGAACTTATAGCCTATTTGATATTTCTAAATAGTCCATACAAGACTATTTCAATTATCTGTGGATTCTGCTTATTCTTGATCAATGTCTCGTTTCTTGGTGTGCTTGGGTATTTTTGCCTTTATACTGGATTTTGTGTTGGAAAAAATATTTCTAATAATACTTGCTTATTTAACTTTAATGGATTGTATTTTCTTTAAAAGATGATATGTTTTGCTTGTTTTTGTTGCGATCTCAGATCATATAAATCTAAGTTCAGAATTTATTTTTATTTTTTTTATTTTTTTTTTTTTTTAAAGATTTTATTTATTTATTTGACAGAGAGAGATCACAGCAGACAGAGAGGCAGGCAGAGAGAGAGAGAGGGAAGCAGGCTCCCCGCTGAGCAGAGAGCCCGATGTGGGACTCGATCCCAGGACCCCGAGATCATGACCCGAGCCGAAGGCAGCGGCTTAACCCACTGAGCCACCCAGGCGCCCCTCAGAATTTATTTTTAAATTCAAGCCTTAGAAGACCATGTGAGGGCCCCTAAGTGGCTCAGTCAGTTAAGTGTCAGCTTTCACCTCAAGTCATGATCCTAGGTTTCTAAGATGGAGTCCCACATTGCTTCTGACTCCCTGCTCCTCAGGGAGTCTGCTTCTCTCTCTCCCTCTTCCCCCTGCCCCCCTCCCCTGCTCACGCTCACTCTCGTTCTTTCATTCTCTCTCTCTCAAATAAATAAATAAAGAATAAGAAGAATTAGAAGAAGAAGAAGAAGAAGAAGAAGAAGAAGAAGCAGAAAAGGAGGAGGAGGAGGAGGAGGAGGAGGAGGAAGGAGAAGAAAGGAGAAGGAGAAGACAATGTGAAAACAGTCTATAAGGCATGATAGGCTGCTTTAGTCTGTTTGAACCTTAACTTTGATGGCAAAGACCTTTGTTTAACATACTAGTTTAAAAGACCTAGTTTAACATGTTGGATGGTTAATCAGAATCCCCAAATTTTTCAGACTGTGGTCTTCCTCTACGTCCTTGAACTAAACACACAGATCCTTTTTGAAGTTCTTTATTCCTTGGTTATAAATGGCTTCAGAACAACAGGCCTTGGTTATTGAGATTACATTCTTCCTGCTTTCCTTCCTTCCTTCCTTCTCCTTTTCCATTTTCCTTTCCTTTCTTCCCTTTTTTCCCTTCTTTTACTCTTCTTGAGTTTTGATCCAGAAATTCCTCATTGCATTGTTAACTCTTTGAAACTTTTAAAAAAACTAAAAAATACAGTTAATGATGTTCTATTGTTTTCAAGGGAAGCTTTGATTCACATTATATTGTTACCCACCATTATAGAAAGCAAGGGTTCCAAGTCCCCTTCTCAGTACATGGCTACTTCAATAAAATAATATTCACAAATTCCAGGGGTCACATCCAAGCTGCATTAATAACTGCATGGTTAAAGGCAATTTTGTTGATCATTCCAAATCTTAATTTCTATCTTTTTTTTATTTGGCAAATAACAGGGATTTTGTAGAGTTTATTGTGAGCAATGAAAGCAGTGTGTGTGTGTGTGTGTGTGTGTGTGTGTATAGTAACATGCATATATGTCACATATGGGGAATACCAAATAAATTACTCATTGATCTAGCAGGTGTTATTATTACTATTATTGCTAATTAAAATTATAATTCAAACTAAATAATACAATTATCATTTTCATGTACTATTTGAATATTTTGTATAAAGTATCAAGAAAAGATCAAGGATCAGAAAAGAGAAAGAGAGAGAGAGAGATGTAGGGAGCTCATGCATTGGTTATTTAAATATTTTCTGGGAATCTTAAAGTAATCCTTTATACTTAGACATTTGAGGAGTAATTTTCTTCTCTTTTGGGTTTCTGATATTAAAAATCTAAAATGGAGATGCAGAGTAGATAAAGAGGTTAAAATGTAAGATTTATAAGAGAAAATATGGAAATTGAGATTTTAACCTGTTAATTGGAAATACCTGTTGCCATAGTCATGATGAGGCTCAGTTTGAAGATTTACTCTTCAGGTTCTCTGAGAATAAAATAAGAGGAAAGAGTTAAGATAAAGTGGAAGATATTTGGATTGACTGCAAAGAAATATTTTCTGAATAGAAGTGGTATTAAAAAATGCAAAAGACGTTTGAAGAAAGATGTGCTTGTTCTTTTCTGTAGTCTTGAAATATGATGGATAATCACATATTGAGGTAGTTTACTGCCTTTTGTTTTATTTATTTTTTGAAGATTTTATTTATTTATTTTACACACAGAAAGAGAGAACACAGGCAGGGGGAGAAGCAGACAAAGGGAGAGGGAGAAGCAGGCTTCCCACTGAGCAGGGAGCCTGTTGCAGGGTCTGATCTCAGGACCCTGAGATCGTGACCAGAGCTCAAGACAGATGTTTAACCGACTCAGCGACCCAGGTGCCCAGTTTACAGCCTTTTTAGAATGTTAAACAGACAAATAAACAAGCACAAAATATTAGATGACCTCTCTAGGGTTCATTTAATCTTTAATTTTACTTTTCTAGACCACAAAATTGTAACTATTCTAAGAAAAAGATAGCCATTTACCAACACATTGTAAGAGCCACCTTACTCCCTCACCCCCACAAAAGCTACCTACTACATACAAGGACTTATGTTTTATTTACAAATCTTGTAGTGAATAAGTTTTCCAATATGGTATCCTAAAGAACTGGTTTTGATTCAGGACAATTTTAAGTAATAAAAATGTAGACATGTTATTTTATTAAATTACCAGAGCCTGTCTCTCTCATTTATAATACAGGAGTATAGATCATATAATCCAAGAATTTAGTAAATAAAATTTAAAAAATCAAACTATCACTATGACTAATAAGCTGTAGTTTCTTAAGAATATCAAGCTACCTCTATGGAATTTCTCAATGCCAAAACAAATAAAAGCAGGGAGTAAGTTAAGTAAGAATGGACAATCTCATGGTAAAATTTAGCAAGAATCCCTCTAGGTTTTATTGTAATGGCTAAGGAGAAGTGATCCAATGTCAGGTTGAGTAATTAAAAAGCAGTTATCTAGTTATCTTCTTTTATTATCATTTCATGACCGTGATTTTTTTACTTCCACTACTTGGCATTAGAAGCACTTTTATAAACCACCTCAAATTATCTTCCTCTTCTTCCTCCTCCCCTTCCCCTTTTCCTTCTCTTCTTTCTCTCTCTCCTCTTTCTACTTCTTTTCTTCTCTCTATGTCCTTCTCTAGTTGTACTTGACTTCTCCTTATGTTCAGTTGGTTTTATAGCCTGTCTCTGTCTCTGTTTTTTCAAATTATTACAAAGATTGAACTATTTACATACATTTAGAGCATTTAAGATAATGCATCACATATAATAAAACATAAGTAATTGTCAATTATTTTTATGTTCTGGATCTTGCCTTTTAAAGAAAGCCTAATGCTAGCTTAACCTAGTGTTCAATAACTTAGGATGTTGTTATAAGTCATAAATGAATTAATATTTTAAAGTGTTTAGAACAATGCCTGATATACAGCAACTATTAGATATGTTTATCTAAAAATTAATGTATTATCACAGTAATTGTACTGTAGGCTATTAAAATGCAAGAAGCTTAGTCATCTAACAAAATATGTATGTATGTGTGTATGTATATGACAAGTCCTGGATGTTTGAGAAATGTTAAAATTTCACAAGATGTGATCATTATTGTAATGAAGATTTAACCCATTAGATGAGGCAAGGGATGTGTATACAAATAAACAGAATTAAGCCAAAACATTTTTAAATGTTAATTGCTAATATGATTTACTTCTATAAGGTTAAAACTAATAATGGCATGCTGAATCACCAAAATTATTATAACTAATGTGGAATTATTTTTAATGATTTTTTATTTCAATTTATATTTATATATATCATATCAATTGTTGGCAAGGTTCTGGGGGCAGTAATTGTTAATATAACATTTCTTCAGAAAGATTCAGCAATAATAATAATTCTAAATAAAAATCTGTGCATGAATAGTCTGCCATATACTTAAAGAAACCTTGTATATTTTATTCCATTTACTACTCATAACACCTTTACGAGACAGGTACTATTTATTCTTCTTATTTTCATTCTATGTATGATCTGGATTTTGCCCTTTAGAGAGAACAATGGCTTTACCTAACTTCAGCTTAACATGAGGAGACTAAGGTACAGAAAAACAAAAGAGCTCAGCGTACCAGAGCTGGTAATGGACAGAGCTGGGATTCAGTATGTTTTTTCTTTTCCTGGCATCTATACCATCAGACAGTACACTAGCATAACTGCAAAGCCATTAAAAAACCCACTCTGTTGTAGTTATTATTACAATTTATAACCCCTAGAGTATCACAGTGTCTATGCTGCAGTTTCCAAACTGAAGTGCCCAGGTAAACTCAACCAATGGCAATTGAGTATTTTAAAATTTTAAGGGAAACACAGTAATACTCAGCTCAACATCAGGTATCACTTGAGAGTTCACAGTTAAACATAATCCACACAACATTTCTTTTAATGACACCACATCTTTGTAAATCTAGGTTTTTAGCAATTGTGCTACAAAAACCAAATACTGTGTAAAAATTATTATGGAACAAAATTTGAAAGTAGTGGTATTCAATTAATTCTAATATTTGAGAAGCTATGAAATGTACAAAAGTTGTACATATCCAAAGATAAGAGATTATGTTTAGAATGAAGTAAAAATATTCTTTTTACATTTTAATTTATGCATATTAACCTTCAGATGATTATATGAATTTAGATTAACTATTTAAATGAAACTGATTGATATTTCTCTTGAACTAGGTCCACCATGAGAAAGGCCTTAATATACTAAGGGGTCTGTGAGCTGAGAAAGTTTGGGAATCTCCGATCTACAGCAGAAATGTTGTGCCTAAGACATTGATCTTGAGTGTCAGGCTAACCTTCTTTTCTGGCTGTGTGCAGAGAAAACATCATTCTACCCATTTCTGATATTTTCCCACCTAAATCACAGGGTACACCTTGAAATTTTTTTTTTCTTTTCTTTTTTTTTTTTTTTAAGATTTTATTTATTTATTTGACAGAGAGAGATCACAAGTAAGCAGAGAGGCAGGCAGAGAGAGAGGGGAAAACAGGCTCCCCGCTGAGCAGAGAGCCCGATGTGGGGCTCAATCCCAGGACCCTGAAATCATGACCTGATCTGAAGGCAGAGGCTTAACCCACTGAGTCACGCAGGTGCCCTTGAAATTGTTCTTATTAACTCTTTTCTTAGCCTCCAGTTGCTCTTCTTGAGCAGTATCCCAGTTAATGTTTCTAATGAAAAACAGTGAAAACAACCGCAATGAAAAAGTTCCTGGTCTTCACTCCCTAAAGTCAATATTCCTTCTTCACCATTTGTGGCTCTTTGAGGTTCCTGAAGCAAACTACAAAGACAGATTGGCACAACTCTCTACCAATAAATAAGGGGATTCTATTCATTGCAAGTAGCATAAAAAGGTTCATAGGTGGACAATGCAGCATTTCAAAATTATACATTTACAATTTTATTTGGTAAAAAAAAAACTGCCTTCAGTTTACATTGATTTTAGTCTTAACATTTCATGTAGGCTACTTTGTAATGTGTTGTGATATGGGGGAGCAGAATAAATGAAGCTTGTTCAAAGTAGATGGAACATCAGCTTGCCACCCTCATTCTGACATGGAGGTTCCCTTCTAACCTCCCTGTGTACAATTGACAATGCTGCAAATCTGGAGCTCTGAAGGATCCAATGTTACAAAATAGCTTAGTGGTATGACTATTCTATGTCCAATTACATAGCTGAAACATACAGATTAAATATAGCAAATGGGAAAACGGGAAATAATTCTAAAACAATGAGAGAGCTACATAGCCTTCTTTCCTAGGAAAAGGTGCAATAATTTTAATGGCACAATGACAAATATCAGAAATATTTTCTAACCTTTGGACAAATCAAAAAGCCTGGAATCCAAATATTTGAAGTTTTATGAGGGATTCTAGAATACTCCCTAGGTTTTGATTGTAGCTGTCAAAATGACAATGAAGCTCAAAATCAGTTCAGGGGTCCAGATAGGTAAGCAATGCTCATCTGACAGTCCTCCCTTTGCCCTTTCTCTCTTCACAAAATCCATTTCTATTAAAGGTAAACTTGTCTCTCCTTCATGTAAGTAGCAAAGACCTCAAAGCAGTTTTGATTTGTTCAGCTTCTTAAAGCTATTCCAAAAATTCTTTGGACTAGAAAGGTCTTTGCTTTATACAGGTAAAACTGAAAGCAGCTCTTTCATTTCTCTCTATTTTTCTCAGCAACAAAGAATCGGACTTCCCCAAATGATTAAGTCCTAAAGTTAGGGGGGGAAAAAAGATGAAGATTTCAACTTATAATTCTCTACTCTCCATGAACTTGACACACTAGATCTTCAATATTTTAATGATTTTCTTTCTTTCTTTCTTTTTTTTTTTTTTTTTTAAAGTAGGCTCCATGTCCAGTGTGGTACCCACCTCGGGGCTCAAAGTCATAACCCTGTGATAAAGACCTGAGTGGAGATCAAGAGTCAGATGCCTAACTGACTGAGCCATCCAAGTGCCCCTTAAATATCTTAAATCTATATATTTCTTTTGTTTCATCTTCAAATTAAAGCTATTTGACTTCCCTCCTCTGTTTAGCAAGGTATCTAAGGATAACTTTTTCAAACATACTGTAGCATATTTCTAGAGTTCGTCCTAAAGATAAGATTAAGTAAGAAGAATGCATGGTAAAAGCAGGGAAAGTTTATACGTTTTGACTACCACCATCCAGTTTGCCCACCACACCACCAACCCCAACTCTGGCAACTACTAATTTCTTCTCTGTATCTATGAGTTTGGTTTTTGGTTTGTTTTAGATAACAAATCATTGTGTTGCACAGATGAAACTAATATAAGGTTATATGTTAATTATATTTCAATTTAAAAATACATAGAAAATGATTTGACACTAGTCATAAGTCTTCTTCCCCATGAGAAGTAATAGTTGATGGGGTTTGGGGAATTATGACAGTTTCACAAGGATGATGGCACAAACTATGGGAATTCTGTGGGAGCATGAATTGTTTTTTCTGAGATTGAAGACACATTTTTCAGAAGTAGTTAATTTCAGTAAGCCTTCCTCATATCTCATTGGCATGTCATCTTCATATCTCATTCCTCATGGCACAGATATGGTATTTTTAAACTGTTCTCACAAAATAGAATTGGCTTAGAATAATAATTCTTCTCTGGAAACTCATGTCCATCAGGAAATAGAAAAATAAAATCATAATTCTATTAAGAAAGAAAGATAGAGATGGATATAGAGATTAGAAAGAGAGAGATGAGAGACAGAATATTAGTGATGTAGTCAACCTCTAGATTATTTACTACATAACATATTTAAAATGTCTTCATTTGTATTTATCTTGTGTCCCCAGTAAACTAGGGCTAAATAAAAGGTGTACTCTATAGCCTCCACTTCTTTGTGAACAATGTACCCCATATTTTATCAGAAAATTTTCTAGGGGCACCTGAATGACTTGGTTAAGTGTCTGACTCTTGATTTTGGCTCAGATCATGATCTCAGGGTTATGAGATCAAGAACTGTACTGGGCTCCATGATGGACATGGAGCCTGCTTAAGATTATCTCTCTTCCTCTCCTTCTGTCCCTCCTACCCCTGTGCAGGCATACTCTCACTCACTCTATCTCTCTCTGAAAAAAAGAAAAGAAAAAAGAAAAAAAGAAAACTTTCTAAAGAGAATTTATGCAATCTTCTCAGTCTTGATTTCCTATTGTCTCTCAATTTCTCTATCCATAGGGGCTCTGGACAGTTTTTACCCCTATAAAATGGAGATTCATGCTTCGTAATTTTTTTTTCCCTCCCTTCAAGAAAAAGACTTTTATCCTGTTTTCACATCTGCATTGGCTAATTTCCAACTTAGAGAATTCTTCATATCTCTGGTGCTTAGGCCCAGGAGAAGAGTTGTTTTGCCAAGAGCTCTTCTTAAGACCTTGGGCTTACTTCACTCTTGAAATTTACCAAACCGCACACAACTTGTGCTACTTCAGTAAGAGCAGAGCCATTCATTCCTGCCCTTCATTTTTATTCAACAGTAGAATATGCCACTATGTTCCATCTCTCATTTTCTTTCTCCTGTATCTATGAGAAATATTTTTAAGTTTGTAAAATGGTAGATGTTCTTAAGATTTCACCTTCTTTGTAGGCCTGAATCTGTGGGCCTTTTTTTCATTTCTCTCTCTCTGCTTTCAGACATAGACATTTGTGTTTCTAAAACCTTTTCCATTCCTCACAGTGAAGCTTATGAATTCTACAAACCTTAATTTTCATAAAATATTCATTTTTTTCGAACAAATATTTTCTATCCTTTCAAATCCACCCAAGAGGTATCATTTATCCATTTAATATCTATCTCCTACAGAGAATCAATCCTTTATTATTCTGTTTTCCTTTCTCAAAGAGAGTTTCATCTTTGTTGAAACATGCCTTATACTTCTAAACCCGTAACTTTCCCTCAGGTACAGATACTGTGTTTTTCCTCTTATATCAAGTGTTTGGATTTGCATCTCTTCTAATTCCAGTCTTTTCCCAATATAGTTGACCTGATTTGGGAGAACCTTTATGTTTCCTCCTAATCAAGAAAGCTAGGGACAAGTGGTTGTTGAAGAAAACATCAATAGCTTTTTTATTGACCATCTATAAGATGAAAGTATATGTAGGAGTTTCCTTATGTGAGAAGTCTCTCCGGGAATAATTATAGTTTTATCTCTAAGAATTTTCCCCTTGCTAGCTTTTTAAACATCTTGGAAGAGTTCACTCCTCCTGTCCATACACTATTAAATCTCTGAACCTTCATCTTCCCCAGTTCCATACTGGGGAGCAATTAATTATGAATATATTTCATTTATCCTTTCATACATGTTCACTTTATTTTTTAAGAACCTGGCTCTTCCCCTCAGCAAATCTCTCACTTCCTACAGCGAAATTCTTTTTCTAGAACAATTGATTGATTTTTAACATAAAGTTAATATAATGTTAAAAGATTTGAAAGTTGCACAAAATCATATAGCAAGTACACATATATCTCCCCTCATATATTATTATATCAGATTTACTTCATAAAACTATTTTTAATGAATCATACTACTATTAACAGCTAAAATCTCAACCCACTCAATTTCTCATACTCCCTACACGTCTGTAGAAGTGTTGAATTGGATTCTCATATACATTTTCTACATTTACTATGTGTATTTTGTGTTCACATACCCTATACATTCATGTTTGGGTTTCAAGTGTTTTTTAAAATAGCTATTAAAATAAAATAAAGTAAAATAAAATAAAATAAAATAGCTATTTTCACTAACTGTGTTTTTTATGAGATTTTTTCATGTTTATATTTGTTAAACAGTCTATTAACCTCAACTTTAAAATAATATATACTTCTGGGGTGCCTGTTTGGCTCAGTTGGTAAAGCATCTGATTCTTGATCCCAGGGTCATGAGTTTGAGCCCCACTTTGAATGCAGAGATTACTTTTTTTTAAAAGTGAAAAATAAAAAATAAAATAGTGCATATTTCATGAATAAATTTCTGTTTATCCACTTATCTGCTGAATGAAATTTGTTTGGCTTTTTAAACTTTTTTCTATGAGAAACAACTTTACAGTGAACATAATTACGTATTTCTGCTTAATACATACATAGCCAGAAATAAAATTCAGTCTTAGATTATCCATATCTTGCTAGGTATTAAAGTTGGCATCAAAGAAGTATCAATTTATACTCCCATGATGTATAGCAATACAATTTTTCTATATGGCCAACCTGTACTTGATCTTGTTAAAATGTTTAATTTGTGAAAAGCTGATGATGGTGAATTTATATTTATTTCATTTGTTTTATTGAAATGCAGTTTATAGTCATGAAATCTTTCAGTTTTAAGTATACGATAAGGTGTATTTTAACAATTTCATAAATGTAACAAATGTACCTAGCACAAATTGTGCATTTAACAAAGGTAGAAATGTAACTGCTACTAAAAACATTATATAAAATATTTCCATAAGCCCAAATATTCATTTGTGCCCCTTTCCAATTTGTTCCCTTACCCCACACTAGCCATTAGCAACCATTGAGGAACTGAGTTGTCCCTGTTCAAGCTTTTCTTTCTCAAAATGCTTTTGTGAATAGATGAGTGGAGGGAGGCTCTTGGAGCTTCCCCTACATAGAAAATTCAGGATCAGGGTGCCTGGGTGGCTCAGTGGGTTAAAGTCTCTGCCTTCAGCTCAGGTCATGGTCTCAGGGTCCTGGGATCGAGCCCCACATCGGGCTCTCTGCTCAGCGGGGAGCCTGCTTCCTCCTCTCTCTCTCTGCCTGCCTCTCTGCCTACTTGTGATCTCTGTCTGTCAAATAAATAAATAAAATCTTAAAAAAAAAATCAGGATCATGGAAGGACCATCCTTCTCTGTTTGACTTGCTCTCTAATAGATTTTAGCATGTAGGAATCCAGTTGCTACTACATAAATGTTATAGACTAAATATATAAGTGACTGAACTTATGAATTATAAAAGGCCTTTAAGAATGTGAACCACATAATCAATTGATAAATGTGCTTGCTACCAATGTTAAAAAACCAAAGTGTATTGTTCTGTGTTTTGCTTTTACTCATCTTTCTCCCTTCACTTCTAAGTTCCTGAGATGCACTTTTTCATATTTTTGCAGAAAATTCTACAAAGATAAGTCATTTCATTGTCAAAGGTATGCCCAAAGTTTCTGATTCTTACTTGGAAATGTCTCTGTATCTTGCATTTCACCAATTTTGAATTTATCTCCTGATTGCTTAATATTTTTGGCTATCTTGCTCGGTATTATTTGTCTCCTATATTTTGCACTTCAATTTTCTAGTTTATTATTAAGGGAAATTTTTCACTTTCTCTCTTGCCCATGTCTAGAAAGTTTGATTTTTCTGTGCAAATGTCAAAAAAGACATGTCTGAGTTTGTTCTCTTGGTGTTATGCTGATTATTGCATATCCAGTCAGTGGTCAGTTGGTACGCTCTGCCCATATTTTATCTCTGTAACCTACTTTTGCTTACTTGTGCCATTAGAAGTATGCAGCTTTTTTATATAGGAGAGTGGCTATAATTTATCACTAAAGAAATACCATTGCATATAATAAACATACTCCACTTCGGTCACCTGAAAGAAATGGAGATATTTCAGTATCCCATAGAATGTTAGAATTATAATGCTTCTATTCTTTTTTTTTTTTTTTTTTGGCTTTTGATCCATAGGCATATTTCTGTATTCTACAAAACTCTGGTCACTTTGTAATTTCAGACCAATGTAAGCTTTGCAAATGGGGAAAGAGGCAGAACTGAAATAAAGTAAAAGCATTTACTTGTGGTCTCATAATTGCAGTTCGAAGGGAGCAGATTTGGGTAGCAACCCAAATTGTGTCACAGTAGGGAACAAAAGTCTGGGGTTTGTAAAGTCAGAAGAAATGTCTGTATACATTGTTCCTAAAGAATTTTTATTGGTGGTGGTGGCAGAAAATTAATCTTGCCTAAACATAATCGGTTGCTAAGGTTATTACTAAGCGAAAGTGCATTACCGTAGCAAGAAAATTGCAGGCATCTGTGCAGTCTTTGAAATATTTGTGGTTTGGCCCCGTTCAAAAGTTCATGGTTCTAGTCAGTGAGAGTGTGCATGAGACCCACATCCTTAATGGCCTCCTGGCTCCATTTTAAAACTCTTTGACATAAATGACTCTCCTTATTTCTTCTTCCAGCCTATTTCAGAAGATCCACAGGAACATATATCCCTTGTTTTTTTGAGAGCAGGTGACTAGAAGCTAAGTATTTTCAAGGTATCAACCATATGTCACATTTTAAACAATACCACTGATATACAATTTCATATTCCTGTAAATTTAACAATATAGCATCCTTCTGTAACATCTAGCCATTTTATGAAAATCAAATTATATGAAGGTTTATTTCTTATCTTTTGAACAATTATAGACATTTTGAAATGCGACTCATGATCTCTATGTTTAAGGTTTTTTAAAAGATAACTCAAGGGGTGCCTGGGTGGCTCAGTGGGTTAAAGCCTCTGCCTTCAGCTCAGGTCATGATCCCAGGATCCTGCAATTGAACCCCACATTGGGCTCTCTGCTCAGCAGGGAGCATGCTTCCCCCTCTCTCTCTCTCTGCCTGCCTCTCTGACTACTTGTGATCTCTGTCAAATAAATAAATAAAATTAAAAAAAAAAGGTAACTCAAGTGAGGATTGGCAAAATGTAACATGGTTTTTCATTTACAGACCCTATTCAAAGAAAAGAAAAATTATTTTATAAACACTTTAAAAAGCTCTTGTGACATAGACACCTGAATATTCCATGTTTTTACTAATAGAAAAAAATCTATAATGTCTTTTATTCTGTATGATATATTTGTGTCTTATTTTTAGAAGACACATGTACACAGGTGCACGCACACACACGTCACCTAAATCGTGACTGTTAAATTTTAAAATTTTACAACTTGCTGTCATGATTGTGAAATTTAATAATTCCTATGCCTCTTCTCATTTGTTCCCATTGTCTTCACAACTGTGAATTCACAAGATACTGTCTTCTAAAACCCATGAAGAATATGAGTAGAATACAAGGGATATGAAAGATAAAGATACTTCCTCTGAAGAATTCTTAAGTATAAAACATTAATTTTCTGTTATTCCATGTACTTCTCTTTGCTATGTGTCACATTTAATTGTGCACTAGGAATTGTATGTCTTTTGCAGTTATAGAATAGGTATAGTGGTATTATGAACAAGTTTTTAATCAACAAAAATGAAAGATTAAATATCTACTGACTAAAATGAATTTGATAGGAACCAACAGTTAAAGGAGCATACATGTTAAGTATCTTTCCATCTAAATTTTATACAAGTAAATGAAAGTGATATTTAAATTTTATTTCATTGCATGGTAAAACACCATGAATTATATGTTATGTTAGATTATAACTTCAATGTTAATACCTAACTCATGTTAATTCAGTTAGAGAAAGATTTTATTCTTTTTTTCCAGTCCTTATTAATTTGATTGTATTATTTACTTTATTAAAAAGATTTCTGGTTTCAATACTGTATTTAATGTAAGTGTATATGAAGAAATCATTATCTTGTTCTAGCCTTAGAGTAAGACTTCATCACTATGGATATTATTAACTGAGGTTTTATGCAGGTGTTCTATATCAACTTGAGGTAGTTTTTCTATCTATCTAATTTTGTAAGGATATCGATCATGAGAGGGTATTGAATATAATCAAATGTATTTCTCTTCATATATAGAGACTAATAAATGAAGAGCTCCCTTTGTTGTATTAATGATGGTATTAAATGGATTTTGTTAACCAATCTCCCATTTCTGGGATACAATTCAATTTGTCATTTGTCAGAAATATATTATAGGAATTCTATGTATGAATTCTATGTATGAATTTTATGTGTGTATGAATTCTATTCATATTTTTCTTTTAGGATATTTGTATCTAAATCCTTGAAAGATGTTACTCTGGAATTTCTTTTCCTTACTATTTCTGTCAAGCTTTGGTGCCAGTTTTGTATTAGACACATGAAATTATTTGGGAAGTGTCCTTCCACCCAATTCCTTACTGTCTGTATAAAATTGAGCGCACCCATTATTTAAATATTTAATAGACTTCACCAGTGAAAACATCTTGGTCTTAAGGCATTTTTGTGGGTATATTTTTACTACAGATTCATTTTTTTTAAACTCTATTTGGCTACTTAGAATTTCTATTTGTATCTGTGTCAGTTTGGGTACATTACATTTTATTGGAAAATTTATCTATTTCATCTAAATCATTGAATTAATTAGAATAAAGTTGTTCACAGTATTTCCTCATTATCCTTTAACATCTGTAGAATTTATGGTGATTTTTCTTCTTCCTGATATTCTGTTTTTTATTCTCTCTTTTGTTCTTGATTAATCATACCTGTGGATTATCAAGTTAACTAACCTTCAAAAAGAATCTATATTATGACAGGGATTAAGATTACAGTAGTATATACAATTACCAACAATCATGTAATAATCAATTAAGATTTGTGCATTTTATTTAATGTGATTTCTACTAAAAACCTGTAAACAAATAGTGAACTCTATTTTAAAATATTTGTGTTGAATTTAAGAACTGGACTTATATCAATAATTTGCTTTGAACTACAACACAAATTATACGTATTTAAAATTTAGTAAACACACAGATACATGAAAAAGCAAGTACAGAAACATAGGAAGGTAGATTCTAGATGGTAGATATGAGGGTTTTTACCGTAAAATCTTTCAAATGTTGCTTATACTTTTCTCCCCAAAATAAAACATTAGAAAACAAATAAAACAAAACAAAAAAACAGAGTAGAAATATGACCTACTGAGAGTAATTCAAGACAAATGAGTTTTGAAAGTTTAGCACCAAATGAATAATAACTTTTGAGAAAAACTAATAGTAAAATCAACAACAATTAAAACCAGTTTAGTGGTTAATGCTTTTCACCCCACTTCATTGTTGCATTTATTTCCTTTCATCAGGAAGACTCATACTGCAATGACATTAGGCAGTTCTTTGACATTAAGTAAAAAATCTGCCCTTTGCAAATAAGGATATGGATGATAGAAAGACTGATTTTGTTTTGGTGTCCCCAAACAAGGAATGGTTAATCACAAACACTCTCTGGTACCTGTAACCAAAATACACATATAATAGGAAGCTAGAGAAAAAAGTGACAATAAACCTGGAAAATACATAAACACATAGACAAATAAAGGAACAACTGATAGAAACATCCACCTATATACTTTTTTTGGGGGGGAAGGAGGGAGAGGGGGCGGAAGGGACAGAGAAGAAGAGATATAATCTTTTTTTTTTTTCTTTAAGATTTTATTTATTTATTGGAGAGAGAGAGAGAGAGAACACGAGCAAGGGGAAGGGCAAAGGGAGAACTAGACACCCCGCTGAAGAGGGAGCCTGATTCCAGGAGGACCCCTGGGATCATGACCTGAGCCAAAGACAGACGCTTAACTGACTGAGCCACCCAGCCACCCCAAGAGAGAATCTTAAGCAGACTCCATGCCCAATCCAGAGCCTGACAAAGGGCTTAGTCTCACAACCCTAAAATTATGACCTGAGTGAAATCAAGAATCAGATGCTTAACCTAACTGAGCCACACAGCTCCCCGTCACATCTACTTTATCCGTTCATCTAATGAGAGAAATTTTAGGTTGATTCCATATCTTAGCAATTATAACTAATGCTGCAATAAGAATGGGAGTGCAGATACATTTTACATACTGTGTTTTCATTTCCTTTAGATATGTACTGAGAAAGGGGAATACTGAGAATTGGTAGTTCTCTTTTTAATTTTTTTTTTTTTTTAATTGAGAGTGAGAGAAAGAGAGAGAGAGAGAGAGAATACAGAGGCAGAGAAAGAAGCAGACTCTCCGCTGAACACAGAGCCTGACACAGGACTCAATCCCAGGATCCTGAGATGGTGACCTGAGCTGAAGGCAGACACTCAACAGAATGAGCCACCCAGGTGCCCCTCTTTTTAATTTTTTGAAGAAACTCCATGTTTCCACAGTGCCAGAACCAAGCTACATTCCCACTAACAGTACACAAGTGTTCCCTTTTCTCCACACCCTCACCAACACTTACCTCATGTCTTCTTGATTAACTCCTTATCCAAGATATAATTTGCAAATATTTTATTCTGTACTGAAGTTTTTGTTTTTGTTTTTTAATTTTGTTTGTTGTTTCTTTTGCTGTGCAGATGCTATTTTGTTTAACATATTCCCACTTGTTGATTTTTGCTTTTGTTGTTTGTGCTTTTGGTGTCACATCCAAAAAATCATTGTCAGGGCCAATGTGAAAGAGCTTCTTATTTCTGTTTGTTTTTACCTATGACTTTTTTTTTTTTTAATAATATCAGATCTTATGTTTAAGTCTGTAATCCATTTCAAGTTAATTTTTGTGAGCGGTATAAGATAGGGGTCTGATACATCTTTCTGCGTGTGGATATCCAGTTTTCCCAGCACCATTTATTGAAAAGACTATCCTTTCCCAATTGAATGTTATTGGTTCCCTTGTCAAATGTTAGTTGAACAAATATGTGAAAAGAAAATTATCATTATTTGCAAATGTTATGATCTTTTATATAGACAATCTCAAAGAGTCAACAACAACAACAAAAACTGTTGGAACTGATCATTGAATTTAGTAAAGTTCCAGGATATAAAATCAACATACAGAAATCAGTTGTGTTTTGATACACTAACAACAACTACAACAACAACAAAATCTGAAAAAGAAACAAAACTATTCCATTTACAACAGTCTCAAACACATTAAAATACTTAGGAATATATTTTATGAAGGAAATAAATGACATTTATAATGTAAACTACAGGACTAATAAAAGAAAATTTGAAAGACACAAACATGGGAAGATCATGGATCAGAAGATTAATAGTGTTAACATGTCCATAACACCCAAAATGGTCTATAGATTCAGTGCAATTCCTATAAAAATTCCAAAGGCATTTTACACAGAAATAAAAGAAAACAATTCTAGAATTTATATGGAACCATAAAAGACCCTGAATAGCCAAAGCTATCCTGAAAAAGAAGAATAAAGATGAAGACATTATATTTCCTGGTTCGAACTATACTACAAAGTTATAGTAATTAAGAGAGTATGGTACTGGCATAAAAATAGACACATACAACAATGGAACAGAATAGAAAGCCCAGAAATAAACTCACACTACTTGATTTTTAAGACTACCAATGAAATGACAGTAATTGAGAAAAGGGGTTATTTCTTATGACATATCAATCTTGGGGTAAAATAGAGTTAAGAAATCAATCCATATAAAAAGGGTCAACCAATTTGTTTACACTTATATCAATGTAATCCACATCTCCTCCTATACAAAATTACCTCAAATTGGTTTACAGAAGTAAATGCAAGATATAACAATACAAATCTTCTACAAGGAAATAAATGTAATAGAAAATCTGAAAACTTTAGGCAAATAATTTTTAGATATGACACAAAATACAGAAATCATAAATAAAAATTGAGAAATTGTACTTTATCAAATCAAAACAATAGTCTGCTCTTTGAAATTCATTGTTATGATTTTTTTAAACACTAGGATAAAATATTTGCAAAATAGATACTTAATAAAAGACTTGGGTCCAGAATCTAAAAAGAAATAAATAAATAAGTTCATTACACAAAAATAATAATCAGCAAAATGTATGAATAGACTCTTTACCAGAAAAAGATACACAAATTGCATGTAAAAAAAATGTTTAGCATCTTTATTCTTTAGGGAGATGCACATTTAAACCTCATTGAGATATGACCTAGCACTTAATAGAATGATTAAAATTTAAAAGACTGATAATTACCTGAGTACAGGTAAGGATGCAGAACAATCATAACTCTCACAACTTGTTTGTGAGAATGCAAAATGGTACAACTGTTTTGTATGGAAAACATTGTGCTGTGTCATATAAACAATCAAACCCAATAATCTCATTACTAAGTTTTCCCCAAGAGGAAGCAAAACAGTTCTTCACATAAAGACCTAAATACAAATGTTTATAGCAGCTTTATTCCATAATTACTGCAATCTAAAAGCATCACAAATGTCCATAAACTTTTGAAGTGATTAAAAATTTCATATACTCATATAATGGAACAACTCAATTATTTAAAAAAATACTACTTAGATATTCAACAAGGTTACTCTCAAAAGCATTAGCAAGGTGAAAGAAACCGTTAGTCACTGAAACTACATACTCTATGATCCCAAGTATATGATTTTACAGAATGCACAACTATAAGGATAGAAATCAAATAAGTAGTTGCCATGGGTTGGGGGAGGTTGGTTAGAGGACACTTGCTACAAAGGGGAACAAGGAAACCTTCTAGGATGATGAAATTATTCTATCTTGATGGTGGAGGTAGTGGTGACGTAACTTTTTCAAGAATCATTCACTGAACCCTTAAAGGCTGACTAAAAACAGCAACCACAAAACTCGTTTTATTTCTCGCAAATTCAAGATTTTGATTCATATTCACTATGAATGAAACCAAGCATGATATCCTCAACCACCATTAAATGCTTGATATCTTCAACATCTGATATCAGAAATCCAAAAGGGACAAATTATATCAAAAAGACTTGGCAAACTTTTAAATTACTTTTAAAATACTTAGTAAGAAATCAGCATTTTGGGGTGTGCCTGGGTAACCCCACTGATGGAGCGTCTGACTCTTCATTTTGGTTAATGTCATGATCTCACTGGTTGTGAGATAAAGCCCTGCATTAGGCTCTGTGCTCAATGGGGTATCTCTTTGAAGATTCTCTCTCTCTGCCCCTCCCCACACTGGCATATGCTCTTTCTCTCACTCTCTTACATTCTGTCTCTCTAAAATCAATCTATCAATCAATCAATCAGCCAATCTATCTTTAAAAATCAGCATTTTTTCTTTTGTCTTCATATGATATCAAACCAACTAAAACTCTCTGTTTTCTATATAAAGTGAGTGATTTGTATCTCAAAGTATATAGAGGTCAAGTCAGTGAATAAATAATGCAAATTTAAGTCTATCATTTCTTTTAAATCCCTCTGGACATGTCAACTATCAAACTGTACAGATAAAGCCTTGTAATACCTCTGAGAAGCAATTTTAAGACATTCCAACTATGTATCATTAAAACTCTTATTAGAACTAAAACAAAATTATAAAACACTATTCTGTAACTAGTTATAGAGTACTTACAAGATGATTTGGGTATGCATTTAAGTTACAAATATTTTATTAGCCAATCTATATTTTCCCAAGAATAAGTACTATCATGCAATTGTTATACTTTAAAACGTGGATGTGCTTTCAAAATATATTACTTCAAAAATCATATCATCATGCTTAATACAACCAAAAATCTAAGTATCAATCAAATTTTAAAAATATGGAATATGTTTTGACACATTCTTAAATACGGGTATAGAGCAGTTTTATCAGTATTTCCAATTTAAAGGTAGATTGTTTCTCTATAGAGAAACCTTGCCTATTTACACCAGTCATAGGTTTATATCTGAACATTTTGGACTGTGTAAAATGTTTAGAACCTCCATAATATAGTTATATGCTTATTGTTCTGTAAGCAAATCTCAGTTCTGCTGATATAAGGGGCAATGTTCTTTTTAATATTTCATACTGACACTCTTTCATGTAACTTAAGGAAAAATAACTTTCTTTATCAACAAATTTTCTGTATCTAATGTATATTTAATCTTAGAATCCAAATGTTTGTTTAATATTTATACTGGAAAATAAGTATTTGCACCAAATTTGTATTTTGTCTGCAATGTGGCAGGTTATGAGCTAGAATTAAAATGATGTTGATATATATATTTATATATATAAGCTTATATATATATAAGCTTGTGCTCTCTCTCTCTAATAAATAAATAAAATCTTTAAACAAAAAGAAAAACAAGCAAAAAAAAAATCCTTATATTTTAGGGGTGCTTGGGTAGCTCAGTTAGTTAAGTGTCTAACTGGTTTTGGCTCAGATCATGATCTCAGGGTCCTGAGATTGAGCTCCGTATGCAGGGAGTCTGTTTCCCTTCTCCCTCTCCCTCTGCCCCTCCCCACACTCTGTACTGTCTGTCTCAAATAAAGAAAATAAAATCTTTAAAAATAAATTAATAGGTAGAGCATATTATGTTTTAGTCAAAAATTCATCTCTGTAGTCTAGAAAGAGTATAAATTAGTCTTGCAGATCTTTTGAAATCCTATTCTCATGGTTTAGATTTTCAATTAAAATGGGAATTCTCATAAAATACCTGTAAAGACACCAGGGAGGAAAGCCAAACATCACTAACATTTGCAAAGATTGCCTACCAAATCCCAAATTGTTCATATAAATAAAGAATGTCAATTATTGAACCACTAAAGTGACTAGTCCTTGGCTTCCCTGATACCAGCCAGTTCTCTACTTAGTTCATATATGGAAGGACAGCATGCATACATAGCTGGCTCTTTTTTTTGTTTTTTAATTCAATTCTTAGGGAAAACAAAATTGTGAAATAATATTTTCTGTCAATCTTTTTTTTTCTTTTGAATGAATACAGTAGAAAAATGTTCATATATTGAGACTCAGAAAAAAACCCACCCATATGTAATTCTTGAATAATTATCTATAGACATAATCCAGGAAATAAGGAGATAAAATAAGAAAGCAGTGGTACACTCTTATTTACAAATGCAAATAACAAGGAAAGGAAATGAGTTATTTCTCTATTCTCAAAAAGTTCTGCAAGAAACAGTTCACATATTTATTGAGCTATTCTGCTATACCGAGTTTCCACCAACCCTAAAACTTAATCCTTCCTTCATGTTCTATGCTAGATCAAGGAAATGTCTGTATTCCAGCTTGAAGAAAGAGGACAGAAGGTTCAGTGGCTGTATATTAGTTAAGAGCTCTCCAGAAAAACAGACCAATAAGATAATGGATTATAGAAAGAAATTTATTGTAAAGATTTGGCTCAAGCCATTATGGAAACTGGAAAGTTCATATCTGTATTATAGGCAATCAGGCTTGAGATCCAGGAGCACTGATGATGCAGTTCCAGTCCAAAGACTAGGAAGCCAGAGACCCCAGAGAGTCAATTAGTGCATATGAAGTCTGAAGGTAGTCTGCTGGACGTTTCTCTCTTGCTTGGAGGAGGCCCATTTGGGGCTCTATTCAGACCTTCAACTCATTGGATGAGACCCAAACACATTATGGAGAGCAATCTGTTTACTCAAAGTTCAGCAATTTAAATATTAATCTCATTAAAAAAATACCATCCAAGTTGACACATAGAATTAACCATAACAGACAACAATTTCCTTTTATGAAATAAAGTAGAATTTGATTTCTGTTCATATTCCATTGGTAAAAATTTAGTCAGATGCCCATGCCTCCTGAAAGGTGGTGAGGGGTAATAAATAGAGTCCCCAGGTGGGAATTTCTGTGCCCTAGAAAAGAAAATAATAGGTTTGGGGAGACAGCTATATCCAATCTTCTGCATATGCAGAAATTCATGGGAGTCACCTTTTCATAAACACAACTTTCTCCTTTCACTGGGTCCATTAAATTATATTGTTCAGCAAAAGTCTGGGATTACTGTGTGATGCATTATTCTTTGCACTAGGTCCAGATTTGACTACTTATTGTCTTGAGACTACAGACTGTAAGACAAGGGATTTGCTCCTACTCCATCAAATAGAAAATCATGGAGTCAGAACAGAGTAACAGACACAAACTCACAAGAATTTGGCAAAAAGAATTGAAATCACACAGCAGTTCCTAGTGCACAGCAATGATTAAATCCAGCTGGGCAGGTTTTGAAAACCTCCTTGACCTGGCAGCAGAGTGAATCCCTTAGTATATTAGGTTCCTATTGCTTTTGTAAAAAATTTCCACAACTTCAGTTGTCTTAAAGCAAGACAAATTTATTATCTTACAGTTTGGGATATCAGAAGTCATTGGGGCTAAATTCAAGGTATCAGCAGGGCTGCTTTCTTCTGGATGTTTGAGAGGAGAATTATTCCCTTGCCTTTTCCAATTTCTAGAGGCTTCTAGAGATTCCTAGAATCTTGGTTCCTGGAGAGCCCACACAGCCCTTTTTCTTTCTGCTCCCATTATCACACAACCTATTACTGAGTCTGAGCCTTCTCACTGCCCCTTATAAGGACAATGAGCCCACTCAGATAATCTAGGATGAGCTCCCTCTTCTCAAGATCCATCTGCAAAATCTCTTCCAGTCTTGTCCATGTTGCTACAAAAGTTGGGTATTCGTCCTTTCTGATGGAGGCATAATACTCCATAGTGTATATGGACCACATCTTCCTTATCCACTCATCCGTTGAAGGGCATCTTGGTTCTTTCCACAGTTTGGCGACTGTGGCCATTGCTGCTATAAACATTGGGGTACAGATGACCCTTCTTTTCACTACATCTGTATCTTTGGGGTAAATACCCAGTAGTGCAATTGCAGGGTCATAGGGAAGCTCTATTTTTAATTTCTTGAGGAATCTCCACACTGTTCTCCAAAGTGGCAGCACCGGTTTGCGTTCCCACCAACAGTGTAAGAGGGTTCCCCTTTCTCCACATCCTCTCCAACGAACGTTATTTCCTGTCTTGCTAATTTTGGCCATTCTAACTGGTGTAAGGTGGTATTTTAATGTGGTTTTGATTTGAATCTCCCTGATGGCTAGTGATGATGAACATTTTTTCATGTGTCTGATAGCCATTTGTATGTCTTCATTGGAGAAGTGTCTGTTCATATCTTCTGCCCATTTTTTGATATGATTATCTGTTTAGTGAGTGTTGAGTTTGAGGAGTTCTTTATAGATCCTGGATATCAACCTTTTGTCTGTACTGTCATTTGCAAATATCTTCTCCCATTCCATGGGTTGCCTCTTTGTTTTATTGACTGTTTCCTTTGCTGTGCAGAAGCTTTTGATCTTGATGAAGTCCCAAAAGTTCATTTTCGCTTTTGTTTCCTTCGCCTTTGGAGACATTTCTTGAAAGAAGTTGCTGTGGCTGATATCAAAGAGTGTAATAAGTCAAGCAGAGAGAGTCAAGTATCATATGGTTTCACTTATTTGTGGAGCATAACAAATAACATAGAGGACAAGGGTAGATGGAGAGGAGAAGGGATTTGAGGGAAATTGGAAGGGGAGGTGAACCATGAGAGACTATGGACTCTGAAAAACAACCTGAGGGTTTTGAAGGGGCAGGGGGTGGGAGGTTGGGAGAACCAGGTGGTGGGTATTAGAGAGGGCACAGATTGCATGGAGCACTGGGTGTGGTGCAAAAACAATGAATAGTGTTACGCTGAAAACAAATAAAAAATTAAAAAAAAAAAGACCCACCTGCAAGTCCCTTTTATGATGTAATTAACTAATTCATAGATTCTGAGTTTTTTAGGATGTGAACATCTTTGCCAGTAACCTGCACACACCTTAGTGTCTGCTCCCTGGGAGAAAACCCCAGAAGAAACCCATTGTTACCCATGACCTCTTAGAGGTTTTCCTTGATATATTTTTCTTTGACTATAGTGGACTCCAGAGAACTCTCCTTTAGGTTGAGGTCTTCATGACCTGTTACTTCTAATGCATGTATAAAAGCCTGAATTGTTTTACTCGGATGAAGCTTATGGTCATTAACCACAAAATTGTCTTAAAAATAAAAATATATCAGTAGGCTTCTGGTAGCATACATTAGTAAACATGCACAATGCTCTTTTCTTGGACAGAGTTCTTAAACCTGCTTTATTAAGTGCCTTAAACCTATAATTTTTTCCACATTTTATTAGTAGTTACAATAAAACTATCTGAAATAACAGGCTTGAGTTAGATGGTGATACCTTTATTTAATATGATCTTTATTGCAGGATTGAGGCCCATTGTAAATGAGAACTCATGGTATGAGGCCTCTGAGAATGGCATGAAAAACAGTGTTATACTCAGTTCCCAGTATTATTATTAATCTTTGATAAATTACTCCAGAGAATAAGCTTTATTGTGTTAAGCCACCATATATTTGCAAATTATTATAGCAGACATAGGAACCAAATATGCCACGGACTTGGTCCACTGCCTGGTCAAAGAGGTTTTCTAATTCAGCCAGCTAATTTTATCACTGCTATGGACAAGGAACTACTGTGTGGGTTCAATTATCCCTTTTGCCAATTTTGCTATTTGTTTTTGTTATCCTGTTCTGTGTCTGTGATTTAATATTTGACATACTGGGAACAAGTACCCTGTCTCTCAGTCTCCAGTCTTCATGTCATTCATTCCCAGAAGATAATCCAAGTTTTGGATGAGACCATTTTTTTTCTTATAATACTTTGCTAAAAGCAGGTAGGAATAATTACTACACACTAACACTTTGCGTCATTCCAATGGCTTCCCAGAAAGCCACGGACCTCGCACTTATGCAGATGTTCCATCAAGTTTCCATGATGATAACTTACCAACGTTTTGCTGCAGTTTAACAAGGAACATGAGAATTTACTTTTTTCCTCACCTCTCCTTGTTTGGCCAGTTATGTGCAATTGCATCTAGTTAGGTCAATTATATCAGTAAAGTTGGGAAAAATTATTGTTTTAAAGATTTTATTTATTCATTTGACAGAGAGAGACACACTGAGAGAGGGAACACCACATGGGGAATGGGAGAGGGAGAAGCAGGCTTCCCGCTGAGCAGGGAGCCCTATGCGAGGCTCGATTCCAGGACCCCAGGACAACGACCTGAGCCTAAGGCAGCTTCTTAACCAACTGAGCCACCCAGGCGCCCCTTTTTTTGGGAGGGGATATTAAGGAAATGTTGTCTCAGTAGTTGCCATAAAGTTTAATTTTCATTTTCAAGAAACTCTAGTGAAAAATGAATGTGTTCCGGGGCACCTGGGTGGCTCAGTGGGTTAAAGCCTCTGCCTTCGGCTCAGGTCATGATCCCAGGGTCCCGGGATTGAGCCCCACATTGGGCTCTCTGCTCAGCAGGGAGCCTGCTTCCTCCTCTCTCTGCCTGCCTCTCTGCCTACTTGCGATCTCTATCTGTCAAATAAATAAATAAAATCTTTAAAAAAAAATGAATGTGTTCCAAAGCTCATTTGGATTGTCTTGAGTCACCTAGGTTTTAAACCCAGCGAAGTCTAGGAAATCACCCAGAAAAGAAAAACATGCACCTCTGAATTTCTTCATCTATCCATGCTCATCAGTCATGAGGTTCTAAGTACCGCATCATGTTCCAAGCTCCAGTGGTGGCCGGGCCCAGCCTCATTCCTATAAAGAACCTGGGGGCTGGCTGGGGAGAGGGTGGGGTGGTAAGGAAAGGCAGTGATGACCAGAGTTGGGATTTTCTTTCTTTCCTTATGTTTTTTATTGTTTTATAAAAAAGAGCTAATATATATTTAAAAAAATCTACTATCACATGAAAGCTCTTTACTTTTTTTTTTTTTTTTTTAAGATTTTATTTATCTATTTGACAGAGAGAAAGATCACAAGTAGGCAGAGAGGCAGACGGGGGGGGGGGGGAGCGGGGAAACAGGCCCCCTGCTGAGCAGAGAGCCCTATGCAGGGCTAGATCCCAGGACCCTGAGATCAGGACCTGAGCCAAAGGCAGAGGCTTAACCCACTGAGCCACCCAGGCACCCCACGTAAAAGCTCTTTAAAGTTGGGCTAATAAGACTGCTTTATTTTTACTAATGTAGCAGACTGTAGTACAGGGGAAGGGTTTCTCTCCATTACAGTGACTCAAATTCCCAGCAGCCTGGTTGTCAGCCTCCCAGCATTTAGTGCCTACTGTCAACAGCAGCCCTGCACTGGCACCAGCACAGCAGCCCCAGAGCTGGCTCCGCAGGCAGTTCCGCAACATCTTCCGCCCCCTGAAGTACTGGCTGGGGAGTTTGCTGGCCTTTAGAGGCCTGGAGAGGTGAATGGTATCAAAGAGAAGCAGAGTCAAAGCAGAAGACCGGGTAAAAGGTGACGGGTCCGTGGAGCTAACAGCTGTGTCCTGATCATAGAAATACAACCCCTGTGGATCTGAAGGAATAAATAGGACAGAGGTTTTGAAAGCCTCCTCGGGACAGAGACACGTAAGTTCTCTCAGTTACAGAAATTGTGGCACTACACTTAGGTTCAGTGCCTAAAAACCCTGGGGTCCCTATGCAATCTGTTTCCACTATGTCACAGAGTTGCTGTAAAGAGAGATACAAAGTTATACTCTATGTGGATGGAAACAGAAAACTGTTTACTGAATAACTTACACTTCTTTATTTAGATGTTACATGTGAATTATAGAGCATTACCTTAGTTGATTTCATACATCAGTCCCGAAGGTAGAAAACAGGACACATTTTCAAGAAAGCACGTGTTCATTTATGGAACTTATTTTCTTTTATCATAAAATAGATAGAGCAGAGGACACATTAGAAAATCCAAGATTTTATGAGTCTCTGAGTTGCAAAAGTGTTTTAAAAAACCAAGCTGTCCTGTGTTTGATGTATTTTCCTTTGGGGCTTGAGTAATAAACATAGATATATGAAGGGAAGAATTTTATATCAAGTTTTAATGAAAGGTTAATCACTTCAGCATCAATAAGTCATTTACTAGGAAAGGCATTCTAATTCATAACTGTAAGGTTTGATATGTGTTTCCATTTATTAAGATGTAAGGAGTG
Organism: Martes martes; assembly: GCF_963455335.1. Taxonomy (NCBI): domain Eukaryota; kingdom Metazoa; phylum Chordata; class Mammalia; order Carnivora; family Mustelidae; genus Martes; species Martes martes. The sequence continues at coordinate 78,263,516 of NC_137889.1, read as the reverse complement.
AAAAAATGAAAATAACCAAACTTAAAATACAGCTATTAACTGCTTGGCGTTTCCTGATACTAATGGATTCCTGTCAAAGTAGAAGCTGACTTAAGATGACCTTGGTTGAAGTTGACTAATACCAAAATTCAATTAACTGCTACATTAGGGTAGCAATGAACACACTTTTTAGTGTGTTAGTGTGTTTAGTGTGTTAGCAGGTTAGTAACATCCAGAGGAGACAAAACCCAAGGGTACAAGTTGTTGAGTATGCTGCAGGAATAGCAGAAGAATAAAATTATATATAAGCAACTGGAAACTTCATCTAAAAAATTATTTTTAATGTTACAATGATACCAACAAAAATCCCTCGATACTTTAAGGAAAACCTCAGAACAACAAGTTGCTGTGGAAGTTTGTTAATAGTTTCTTTCCAAATATGAAAGACTGTCCATGATAGATCGGAAAACTGGCCACAATTATTCACGCTCCCTTATGTCCATGCTCTTTGCAGAGTAGTTCTGCAGATGTTTCTTTAAGAGGTAGAGTCTCTTTCCTTACTCTTTGAATTTGAGCTGGTACCATGTCTTCCTTCCACCAAGAGAGAGGCAGAGTGAGATTATATCACTCCTTACCTTCAGACTCAAGAAACCTGGCATGTCCCTGCTAGGTTGCTTGGACTCCTGCAGTCTCCATCTGAATAAGATTAGGGCAGAGTCAGTCAGCTGATTCGCCTCAGCCAGGGCCCAACACATGTGAAAGATCCCAATTAACCTTGGTAAAGCCAAACCTCACCAGTCTTTCCAGCTAACCCCTGTCCCCCCCAACCAAAGTTGACTGCAAGGCTATCCTATACCAGACAGGCCCACGGTGACTCAGTGACTCCTGAGCTAATCAAATGTTTGTTGTTTTAAACTATCAAGTTTTACACTGGTGTGTTACATAGCAGCAGATAACTGATATACTACTGTTTGCCTGATGTTGGGAGAATGTAACAAAAAATTTATTTGTTAAGACATAATTGTGTTTTGTTTTCTTGCTGCTACTTTGTAAACATCCCCCAGTACTATCACACAATCTATTGATCATCTACAAATGCATAGGTATAAATACACATATTGTATATATACCTATATATATGTTTGTACACAAGTACTATGAAGAAATATAAAGCAGAGTCAGAAGACAGAGTACTGAGTGGGAAGGGCTCTATTTTTTTTTTTTAATTTTTTTAAAGATATTATTTATTTGACAGAGAGAGACACAGCGAGAGAGGGAACATAAGCAAGGGTAATGGGAGAGGGAAAAACAGGCTTCCTGCTGAGCAGGGAGCCCAATACGGGGCTGGATGTGGAGCTCGATGTGGGGCTCCATCTCCAGACTCTGGGATCATGACCTGAGCCCAAGGCAGATGCTTAATGACTGACCTACTCAGGCACCCCAGAAGGGATTCTATTTTAGATGCAGGGTGATACCAGGATGTTCTCAGGAGTTGGCAAATGTATAAATAGATTCCTTTTTACTAGATTTTCACCTCAATTGTTGGTCACCTGGGGGTGGACACAGTGATGTTTATAGCTGGTAGGTAGCAGGAGTGAATACAGTCAGGGAACCAATCCTCCAGATTAAAACTTAGTGTGTGAAAGTTTGGAAAATTAGTCAAGTTGAGGTAGTTCATTTATTTCACCTTCCTGTCAGTTGAGGTGGAAAGAACATCACCTCCTGCTTTTCAATTTTCTTCATAATCTAGATTAAAATCCAACTGAAACCTGTAGTTTATGGCAGTTCTGGAAATTTCAAAAACTCTCTCTTCTATATCCCTTTGGCCACTGCTTGTCAGAACCTTATTATCACTAGCATGAAGTATGGCAAAAACATGCTTTAGTGATTTTTCTAAACCAAACAAACCTCTTTCCTTTTAAGCCAAGTTTCACTCAGGAAGGACTTTCAGCCTGAACCAAATTGAAAAGTTTCATTTTTCATTTATGATCCTTCAAAGGTTGTTTTATAGCCCTTTATCAATATTCTTTCATGACCCCTGAGCATTTCAGAATTGCTTCCCCCTGTCTGCCACTCCCCATTATCACCCAGGGAACATACACCTTAGATGTAGCATACCATCCAAATATATTTTTCACCTTTTATTTTTTTTTTTTAATCTGAGGACTACTAAACCACATAAATGTTTATACTTCTTCTTTTTTCAAGACTGAACAATTCAAAGTCAAATATGTATTTAACTTTTAAAATTTTACGCCCCGATATTTTTTTCTCATTTGCCAAAACAAGATTATTAATACATATATGAAAAACTCATTAAAATAAATAGGAGCAAGAAAAGTAATCAAGTAAACAAACTTTCAAAATAAAAGGCAAGAAGTGATTTTAAAAATGTAGTTGGTCAGAAATATCAGTTTCAGTTGAGATAGACAAGCTAGTTTAATGTAAGAGGCACAAGGGACTCAGATATATCTCTGTGTCTGGAAGAGTATGAAATTATTGAATAGAATATACTAAGTGTGAATTATATGAAAGTAATGAACTTAGTACTGGAGATTCTAAGGCTGCAAGGATCTGCGAGAAGCAGTTAGTGAGTGGTAAAAGGAAAAGACACATAGGGTTTAAGCAGTCCATAGTTTTGTGGATAATATCAAAGATTATAGAGTCAGACTACTAGGATTTGAATCCGAAGTCAGACATTTAGAAGATGTGAGTTCCAAATGTGCCTCTCTTTTTTCATCTGGGAATAATAATGATTTTGTTATTTTTCAGGGTTATGAATATTAAGTGAGTTAATGATTTATTTTAAAAAATATATGCTATTGTCTAAAAATTCACCTCTCTGCTTAGGGAATTTGAATCCTCTGACCTGGAACATTCTTTCAACAGATCCCCTGGTTTATCCTATCATTTTACCGGTGTCTTCAAATGCCAACTTCTGAGAGCATCCCAACATCACCATGTAGCTAAAATAGGACCCTTTCTCACTCAGCACTCCCTGTCTTCTTACTCTGCTTTATGTTTCTTCATAGTGCTTACCAATATCTGAGATCAAGTCTACATTTAGATGTTTGTTTCCTCTTCCTACTAGAATATAATAAGGTACATAACAGTAAATATTTTTCCTTTTATTGTTTTTTACTGATTTTAAATTCCTCTACCTAGAAATTATGTGACTTACTGATCTTTCTCACTAAATATTTTTAGTAAATTATTTAGTCAAGTGTACTGAAAAATATTTAGTGAGAAAGATCAGTAAACCGCGTACTTTTTATTCAAATATAATTTACATACATTGTTATATTAGTTTCAGGTGTACAATAGAGTGTTTCAATAATTCTATATATTACTCAGTGCTCATTATGGCAAGTGTACTCTTCATCTCCTTTACCTATTTCACCTATCCTCCCACCAGCTGCCCTTTGGCATCTGCTAATTTCTTCTTTATTTCTTTATGAAGAGTTTTTTGTGTGTGTGTTCATGTCTTTTTGTTTGTTTGTTTGCTTGCTTATATATATTGTTTGTTTGGTTGCTTGCTTATATATTGGACATCTCTTGTCATTAGTCTTTTTAAAATCTTATCTTGAGAGAATGAACAGAAGTGTCTTTAAGAGTATGCCTTACTGGGGCACCTGGGTGGCTCAGTGGGTTAAAGTCTCTGCCTTCGGCTCAGGTCATGATCCCAGGGTCCTGGGACCAAGCCCCGCATCGGGCTTTCTGCTCAGTGGGGAGCCTGCTTCCTCCTCTCTCTCTCTGCCTGCTTCTCTGCCTACTTGTGATCTCTGTCTGTCAGGTAAATGAATAAAATCTTAAAAAAAAAAAAAAAAGAGTATGCCTTACTCACAAAAACAGAGAATTCCTCCTCTACTGCCCTATATCAAAAAAAAACTTTGAGTAACAAGTCAGAGTGGAATATGCTGGAAGAAGAACAGGTAGAGGGCAAGAATGTTGAAAAAGGCCTGTGAAGCACCACAAGAACGGATAACCTAAAGCTGAGGGTGTCACAGCCACAAATATAAGAAGAAATGTAGCAGGAAGTAGGGAATGGATGTAAAAGATGTAAGTCCGAGAAGACTTATGAAAAGTAATAGCATATGTAATAAGTAAGAGCTGAATATATACCCACACCCTCCCCCCCCACACATATACACATACAAACAGGTGATCTGTATCTATAAATACAAGTAGAAAAATAAGCAGTACTTCCCCCCCCCCCCCACTTGGAGAAAATATGTTTTGGGAATTGGATATCAGTATTCAGAGAATAACTTTTATTTATTTATTTATTTATTTTTTTTTTTTTTTACCCTGACTCTTCCATCAGAACGGGTGTTTTTACTTTAACTTAGTGTGTGTATGAAGCATGCGAAAAATACTCCCTTGTCCTTTCAAGGACTAAAGTTTGAGCAGCTGCAATGAAAAGGAAGCATCAATCTCCACAGTATTTAATACTGACCCAAGGTACAAGCAGTTCCCATTGGCTGTAGCATGATTTAAATTAAGGGCAAGATTTGGTCAAGTTTATCTCCCTGCCTGGCAAGCCCATCAACTCTCAACAGTCACATAGTAAAGAGTCCCTTCTTCCTTTTGTGCCTTCAGACCTCCCTGGTTTCTCAGATTTGGACAGCGAATATAAGTAATCAAAACAAAAACTTTGTAATGAAAAATAAAATATATTTTTCAGCAAAAGACTAAAATAAAATTAAAAGATATTTTAAAAATGCATAAATGACACATTAAATTCACTATCCTTGAATGTTGATGGATCAGTTTTTCATTTTAAATGTTTTGATCTTGTATAATCATAGCTTTTCTAAGGGTCACAATAACCCATTTTATTAAATGCTTAATGAAAACTATCTAATTTTTGGAATTATAGTGTTTAATTTTGTGGATTTTAAAAAAGATATTTTTATATAAAGACAGCTGGCTATAGTTTAATTTTTATTTGGCACTATACTATATATTTATAATTAATCATGTGGATTATAATATTATACACATTTAAAATACAAAAACACTGGGGTGCCTGGGTGGCTCAGTCATTAAGCATCTGCCTTAGGCTCAGGTCATGATCCCAGGGTCTTGGGATGGAGCCCCCCCATCAGGCTCCCTGCTCAGTGGGAAGCCTGTTTCCTCCTCTCCCACTCCCCCTGCTTGTGTTCCCTCTCTTGCTGTGTCTTTCTCTGTCAAGTAATAAATGAAAAAATATTTTAAAAATAAAATAAAATACAAAAATAAAAATGAACTTTTGAATATGAAATAAAATCTTCATTAATTTAAGAAAATAAAGGCCTTCTTCTTTGCTATCAATATCAACATTGCAAAACTGAAAATCAAATTTACTTGCTATCCAAAGTTTTTTCATGATTTTAATCTCTTTTTTGACATACCAGGTAATGTAAAAATTTAAATAACTAAAAACTTGACAGGAATACATTTCTCTGAAATTTATAGAGCTTTTCTACCAATAGGGAAGCAAATATAGTAAACTCAAGGGAAAAGTTTCTTCTTGTGTTATTTTCTTCTCAACAGAAACAGAAATTATTAAAAAGTTTCAGCTGAAACTCATTATTTACTTTTTTAATTAAAATTGTTGCCCATATTATAGCTTAATAATCTAATTCATAGGGGCACCTGGGTGGCTCAGTGGGTTAAGCTTCTGCCTTCAGCTCAGGTTATGATCCCAGGGCCGGGATCTAATTCCGCATTGGGCTCCCTGCTCAGCTGGGAGCCTGCTTCCCCCCTTTCTCTCTGCCTGCCTCTCTGCCTACTTGTGATTTCTCTCTCTCTTGTCAAATAAATAAATAAAATCTTTAGAAAAATAATCTGATTCATAAATTTTGTATTACACTCAAATTGTCATAGACCATATGCTGCCTACTCCCTAGGTAAGACTAGAGATTGCAGATTATGGCAAGGAGACAATATAATCTTCCATCCAAACCACAGCCCTTTTCAGACTGCAAGCTTGTGGGACGAAGAGATGCAGCACAGGGACCACGGAGATATAGCAGAATTGTCTCCATTAAGTTGGATCTTAACTCACTCTGGCTCTGTTTTTACCATCCCAGCTCAGGTGTCTGAGAACTTTGCTCTGCCATAGGCACAGACTTTTGGCCCCTCACCTAGTTGTTGGGAAGCAGAGATAATGAATATAGTTATGGAGGCAGCGAGACAATTGTAGTGAGTTTTGAGTAACAATTATAAAGAGCTGACAAAAACTAGGAACAAGAGACCCTGAATAAGGTTCTCTTTATAGAATTTACTGCCCTGGCATCCAAGATGAAAAATCTGAGCAGGGGAATGAGGCACTAGCAATTTACCTTACTATACTGTAGATTTTGAAGATTGATAGCGTTTTGTTCGCCTTGTACAGCACATTGGATACATGGAAAGGGTATATGGCTTGCCTTAGCACACTAAGTTTATATCTGATTTATAAGCGGCATAGGGCTCTCCATCAAAATAACAGAAAAGGTTTTAGTGTTTCTTAGAATGGCATTCTGACTTTTGTCTAAGAATGAAATGTGATTTAAAGTGTATCATCTTATTTATGGGGAAATCAAACCCCTCCCACCGCCTATTTTACAACTTATTTCAAATAAGGCCTTCAATTTGGCTTGTGGCAAATATGATTTCTTCAACTTTGACAGATTTATTCTGATCCTGACAATAGCATCACCAAATAATAGCTCTGTTCTAGAAAGGAAGCCACTTACTTTTGCCTTTGAAGACTCAACAGCTTATCAAGGCAATAATGTTGCAACTACTAAAATGTCCACTGTTGCATAGAGGAGGTAGCTCCCACCTAAGATTTCCGTTTACACCAAAATAACCTAACAAAAATAAAAATACTTAAGAATGGCAGTCTGCCTGTTATTAGGTTGAAAAGAGGGAAAATGACATAATGAAATAAAAATTACTCAGTATTTTCATGAATTTGACATGAAGTTTACATTCTATTATAGTGTTCTAAGTAAGTGTTTCTTATGACTGACTGACCAGTTTCAAAACTCCTGTTTAGCTAAATACATAAAAATATTTTAAAAGAAAGAAAGAGAGTGGGGGAGGAAGAAAGAATGGAAGGAAGAAAGGAAGGAAGGAGGAAAAGTAGGGAAAAAAAGAAAGGAAGGAAAGAGGAAAGGAAGGAAGAAATATTAAAGGAGATTGAAAATCTTGTAGCAGTGTTATAGAATTGCATTCTCTTTTAAGTTTTTTAAAAACCGATTTTGTTGAGGGGCTCCTGGGTGGCTTAGTCAGTTAAACATCTGACTCTTGATATCCTCTAAGGTCATGATCTCAGGGTCGTGAAATGGAGCCCCACATCAGACTCCAGGCTCCAGCCTGGAGTCTGCTTGGGATTCTCTCTCTCTCCCTCCCTCTGCCCTCTCCATGCTCATGTGCACTCTAAATAAATAAGTAAATAAATAAAAGCTTTTATATATATATATCATTTATATATATATTATATATATATTATATAAATATATATATATTTGAAATATATTCATGGGAAATTTTAAATATATTTTGAGCAGTATTACATATATCTAGAAGCTGAAAAGACGCCATGTGGCTAAAAGACATTAGCTTTGATACATGCCCACAAAATCCACCAGATTTTATAGCCCAAATAGGAAATGTACAGAATATATAATGATTTAAGATTTTCTTTAAATAAATTATCAAAAAGTCCATTTTATATAATCCATTACCTGGTAGGGAAAATGTTTAGCTGAGAGTACAGAAGTATGTGTAGATGAAAGGTTTACCTTTTGATAGACCTATGCCTAACTATTCCAAATACTTAAACAAATACATTAAAAAAAATAATTAAATACCATAGTAGCAAAGAAACCATAAAATATCTAGGCATAAATATAATCAAATAGGTGCAATATCTCTAACTGAAAATAACAAAACATTGATAAAATAATTTGAAGAAGACAATAAGTGGAAAGCTATACCTTGGTTAGTGATTTGTATAACTCAGTATTTTATTTTATTTTTTGTTTTTATTTGTTTGTTTGTTTTGATAACTCAGTATTTTAAAGATGTCAACTCCCAAATTGGTATATAAATTCAGTACAATCCCAATAAATGTTTGAGAAGATCTTTTTGCAAAAGGCAATATGTTTGTTTTAGAAATAATATGAAAACACAAAAAAACTGAGGTTTTCTGGACAATCTTGAATCAGAACAACGTTGGAGTATTATAAAACTATGAAGCTACAATAATCACAACAGCATGTCATTAGTGCAAGAATAAATAGAAAAGTTTAATGGAATAGAGTGCAGAAATAGATTCCAGAGGGAAATAAATTTGTTTATGAATTGCATTGAGTTAGTCTGGAGAGAAAAGAAATAAATCTTCACCTTTACTTCATACTGGCAGAAAAATTAATATATGACAAACTCTAAAGTAAATGTGAAATAAAAATACACAAAGCTTTATAAGAAAAATTTTAAAAATTACCTTTTTGGGGTAGTCATCTTTTGTGAAAGGCACAAAAATATTAACCATTGAAGGGAAAAATTCATTAATATTAAACATACCTTTACTTCGGTAGAAACACTGAATGAATGAAAAAGAAAAAAAACAGATGGAAGGAAGATTTTCATACAACATATATCAAAGAAATGAATCGTATCCAGATATCTTTTCTTTTCCTTCCCCTCCTTTTTTAAAAGATTTTATTTATTTGACAGACAAAGATCACAAGTAGGCAGAGAAGCAGGCAGAGAGAAAGGGGGAAGCAGTCTCCCCGCTGAGCAGAGAGCCTGACGAGGGTCTCAATCCCAGGACCCTAAGATCATGACCTGAGCTGAAAGCAGGGGCTTAACCCACTGAGCCATCCAGGTGCCCCCGTATCCAGATATCTTAAAGATCTCCTACATGTCCATAAGCAAAAGACAAACAATTTAATTTAAATATTAGGTAAAAAAGTAAACTTGGATTTCATAAAGAAAGATATCTGTATAGCCAATTAGAATATGAAAAGATGTATGAATATATGCTCAAACTACGGCAAAGAAAATTCTACTCCTATATAACAAGTAACAAGAGAAACAAATGCATATGTGCACCAAAACAGATACATATGGGAGGGTTGATAACTTTATTCATAATAACAAAATGTCTATCAACAGGAATATTGACTAATGACTTATGTTTATATAATAGAATATTCCAAAATAACAAAACAAACACTAATACATACAAAAAATGGATGAATATTATAGATATTATTTTGCAGTAAAAAAGGAGTGCATTCCATTCATTTAAACTTTCAGTGAAAGAAAACCTAAGGATAGATAGAGAAATCAGATTGTTGATTATAATAATAGTAGGGTCCTATTACTTAGAAAGTGGGTCAAAAAAACCTTTGGCACTTCTAAAACACTGTATATTTTTATTTGAGTTATGTTTACATAGATGTTTTATTTGTAGAATCATTAGTCTGTGTGGTGCATAAACAGTGAATTTTGGAACACTGAAAAAATAAAATTAAATAAAATTTAAAAAATCAGATAAAGTTATTGAACTTTAAGTACTTTATGGATGTTATACTTCAACAGAATTAACTGTAATTGTGGGACTCAGAAAAAGCAATGATTGAAAGAAAGTTAAGACTCTGAATTACGTATATTAAAAAGGACAAATGAGGGATGCCTGGGTGGCTCAATTGGTTAAGCATTGGCCTTGGACTTGGATCCTGATCCCAGGGTCCTGGGATCAAGTGCTGCCATCAGGCTCCCTGCTCAGCAGAGAGTCTGCTTCTTCCTCTGCCTCTCCTCCTGCTCATGCTCTCTCTCTATAATATAAATAAATAAAGCCTAAAAAAAAAGAGATAAAGTCTAAAAATCATTGAACTAAGTATGATTCCCAGTAAGACTGAAAAAAAGAACATCAATTTAATGAATAGGGAAAAGAAAAAAGAAAATATATTTTAAAAATTGAAGTGATTTATAAAAATATAAAAAAATTAAAGAAAATTAAAATAACTACTATAAAAAAACTCAGTAAAGAATTGGGGAGATTAGTTAGGAATGAAAGAGAAGATATTAACCTCCAATATCAGTAATGACAGAAGAGACATGACAATATATTCTAAAAAGCATCTATAATGAAGATTTTATAAAGAACATTATGTAGTAAATTAACAAATATGAATAAAATTCATTATTTTTAGTACACAAGTACTAACAGACATACAAAAATATACAAATCTTCTTATATCATTATATGAAATAAATCTTAATTATATACTTTTCAACAAAGAAAATTCCAAGCTCATGTTTACTCACTGCTCAGTTCTACCAAACACTTAAGGCCAAACTTACCACAATCATTCCAAAAAATTAAAAAATGATTGAATTTATTCCCAAAGTATTTATCAATCCTCAGTCTTGCTGCCAAACCCTGCAAGAGTATTACAGCAAAGTCAACTTTGTGGTAAATTCTTCACGAACATAGATGCAATAACCCTAAAAAGAGTATGAAGAAAGCAATTCCTTTCAAAAATAAGAAATATATTTATATCATATCATAAACAAATCGGGATCATCCATGGACTGCTAAGTTCTGATAGTATTTGAAAATGTATTTATATAATTTCTCACATTAACAAAACAAAAAAAGCCACAAACTTTTCAAAGATATGCAGAAAGCTAGTTGATCAATAAATGGGAACTTCCTTCATACGCTTTAATCTTCATAAAAAGTTTCTATTACACATCACACTTGATGGCAAGTTTTTAATTTTTTAAATTTTTTTATTTTTTAAAGATATTATTTATTTATTTGACAGAGAGAGAGATCGCAAGTAAGCAGAGAAGCAGGCAGAGAGAGGGGGAAGCAGTCTCCCTGATGAGCAGAGCTCCTGATGCGGGGCTCGATCCCAGGACCCCGAGATCATGACCTGAGCCGAAGGCAGAGGCTTAACCCACTGAGCCACCCAGGTGCCCCTGATGGCAAATTTTTTAAAGCTTTCTCTCAGAGATTATGAATAAGGCAAAGAGGCTCACTAATAATTCTGCTATCAAACATATTGTGTATTACACATTCTCTCAAAGAAAGAAAAAGAAATAAATTATATGAATATTAAAAAGGAAACAAAGAACTACATTATCCAGTATTATAATGATGTAAATATAAAATTCAGAATACCTATCAATAAATTAGAATGGTTCAGAATTTAGTTTGTCGGGTTTCTACATCAATTTTCGTGTGTAATCATTTAAGAACTGATATTTTAAAAGACCCTTAGAAATGATTCTAACAAAAAATGCTTAAGATCTTTCTATATACTGAAATCTATCAAACATTTCAGAGAATTTTTGTATATCTAAATAAATAGGGAGAAATGCCAGAGTTATACATTGAAAACTCAATGTTGTGAAAATACCAATACTTCTATAGCTTATCTATAGATTCAACGCAGTCACATCCAATTTCCCATAGTTTTTATTTATTTATTCGTGATTGTGTTTGGCAAGCTGATTTTACAACATGAATGAAAAGGCAGAGAACATAGTATAGCTAAGACGTTTTTGCAGAGAAAACTAAAGTGGGAGGATGTAGACTACTGTGTATCAAGACCTGTAAAAAACTAGATTTACTAAATGTGCTTTCCTATCACAAGGTAGGACAAAGAGACTAATAGAACAGTATGTAGAACCTAGAATCTGTCTTAGCCACATATTGAAAATTGATTTGTGATAAAGGTGGTATTGAATAGCACCACAGAAGTAGTCTTTTTAAATATATATTTCTATATAATTGCATAACAATATTTTATTTTATTTTTTTAAACTTTTCTTCCTTTAAAGGGTCAGGGGTAGGGGAAGGGGAGAAAATCCCAAGCAGGTGCCACACCAGTGCAACACAGGCCCAATCCCATAACCCTGAGATCATGACCTGAGCCAAAACCAAGAGTGAGACACTTAGCTGACTGAGCCACCCAGACACCCCAATATTTTAAAAAATAAAACTTGACTCCTACCTCACATATATATAAATAAATTCCTGATTAATGTAGTTCTAAGTATGAAAGGCAAAATCATAAGACTTCTAGAACATAACATAGGAGAATATATTCATATGTGAGATAAGAAATGTTCTTCTACTGAAAACCTTAAAAATACACATTCATAGAGAAAGTATTGAAAAATAGGACTAAATTGAAATTAGGACCTTTAGCATATTAGGAGAAATAGTTAAGCGAGTGAAAACTTGAATTTCAAGTTACAAAATGGAGTGGATATTTACAACTGATATAATAAAGCGAAACAAACTAAACTGATATCCAGAATATTGGTAAAACTCTACAAATCATGAAGAAAAATTGTCATGTCATTAGTAAATTGGGCAAAGTTTGTGAATAGGGGCTTTATTAAAGATGATATCTAACTTTGATAAAGATATTAAAAAACGACCAACTTGATTTGAACCAGGAAATTCAACTTAAAAATTATAATGAAATACCACTACATGCCCATCATAATGGTAAGGATTAAACATTCTGAAAATAGTAAATTATACAGCAGATATAGGGTAAGTAAACTTTCCTACACTGCTACTGGGAATACAAAATGCTATACTCTCTTTGAAATTCAGGCTGGCAGTTTCTACTGGATTTAAAGCTATAGCAATTTCAATTCCAGGATAATACTCTAAATAAATAAATATTCAAAGAATAAACAAGAATGTTCAAAGTATTAGCATTCATAATGAATTAAACTAGAAACAAATTACATTTCTAGTAAAAGAAGAATTATCAAACAAATGCAATATTTTGTACCATCAAATATTATTACATCCATAATGGTTTATAATTATAATGGTGAGTCAAAGAAGTTAGACCTGTAGGACACACTTGTGTATAATTAAATTTATTCAAGATAATATTAATATTTGGATTGATTTATATAAACACAAGAAAAAGAAATCTCTGAGAGATCAAAGTAGTGTCAGTATTTAGCAAAACATGAGATTATATAGAGAATGGGCAGGTGAGAATTTCCTAGGTGATGGTACAATTTTATTTCTTGATCTGGGTGGTGGTTATCTAGGTATTTCCTTTGTGATAATTCATTGCGGTGCATATTTATGGGGGATTTGGTACTTATCTGGTTGTGTTTTATATTTCAAAAAGTATAATAAATTCGGTAGTACACCAAAACCCCCAATGAAAACAATGACACACTTTCAAAATCAATTACAGTAATTCAAGATTACTCATAAATGTAGTATAACAGATTTGATGGTTTTAATGAACAACTCAGAGAGTATTATAACAAATTAGAGGTTATAAATAAAATTGTATGACATGCAAACGGCTTAATAGTATTTTTTTCATGATCACCTGATGTTACTCCGTAGTGCTTAGTGTTGGCATACTACATCAAATTTTCTTAGGACTTTATTACAATTAGTGTACCGAGAGGTGCCTGGGTAGCTCAGTCAATTAAATATTGAACTCTTGGTTTTAGCTCAGGTCATGATTTCATGAGTCACATCAGGTTACCTGCTCAGCAGGGGTCTGCTTGAGATCCTCTCTCCTTCTCCCACTGCCCCCCACATCGTTCATGCCCACCATGTTCGTGAACACTCTATTTCTAAAATAAATCAATAAATCTTTAAAAATAATAACGGGCCAAATTTGAAATGTGGTAAGAAATTTCATGGAAATGATAAGAAGAAAATAATACACTGTGATACTGTGACCTATTTAGGAAATATATATTTTGTTGGCCTCCTGTTTCTGTCACAGAACTCCTTTTTTTTTTTTTTAATATTTTATTTATTTATTTGACAGACAGAGATCACAAGTAGGCAGAGAGGCAGTCAGAGAGAGAGGGAAGCAGGTTTCCTGCTGAGAAGAAACCCCGGGACGGGACTCCGGGCTCAATCCTAGGACCCTGGGATCATGACCTGAGCTGAAGGCTGAGACTTTAACCCACTGAGCCACCCAGGCACCCGTGTCACAGAACTCCTAAAACCCTTGGAATTTCTTAAGTGTTGTGAGTTATTTTGTTATGTTAATGAAGTGACATTTAAAACTCACTTAAAGATATGGGCTGCTTGCTAGGAAATTAGCCATGTAGAGGATTAGAACTTTGATTCCCACCCCAGATCTCCAGGAAGGAGAGAGGGCCTGGAGGTTGATTCAGTTGCCAATGGCCAGTAATTTAGTCAACCACACCTATGCAATGAAGCCTCTGTAAAAAACCCAAAAGGATAGACTCAGGGAGATTTGGGGTTGGTGAACATATGGAGGTATTTGGACAGTAGAATGTCTGGAGAAGGCATCGAAGCTCTGCACCCTTTCCCCATTCCTTGCCCTAAGCATCCTTTCTGTCTGGCTGCTCCTGATCTATGTTTATATCCTTTTATAGTAAACCGGTAATCCAGTAAGTGAAATGTTTTTTTTTTGTTTGTTTGTTTGTTTTTTTTTGAGTTTGGTGACCCAATGTAGCAAATTAACCAAACCCAATGAAGATGAGGTTTGTGGGAACATTTGATTTATCACCAGTCAGAAAGAAGTACAGGTAACAACCTGAATGAACTTGTGACTGGCATTTGAAGTCCAAGGAAGAGGTCATGGGAACCTCCAATCTGTACCCCATTAGTCAGAGGCACAGATAACAACCTGGGCTTGCAACTGACATCTGACAAGCAGGAGGCTGGAGGGAAGCAAGGGCAGTCTTGTAGGACTGAGTGCTTAACCTGTGGAATCTGATGCAAGGTACATGGTGTCAGAATTGAGTTGAATTCTTAGACACCCAGCTAGGGTCCAAAGAATTGCTTGTTGGCATGGGGAACACTTCTTACATTGGAATCAATAGCAGAACCTATTTATATGCTTAGAATATTATTTACAAAATAAACTTTTAAAATTATTAAAAATTATTAAAATGATTTTATCATTTAAATTAAAAAGTTGTGAAAGGAAAATTTATGTATTGTTATGATTAAATGATAATAATAACTTCTCATATGTTTCATTAATAATAAGAAAGGAAACATTGAAAAAATAAAGTAAAAGAAACTGAACTTATGTGAGCCATCCTTTTACTGTGGATCAGAACATAGCTTCATTTTGGAAGAACAGTTTTTCAATCATTTTCCTGTTCAAGAGAAAAACTCCAAAATATACTGATTCATTTCTTATTTCTTTAATTTGCAAGCATCAGATGAAACATAACTCTGCTAGCTATTTTTCAGCGTATATAATTTTACTTTTTAAACATTTATTGTTAGTCATGAAGACACAGAGGTCTTTAGACAATCTGTCAATCATGTTTGAAGATGTCATTTTTTATTTCATATTGAGATAATTGTGTTTAGTTTACTCATTTTCTTCTGTGCATTCATTGTCAGCTTAAATGTTAATATAAATTGAAGTTTGGATATTTCCCTGTTTAACTTGCCATGTTTAATATAGGAATGAAAGGATAATTACATGGACATTAATTTTTAACTGGAAAAGCACAGTTGCATCTGTAGAAGAATAGCATTTGGAAAGTTTCCATCCTTGACTTGTCCATTCCAATGGCTGTTTTGTCTTTTTGTTTCTTATTTAATTTATCATTTATTTGACCAAATCAAATATATTTGTTTTAGTTTTAGTTCAAAAAGGAAATTCTCCCTGGGATTTTTGCTTGGTCTAATAGTTCACAAACAGGAGCAGTTTAAAGCCATACATTCTACATGGCATGATTAACAATTTGTTCTTCATCTGGAAAAAAGAATGCAGCTTAGCTATATAAATCTTTTCAGAGGTCTGTTGTGGGTTGCAAATTCTCAAATGAGATTTATTGTAAAAAGTTTCTTCACATTTTACAATGTAAAATGCCATGTGTGTTAATGGTTATGATGAAATTAGAAGAATCCTACTTTTTAATAGCCAATTATGGATATATTGAGAAGGCATAAACATCCAGACCACAAATGGTCAACCCTATTATGTCTTAAAATCCCATTATCCAAATGTTAATACAGTTGTTATTCATTATGCCAGTTGAACATGATGGATTCATGAACACAATCAAATCTGTTCACTACATAGTCTTGGCTTTACTATCCATACAGGCATCTGCTCCCAACAGGATGGCAGGGCTGAGACTGTATGGGGACACCATAGAGAAAGTAGCAGCCATGTCACATGATTTGAAGCATTGCTCTTGGAGTAGTTGGCATTGCCACTTTCAGTGTAATACAGAACACTGCAGTTATTTGTAACCAGTGGTAAAGGTGGTACACAGTGCCAAACACCAGTGGGAGCCTTTGTTTAATATATATATATATATATATATATATATATATATATATATATATATTTTTTTTTTTAAGAAAAAAGCATTTAAGACGTTTGGTAGCATAGCTTCCTGTTAACAGCAATGGGATCCAGGATTATTCAGACTTGAGCTTGAAACTGACCTCTACCTTTCATTAACTGTATGAACTAAACTAAGTACCTAATCTGTCTCATTTTATTTTTCATAAAATGAGAAATATAATTCCTTCTCTTATGTGATTCTTTCAAGGATAAGAGAAAAAGTAAATTAATTAGGGACACCTGGGTGACTCAGTCTGTCAAGCATCTGTCCTTGGCTCAGGTCATGATCCCCGGGTCCTAGGATTGAGCCCCACATTGGGCTCCCTGCTCATCAAGGAACCTGCTCCTCCCTTTCCCTCTGCAGCTGCTCTCCCTGCTTGGGCTCTCTCTCTGGCTCTTGTTGTATCTCTGGTAAATAAATAAATAAAATCTTTTTTAAAAAAGTAAATTAATTAAAATTAGCCTCTGGAAGAGTTAACATATTAAGATTTTTCTATTAATTCGTTTGTTCAATGATTGTAAAGTAACCTTAAGGAAGTAAACCATATAGAAGGAAAATTCATTTCATTGAAAGTATTATGGAATTTATTTTTTTGCTTGATGATAGTGAAGATAGTTAATTTTAGTTTACCTTCAGAAAAACTTGATTTTTAAAAATGTATAATTGAAATATAGTTGACATACAAGCTTAAATTAGTTTTGGGTGTGCAATACAGTGATTTTACAATTATACACATTACAAAAATGTTCATCATAATAAGTGTAGTTACCGTCCATCACCAAAGTTATTACAGTATTCTTGACTATATTACCTATGCTGTACTTTTCATCCCCATGATTTACCTGTTTTAAACTTTGTACCTTTTAGTACCCTTTGCCTATATATTTTGTTTTTAATCAACTAGCAGTACTCCTTACTGCTGATTGTTTTCCATGTACACTATTTATTCTTCCTCTCCCCACCCCAGACCTGACTTTTCTTTATGCGTAACCTAAATCAGTGAGGTTACAGTTTCCAGTCACCTATACTAGAAACTCAGAGACAACTTCTTATATGTCATACCTATGTATAGAATAAGTTTCTATAAACTTCTGAAATTTCCCTTCACCATAGTTTTTTTTCTTCAAACTACAAAAATATACTTTGAAAAAACACTCTATTTACTGTTCTTATGAAGACCATCAAGTATTCTTTGCTGCCCAGTTTATAATGCACCACTCTCTTTTTCCCTTCTAGTTTCATTCTGTTGTTATGAAAAAGCAGCCCAGACTTTTATAAAAGCTAGTGTCTATACTTATACTTTAGACCTTTTTTGTCCTCTCCTTCACAAGGCACAATTCTACCAGCTTTATGTTTTTTTTTCCCCTTCCGTTTTTTTCTAATAAATAATTCTGACTGGCTATAAATATATTAGAATTTCTCCATCTTAGATATATATAGATATAGTTATAGATATAGATATTACTATATCTGTCTCTATATACGCATAAGCATAAAAATAGATTTATACCAAACTAAATATGTATCTATATATGTGAACAAGCACATATATAGATACATTTAAAACTAAATCTATCATCTTGCTTATATCAGTCAGTATAGGCTAGGTTATGATTTGGTAAAAAGGAATGCTGAAATTTCAGTGAATATCTTAAAACAGCAAAGAGTTTTTTTCTTCACATAACATATGACTGCCAGAAGTTGAAAGAAGGCTATGTTCATTGAATTTCTTTAGGGTGATAAAGCAGATACCATCTTCAATGTTGCGGTTGTGATGCTAGTACAGCAGAAATCTTGGAAGGATCGCAAACAAACAATTTAAATGTTCTGGCCCAGAAGTAATATTCATATCTTTATACACATACCATGATTTCAGGACCACCCATTGTTAAGGAAGCTAAGAAGTGCATCCGTATACCCAGAAAACATGGTGGAAAATATATGAAGAATGTACTAGTTTTAATAAAAATCTACATTTTACCACTAAATAGTTCCCCCAAAGACAAAAAATACCTTATCCTCAGAGGAAACCACCAAAAAGTCCAGTCCAAATACAAGATTATGGCATCAAATTTGAAATTTAGAAACTCTGAAAGATGAACAATTATCTTTTCATCATACCCAGATGGTACTCTTTTAACCTAGAAACCTACGAAATAAAAGCATGAATTTGCTTCCTCCTTAGATATTCAATTGACATAGGTGGAATAAAGATAACATAAGTACAATAAATACGTCCATTCAAGTAAGTGCAGAAGAGAAAACAAAGCATGGGGCCATTCTGAGACATTCTGAGATGCTTTTGGGCAGAGTTGAGTAAGGATGGAGGCCGCCTCCCTGGGAGTAGCTGCTTGCTCCCCAAACATCCTGGCTCTGTTCTTCTGCAGGTCCTCTGTCTCTCATAATCCCTTTTGTTCTACCTGAAGTGACTTTGTGAAATACAATTTTGTGGGTTCTGAGCAGTGTTTTTTTAGTCGACATCGTGAACACAGACATCTAGAGGCACAACTTTTATTTTAGGTGTTAGTCATGTTTATTTTCAGATAGTTAGAAAATATGACCCTCTCAAAACTGTAATGAGTTTTTTATCTGTTTGATTCAGGTTGCCCCCAAGTGCTAAAAGTCTAATGAGAAAGTTGACTTAATTAGTAGGCACAAGAGCTGGATTCAAACCTGAACCGTGGGCACAGTGCTTGTGTTCCTAGTTACACCACTACTACCCTGACTTGCTTTTTTCCTTCCTAACTTTCCCCAAAATAGTCACATTAAAGGGCAACTTCATCATATTCGTACACCTTAAAATATTTAATATATGCTGCAGACTTAATATTTAATTTTTTTTTTAATTTGAAAGTGAGAGAGCATGAGAGAGAGAAAACATGAGCAGAGCAAGAGACGGAGAGGGAAAGGGAGAAGCAAACACCCCATGAGCAGGGGCTCGATCCCAGGACCTTAAGATCATGACCTGAGCCAAAGGCAGATGCTTGACCAACCAAGGCACCCAGGCATCCAAGGCCTATTGTTTTTGTATCAAAAATACCTAATTTATTTTATAAAGGTTATACGACAAGGATTTGAGATCATAGAGCACCCAAACTCATTTCACTTTATCAATTTCTCACTAGGATATAGTGCCTAACAATCAATAATATATCTTACAAGTGAAGGGATCACCTTCAGCTATGCCATCTTCTTTTCTCCACACAATTTTTAGAATATACTGCCAATAACATTGTGTTGGTTTTATATTTTAGCAGCATCTCAAATTGCAGTATTATTTTAAAATCATTATACGATTGGTCAAATACAAGTTTGTTTGATTTTGTCCTACATCCAATTCTTACTGTTAATCTTTTTCCTTCCCCATTCTCATTTATTTACAAATATAATTTATTATTCTACAGAATACTCATATTGTTGTTTATACTGGTCTGTGGTAATTAGTATTCAAGGTTTTTGCCTCTTAAAAAAAAAAAAAGCCCCTGATTGTGTCACTCACCAAATTGCTGTTTATCTCTCAGGGGGAAGAATCATCTGCAGATCTGACAAGAATTTGCCATGTTATCACTGAGGTAACTGCTGAAAACATTAAATAGGATAGAATTTTGTAGTACGGTGACCCAAAACTGAAGAATTATCCATTTTCTGGGTCTGATTACCTAAGCAACAAGATAATTGTCTCAAATGAGCTATGATCATGTGAATACCCAATGTACAGCTTATCTTCAAAGACAACATTCACTCAGAGGTATATTATCTGGAACTGTGGAGCTGTGGTGGAGGAAAATGGCACAGAGCAAAGAATAAGAGAACCAGTATTCTCCTCTTCATTTTGATGCTTATAAGCTACAAGATAGTCACCTAACTCTACAAGTTTTAATTCTGTGTATTAATAATAAAATGACTGTCTGAAATACATTGTTAGCATATTGTAAGCATTCTTGTGTGATGTCATCTATTGTGTCATCATTATCAGCAAATACCACTTACTGAGTGTTTCTTATATAATTATTTTTTTCAATAAATCTTTCCAATAAATCTATGGGGTAGGTACTGTAAATATATTCCAACTTGCTAAAATGAGGAAACAGAGACCCAGTGAAATTACACAAATTACTAATATTGACAGTTTAGTTTGAGAATGAGATCTGGATTGTAG
Organism: Martes martes; assembly: GCF_963455335.1. Classification (NCBI taxonomy): domain Eukaryota; kingdom Metazoa; phylum Chordata; class Mammalia; order Carnivora; family Mustelidae; genus Martes; species Martes martes. Next base: position 78,243,031 of record NC_137889.1, on the reverse strand, counting down.
CATTATGCTATTCTGTAAAATATAAGAGACTTGAAAACCCTTTGTGTAAGGTATAAAATTTGGCAAATACAAAGCATTACACTTCTGAATAGCATGTAATTAAGCAAACTACAATAATTTGATAACAATTTTTATTAGATTACTTTTCTTTTTTTGGTAAGAGATTATGTTTAATTCTATTAATCAGTGTGAAAGTCTTATTTAAATGAAAGCTTACTGAGAATATTTTAACTACATTAATAAAATGAAAGCTTTGAGAAAACTTAAAAAGAAGCAATAGAGAAATTTTCATTAAAATAATAATAGAATAAGAAACTGATAAAGTTTTAAAGGTACAGTAAATAGTAATATGACTAGAAATGGCTGATGAATATTTAAAAAATGATCAGCTCCATCAATACAATCAAACATTGGAAATTTAATCACATAAACTATAAAGTACCAAATACTTCATACAAATGACAGATAGTATTTTCCAGTATACACTAGACAAAAACTCACCTTGCTCTCAGATAAAGTTGGAATAAGCCCAAACTTCTTTTAAAAAGTTATATATATGTTTATATACATACATATATAAATTTACAATGTTCAAATATTTTATTCTGTTATTTCCATCTCCAGAAATTTAGCTAAATTAAATAATATAAATTATGGTCAAAGATATATGCTTACAAATATTCATTAGATTGTTACACATAATCCCACCACATTTAAAACAACTGAATATCTAAAAGTATGGCAATTAATTTAAATGATTCATTATAGTTTTCAAACAATATTATGTTTCCATCCAATAATATTTTTCTAAAAATCTATAATAGTCTTGGAATATATTTAAATTGTTAAAAATAAAACAGACAGCAAAGTATATTATAATGACCATCCTTTTTAAATAATCTTTTTTATTTTGTAATAGTTTTAACTTATGGAAAAGCTTTAGACTTACAGAAAAGTTAAAGAGCTAATGCAGAGTTCCCATATACTACATAGCAAGTTCTCCCTATATGAAACTCCCCTAAAACTCCAACTTATGGGAACTCCTTCTATGAACTATCTATAAACTAACCCTACAATATCCTATTATTTGTGACATTGTAATGGATAGAAAATGGATGGAACCACATTTTTAAATTTTATGGTAGAATTTAAAGAAAAGCAAAATGATTAGGCTGAAATGATCTATGTGATAATGGATTAGAGTTGGAGAAATCACTGGGAATTCCAGTTTAGCTTAATAAAGATATACATGGTTTTATACAGAAAAGTTTATTTTGTGTATATATACAGGGTAGCATACACATGTATCTTCTTAGTTATTTGAAAGTTCCTAGAAGCAGCAACACCTAAGCAGCAACTGGCATATCTAACCTGGATCTTATTTTCTGGTATCATTCTCTAATAAAAGGAACCAAGTTTCCTTGGAGAAATGGATGATTATAGGACGGGGCAGAAGATATACAACATGGGCCTGGAGCAACTGTAATTCCAAAAGGTGAAGATGTGCTTTAAAAAAATTCAAAATAAGAGGATTATATCAAAGGGACACAGGAGTCAACCAAAGCAGTTCCAAATATCCAGCCATGGAATTATTTGAGGAAAATAATAATAAAAATAAATAATAACCATAATAATGTATTGGCTTATAGCCTAAGATATAAAGTAAATATGCATGCATTCATACTGACTGATATGAGTAAATGATTAAATAAATGGAGGAGAAGAAACAAATCTCCATCATAGAAGAATTTCAAATAATTTTTGGAGATGCTCCAGTGTGGGTAGAAGATAACTCTCCACTTCCCAAAGGTGCACATAATCGCTCCCTTCAAAGGGTACAGTTGAAAAAGGGCAGGGAGGAGGGGAACTATGTATGGAGAAACCTAACAAACACAACCTCAGCTAGGTCATCAAGGTCAACATCAACAGTGATAAGTCATGTTGGTAGTATGCACCATTGATTTAATGTAACGAAAATGGCATTTTTAACTGTGACTTCTTTCTCAAGACCCATAATTCCAGTGCTATGAGAAAAACATTAAGCAAATTCCATTTCAGGAGCATTCTGTGAAATACCTAACCAGTACTCTCCAAATTGCTAAGGTTATCAAAAGGGGGGGAAATCTGAGAAACTGTCACATTCAAGAACCTAAGGAGACAAGACCACTAAATAGAATGCTAAAATGCTGGATGTGTTCCTGAACAGAAAAAAGGATATTAAGTAAACCCTAAGAAAATATAAACAATGTATAGATTTCAGTTAATAGCAATGCACATTACTTGTGCATCAACATTGTTTCTTTAATTGTAACAAATGTACCATACTAATGTAAGAAGTTAATAGTATGAGAAAACTGGGGTGTGGAATTATTGGGAACTCTCAGTACTATCTTCACAATTTTCCTACAAGTCCAAAAATGTTCTAAAATTAAAAGTTTTGCTTCAAAAGTTTCCCTATGCTTCACCTATTCAATGATTTTTCTCCTTATTCATGGCAGCCATAAATCTGTATACCAACTTCCTTATTCCAACTGTCATATAAATGGAATCATACAGAATGTGGCTTTTGCAGACTGCCTACTTTCACTGAGCAATATATGTTTAAAATTCATCCAGGTCCTGCATGGCTTGATAGAATTTCCTTTCGATAACTGAGTAGTATTCCACTGTGGTATTTAATTATCTATCCATGTATGAAGAACATTTTGTTTGCTTCCAGTTTTTGTTGATTATATATAGACCTGCTATAAACATATGTGTGAAGGTTTTATATGGACATAAGATTGCAAAGGAGTTAAGTAAGAACTCATGAGTGTCATTGCACCACCACATGATAAAACTTAATTTGTAAGAAATCACCAAACTTTCTTCCAAAGTGGTCATGCTAATTAAATTCCCACCAACAATGATTGATAGTTCTGTTTCTCAATTCTCTCCATCAGTTACCACTTCTTTTGATTTTAGCCTTCTAATAAATGTTATCACATAATTGTTTTAGTTTATATTTCCCAAAAGACATTCCAAGATTCCAAGTGATGTTGAGCATCTTTTTATAGGCTTATTAGCCATATATAGGCTTATTAGCCATATATATATATATATATATAAGCCTTTTTTATAGGCTTATTAGCCATATATATATATATATATAACCCTGAATGAGTTCAGATCATTTTCTACTTTGAATTGACTTGTTCTCTCATCATTGTGTTTTCAGAATTTTTTGTAGTCTGTTATAAGTCTTATCAAATCTAAGTTTTACAAATATATATTTTTTTCCCAGACTGTGGCTTGTCTTTTCATCTCTTAACAGAATCTTTTACAGAGCAGAAAATTCTTCCTTTAATAAAACTCAAATGATGAATTACTTATTTCATGAACTCTGCTCTTAATGTTGTATCTGAAAACTCTTACCATCAAAACCAAGGTCACATGGATTTTTTCTGTTTTATTCTAGAAATTTTATAGTTTTGGATGTTGCATTTAGGAATGAGATGTTTTCAGTTAATTTGGGGACAAATTTTAAGGTTTTCTCTATGTTATTGTTATTATGATTGCTGTTATTACTTGTACATTGTACATCCAATTCTCTAAGCACATTTCTTGGAAGAGTATTCTTTCTCTATTGAATTGTCACTGTGCATTTTAAAGAATTAGTTAACTATAGTTGTGTCATCTATTTCTGGGTTTTCTATTCTATTCCTCTGATCTATGTGTGTGTGTGTGTGTGTGTGTTTCTTTTGCTATGTTGTCTTGATTATTTTAGATTATGTTTAGTCTTGAATTCTGGTATTATTAGACTTCCAACTTTGTTATTCTTCAGTATTGTGTTGACAATTCTAGATCGTTGCCTTTCCATATATAATTTTTAATCACTTTAATGTTTTCAAAATAGCTTGCTGGGATAATGGTCAAAATTATTTTTAATCTATAAATCAAGCTGGGAACAGTTGGTATGCTAACAATAGTAAGTATTCTAATTCATGACCATAGAGTATATCTCCATTTATTTGATTTTTCTTGACAGATTTTTGTTGCTTTTCACATATCAATCTTAATTTTTTTTAGCTTTATACTTAAATACTTTTTTTTTTCATGCAAATGGTATATTTGTAATTTCAAATTCCAGTTCATCAGTGCTACACAGAAAAACAACCACTTTCGCGTGTTGAACTCACATCCTGCAACCTTGTACCCACATACTAGTTACATGGCTTTTCTTACAGATACATTGGGGTTTCCATATATACGATTTGGCACCTGCAAAAAACCATTTTGACTTTTCTTTCTATACAAACTGTATGTCTTTTATTTGATTCTTTTTTGGGGAGGGTTATTGAATTAAATAGGACTTTTAGTATTATGTTGAGTAAGAGTGATAAGAAAGGACATCTTGTCTTCTTCCCAGTCTTAGTGGGAAAGTGTTCAGCATTTCACCATTACATATACTGTTAGTTATTAGTTTTATTTGAGTATTCTTTATTAAGGGGTGCCTGGGTGGCTCAGTCAGATAAGTGACGGACTCTTTATTTCAGCTTAGGTCATGATCTCAGCATCCATCTCTGTGCTGGGTATGGAGCCTGTTTAAGATTCTCTCTCTCTCTCCCTTTGCCCCTCACCCCACCTTGCTCTCACTCTCTCAAACAAACAAACAAACAAACAAACATTCTTTATTAAGTAAAGAGAGTTCTCTATCCTAGTATTCTGAGATCTTTTTCAGGAACTGGTGCTGGATTTTGTCAAATGCTTTTTGTGTGTCAAATGATCATATCATTTTTTTCTTTTTATATATACGTTTTTATTTTTTTATTAACATATAATGTACTATCAGACCCAGGGGTACAGGTCTGTGAATCGCCAGGTTTACACAATTCACAGCACTCACCATAGCACATAGATTCCCCAATGTCCATAACCCTACCACCCTGTCCCTATCACCCTCCCCACGGCAACCCTCAGTTTGTTTTGTGAGATTGAGTCTCTTATGGTTTGTCTCCCTCCCAATCCCATCTTGTTTCATTTATTCTTTTCCTACCCCCCAAACTCCCCACATTGCCTCTCAACTTCCTCATATCAGGGAGATCATATGATAATTGTCTTTCTCTGATTGACTTATTTTGCTAAGCATAATACCCTCTAGTTCTATCCATGTTGTCACAAATGGCAAGATTTCATTTCTTTTGATGGCTGCATGGTATTCCATCATATATATATATATATATATATATATATATATATATATATATATGATGTGGTGTGTGTGTGTGTGTATATATATATATATCACATCTTCTTTATCCATTCATCTGTTGCTCGATATCTAGGTTCTTTCTGTAGTTTGGCTATTGTGAACACTGCTACTATAAACATTGGGGTGCAGGTGCCCTTTGGATCACTACATTTCTATCTTTGGAGTAAATACCTAGTAGTGAAATTGCTGAGTCATAGGGTAGCTCTACTGTCAACTTTTTGAGGAACCTCCATACTGTTTTCCAGATTGGCTGCACCGGTTTGCATTCCCACCAACAGTGTAGGAGGGTTCCCTTTTCTCCGCATCCTCACCAACATCTGTCATTTCCTGACTTGTTAATTTTAGCCATTCTGACTTGTGTGATGTGGAATTTCATTATGGTTTTGATTTGTACTTCCCTGATGCTGAATGATGTGGAGCACTTTTTCATGTGTCTGTTGACCATCTAGATGTCTTCTTTGCCGAAATGTCTGTCCATGTCCTCTGCCCATTTCTTAATTGGATTATTTGTTCTTTGGCGTATCATTTTTCCTAATTGCACTGTCTACAAGGTGAATTCCATCATTGATTTTTTAAATATTGAACTAGCCTTACATTCCTAGAATAATTTGTATTTGTTTATGGAGTATAATTATTTTTGTGCATTGTTTGATTCAATTTGCTATTACTTTATTGAGATTTTTTTTTTTTTTTTGTATAAGTTTATGAGAGACAGTGGTTTGTGGTTTTAGGTTTTTTTTTTTTTTTTTCCCAATGTCTTCATGCAGTATCAAATTAAATAATGTTTGTTTCATACATAAATTGGGAAGTGTTTCCTCTTCATCTATTTTTGGGGGATATTAGAGAGAAATTATGTTATTTCTTTCATAAATATTTTGTAGAATTCACCAGTGACATCATCTGGGACTAATGTTTTGTGTTTTTAAGGTTATTAATTAGTGATTAAATTCATTTGACAGATATAGGGCTGTCAAGACCTCAGCTGAGCTGGAGAGAGAGCTGAGCAGTCATGTGTCAGAGGCATCAGTGAAAGCACCAACTTGCCAAAATGAAAGTAACAGTGGAGCCTTTAATCATTTACTGAAGAAGTGTAAATGCAAGACTACCCTCCTCCTGCCCCTACCAAATGCCTCTTCTTCTGTGTTCCATTTTCCCCCATGAGTCATTGCATTGGTTCAGTGTCAGGTGTATCAGCACAGAAGATGGGGTCAGCTGATAATGAAGGAAGTCTGGAACAAAAGACTCTGAGTTTTATAGGTCCTGAATCTAGAGAGAGGAAACAGATGGAGGATTAGGAGTAGAAATTTACCAACTACTGAAAAGCGTCTTCCAGTGTAACTCCCCCAGTAAGAATGTCTGAGTAGAGGCATCTGAGGAAGTCCTCAGCCAAAGGCCTCAGGAAAAGAGGCCTCCAAGTTAAAACACATGGGCTGAGAATTTAACTATATATAAGAACATGGCTGGTGAGTTGCTATCACCTTCAGAACCTCAAATTCATTATCTGCACCAAGTCTGATGTGGAGAGACCAGCTTTCCCCTGAGGTCTCCCATGTATATCCTTTGTGGTTGTCTATGGTTGAGTCTGGGGAAAAAAAAAAAAAAAAGACACTTTTCTTTTTTTGACCAGGAGCCAGAATTTTCAGGAGCTATTCAAGTTATCAATTTTACCTTATGTGAGCTTTCGTTGATGGTGTCTTTCAAGAAATAGTTGATCTATTTCATTTAAGTTATCAAATTTGTAAGCATTGGGTGAGTTGTTCACAGAATGTCATTATTTCTCTTAATGTTCATGAGATCAGTATTAATGGCCTCTGTCATTTTTGATATTATTAATATATATCTTTTCTCTCATTTTCATTGTTAGTCTGACTAAAGTTGAATTAATTTTATTGATTTTTTCTATAGTGTTAATTAGATAATGTTGATTGATGGCACTGTTCAGATCATATATATCTTTTTTGATTTTCTCCGTATTTGATCTATTCATTAATGATAGGGAAATGTGCAAGTATCCATCCATGACAAGGAATTTGTTTATTTCTCCTATCAATTCTATCTCCTATGCTTTCAAGTTCTATTGATAGATCCATAAATGTTTAGGATCAAGATGTCTTTTGCAGAATTGACCTCTTAATCATTAGGTAATACTCTTTTAAGGTAGGAGTTGTCTGAAATTTATAGATACTCCAGTTTTATTTTATTGTTAGCATGGTATATATTTCTCTATCATGTTACTTTTAACCTAAGTATTTATATTTAAAGTGGGCTTCTTGTTTAAAAATTATATATATATATATAATATCTATAAATATATATAAATTATAATTATATACAAATATTAAATATATTTTATATATATAATATGTGTGTATATAGATATATGTGAACTCATTTTTGTTGATGTTGTTGAATCTAACTTCTTTTATTTTGTATATTTAGACCATTTTAAAAACAATCATTGGCATAATTAGACTATCTGCCATGTTTGTTTTCTGTGAGTTGCCCTCCCTTCTCTCTTCTCTGGTTTGAGTTGAACAATTTATATGATTTCATTCTATGTCCTTTCTTAACATATGAGTGGTACTTATTTGAAAATTTTTTGATGCTGTTCTAGAGTTTACAATAAACATTTTTAACTAATCAACGTCCATCTTCAAATAGCACCATATCACATATAGTTGCAGGTACTTTCACCAGAGTATTTCCAACTCCTACCTCTCATATCACTTTATGTTACTTCCATTTGCTTCACCTATCTGTATGTTATAATCACCCAGTACAGTGGTACTATTTTTGCTTTAAGCAAAGAGCTATTTTTTGAATCAAATAAGAATAAGAGAAATAAAATATTTTATCTTGATTTATTTATTTTTCCATGTTCTTCTTTTCTTATTATGTATCCAAGAATCTGACTTTCATGATTTTTCTTCTGCCTAAAGAAAAAAAGAAGTTTTTTGAGAGAGAGAGAGATAGAACATGTGAGCAGGCAGGGAGGAGTAGGGGGTGGGGGGGGGGTAAAGAATCTGAAGCAAGTTCCAAGTTCAGTGCTCAGTGTGGAGCCCAAAGCAGAGCTAAGCCTCAAAGCCCTGAGATCATGACCTGAGCCAAAATCAAGAATTGGACACTTAACCAACTGAGCTACCCAGGTGCCCCTGCCTAAAGAATTTCTGTGAACATTTCTGTGGGACAGTTTTGCTGGAGATGAACTCCTTCAGTTTTAGTTTTAAGTTTTTTTGTTTTGTTTTCATTTGTTCATTTGTTTGTTTGGAAAGATGTTATTTCTCCTTACTTTGAAGGTTAATTTTGCTGGATAAAAAAATTTGGGGTTGGCGTGTTTTGTTTTGTTTTGTTTTCTCACCATTGTAAACATTTCAGTCTATTCTCAGTTCCTCATGAGGAATCTATTTTAATTCTTATTCACATTTCTCTATATTTAAAGTGTTTTATCTTTTTTTTTTTCTTTTTCAATCGTATTTATATGCTTTTCTATTGTCTGAATGTACCTCAGTGTGTTTCCTTTTGGTGTTTTGTTTTGTTACCTTTTTTTTTTTTTAAGATTTTATTTATTGGGGTGACTGGGTGGCTCGGGGGGTTAAGCCTCTGCCTTCAGCTCAGGTCATGATCCCAGGGTCCTGGGATCGAGCCCCGCATTGGACTCTCTGCTCAGCAGGGAGCCTCCTTTCCCCTCTCCCTCTCTGCCTGCCTCTCTGCCTAATTTTGATCTCTGTCTGTCAAATAAATAAATAAATAAAATCTTAAAAAAAAAGATTTTATTTATTTACATGAGAGAGAGGAGAGAGCACCTGTGCACATGAGCATGGGGAGGGACAAAAGGGAAAGAAAGAGGGAGAGGGAGAGGGAGAGAATCTCAAGCAGACTCCCCACCAAGTGTGGAACCCAACACAAGGTTCAATCTCATGATCCTGAGATCTTGACCTGAGCTGAAACCAAGATATGGACGCTTAACCGACAGCCACTCAGGTGCCCCTGTTTTGTTATTTATTCTGCTTAAAGTTTTCTGTGCTTCCTTAATCTGTGTTTTGATGTGTGTCATTACTTCAAATATTTCTTCTTTTTTTCTTCTGGTATTCCAATTCCACATATGTTACACTTTTTTTGATGCTGTCCCACCATTCTTAGATGTGCTCTTCTATTTTATTCAATGGTTCATCTCTTATAATTTTAGTTTGGAAAGGAAAACTGACCTATTTTCAAAGTCACCAGTTTTTTTTTTTTTTTTCACCCATGTGAAATCTTAGCTCTTTAAAAGCTTTCTTCATTCAACATTGTTTTTGGTTTCTAGCATTTTCTTTTGATTCTTGGAGTTCCCTTCTTTTTGTCTATTTGTTCTTGCATGTTATTTATGTTTTCCTTTGGAGCACTTATCATATTAACCTTACTTATTTTAAATTCCCAGTCTAATAATTTCAAAGTCTCTGCCATGTCAGAGACTGGTTTTGATGTTATCTTTGTCTCTTCAGATCATGTATTTTCTTGTATTTTAACATGTCTTGTAATTTTTTATTCGAAACTAGACTTTTGGACTTCCATTGCCTCATTTTTGCAAGAATCCTGCTAAGTTACTTCATCTGGAATCCCCCACTCTCAGTATATGACCAAATTCCTCATCAATCTTCTCCATTACCCAGCTGATATCTGATTACACTTGTCTGCCTTCAGCAAGATTCTCCTTAAGTTCAGATAGAAACACTAGTAAGCCCTCCCCCACAATACTCTTCATATTTCCTTGCACTAATTTCCCATCCATAGCCAGTGCCTTAACTATAAATTTTCACTTTTAATGTGTTGCTTTCAGAATTGAGTTCAGTTTTACTTTGAGGTCTCTTTCCCTCTGTCACAATAGTTTGAATACAGTCCGTTTTTTTTTTTTTTTTTTTTTTTTACTTTTTTAAAAGATTTTATTTATTTATTTGACAGAGGGAGAGATCACAAGTAGGCAGAGAGAGAGAGAGAGAAGGAAACAGTCTCCCTGCTGAGCAGAGAGCCCAATGCAGGACTCGATCCCAGGACCCTGAGATCATGACCTGAGCCAAAGGCAGAGGCTTTAACCCACTGAGCCACCCAGGCACCCCATACAGTCTGTTTTAATTACTTTGCTGACCAACTCTACTTTCTTTTTCTTCTTTTCTTTCTTTCTTTCTTTTTTTTTTTTTTTTTTTTTTTTTAGCTGTAACCCATAATTATTATACTGATACTCTGCCAGTATGGTGAAAGGTCTGTGGAAGGAGGTCATTCTATAATTTCCTAATTAAGTCATGGTGGTTTTGTGGCCCTGTGAATCCAGGCTATGACTTTCACTAGTAATTTTCTAATGGTACACTTTTTTTTTTTTTTTTTCCTGACTTCCTTTCCTGGGCTACAATGTTCCCAATTCATTTCCTTCAAGCCCTGAAGCCTGTTGACTATTTTTTCCCCCTTTAGTTGTAAAAGGAAGGCTAGAAGAGGCTGGGGTGGGAGGAATGCCTTTCCCCGGCTGTCTTAAAGCTTAGGTAAAATTATTTTTCTTGAAATTTAAGCCTATATTATGGAGAAAACTTTTCATAAATTTCACAGTGATTACCTTTCCTTCTACTTGCCAGAACCAAGATGGGATCTTATTGATCTTCACCATGGGAATGAGGGATGGGGGGTGAGGTACTCCTATAAATAACATACATGAAAGTGTGGGTCCCTTCCATGCCAAAACCCCCAGAAATTTCTCACTCTTCTACTTGTCTATATGCAAGCTCTAATAATCATCAAAATTGCTGGTTTAGTGTTCCTACTATTTAAAACTCTATTGTCACTTCTAGGTAAGCTTATCTAGAGTATTTCTCTCAGGATGTGCCAGTATATCTCCATTTTTCCAGGTGGCAATGTCCCCTGCAAATTCAATTCTCCAAGTCCAACAGAAGTCACTGATTTTTAGTTTATCCAGGTTTTGCTTCTTGTGAGGATGAATGTGATAGCTACTAAGTTCTTTCAATGAAGCACAGCTTCATTTCTTCTTTTTATTTTTTTTCATTTTATTTTATTATATTTCTTTTCAGTTTTCCAAAATTCATTGTTTATGCACCACACCCAGTACTCCATGCAATACATGCCCTCCATAATACCCACCACCAGGCTCACCCAACACTCCACCCCTCTCCTCTCCAAAATCCTGTTTGTTTCTCAGAATCCACAGTCTCTCATGGTTTGTCTCCCCCTCCAATTTCTCCCATCTTATTTCTCCATTCCATCTCCCAATGTCCTCTGTGTTATTCCTTATGATCCACAAGTAAGTAAAACGATATGACACTTGACTCTCTGCTTGACTTTTTTCAATCAGCATAATCTCCTCCAGTCCCATCCATGTTGACACAAAAGTTGGGTATTCATCCTTCCTGATGGAGGCATAATACTCCATTGTAATATATGGAACATATCTTCTTTATCCATTCATCTGTCAAAGGACATTTTGGTTCTTTCAACAGTTTGGCAACTGTCGCCATTGCTGCTTTGAACATTGGGGTACAGGTGGACCTTCTTTTCACTACATCTGTATCTTTGAGGTAAATATCCAATAATGCAATTGAAGGGTTATAGGGTAGCTCTAGTTTTAATTTCTTAAGGAATCTCCACACTGTTTTCCAAAGTGGCTGCACCAACTTGCATTCCCACCAAAAGTATAAGAGGGTTCCCTTTTCTCCACATCCTCTCCAACACTTGTTGTTTACTGTCTTGTTGATTTTGGCCATTCTAACTGCTGTAAGATGGTATCTCACTGTGGTTTTGGTGTGAATCTACCTGATGCATAATGATGATGAACATTTTTTCACGTGTTTGTTAGACATTTGTATGTGTTCTCTGGAGAAGTGTCTGTTCATGTCTTCTGCCCATTTTTTGATGTGATTATCTGTTTTGTGTGTGTTGAGTTTGAGGAGTTCTTTATAGATCTTGGATATCAGCCCTTTGTGTGTAGTGTCATTTGTGAATATCTTCTCCCCTTCCATGTGTTGCCTCTTTGTTTTTTTAACTGTTTCCTTTGCTGTGCAGAAGGTTTTGATCTGGATGAAGTCCCAAAAGTTCATTTTCGCTTTTGTTTCCTTTGCCTTTGGAGACATGTCTTGGAAGAAGTTGCTGTGGCTGTTGTCGAAGAGGTCACTGCCTATGTTCTTCTCTAGAATTTTGATAGATTCCTGCCTCACATTGAGGTCTTTGATCCATTTTGAGTTTATCTTTGTGTATGGTGTAAGAGAATGGTCAAGTTTCATTCTTCTACATATAGCTGTCCAATTTTCCCAACACCATTTATTGAAGAGACTATCTTTTTTTCTACTGTGTATTTTTTCCTGCTTTGTTGAAGATTATTTGACCATAGAGTTGAGGGTCCATATCTGGACTCTCTACTCTGTTCCATTGGTCTATGTGTCTGTTTCTGTGCCAGTACCATGCTGTCTTGATGATCACAGCTTTGTAATAAAGCTTGAAATCAGGCAACGTGATGCCCCAGTTTTGTTTTTCTTTCTCAACATTTCCTTAGCAATTAAGGGTTTCTTCCAGTTCCATACAAATTTTAGGATTACCCTGATCCCCAAACCATGCAAAGTCCCTACCAAAAAGGAGAATTTCAGACCAATATCCCTGATGAATATGCATGCTAAGATTCTCTGCAAGATCCTAACTGTTGGATCCTATTAGAATCCTAATAGGATTCAACAGTACATTCAAGAAATTATCCACCATCGCCAGGTGGGATTTATCCATGGGATGCAAGGGTGGTTCAACCTTCACAAATCAATCAATGTGATAGAACAAATCAGTAAGAGAAGAGAGAAGAACTACATTGTCCTCTCAATTGATGGAGAAAAAATCATTTAACAAGATACAGCATCCATTCCTGATTAAAACCCTTCAAACTATAGGGGTAGAGGGAACATTCCTCAACTTCATAAAATCAATCTATGAAAAACTCACAGCAAATAGCATCCTCAATGGGGAAAACCTGACAGCCTTTCCTTTGAGATCAGGAACACGACAAGGATGCCCACTCACCACTCTTGTTCAACATAGTACTAGAAGTCCTAGCAACAGCAATCAGACAACAAAAAGAAATAAAAGGTATTCAAATTGGCAATGAAGAAGTCAAACTCTCTCTTCACAGATGACATGATACTTTATATGGAAAACCCAAAAGACTCCACCCCTAAACTACTGGAACTCATACAGCAATTCAGTAATGTGGCAGGATACAAAATCGATGTACAAAAATCAGTAGCTTTCTTATACACTAACAATGAAAAATTAGAAAGGGAAATGAGACAATCAATTCCATTTACTGTAGCATCAAGAACCATAAGATACCTGGGAATAAACCTTACCACAGAGGTAAAGGATCTCTACTCAAGGAACTACAGAAGACTCATGAAAGAAATTGAAGAAGACACAAAAAGTTGGAAGACCATTCTATGCTCATGGATTGGAAGAATAAACATTGTTAAAATGTCTATAGTGCCTGGATCAATCTATACTTTCAATGCCATCCTGATCAAAATTCCACCAGCATTTTTCAAATAGGTGGAACAACTTAATTTCTTCTTACAGGTTTTCCCCGGCTGATTCCATTTTCACTTATCCGTCCTATGTATTAGCTTATTTCTAATACATCTGTCTTTTTTTTTTTCTGAAGTATTATTTTGATATCCCCTAAATATCTGGTAAATTTTCTATCTATCAAACTACAGAGTCCAGAATTAATTTAACATGTTCAAAACTATAAGATCATATATTAAAATGTACTGTTATAATGCTAACCCTGATTTTTGCATTCCCAGTGGAAGTCATATTGCTTCTAATTAAAGTAAATGCCTTTCATTGTGACATAATTTCATTGGCCTCTGGAAATGCTCTTATTCCAAAGTAACTTTTCTCCAATCTATATTTGAAATCCCTTTTACAAGAGATCAATCTTTTACACCACAATGGGAAATAAGAATTCAAATATCTCCCTGGAGAAGTAATATGTTGAGTTCAATTCTTCTAGGGCAAAATTAAATAACAAGTCCTTTGAAGGCACTAAGAACTTGAAAAGGAAAAGTAATGGATCAGACAAGCTGAAAAAGAAAATGAAAAACAAAAACGAAAACAAAAAACCTGGTGTGAAGAAACTCTGAATCTCTCTCAGTTTTATTTTAAACACCAAATCTATAGCATTATAAGGAAAATGTCTTAGAGTTGAAGAAGAACAGGAAGCCAGGTAGGACTTACCCATAAAATGATTGTCAATTACTGCCTACTGAAAAAAACACTGCATAGACTGAACAAAAATATCTTGGCCATTTTGTTCTCATAAGCAGAAACAGATCTACAAAATTTAAGTGAGCCACCCCACATCACAAACATAAATATGGAACTAAAATAAAAATACCCTCACTTCTATCATTTGCTAACATTTCATTTTGCAATGTAGAGTGGAAAGTTATTCACTTTGTTGATTTAAAAAAAAAAACAAATGACAACAATGAATCATAAAGTCACAAAAGCAGAATATCATAAAATATCTTTTTTTTTTCATTTTAATTTCTTGGAATTTGAAATCTTGAAAGGCTAGATTTGAATTCTGGTCTTAGGTTTTAATGAAAGATAATTTATTATTTCAAGATAATAGGCTGAACACATAATTCAGCTGCCCCTTTCCTATTTAAATATGTGGTATTATTAGAAAATTATTTTTAAATATCTAATAGCTTTATTTTTTGAAAAGCTAACAGTGGAATGCTTATTGCACAAGAAATGTCAAGAAATCTTAAATAGGGAAAACAGATGGCATGTTATTGAAGAGTAAAATCACAGTAATAAATGCTTAGAAGAAAAGTATGTATGATCAATATAGTGTATCAAGGACCATATTTATCTTCCCATTTGAAAGAACAACAGCATCAGCAAAATAGACAAAATATATAAAACAAATGCTGTTGAAATAATGGACATTGGACAACAAATTCCCTGATATAGGAAAAATAAGGAAGATAAGTCCTAGAATTGCCCTGGCTCACTACCAGGAGAAATTTTCAGCCCATGGAGCAGGACAGAGAAATCCAGACTCTTGTAGCCTTTCTAAGGTAAAAAGAGTAGAGCTAGAATTTCAAACAGGGAACAGGAATTGGAGTTCACAGTGCAGAGGTATGTTGGGAACTTCTTCCCAAATTGAATTATAGATTCAAGCAACCCCAAGTGAAAATCTTAGCAGATTAATAGGACAGTACAGATAATACAAAAGCAGTTTCACACAAATATAGTCAATTGACCTTTGACAGTGGCATAAAGGAAATTCAATGGAGAAAGGATAGTCTTTTTAATAAATAGTTCTGAGAATATTAGATTTCCATATACTACATTAAGTTTGATCATACCTTATAACTCAAAGAAAACTTAAATCAAAATGGATCCTAGGCCTAAATGTGAAGCCAAAACTATAAATCTTCTAAAAGAACATATAGGAGGAAATCTTTGTGACCATGATTTAGGCATAGAATGTCTTGATATAGTACCAAATACATGATTAATAAAAGAATAAATAATGTGGAATATATCTAAATTAAAAACTACTTTTCAAAAATACATCATTAAAAATAATGAAAAGACACACCATCGACTATAAGAAAATATTTTATTTTCATGTCTGATAAAGGATTTTTATCCAGAATATCTAAAGAGCTTTCAATATTTAGGGATAAGAAAGCAAACATCAGATTAAAAAATGCCTGGGTATCTCAGTTGGTTGAGCATCTGACCAACTAGCTCTCAGCTCAGGTCTTGATCTCAGGGTTGTGGGTTCAGGCCCCTCATTATGCTCCACTTGGTGTGGAGACTACTTAAAAGATTTTTTTTTTAATATTTTATTTATTTGACAGACAGAGATCACAAGTAGGCAGAGAGGCAGGCAGAGAGAGAGGAAAGCAGGCTCCCTGCTGAGGAGAGAGCCCAATGTGGGGCTCGATCCCAGGACCCTAGGACCATGACCTGAGCCGAAAGCAGAGGCTTTAACCCACTTAGCCGCCCATGCACCCCAAGATTATTTAAAAGATTAAAAAATCGAAAATATTTCAACTGATACTTCAGCAAAAACATAAAAATAGCAATTAAGAACACAAAAAAATGTTCAATATAATTATTAGGAAAATACAAATGAAATGTATTTAAAGTATAGATATATTAAATCCAATACAAATTAAACCCATTAACTCCATTAATGATATAACACTATATTCCAATTCAAAAGTCTAAAGTTTAAAATGCTCACCATAGCAAGTATTGACTAAGATGTGAAGTAATTCAACCTCTAATACATTGTATATGAGAATGTGACATTGTGCAATGCCTTCAGAAAACATTCATATAAAATCCTACACTAAAATATGGTGACATAAAGAGCAGTGGTCATCTTTAGATGGTGATCATAAAAAGGTAGGTAGAAATACGAATGTAAACAACTTTCGGGTGTGTTGGATACATTCATTATATCAATTGTAGTGATGGTTTAATATGTACTAAATATTGAATTGCACATTTTAACTATGTGTAGTTTAATTTGTATTAATTAAACCTTAACAGGACAAATTTTTGAAAGAAAAATGTATGGAACTCTAAAATTTGTAATTCAATTTGGTTATGACTCATAGAATACTTGAACCAATAATGGATTATACAAATGTAATACTTGAACCAATAATGGTTTACACAAATATTTTTTCCCCCAAGATAAGAATTTCAAGGTTCATGGTTTCATTACTGTGGTAGTCTTCTTAAATGTTTTTGTTCAATTGGTATTAGTGGTTGGGTCTTTTCCTTATAGCCTCAGGAATATACCTCTACCTCCAGGAATCAAAATCATGTCATAAGCAGTTCGAAAAAGAAAAGTGAGTGAAAAAGAAGAGAAGCCTGTACCAGCTGACCTTATTTTAAACAGGCTTTTTCATTTCTTTTTAGCTCTTTGGCCAAAATTTGTCCTATGGCAATTTCTCTCAAAATAGATTCTGTGATATATAGGTTTCATTTTCTTTGTTTAGCTTTACACATTGCCCTTCCAAACTAAATTGAAGTTTTTATAGTTTCTATTATTAATGAAGAAGACTAGAATGGATATTGGATTGATACCTAGCAGTGTGTGCCAGAGGCATCAATAGTCCTTTTCATAAGTAGCTGTGGATACAAGAAAGAGAAAAGTTCTCAAGATCAGTACTAGTAAGGCACATAAAGTATGATTCCTGAATATCAAACTCTGCATATTCTATCTCCTCACCTGTTTCAATCCTGAGAGCGGTATTATATATAGAACTAGTCAGAGTAGAAATGACTATATGAGTTGGGATTGAAGAAAGAGCAATGTCTCACATAGCCTGCTATATATGGAGAATAAACTGAGGAACAGACAACAAAATATTCCACATAGTAAATGCAATCTCCAAATCTTTTTTTTTTTTTTTAAGAAACTTGAGAATATTTTTTTAAAGATTTTATTTATTTATTTGACAGAGAGAGATCACAAGTACACAGAGAGGCAGGCAGAGAGAGAGAGAGGGAAGCAGGCTCCCTGCTGAGCAGAGAGCCCAATGTGGGACTCAATCCCAGGACCCTGAGATAATGACCTGAGCCGAAGGCAGTGGCTTAACCCACTGAGCCACCCAGGTGCCCTCCAAATCTTTTTTTTCTTTTTTTTTTCAAGATTTCATTTAATTTGACAGACAGAGATCATAGGTAGGCAGAGAGGCAGGCAGAGAGAGAGGAAGGGAAGCAGGCTCGCTGCTGAGCAGAGAGCCCGATGTGGGACTTGATCCCAGGACGCTGGGATCATGACCTGAGCTGAAGGCAGAGGCTCTAACCCACTGAGGCACCCAGGCCACCCCAAATCTTTTTTTTTTTTTAAGATTTATTTATTTATGTATTCTAGAGGGAGAGAGACAAAGAGAGAGAGTGATTGCTCAAGCAGAGGGAGAGGAAGAGAGAGGATCTCAAGTAGACTCTCTGCTGAGCAGAGAGCCTGATGCAGGCTCGATCTCAGGACCTTGAGATCACAACTGGAGGCAAAACCCAGTTAGATTCCCAACTGACTGAGCTACCCAGGCACCCCTCCCAATCTTATCTTCTATTAAAACAACACCAACAAAAACAACAGTTACAAACAAACAAGCAAACAAACAAACAAACAAAAAAAACCAGTATACACCAGAAAAGCATACACTACATTTCCATCCAGTGCCCAAAAAGACATACTGGAGATCTCAAGGAAAATGTCATGTGAGAAGATGAGTAAAAACAAAACAAACAAACAAACAAACAAACAAATAGCCAAACGAACTGGTACTACTGAATAGGCAAAAAATTGACAAATGTTAGAAATCATGCTCATTTGGGGCGCCTGGGTGGCTCAGTGGGTTAAAGCCTCTGCCTTCGGCTCAGGTCGTGGTCCCAGGGTCCTGGGATCGAGCCCCACATCGGGCTCTCTGCTCAGCAGGGAGTCTGCTTCCTCCTCTCTCTCTGCCTGCCTCTCTGCCTCCTGTGATCTCTGTCTGTCAAATAAATAAATAAAATCTTTAAAAAAAAAAAAAAAAAAAGAAATCATGCTCATTTAAACCACATTAGCCCTTTTTTGTTTGTTGGTAAAGTGGAATATTTTCTCACTAGGTGTTAAATATTCTCTAAGGTCCTAAAAAACATATTAAAATATATAAGGTGTTCAATGTTAACAAGTATTTTTTGAAATGCATAAAAAATGAATTTTCATTATCAAATAGAATATGAACAGCTAACCAATGATAAGATTATAGCTGGCCTGAAATTATACAATATGTAACCTATGATTCTACTGAATTTATGCCAATATATTTAAGAAAGCATTATAAACAAGAAATTTTCTAAGGAATAATAAATTGTCCAAATTAGACCAAGAAAGAGTAGAAAACCTGAGTAACTCAATACTTGTAGAAACAGTTGGAAAGATAACCAAGGATCTTACATTTGAGGTCCCTATCTTTTGTAGATGAAACTTGTCAAGTATTGTAAATGGAAAGTTATTATTATATAAAATATTTCCCAATATTTAAACACGATTCTCAGTTCAATCAGACAAGGTAAGTGGTCAATAAATTTAACCACTTTTGAAATATATATGTGACCAGAATGTGGCAATTTAAGAAATGAGAAAATTGTTCCACACAATTATGTTTCTTACTTTCAGAAATAGCTTGAAGTGATGCTAGGCAAAGCTAGAAGTGAAAGTGTTCATTTCTAGTTAAATGAACATGCATTTATTGCAGTGTGTTTAAATCTAAAAGTGCAAATGGACTTTGAGACAAGTTTGAACCTAGTACTGCAGGATAATAAGAGCTACAAACTTAATTTCCCTTGAGCTGAAAAAATAGATGTGAAAAGAAAATATACTTCTTTCTAGACTGAATTAGCTATAAAATTATTTTATTTTTACTTACAGGTAAATAAAGATTAGAAATTTCTGTAACCGGTGTCAATTTGTAGTTGGGTCCTATAATACCTGTGAAGTTTGTTAGTATTATAACAAGTAGAGCCTAATAACATACTTTGAATAAGTCAGTCTAACTGAGCAATATCAGATTTACTCAATAAAACTATACTATCACATCGCGAAACCTGTATTATATCTGTTAAACCTGGTGTGGAGGAGATTTCAACAGTAAATATTATCAAATCTCAAAAATTTAAAAATGAGAAAAAATAATTAGCAGATAATACATTGAATATTGGAATAGATATCATATTAAAACTCTTGGTATGAATGTAGGCCTTCTTTCTCTAGAAGTAGAACCTGGTGGCTAGTAAAATTGGTTCATTTCCAATTTTATAAAATATTTTGAAATCATTTTCCAAATTTCTTTTGCCAGTTAACTTTACAATCAGCAATGCCAAGAGAAATGCCATTTTCCCACATTGTGTCCAATGTTTGGTATTATTATCCTTTTTTGTACATGTCTCTAATCATGCTGTGAAAATTAAATCAACATTGTTTCTACTTTCATGTTTTAGAATATCTAATTAGTAAGCAATTTTATGAATATTTAATGTCAACAAATGTGAATTTTTTTAGTCATACGATATGACTAGTTTTCAGTTGGTTTGTAGGTATTTTTACCATTTGAAAAAATATTTCTGCGAGGCACCTGGGTGGCTCAGTCAGTTAAGTGTCAGCTTTTATCTCAGGTCATGATCCTAAGGTCCTGGGATGAAGCCCCACCTTTGGCTCCCTCCTCAGCTGGGAATCGGCTTCTCCCTCTCCCTCTGCCCCCCATCATTCCATGCTCTCTCTGTCTCCATCTCTCTCTATCTCTCTCTCAAATAAAATATTTTTAAAAATATATTTTCTATATTTTGAATGCCAATTTTTTTGTTAAAATTTCCAGATATAAAATATCATTTCATACTGGTCCTTCCATTTCAATTTAGTTTTTCATACATTTGGTCATGCATATGTTTTTAAAAACTTGTTTTAAGGAAGATTGATTTGTCACTTTTCCTTTTCTTTCTTTCTTTTTTTCTTTTTGATAGACAAGCAAGTACTTTTAATATTAAAAAATCCCACTTGTAATGAAAGTGTGAATGCATCACAGGGATAAATAAGCAAGAACACAAAGAAAATTTACAAATTGTAGAAATGACTAAGAACTATATCATTATTATTTTTGTCATAAAAATATATAATGTTGAAGATACAAAATACACTTTTAATAGCTGTTGACATTTTGCTGAGTGCTTGAGATATCCCCACCTCACCAGATTCCCCAATGGCTTATTCATTAAAGAACTTGCTCAGAGATGAAAAGAGGCTAGCTCTTCCTCCCCATTTCTTAACTATCACTTTTATTTTTGTTGCTGTTGTTGTAAAAAAAAACAAAACAAAACACAAAACTTAAGATCTAACCTCTTGGCAAATTTTTAAGTAAGCAATATATTATTGTTAACTATAAGCACAATGTTGTACAGCAGATTTCTAGAACTTCTCATCCGTAACTGAAACTTTATACCTGTTGAACAACTTCTCTTCCACACCCCCACCCAATCCCAGGGGAGTACCATTCTCTATGTCTATGAGTTTGACCACTTTATAGATACCCCCTAAAAATGGAATCATACTGCATTTGTGCTCCTGTGTCTGAAGTCTTGCAGATTCATCCATGTTGTCACATTGTGGCAGCATTTCCTTTTTTTTTTTGTAAGGCTGAATAATATTCTATAGTATGTTTTTATGTTTTTCTTATCCATCCATCCATCCACTGGTGGACATTTGTTTCTTAGCCACTGAATAATGCTGCAATGAACACGGTAGTGCAGAAATCTCTTTGAGATCCTAATTTCAGTGCTTCTGGACTTATACTCAGAAGTGGGATTGCTGAAGTATATGGTAGTTTTGGTTTTCATTTTTTGAGGAATCTCCATACTGTTCTCTATTGTGGTTGTACCTTTTATATTCCCATCAATACTGTATAAGGTTACCAAATTCTCCATATCCTTACCAACACCTGTTAACTTTGGAGTTTGTTATTGTTGTTATTGTTGTTCTTTTCTGATTTTGATAATAACCATCCAAACACATGTGAGGGGATATCTCATTGAAGTTTTGATTTGCATTTCCCTGATGATTAGTGATATTGAACATCTTTTAATTTATTTGCTGGATATTTGTATGTCTCATCACTCTTTCTTTTTGATTTTTAGTACTTCTAAAAAAATCACCTAAGATTAATTTAGTGCTTCATATACATTTTCTAATATTTTTCAGTTTTTTTCTTCATAAGTGTGTTTTAAATACACCCCAAGAATTTGCTTTGCTAATGGAGCACAATGGGGTTTATGAGTATAAAAAGTAAAGAGCTTCATAAAGTGTCAATATAGAAAAAAACACAACATATGCATTGTTAATAATATAATGCAAAGTTATATCCACAGAAATAAGTATAAATAAGGAGCATGGGACAGAAAAGAATTCAGAGATACAGGGATAGAGTAAAGAAAAGCTGGCTATCCATGTTAACTGAAGAAACAGGGAGAACAGATACAAAAATGAAGACCATTTTCATTGATTCTAGAACTCACTTTTTTCCCCACATTGTTATTGCTCAAAAGTTAGTATGCATCCTGTGATTACTGGCATGTATCCATTTATTTGGCAGTGTTTTCTCTTTCTTAAAAGTACACAAAATATGGTATGACTTACAGTCAACAGCACCTTTGCATTTGATGAAACACTTTAATAAGATTTTCCATGAGTTGGAAAGAACAAAGATATTTACATTAATGGGACCCACTGACTGCTGAATAGAACCAATGATTAAAGACTCCTAGTTACATGGCAAAATATCAGAGACCCGAAAATGAAGAGAGAATCTTCTCAGGTACCAGGGATAAAGTCAAAAAAGGAGAGGATTATATTAACATAATTTTCATAGTAAATTAACAGTTGCCAAGTTATAATAAAATTGTAATTTTGGGTAGAGGGAAGACCTTGTGGAGACACAAGATGATGGCTATCTATAAGCCAAGAAAAGAAGCTTCAAGAAAAGCCAAACCTTCTGGCACATTGATCTCAGACTTCCAGCCCCTAGAATGGTGAAAAATAAATGTCCATTGTTTAAGCCACCTAGTCTCTGCTATTTGTTATAGTAGTCCAGGCAGACTTTGATACAAAGACATGAGTTCTGCTATAACAAATATGGAAAACTGTGGAAACAACTTTGGAACTGGGTGATGAGTAGAGACTGGAAGAATTTTGAGGTACATTTGAGAAAAAGCCTTTATTGCTTGGAAGTGAATGTTGGTAGAAATATGTATGTTAAAGGTGATTCTGTGGAGTATCAAAGAGAAGAGCAGAGCTGTGGAGAAACCCTCCATCTTGTTAGAAAACACACAAATAGTCCTGAATGGAATTTTGGTAGAAATGTGGACCCTGAATTCCATTCTGATGAAGTCTCAGACAGAAATGAGAACAGGTTATTGAAAACTGAAGAGAAGACTATCCTTCAAACAAGTCCCAAAGTACTTGGCTGAACCACATTCTAGTGTTTGGGGGAAGGCAGAATTTAGGAACTGAGAATTTAGAAACTGAGAGCTGAGATTTCTAAGCAAAGTGTCAATCTGTGGCCTGGTTTCTCCTTGCTGTTTTTAGCAAAATGTGGGAGATGAAGAAACTTATTAAGCAAAAAGGAAGCAGAACTTGGAGATTTAAAGAATGTTCAGCCTATCCCTACTACAAAAAAAAAAAAATGAGGGTTCTAAAGGGAACACCTAAGAACTATTACTGGATAAGGAGATTATAGGATTATGCAAGTGGAAATACTGAAGCTTTGACTAAGGGGGATACAGACCAGAAAAGAGAAAGAAGGCTCTTAGACTTCTGGGATTCTACAGGACTGCACAATAGAGCTATTTAGCTGTGAACTTGTGTTATCCTTCAAGAAGAGGGAAGAAAGACCTCAAGGTGTCTCACAGCTCCTTAAGGTTGTCTCCTCCTCCTTTTGAGAAGTTGGGGCCACCTCTTGGGACCAGACAATCTCCAGTTAGTACTTATGGGGCAATGTGGCAACCATAGCAGAGGGGAATGCCCCGCCACCCCAGTGAGCCTGGAAGGCCATATCTAACCCCAAGAGTTACACCACTCACACCTGGAGGGTCAAACCACCCACAGCCAACACCATGCCCACATTAAGGTGTCCAGTTCCCTGGCTGTATCTCTTTGGTCTACAGCAGCAAGGCAGGGAGGTGAATGTGGATGGGGGATGGGGGGAGGAGGAGGTGGTTTGGTAGGCCGGGCACTGGCAGGAAATATTTTGGTTCCCAGAGAAATTCCCCTTTGTTCTACATGAGCCTGTTTTTTGTTCAGCCCCAGGAATTACCACAGACTGGACAATGGGCACCACTCAACAGCCACAGCCCCAAGTCTCCCTGGGCAGCACTCAGCAGCCCTATCAGTCTTGCTGTCCCCAAACCCACCAGAATCCCCTGAGCTCTTCCAGAGACAGGATTAATCATAAATTAGGCAGGCCCCAGCCTGAAGCTGAGGTCTTGGCCTGGAGTAAAGGAAAGATGAGAAAAAAGGGGTCATGGCTACCCCCTCAGTGCTGGGTGAGGCTGTAGAACTGGCCTTTGTTCAGTGTTTGCTGGGTGTGTGAGGATAGTCTCCCCTCCAGCCCCCCACCCCCATGGAAGCCACTCTGAGTGCCTGCTGTAGATGGGAACAAGCTCAGGACTGCCCAGGGAAGCCGAGTGGGCACAGGTGCATCTGGGCTGCTTTCTGCAGAGGCTCTGGACTGAGATCTCCCGTGACCAGGGCTGACTAGGTGACACAGCTGAAGGAACATCATTATACTAAAGGAGGCAAGAATATGATCACTAATGTGCTGCACCGTGAGGAGAGCACCTGCAATGACCTTTAGCCTGGTGATTTGAGAAACCACATTTCCACAATAAGGTAAGGGGTGTTGCCAGTTATGATTCTGCTGAATAGATACTGCAACCTGAGCTATTCCCAGATAATAAGTGGTAGTTGCTATCCTGGCCAGTCAGTCTCCAGGGCCAGGGCCTCCAGTCAACCTAGCTCCCCTCTCCTTCTTGTGGAGGAAAACAAAAGGCTTTCTGGGAAGGGCTGGGTGTTCAACTTCAGGTGTGTGGTGATTTGAAACCTTTGCCCTAGGGCAGAGATATGGATCCTACTGGCTGTCCAATCAGTCTGCAGCTCCCAAGGCAGGACACACTGCTGAAACCTTTCATAGCTAAGATGACCACCCAGGAGATAGCCAGCCCTCAGGGGCATGCACACCTGGTCAGGCCAGCCCTCAGCAGCTCCTGTGGCTTTATCCCAATCTCAATTCCAACCTTCAAGAATCCCCCTTTCCACCAACTTTGTTACTAATGCTGGACTGTAGACCTTGTGTCTTGGGATGTTACAGTAAGATGTTCATGCCTTTCTTTTTCTTAGTAAAGGGAAAGATCTGTAGTGAAAGATCCGTAGCTGCACTAAAGCTTCTGGTAAGTAACAGGTAGCTAATGTTTCCATACACATTGCATATAAATTTAGCCAAAAGCCGATCCTCAAGGATTTCTAGCTTTCTTTTGTGGTTTTATTGAGAGTAGAGGCACAATTCTTTCAGCTTTTCAAAGTGTGGCTGAAAGCATGTAGACTTGCTGTGGCAACGCTGGCCTGTCCAGTCCCACTGCCTCTGATCTTTGGGGCTCTCAGCTGTCCGCCCTTTGCCAGGGGTGCCCTGAGTCTCTTCCTGTCCCCATCAGGCTTTCTCATGAGGCCTCCTGCCTCAGTCTCTACCCCTCCTCACAGTTCCTTATCACTCAGCCCACCTGACCACACAGAAAGAATCCCTGTCTACCTTGTAGTGTACTGCATGAATGGAAAACGCTTCAGTGAGCAGCAGAAATTTGAGGCACAGATTTTTATCTATCCTCTTTTGGATTATTCATAATATTTATACAATATCCCATTACTAAAATTATGTAAATGTTGCTGTGGTGAGTTAAATTTTCAGTATTAAACTGAGGTAAAAGCACAGAAGCCTTAATTAGAGGTATGGAAAGAGTTTCAATGTTGTAAAACTTGACAATGTAATAATCATAACAAAAGTAACAAAAACCAAGAGTCTATACATATGTGGGAGGTAGAGAAATTTAATATATGCTTTGTAATTTTTTAGTGCCAAATTAAGGCATTTTATCAAAATAATTTTAAAATTAGGACGCAGAGGAAAAGATGTAATACGATTCAAAGCTATGCAATTAATTCTCAGATAACTAAAACCTGGAAACTTTAACGAGAGTTAATCCTGAAGGATGGGGCCTAAAGCAAGGGAGGGAGGCTGGTAACTTCTTTCTGTTTTAATATCCTATTTTTAAAATTATTGTCACTCAGACATAACACAGAATTAAAGGAGAGTTGTTAATATTGGAAACAAAAGGTTTCCCCCTTCTTTTTTATCCCTGAGCTATCTAATTTAGCTTCAGGTTATTTCTCTTTCATATACACAGAAATATTTTACTTAATTTTTTTTGTTTGTTTTACTTTACCATCCAAACCTCTCCTTTTTCCTAGTTACCTAAGGAAAACACATAGTTTTGGTTATATTTCACAAGTAACCTGGATAATATCTAAATCATAGTTTACAATTTAAACAATGAAGTATGTTTCAATTATATGAAAATTATTGAATGAAATTAGGCATGACATCAAAAAGAATCATTAATTTTTCAAATTCCTGAATAAGATAAGCGCTTTCATGATCATTTTCAATTAACTTCTATCTAAATATTTATTCTGAAACTGTTTCCTCTCTAGAAAACGATATTCAAAATAGAATTCAAAATGCAATCAATGAAAACATTTCTGTTTTATTAAACTAGTATTTTTTAGATAATTTTCTTTGATTTCAATGAAGAGATATAGTACACAGCCTCCATCAGATGGTATTTCTGATTTTGTGGACTAGCTTCTATGTAAACACTAGCTCAAGAGAAAATCTTTCTGAATATGAATCCGTCAACTTAAAAATAAGTGTTTGGGTCAAATCCATGTGTGAATCAAAGATTTATACATTTTTCTTTTCCTGGTTCTTTAAGCAAGGTTTCACTGAAGCTAGAATCTATGTTATATTCTTAAATTTTACTTCTAATGAAAGAAAAATATAATATTACTGTTATACCAGAAAAGAGAAAATAGTTTCTCTATAAAATGTGTATGTGTTGCTGTATTACAGATCTTATATTACAGTGATTAAAATAAAATAGAAATATACTAGTTAAGGCTTAAACAACTAATTTATAGAACTCCCAGTAGAAATAATGGCTAAAATAGTGTAACATGCAGGATGCCTGGGTGGCTTAGTCAGTTAAGCATCTGACTCTTGATTTTAGCTCAGGTCATGATCTCAAGGTTGTGAGATGGAGCCCCACTTAGGGCTCTGTGCTGGGCATGAAGCATGTTGGGATTCTCTCTCTCCCTCTGCCCTTCCTGCCCCACTCTCTCTCTCTAAAATAACAAATAAATAATACTAAAAAAAAAAAAGTGTACTATGCATTACCTGAAAAAGCTAAACTAGACTAGAAAGAGACTATGATAATGGACTATTATTCCTGTACTGAGACATAAATATTTTGTATTCTTCCCACACATTATTTTACACAACCATTGGGAAAAATAGTTATACACTAATATAAGTAGCATAGCCATGTCTGAGAGATAATACTGAAATTGATTATGTAAATCACAGATGTATTTAACAGGATCACAGCTACTGACAATTATTTGAATTGAAGGTAAAACAAAAAATGTAGTTTTAGCAATTACATAAAATCCTAAGGTGTTTTAAAATGTTTGCTATAATCAGGCATCTGGGTGGCTCAGTCCTTAAGAGTCTGCCTTTGGCTTAGGTCATGATGTCAGGGTCCTGGGATCGACCCCCACATTAGGCTCCCTGCTCATTGGGAAGCCTGCTTCTCCCACTCCCCTACTTGTGTTCCTGCTCTCACTATCTCTTTGTCAAATAAATAAATAAAACCTTTAAAAAAATAAAATAAAATTTTTGCTATAAGAAAGAAGTTATGGGGGCACCTGGGTGGCTCAGTGGGTTAAGCCTCTGCATTTGGCTCAGGTCGTGATCTCGGGGTCCTGGAATTGAGCCCCGCATTAGGTTCTCTGCTCAGTAGGGAGCCTGCTTCCCCCTCTCTCTCTCTGCCTGCCTCTCTGCCTACTTGAGATCACTCTCTCTGTCAAATAAATAAAATCTTAAAAAAAAAAATTGAAAGAAATTATGTATGCTGGACTTTATGTCAGTGAAAGATATACTAGTAGCAAATATGTTTACATGGTGAATAATTAATATTGTTTTCACATTTTATTGTCAGGATTTATTCTTGTCTTTTATTACCAACTGAATAATTCAACTATTTTTGAAAAGGATTTTTATCATTAAGTGTCAAGGATTTGTCTGATCTCTGATTAAAGAAATGATCTTAATACTTCAGTCTTAAAAATGGTTTATTTGCTCTGAAATGTTGATAACTGCTCTTTAGTAGATGAAGCACATAAATAAAAGCTTATGAAAGGCAAAGGACATAATGAGGGCTATTTTTTTCCAGATATTGAGTTAATTAGTTTTTTATCCTCTAATCTGTTACATTGATAGAGTTTTCTAATTTATATTTGTCTTTAAGGTTTTTGTTTTGTTTTGTTTGCATCTATGTCTAAGGTAAGGTTGCCTTTAATCTCCTCTGTTGTTTCTCCTGTATCTTACTTGGCTCATTTGAAAAGTTTTTATATGTGAATTGATGATTGGCTGGGTTTTAGGATTTTTTTACTTCATAGAGATTGGTTTTTGGTTCTGCCAAGCACTCCAAATACTTTCCACTAGAAAAAATTTAAAATAATGTTCCTAGATGTTTTCATTGGGCTTCACCAACAAATAATCTCAGACCCCACATCATTAAAAGTACAGGCCTGTATTTACAAATTCTTATACTAAAACAAAACAAAACAAAAACAAACAAGCAAAAAACCTCTATCCAGAACCCAAGCAAAGCAGACATGTTTTTATATATGTGTGTTTCTCCCTTTGCTAGAAATACAGATTTTTTTTTTTTTTTTCCCTCACTGTGCTTTCAGTCTTGGCCTTACATGGTAATAGAAGTGAGTTTTCATTCCCGATTTCTCTCTTAACTCCTCACCTTGCATGAGTCCAAAGCTTTGCCTTTTGTTACCCATGTGATTCCTAAATCCCAAAGCTCCATAGTAGGCAAATACTTTAATGTAAATGTGTATTCATTGCTTCATTTCTCATATGTTCCCCTGCTTTGTATTTCATTTGCACAGTTGGGAATTTCCATTTATAACTTCTGTGGTTCACCTGATACCCATGTTAGCACAGATGCCCTATTTCCCCTTCTTGAAATTCTGGATATTCCCTTTTCTCAAGTGCACAGTCATCTGAGAAAATTGCCAGAGGTTCCTTTATTGCAAGATCAGGAGTATATCTTCTATAAATATTTATAGTGGTATTACAGTATCTTTCCTTAAGACAAGTTTGCCTCTTCTTCAATCGCTGGATTCTGCTTTTGAAAACTAGATTATTTGTATAAACAGGATAACGAATCATTATTTTCCATTGTAGTAGCTGACATATTGACCTTCTCAATGACCTTCAATTTTATTTTTATTATATACATTAAGAAGCCTTTTAGTTGGCTGCCTACTTATGCCTCCAGGAATATTACGAACTACTAAAGGTCAAAATATTGTCCTGAGAGTCTAAGCACAGTGCTAGTCCCACAGCCCTACTACACATTAGGAATTAAAACCATCTTATAAATTAAGGTAAATCAGTATTATAATCTGACAGTTGTCATTCTGTAATGTTGTCATACATGTTGAAATTAGGAAGTTCTGTTCATGAAAACATCTTCTATTGTTAACTCTAGCTAGAAGACAGCCAATACTGATGAAGTTTTAAAATATAAGTGAGGTTCAATGGGGCTCTGAGTCCAGAGCCAATGACCAAGAAAAAAATTCTTGAGACATCTTTGGTACAAAATGGTGGTTTATTAAAGCATGGGGACAGGACCCATGGGCAGAGAGAGCTCAACCGTGGGGTTGTAAGTGGTGGCAGGTTCTGTATGATGGGGCTGGGGTAGGTAAAGAAAAAGGGAGGTTTCAATAGAACTTTCATATGCAAAAGAGGACCTACAAGATACCTGAGAGGAGAGGCCTTGCCATTGTCAAGTTCCTTTTTCCTTTCTTAGCAGGGTATTAACATTAAGATAGTTGGGAGATTCCTAAAGAATGTCACTTATGTCCCACCCAGGAGTGGGGGTGGGGGAAGGTTTCAGGGTGTCAGCTTCTGCTTTGTCCTCAGACAGCCTTCTGTACCCTCATCAATACCAAACTTCTCAAATGATGTTGGTATCTTCCTCACCAGTCCGGTTCTTATTGCTTAATTAAAGAGAATGATCTCTGGGCCTTCCCAAGGAACATAATTAGTAGAAATTTAATATAATAAGAACATAATAAGTAGAACTGAGATTCTTACATAGTAAATGTAATATCCCCTATTCTCTAAAACTGCAGAAACCTTTCTTAATGCTTCCCTAAAGATAAACCAACATCTCAATCTCATTTAGTATAGGGCATCATTATATTCAGGGTTCAAGATGATATTACAGCAGTATATTTGGCTAGCTCTGTCTTTCCTTGCCAGAACACTGAATTTTTAGCTAGCATTAAGTCCATTTTTCAGTGTATACTTCTTTGTCTTGACTTATGTTATTCCCACTCAGGTCTAACTCCCTAAAGACACATCTCCACTCAGGTTACCCAGGTTCCTTCTAGTACATATTTAATAAGCTATTTTCCCCATGTATGGTAAGAGAATTGAAATGTTCTTTTTTTTCCTGGCACAGAAACCATATTCCCAATTAGAATGATGCTGTTTTCTCATTGTAGTCATTAGCAGAAAAAAATAAGTGTTGACTATCTTGAGAAGAACAGGCTTTATTAGGTGAAGTATCTGCTTCAGGTGGGGTCACTCTGTAGTCTGCAGACAAGCAAATCTGCTTTTCATTTTTATTTTATTTTATTTATTTTTATTATTATTATTTTTTTTTCTGGAAAAGGAGAAAGGACGTTACTATTAGCCAGGGAGTTTTAAGAGGATTTAAATATTCAAATTTCCCAGATTTGTGTACTCAGAGGCTACTATCCTGGGACTTAAAGACCCTCTCCTACCTGATGAGGGAACAAATTTAGATGTAATGTAAATCTCATAACTTTAGATTACTCTTCATCCTTTGTAATTAGATCCTGAAGCTGCTGTTCAGCAGGGTCTAACCATTATCTATAGAATATAAGAATTTCCACTGAAGCATCATAAGGATACTCTCACTTTCACAGCATGATTTAAATTGCTAATTAACACTCTGGACCTAATGGTTTCTTTTTGCAAAGCCCCAAGTGCCATAAAAAGCAGGTTTTCTACAGAACAATTATCATTGCCACTCTACTATTCAAGTACAATAGCCACTCCCACCCCCCACCAAAGTATTAACTTTCACATGAACCTCATTCTAGCTGACCACAGGTAAGTGTTGTGTGGTCCCTGCAGACCAGAGTTGACTCCCACCCTAATTACAACCATAAATAAAAATCCTCATTTCTTTTTGAAAACTGAGAAAGCTAGCTCCAAAATAAGATTCTGGCCTGTTGAGTAATAATGTTTTAGTCTTGATTTCCTAGAAAAAAAGGGTCGAGGCAAAATATAGGGACTGATGCTTTATTTGGAACATGTCTTGGATAGGAAAACTGAAACGAAACTAAGAAGTAAGGGGAGCAAATACAAAACGGTGCTTTAGCCAAGCTTCAAAAGAAAATACAGACTAGGTGAATGCATCTAGTAACTGTCCATCAGGAGAAAATATGACTCCTTTATCCACCTTATTTCTCCTACTTGTCATATCGCTAATTTGCCTCATGGTGTGTTAAGTGTCCTACATGTCCATCATGTGTAACCCTGCCCAAGCCACCCTGGTTGTAGCCAGATTTTATGCCTTATCTAAATTGGGAATTGGTAGGAGGATTCATTTACTCTGTCAGTCGAGTCAATGAAAGCAGAATGTCAGAGCTACTTAAATGTCCTCTGTAGTAGCTCTGATGGAAGCTATACCAAAAGCCAGGCTCCAGCCTTAGGGAATAAGGGACACTTGGTGATGCTAGATGATCAAGCCAAGTTGGTAGAAGAAGGTCTCACCACTGAGCCAGTGGTGGGATCAAGAAGACAAGAGATACACACTACACTGAAGGAGGAACAGTAATTAATCTAGTATAATCCTGTTTTTTTTTTCCCCTGCATACCCAAATTAAAATATATATATATATTTCTAATTTCCACATAAATTTTTCCAACTTCTATTTTCATATTTTCTGTATACTTCTAAATATATCGCTTGTAGAGTACAAATTGGTGACTCACTATTTTTGTGAATTTTAGAATTCTATCCTTTAATTAATGTGTTAAAACTAGTTACACTCAACATAATCACCATTATTTTCAGACTTGCTTCTAAGATGCTATTTCTTATTTCCATTTACTGTACTTTATTTTCTCTGTTTTTCTTGTCAGCTCTGAGGTGTATACATTTATGTACATCAGTTGTATATGTCAGCCTTCCTGCTGCTGAAAAAAAAAGTTATATACTTTGTAATTCTTTAGTTTAGGCCTGTGTTTAAGCTGTTTTTACCCCTGCTGATTTATGAAATTTATCAAAATATATAAATTTCTAAATGAAGAAAAGAACTTGTATGTGGTCTTACATTATTTTTATCTTCTTTCTTTCTCCAACACCAGTGATCTTTTCTAGAATTTGACATGGAGTTTTGTGGATGTGTGTTTTTCTTTTTTTCTTTACATTTGTTTGGATCTTTGATTATATTCAATTTGCATATTTCCTCCAGCATCATCTATATTATTCTTCCAATTTCCAACCTTCCTTCAGGATTCAAGTATGCTTTTTGGTAGAAAAATAAGAGAACTTAACTAATAATACCTTTATTGTATTTTTTCATTAAATGACCATTTAAGTGGAGAGTAAAGTCCAATATTTGAAAATTTTTTCCACCTTTATAGCCAATATTTTTGTTATGAAGTTTCTTTTCCCCTTAATATGATTGTTGGTCCATAGTTATTTCAAATTTTTCAAATTTTAGCTACAGCTTTTTCTTTTGTATCCTGTTTGACACAGGGAATCCTTTCAATGTATACATTTTTTTTTAATTTAAATTCAATTAGCCAACATATAGTACACATTTAGTTTCAGATGTAGTATTCAATAATAGGTCATTTGTCTATAACACCCAATGCTCATCATATCATCTGCCCTCCTTAATGTATATTATTTTATCATTCTTTGATTATGTGAAATATGTCATCAATAATGTTACCTCTGTTTCATTTGTTTCTCTTTCCTTCTGGGACTCTTACTATCTGGGATGTTGATACTTATAAATCTTTATGCCTCTTAAGCATAATGTCATTTGAATCATTCTTAAACTTTCTAATGTATTTTTAGGAGTTCATCACTCTAATTCTTCAGCTTACTAATATGGTCTTTCCTGTTTATGTTCTGCTCTCTAGCTTATGTTTTGTCTACTTAATTCTCCCATGCAGCTCTTGTTTTCACTTGGTTCTGTTGTATGAAAATTCATTCCTATGTCATATTACCAACATGCTCCCTTACTTCTTTGCTGTTATTTTTTTATTTTCTTAAGGTAATTTAAGTGCAACTATCCCAGTCATTATTTTGTTTGGTTATCTCTTTCAACTCTTCGGTCTGCTTTATGACAATTCTCTTCAAGAGTGGACTCATCTTTTTTTGGAGTTGTCAGTCTCTCTCTCTCTGGTAATGAACACTGGTGGTGGAATCCAAACCACTTTCTCTAGTTTATGATGCTATCATGAATTTAAGAAGAGAGAAGAGAATGTGGCAAGAATGGGAGTTCCGGAGATTATAAGATTATACCTGTGTTGACTATGTTGGCACTCAGCCATGTATTTATTCTCATCAGTAATATCTCTTCAATTCAAAGAAAGAACTGAAAAGGGGCATCTGGGGGAGCTCAGTCATTAAGTGTCTGCTTTCAGCTCAGATCTTGATCTCCTGGTCCTGGGATTGAGCCCTGCATGGGGCTCCCTGTTCAGTGGGAACCTGCTTCTCCCTCTCCCATTCCCACTGCTTGTTTTCCCTCTCTCGCTGTATCTCTCTCTGCCAAATAAATAAATAAAATCTTAAAAAAAAAAAAACACCTGAAAAATCAACAGGATAATAATTAATAGTTGCATAACGTCTGTGGTGTGACAAGCACCTGTATGTGTATATATGTGTGTGGGAATATTCACGTAATTTTGCAGCAGTAGTGTGGAGTATATACTATCATTAGCCCACTTTACAGAGGAGAAAACTGATAAAAAGAGAAGTGAACTAATGATCCCTGAGTCTGGCCAGAGTTTTGGCACTTAACAAAATTTTACCCAGTTTTTAAATTAGAACCATAATTTAAATATTAATGACTGCTCTAGTTATGCCATGTACCTTTTATAATCTTCTATAAAAAAACATAGATCAATATATTAAAGTTAATTTAGTTTTATGAATTCAGTTTCTTAAAAAGTAGATTTCAATAATCTGGGAGGTTGATTTGTATCATGTGTTGAAAAGCAATAAGCAGACAGCATGTTGTATAAGAAAAAATTTGGGAGCAGTCTTAAATTCATATTTTATCTTATAAAATAAAAGTTATCAAAAGTTTTTCAAGAACAAATAATGCTAGCATATAAAAATGCATTTTTTTTCAAAAGGGAAGGAAAAGGGAATGAAGACAAATAGAAAGGAACTAAACAGTAAGGATATTTTTTAAATAAAAGAAAAAAGAATGTGCACTTGAAAAAAAGATGGAAAATGAGTTTGATTTGAATTAAGATCTTTGCATCATACTGAAGAGGAATAAAACAATGCAAATTAGAAATACGTCATTGCATTTCAAAAGAACATTTCTTCACAGATGTAGCTGAATGTATAGTCTATTGTTGCCTTTCCTCTAAATGGCAAGTCAATAGATGAGGAATAGAAAGAAGAAAGTAGAAAATGAATGGGAGTAAAAAAAAGAAAAACTCAGTAGGAGACATCAGAGTTAATTATTATTCAACTCTATTACTTGATTGGCGATAAAAAAATAGCCTTTAAAAACTAATCATTTTATGTGTTCTGTACATTCTCTTTGGAGTTTGTTTTGGTCAATATTCTGATGCAGAGGATGAGTTTCACTCGGAACAATTTGAATACAAAGGATTTATTACAGCATACCAGATTGCTTACAAAACTAATAAGATGCTGAGTAGAAAACTAGGATGACAGTCTAGAATCTCAAAGCTATACTTCAAAATCATGCTTCCAAAGGAACTGTTTCTCCTACTCATGATCAAGAAGCTGCTTGTCAAGTCAGGAGACATCTATTATTATATATATAACTAATAAGACTGTCTTAGTCTGATATGCTAAATTAGCTGTAATTTCCAGAATAGCATCACCTTATGTGCAAAATCAGGAAGCTAACAGTATAGCTTCAGGGTCCCACATTGTTCCACCTTAAAGCAGAGGGGTGTGGGGAGAGGGGTGAGATAGTGGAGGGCATTGAGGTACAAACTTTCAATTATAAAATAAGTCACAGAGGTGAAAAGTAGAACATAGGGAATATAGTCAGTAATATTGTAATAACATTGTATGGAGACAGATAGTGACTACACTTATTGTGGTGAGCACTGAGTAATGTAAGAATTGTTGAATCACTATGCTGTACACTACAAACTAATGTAACATTATATATCAACTGCACTTCAGTTGTTTTTTTTTTGTTTGTTTGTTTTATTTTATTTAAGATTTTATTTATTTGAGAGAGAGAGAGCATGCACAAGCAG
This sequence comes from Martes martes, assembly GCF_963455335.1. Classification (NCBI taxonomy): domain Eukaryota; kingdom Metazoa; phylum Chordata; class Mammalia; order Carnivora; family Mustelidae; genus Martes; species Martes martes. The sequence continues at coordinate 78,207,259 of NC_137889.1, read as the reverse complement.
GGCAGGTGGGGGTGGTACAGAGGGAGAGGGAGAAGCAGGTTCCCTATTGAACAGAAAGCCCAATTCTGGGCTCCATCCCAGAACCCTGAGATAATGATCTGATTTGAAGGCAGATGCCTAACAGAATAAGTGAATGAACCACCCAGATGCCCCTGTGCTTCAGTAATTTAAAAAAAAAAAAAAAAAAGAAAGAAAGAAAGAAAGAAAGTCAAGGTAACTACATAGACTTAAAAAAAAAAGGTATTTTATTTAAAAAAAAAAAAAACAAAAACAAAAACAAACAAACAAACACCTCATTTCTGCTAAATCAACAACCCTGAGACTGATTTTAGCTCCCGACCTATGCCACATTTGCTATATTCCACATTGATAAATGGGATATTGGGCATGTGTTTTATCTCAGTTCAAATTTTGAGTCCCATGTGATTATATCTGGTGTGGAACCTGAATCATGCTTGGATCACAAACTGAAAAGAACTGAAGAAATTTTTGTTTTAGCTTTCTGCTCTCCACAAGAAATGGGAGACACACTAGAAGAAGACTGGAATAGATACTGTGACCCAAACTTCTGTAACTGCATTAGATTTCATTCTTTCTTTGCTTGTCCATGTTTATCTTTGAAAATATCAAACTTTTTTTTGTTCTATAGAAAATTATATAATTAATCCATTTTTCAGCATAGTTGCAAAGTCTAGAACATTCCTACTGTAAATAAGTGCTTAATAGATATTTATTCAATAGATTGATGTGAGGTACTTTTGGAGATTTGAAAATTCATTTTTATAAGAATACAACAGGAAAATATTAGATTTTCTGGTTACTTTTGTATGGAAGGAACACATCAAATTCTTCTCTATATGAAGCACTACTAACTGGAATCTTACTTATAATTTCTAGGCATTTAGGAAAATTGTTGAAGATTAGAGTAGATTAAAAAGGTTTAACATTATTTAATAACTGATTGCATAAGAAATTGGGGACTATAAGAGTACGAAATTTTCCTAAAAGAGGAAGAATCAGTACAATACAACTAATCAAGAAATGATCCACAATTTTCAAATTGGGATAGCAATTATGAATATATCCTGGTGGCTATAATTCTAATCTTTCTTTATCCAACCCTCACAGGCACACAATTGGTTCCTAAGAGGAGAGAGGGCTGTAATTAACAGCTGCAACAGCTGTTTCTCTATACAAACGAGCAAACAAAAATCTATAAAATTTTGTAGCTCAAGCAGAAATGATTTGGGTCCCAGGAGCATAATGTTACATAAAATGTATAGTGACGGTGCTCTCTTCGATGTTTTATCTCAGACCTCTAAGAAAAGTGTTCTTTACAAAAGGGAAATGTCCTACATGAGGAAAAAAAGTGATTTTGTTTTGTTTTGTTTTAAAACTTGTGGAAAACAACAGGTTACTTGCCTAGTTTTATTTATTTATGGTTTCATACTTCTGGTGGCTAAGAGTTGGTGGTTGTTCCTGGAAAACTGGGTACTTAGTAGGGTTTGTAACCAATTTAGCTTTGGTAAGTAGAACATGTTTTTGAACTCATACATAACCAGCAATATTGCCACCATATTCACTTCATTGGGGAAGTCCTTTGTGGCTAACTGATACCCATGAGTGTATTGGTTTTTGTTTTTATTTTTGTTTATCCCCCCTAAGGTATAAAGGGTATCTTTAAATACCCTTTAAATACCCTTCAAAGGGTATTCTCCAGGCAGGACATTATTAATGAACTTTATAATAGACAAATATACTTACAATTGTTCACGACAATGCTTTTGCTCCCTCCTATAAGTTGACATAGACCTTTGCTAGTTATTACCTCTTTCAGACTCAATAAGAAAAGTGATATAATAGATGAAGTTCTGTCAATGTGAAATTTTCCTTCTACATAGTCATTCTGGGTCCCAATTAAGCCAGGATCATGAAATGCTGGGGATTTTCTCTGTTAATTGTCTCGAAAACCTCACATGAGGCCTTAGACATAGGTTGTAGAAGAGACAGCAGAATGACAGGAAAAAAGAGACATGTTGGAAGGTGAGCAAACTTTTTTTTTTTTTTTTTTTTTGTCAAATAATGAGAGAGAAAAGCCAAGCAAGGGGAAAGGCAGACAGAGGGAGAAGCAGCTCCCAGTTGAACAAGGAGCCCGATGTGGGACTTGATCTCAGGTCCCTGGGATCATGACAGCTGAAGGCAGATGCTTAACCAACTGAGGCACTCAGGTGTCCCTGAACAAATTATTTTTTTAAAATCACTTGGACTTTCAAAATCTGTTTAGGTCCTGGCTTCTGTATAACTCTTCCACTGATAATGGAATGCTGTTGGGCACTCATGTTTATATGGCCAGTCATGTTAGATGGTGTTAAACCCATTGTAGATAGGGAAAGTCTCCCAATTTCCTAAAAAAAAAACATGGCTTTTGCTATTTGTCAGAGATTAACAGCAAGAGTTTTTTTTACTTAAAAGGAGGTCTTTCAGTATTAAGAGGAAATATCTTTGCTCTTAAAACTCTGAGGTGTCTACTATGATTATCCTATTGTAACTTGCTATGGTCTGCAAAGAGTCCCACAAACCTTATAATGCCCATTCCATAATCATAGATGCTTAGCAATAGAATTCTTCTCTTTGATCCACCTGGAATACCCTTTCTTGATCTAAGCCCTATGTAAAGTTTGCAGTTTTGGGAAAATAAAGGAAATGAATGAAATTATGCCAATATTTGCCTTCATAATTCAAATACCATATTGCATTTCTTAGATAATATTAGGGAGTATAAGTTCGGCAATGTGTTCTTTGCTATAGAGGAGTGGTTCCATATTACTCAAGTCACAAAGTCCCCCAAACTACACGGTACAGCAGCTGCTATATTACATGGGATTTATGTATATTTATGTATGTTTGTAAATAATATAGACATATAATTCGCCACACAGGTGCCTTTACAAGTCATATAGTATACCCGGTATTTCCAAATTTCCAGGAGTAGCATTAATAGGTTAAAAGTCAATGTATGTTTTATTCTAACACTATGATAAGGTATTAATTTATCAATAAGATAAAATAGTAAAGTTAAAATATGTCACTGGGTGGGTAAAAGAAAACTACTTCAATTATTTTCTCTTTAACAAAATGGAAGGAAAAAAATCAATCATGTACCAAATCAATAACTGCATCAAGGTGCAAGAAGAGGGATAAGATAAACAAAATAAAACAAATGTACAAAAATTCATTACCTGAGCTCCTCAATCAAGCCCTCACCCATCCAGTGAGCCATAAAGGTATTCTTAGTATCATGGAATTATTTTGCTCCAAGCTACTGTCTTCGTGTCCCCTGGAAAATTGTATTGTCCTGTTTTATTCAGTGCAATATGATTCATGGCAATGACTAAAGGCCATTTAGAGAGTATCTAAAAGAAAGACTCTTTATATCAACTCTTATTGGAACTGTAGCAGTCCTTTTACATCAACAAAGTGATTCAGCAAGTAAGAGACACACATGTGAGCTACAACAGCATCTGGTTCCTCTGTCCGGTATGACTACTTCACCTCTACATGCCAAAGTCTACACAAAATGCCTTTTCGTATTCCTGTGTTTCCAGACATGGCTAAAGAAAGGTGATCCTTCCTTGTGGTGCAGCTGAGCTAAGTTAAAATATTACGAAGCGACCAAAAGCAAGAGTTTATGATGTATTTTGGGCCGAGCCACATCCACATGTATAATAAATTTAAGAATGCTGAGAAGTTAAATATTTTAGAAAAAAGAGAACTAATTAGGTTTTGGTTGTTGCTAAAATCTGTTTTACAGCATCATTAGACACTTGATAAGATACCATCATATAATACCGATTCTCCATGAAAAGAGAGTTTTTATACTGGTCTAGTGTCATGGTAGGAGGTCACAGAATATAAGGCAAGAGAAATTTTCCAGTTTGATGACAATTAAGTAAATTGTCATTAATATATTCAAGCAAGAAAGAAACTGCTATCAGAGAAGAGGGAAGAGCTGCTTCATTGGATAAGGGAGGGTCATTTGGATCCTCCAGAGATATTCAAATTTAGGAATGCTACAAATTCCTCAAACCCTTCCATGTAGCTCCAACCTAAAGACAGAGGCCTTCCTCATCCTTCAGTGCCCCAACTTTTACATTAGAGGATAATAAGGATATGAATTGGGTTGATAATGTAACCCAACCAACTCCAAGCTTATTTTTTGCTACTACAGCCTTGAGAATAAAGACATATATAAGAGATTCTTTCAACATAGTCATAGACTATCTCTGAGCTTCAGATCACTCATTGAAGTGAGAATTTAGAGATTGGCATTTATCACTCTTTTGCTGTGTCATAATACAAGGTCACAACATCGCATTCTTGATGGTCACATACTTTTAATAATATGATACCCTGTGATTCTCCCAGAGCCTGACCTTCCTGGCTTACAGGAGACTGCCAGCAATAACTTACTTAATTGTTCTGTCATAGAATACCGTAGTGGCTGGGAGATTTTTCTGAATTTGAATAGAGCTTCAGCCCCATTCTTCAAAAATACTTCCTATTTCCCTGACTGAACCCACTTTTTATAGGAACATATTATTAGTTTATTTTCTTCTAATTATCTGTTTATTTTGGACTATAAGCAACAGAAATCAGTGTTGTCTAAGTAAAATGTATTAAGTTCTCACAAACCTGATGAACAGTTGGAAAACAGATTTGGAAATGATAAACCTCCAGTGTAGCTCTAGAGGCTGAGAAGTGAGAATGGGAATGAAAAGAGTGGTGAGTGTCATAGCCAGAGCCATCATTTCAGAATGCCATGGCCAGAAAGGTAAAGTGTGCTAAACCTCTTCAGACTCTGTGGTGTTCTTTTCGGTTCCAGATTCAAATTAAGAAGGAAGCATATGATTATTTTAACTGCAGTAATATTTTATATATGTAGTGGACTGAATTCAAAAGGGCACGAACCATTCCTTTAAGAATGTCAGCGTACTTTTAAAAGGAAGTAGAATGGATATTGAGTACTTAAAAACAAAGTAACATTAATTGAAGCTACTATGTTTAATATTCATAGAGATGTAACCAAGAATATTCGCATTTTTTTAAAGTATCTATTCTGAGTGGTTCTGCTAGAGTTCTCAAGTATCCCACTTAAATGTTTTTCAATGATTAGTGTATATAAGAATGAACTGGCATGTTTGCTATAAATGCAAATTTCAGGGTTCCATCCTGAGAAAATCTGTAAGTATGGCTCAAGGCACAAAAATCTACACTTTAACGAATATCCCAAGTGAAGATAATAACAGGCCTACATAGTTAAAGAAGTGCTGTTCTAGAAAATGCTGAGTGCATTACTGAAAATAGATGATACAGACTCGATCAATTAACAGCTATGCTAATTTCACATTACATCACTGAATAATTCAAATTTATGTGTATGCCCTACTAGTTCATTTAATCAATGATATTAATATTTCTCTAAGTTTTCCATTTATTTAAATTTCTTAATAATAGTGATTTAGTGCAGATTTATATTTTATATATTTATTTCTCTAATCTAAAATATATAATACATATATATTTAAATGTGCTTATACTATAATTATTACCTCTGCCTTTTTATCTTATATACTATGTTAACTTCAATTCTATCTAGAATTACTGTCTTCATTTTATAAATAATGAAAGCAAAGCTTTGAGAAGTTAAAGAGATCAAATTCTTATAAATCCAAGAATAAAGTCAATTTATTTGATCAAGATATCTGATCTAAATAGACTTAGCTATTTGCTATCCTACCTGAAAGCATTTTTCATTTTCTCTTCTGGAACAGCAGATACTGTGATTTATAGTTCTACATTCTAGATTGGAGATAATTCTACATTATTCAAGAACTAGAAGCAGAACACATATGCTACATTGTAATCATTTTTACCTGTCTTTCTTATTCCATAATAGAAAATTCTCACCTGATCCCCCATAGTACATTGTATATCAGATATTTTTATAAGATATTTATATGTAATGCTTTATTATATGCAGAAAATTGCAAAAATGATAGTTATCTTTTATTTAAATCATTTTTTCTGTATTTCACCAAGTGATGTCTACATTTGAGGTTACTCTAACAGTTTTGAGCTTGTGTTTCTACAAACCAGTAGACAAAATGTGGAACAAAGACCAAAATGTAAAAAACTCTATAATCACAGAGTTACCCGAAACAAAATGCTAAAATCCAAACATAAATCACTAATCAAAACAGGGTATTTCAATATAAACATGGTGGATACAATAACTTATTGCCTCTCATATGGCCTCCGATATCACAATGTCCTCTCTATCTCTGCTGACCTCACAGCATTTATATCTATCATGACATCATATTGCCTTTTAAATTTGTATCACAGATAATGTGTTATATGTGTTACATCTCTTTGTTAATTGAGCCTTTTCTGATTCATTTATTTCATTTCTTTCCTACCACCTGATTTCAAATTTCTTAATAGTTATTCAATTTTAAAAATAGCTGGATGAAAAACAGCTTTAGTTATCTTTAAGGGATAAATAGATTTTGACTGCTGTGTATAAGTATATATAATTGGTAATAAACAACAAATGTATTGTACAAATTTAGGTAGCCTGTGCAGAGTGGAATATCCCTCACAATGCAGATAATTTTATGCTTCTTTGATCTTTTTCTTGTTTACTAGCTCGCATTAGTTGCTTACTCAAGCCATTCTTGCATAATTACTGGAGTATAACTATAGCATGCTATTTGTTTTTAGGAAATATACATTTGGATGGTAGTGAGATTTAGAGGAATCTATGTTCTCATAAAATAGAAAAAATCATTGGTTAAAGGAAGAACCAGAATGACATAAACTAGTCCTATAACCTTTTAACAAGATCAAGAGAATAGTTTCTAAGATCTGAAAATATCTTCTTTTAATGTAGATAACATTGGAATGTGTGTGTGTGTGTGTACATGGTCCCTGTGGTGAGCTACAACATCACAACTGAAGCAAACAGCAAGACATTATCACTTTCTATCCATGGAAATATGTAAGCCCAGGGCTTGCCTTAGGAACAGTGAATTGGAAACATAATAATACATTGTTCCCATCAGACTTCATTACAAATCCTGGATATGTTTAATTCTACTCATAGTCAATATAGGTCTCACAAAGAACCATGAAAATATATCATCTGACTTGTCACTAAAATGTTAGTCATCAACTGCCGTCCAGAATAAAAACAACACAGAGCATACCACTACACACAGTGCTCCTAACTGATATCTGTTAAATGCATAACTGCTCTTATAATAAAGGGCTTTATTTTCCCCTTTGTTTTAAGGACATAGGTGTAATTAGAACAAATAATTTTGGAAAAAATCTGTTTTTAAGAGAGATATACCTAGCTGTCAATGAGTTTAACAAATATGTTTCTTAACACTTGACCAAAAACTATTCCTAAATTTCACTGAAACGATACTGAGTGTATTGCTCTGAAGACATTGATTTACCAGGTGTACCTGTTTGAATCGGCAGTTCTTGATGGTTCTAGTAACTAGAGGTTTGAAACTAATCTTGGATTATATAAAAGAGAGAAAAAGAATACATCTAAAAAGTGGAAAGTAGAAAATCTCATCAAATTACATTGAAAGGTGGGGAAAAGTACTTTAATGCCTGAGGAGCTTTCTAAATCGTGTTCAAATTATGGTTAACATTCCCATTACCAAGAGGTAATTTGTAATGGTCTCTTTGATAGGAACATTTTTGTAGGAGAACATGAGATTGAGGGAAACATACAACTTTGAAAAGTAATTATGCCAACATTGCTCTGAGAAACTTTTGAAACATGCAGAAAACAAACAAAACTAAAAGATTTTGCATTTGACATTCTGTGAATCTCAGAATTTCTATAGTTTCAAAATGAATGCCAGTTGATTGTCCCTTGTATTTCTCTGGTCCAGTCATCTGCATATATTAGACATTCCCCGCATTTAAAATTATGTTATATCTAAAAACAGATCAAAATATTGTTAACTGCAATTTATTTTAGGAAAACAAAGTTATGCATGGAAAATCTTTATTATAATAAGTAAAATACACAGTGGTCATAAGTATTATGAAATCTTTAAAAAGCATCACCATTATGGAAATAATTATGGGTTCCTTTCTGAATAACGATTCAGTCTTCCAGGAAATGCTTTAAAAGATGGAAAGAATAGGAAAGCATATACATAAACAAAGACACATAGACAGAAATATGTAAGTGCAAAGAAATTAAATAAGCTTGCCTACAAATAGAGAGCATCCATTGCTATCTATGTCATGTTAGCATAGAACCACTTTGATGGACTGATAAGTTTTAGTTCTTGTTTTCTTCATTTAAATTTAATGTTAAATGTTCGATATAATACATTCATGTGGTTCAAAACAAGGTTGAATACAAACTCTGTGTTGAGAATTGAACTTGTATACTTTTCCACACCTAACCCCTCCCCCATATGCCATCATTTTCCTAGTCTGCAACGTTTCCTCATCTTATTTCTGTTAAATCATAATGCTCTTTTAAAGGGGATCAAAAATCTCTGTAACTCATCTTGTTCTACCTAGTTTGTGGTGGTAATTTCATACCCCTTTGGTACTTTATTTCTTAATGTGCGGCTGTTCGTTTCCTATCTGGATTTACCTTTTCCCAATTAATCATGCCAACTTTTGGTTTGCCCTGTGGCCTAGTTGCTTTCTTTGATTCTCTTCTTCAGTGTCAGGAATATACACTTTCTAATTTGGGGGCAGAAATTTCCTCCGTGAGAGCTAGGCATACACCTTCTCCCTCCAGTTGGAAACAATTGAGAAATATTGACAGGCATCATTTCTTGATCAAAATAACAGTTTGATTGCAGATAGAAATGGCTTTGATCTGCAGTTATATTTAGACAACTTAATATTTCCCCTGACAACAGAATTTACTTAATTAGACACAGAAAGTAAATAAAAATTTTCTAAAAAACATATCTCCTGGATATTCCCCCAATAGACCTAACTCAGTAAAGGCAGCAAAGGGCCTCTAAGTTTAAAAAAGTCATGATTATGTATTGTCCTAGGAGTCACTCATCTGGACTTCTGAGGGACTGATTTTCCTCCTTAAATTCTACTTCCATGAAGTTTTATTCCAGAGTGAAGGACTCAGACCTTTGGTGGTAAGTCTAGGGTTTTCCAACAAATCATACCTATGTGAATTTGATATTCTTTAGCAATAGCAAAGGGTGATTGGTGGTTCACAAGACGATGTTTAGAAGAGTAAGTCATGGAGAAAGAGAGGCACAGTCTGAAGGGAGAGGGAACTAGTTAATGAACTGGGAATCTGAACATACCCAATGTGGGACTCCTGTGTTATATACTGGACTATGTTTTTCAGTGCTGAATTTCCTCATGTTATAATACAGTTCATTAAATAAAAGTGGATGTGCATACACACACACACACACACACACACACACACCCCATATATTACACAGCTTGAGATATATAAGGAAAACTGAATTAACAAGGCAACAATGGAAAAGAGTGTTTTTATTCCCTTCTCCATATTTGTTCCATAATGACACCTCTTAAAAAAAAAAATCTGCAATCTAGGATAAGATATCCAAAAGTTTCAGGTGGTGACCATAACAAACTAGTTAACTAAGTAAATTTAGCAGCCAAGTAAACATACTAAAACTAGGTAGAAAGGAAGAAAGAAAAATCCTAGGAAGGTAGAACTTTTGAAAATAAGTTTAGTTTTGTTTTTTGTTTGTTCTCCTTATCCCAGGAAAAAGATGAAGCAGCAAAATAAACTCCTATTATTCCGAATGTTTTCCTATTTCATATTAAAATTCAAACTAAATGTTTGGTGTAAATTTTTAATTTCCCTTCTGCTATTACCTTGGGATTTTTTAATAACAAGTTGAAGAAATGGAGCCCTTCTCCTTTACTGTTCTTCATGAGAAGTAAAAAAGGCTAAAAATGCAGAAAACCTAAAAACTCGTTGTTGCAAGCATTAGATAGGTGACAGGAAGCACGGATTGAAGAAAAGTGTTCCATCAAATTGAAAGCCTCTCTGGAGCCTGTGGTTCTATCATATCACCGAAGGCATGTTTTTTGTTACTTTTTTTTTTACAGTTAAAGTAGACAAAAAATAGCACTAAGAATATGTGAGCATTAAAAAAGAGAAAGACCCAGGCGATCAATTCCCTACTAAATTCCCTACTAAAACTAAAAGTAAGAAGAAATATCCTAGCAGCTACTCATTTGAATGATTTATATTATTGTCCATCACCCAACCGAATGAAAGCAAGGATAATTTGTATGACTTTTTCTTCTGGGCCAAAGGGTGAAAGAAAAGATAGGTGACAACTTTTTTCATATTTAGTTTAGACAGTTTCTAGTATTTTTTAACTTGAAGTATTAAACTACGTTAATGAAAAAATTCAAAACTTTGCATTGTAATGGTAGCCTATGGTCTCTGTGTTAGATGCTGTATTTACAAATATTACTGATTAGGAATGTCATCGATTAAATATGACATTTAATGAACTCATAACTTTCTAATGAGTAGAAAAGGCTACTGGGGTTAAGCTTAATGGTTTGCAAGGGCAGTAGGCTGAATAAAATATTATCCAGTGGCATCTTCACTTAAGTAGTCTCTTGTGGGGAAAAAAGCAATATATAAATAAGCCCTACTTTTAAAAAAACATACTGATATCTAAAAAATAATTTTATACTTACTAATAGGGCAAAGACAGCCTGCAGCTAAAACTGTTATGTCAGTGGCAATAGTTTACATAATGATTCAGACTGTTTTAATAGCTCACTGATGTTGTGAGTTTGTACAGAATGTCCAACATTTTGACTTACCAACTGAACATTTCAGTATCTACATATTTCTACTAATTAACTACCTAAAATTAACAATGAGGACTGTGAAATCTTAGACCCTAATTCATTTCACATTAGAACAATGTTTTGATCAGATGACATTCAATTTCTATAAATTTGATTTCCTTTATCTACATTTTTAGAATTTGAAGTGTATCTTTAAAGCTATTAAAATCAGTCTGAATAAACATAATTAGTGACATCATACAGTTGATGATGTATCTACCAAAATAATACATACTAAATATACTATATGCCATTGGTGAAAAGACATCAAGCTCATACTCCTTCCTCATTTTCTTCTTCCTTTTCATGCATTCATTCAAAACATATGAATTGAGTGACTATTACCTTACAGGTATTGTTCTAGATAATTAAGGCCCTGTCCTCAAAAGCTCACATTGTACAATGAACTTTAGTGATTGGGATCTACTGGGATTTTATGAGACAAAAATAATAATTTAGGGGGCACATAGGTGGCTCAGACAATTAAGTGTCTGACTCTTGATTTCAGCTCAGGTGATGATATCAGAGTTATGAGATCAAGCCCCACGTTATGCTCTGTGCTAGGTAGGGAACCTACTTAAGATTCTCTCTCTCCCTCTGCCCTTGTCCCCTGCCCATGCATGTGTGCTATTTCTCTCTTACAAATAAATAAATAAATAAATAAATAAATAAATAAATAAATAGGGATTTGTGAATATTTTTACAGAAGTACAAGTTTTGATACATTTTGAGCTGTAAAATATAATCAGCCAATAACATATAAGTAAAAACGAGCATAAAACAAAGAGATGGACTTGGCTATTATGTGAATAAGTGAGTCATTTATCAGAAATAGAATTTTTAAGATTCAATCTTTGTTTGGAAATGTGCATGCCACTTGAAAACTGGTATTTTGAACACCTATATTTGAATGACCATTTATATGCATTAATTAATTAGCTAGGAAATCATTGCCCCATAAATTAGTACTTCAACTGTAAAGAAATTCCAAAATGCTTTTATTTTATTTTCTGAAAGAGTTTTATTTATTTTAGAGAGAGAGCGAGCAGGGGGAGGGGCAGAGAGAGAGGGAGACAACCACACTCCCCAGTGAAGACCCTGAGATCATGACCTGAGCCAAAATCAAGAGCTGGCCAATCAAATGACTGAGTCACCAAGATGCTCCTCCAAAATACTTTTAAATTGAGTGTGCTGTTCTCATAAGAAACAAACAAACAAACAAACATTGTAGATTACTCCTTTTTTCCTTGTTTTACCATCTCCTCCCTCCCTCTTCCCCCTTCCTCCCTTCTCCTCCTTTTCATACTCTTGTTCCTTCTTTTCTTGTTTCTACTTCAAGGTCATCTGTTTACACTCCTCTTCCTCTTTCTTGGCTTCCTCTTCCCCCCTTTTTTTCTTTCTTCTCTTTCCCTTTCTTTCTTTCTCTTCCTTTTCATTATATTTTTTTTTTCTTATTTTCTTTGTTTCCCCCTTCTTTTCTCCTATTTGAAAAACACTCATATTTAATTTAACATGAAGAGAATCAATTTCCTTCATTAGTGTTTTTAACCATGATCTTTGGACAAAGATTGAAGACATCTTTTCAGGTCCCCAAAGGGTCTTAATGGATATCCTAAGTTCAGATCTTTCATTTTATCAACACTTGCCTAAGGCAGTAATAAATCATGTTTCAAACAGTGCCCTGAATAAAAGAACGTACAAATATCCTTGGATCAATAGCCTGGGGTTTTATCATTGTACTATAATTACTAACATAATTTAGCTCTAATGCCATCTAAAATTGAGTTTAATTACCTAAAGAGAGCAAAATGATGGAATACAGCCTATGAGTTAAAAATTACACAAGTTATTTTGGCAAATACAGACCTAAATCAGAAAAGATTTGCTAACTAGGCTAAACAATTAGATAGCCACTTGAACTGCACATTCCAAATTTTAGATCACTGAAGCTTGAAAGGGTAAGCAATAGTGTGTCAGCTAGTAAATATCACCCACATGATGTTCCATACAATTAGAAAAATGTAGCTCTTTTTTCTCCTCCATCATCTGGCTTCTGCATACTGGCTATTTTTATTTTTAAAATTGAGTTTTAAAGTTGACTTTATTTTATTTTAATGGGCTACTTATTCTTTTATCTTGTATTAGCAACAATATGTTTTATTATACCACTGAAACTTAACCTTTACCTGATGCATTTGTCATTAGCTTAACATAAGAATGATTGAGTGCTTATTATGAATGCCTGAAATTTCTGCAAATCAGTTAGTAGATTTTATTTGTATATATTTTTATTCCTTGATTTTTAAACATATTTCAAAACTTTTCAATAAATATATTTTAAAGTAATGGTAGCAATATCATTTCTATAAATAGCTTATATTTTATTAGGCAAATTTCAAACACTAAGAATAATATATACGTATATATAACATAATATAACATAGCATATATAAGATATATAAATAATAGATAATGTAACAGAATAATATATATAATGTAATATTTACATATATGTAATAAAAACACACATTTATATATGATTTTACTGTGAAATATTCCTAGAGAAAGGATCATGCCACTTAAGGTGTGAATTTTAACAAATAATTATAAATTACCCACTCATAAAACCCCAATAAAAGAAACAGAATATCATGGGCATCTGGGTGGCCAGTCGGTTAAGTGGCTGCCTTTGTCTCGGGTCATGATCCTAAGGTCCTGGGATTGAGTCCCACATCCTGGCATGGGGCTCCCCGCTCAGCCAGGAGTCTGCTTCTCTCTCTCTCCCTCTTCCCCTCCTCTCCGCCCCCACTCATGTGCTCTCTCTCTCTCAAATAAACAAATAAAATCTTAAAAAAATTAATAAATAAACAGACTATTATTATCACTGTAGAGGTCACTGTGTATGCCTCCCTGGTAATAGCCCATTTATTCCCTCAAGAGGAAAATACTATCTGCACTTTGTCACTTTACAATGAAAAATAAGACTTGTTTACCTCATTTAGAATTGTTAGGCTTTTCTTTAATAGTTATATATTACTCTTTTTAGGGATCTCCATGACAGTAATGATAGTTATCATTTATTAATCTCATTGTATGTGTCAACCTATTCTAAGTCATTTACAAATAGAATTTCATTTCATTTTACAGGAGCTTCTGAGGTGGATCCTTATGTTACCACTTAACAAAGGAGAAAACCAAGGCTTACATATGTTAAATGGTTGCTTAAGTTCCTATTGTTACAGCCAAGGTGATACTGAACATGGCATTGGTACTCACTGAAAGTGCCCCCCCTTCTACCAAAGAATCATTTTGGTGCCTAGAATCATAGGATATTTTTAGATAAAATACCAAAGTGAGATATTGGCCTTGAAAGAAAGCAGTGTTTCATCATATCAGTAGATGAATCAGTTATAATTAATAAACTGAATGTGCCTTCCTATAATGAATTTAAAAATATTTTCTTTTGTCCACTGAGCACAGAGCTTGGAGCCTGCATAAGATTCTCTCTCTCCTTCTTCCTCTGCCCCTCCTCCTGGCTCATGCATATTCACAGACATGCTCTCTCTCTAAAATAAATAAATAAAGGTCTGAATAATTTTTTTTTAAAAGATTTTATTTATTTATTTGACAGACAGATCACAAGTAGGCAGAGAGGCAGGCAGAGAGAGAAGGGAGAGAGAGAAGGGAGGAAGCAGGCTCTCTGCTGAGCAGAGAGCCCGATGTGGGGCTCGATCCCAGGACGCCGGGACCATGACCTGAGCCGAAGGCAGAGGCTTTAACCCACTGAGCCACCCAGGCGCCCCTGAATAATTTTTATTAAAGAAGTTTATTGTGATGTCTTGGAAGAATTTTTTTTTTTTTTTTTTGACTTGGAAGAATTTTAAAAGGGTATTCTTGGGTGGAAAATTCATTTGGGAACTGAAGAGAACTTTAGGTGCATGAAAAATAAAAGACATTGTACAACATTGTCAAATAAAGATCAATAGAGACTGTTAAGAAAATAAAAAGGAAAGCTAAATACTGGAAGAAAATGATCTGACAAAGGACTGATAACCAGAATATATAATGAAAAATTATAATGCATTTTAAAATATTAATTTCATTTTTAACTTGAAATAACTTTTACATTTGGTTTTGTTTGATTTAATAAACATACTTTAGTATCTGAAGTCATACTGAATCAAGTATATAGTGACCATAGAGTTGGGAAAGGCAGTCTCTTTTGAACAAAATCCTTTTAAACTTTTTATTTGTTTGCTTGATTTTTACTAAGGTACAAATGACATATGACATATTACTTTTAGGTGTATAACATAAAAATGATTCTATATTTGTATATATCATGAAATGATCTTCACAATAAGTCTGGTTAACAGCCATCATCACACCTAGTTACAAAAATTTTATTTTTCTTATAATGAGAACTTTTAAGATTTACTCTTTTACTAACTTTCAGATATCCAATATTATTAACTATGGTCACCATGTTGTAACTATAGTCACCCATGAGTTATTTATTTCAAAACTGGAAGTTTATAACTTTTGACTCCCTTCACTCATTTCACCCTATCCCACTCCCTACCTCTGGTAACCACCAATCTGGTTTTGTTTTGTTTTGTTTTGTTTTGTTTTGTTTTATTTTGACAATTTAATACAATATTTATCAGTGATTAGTGCTGAGAAAATTAATTCCTTCTACATACAAAAGAGCAGATTTTTTTTAAAAGATTATTTATTTATTCATTTGACAAGTAGGCAGAGAGGCAGGCAGAGAGAGAGGGGGAAGCAGGTTCCCTGCGGAGCAGAGAGCCCGATGCGGGGCTCAATCCCAGGACCCTGGGAATCATGACCTGAGCGGAAGGCAGAGGCTTTAACCCACTGAGCCACCCAGGTGTCCCAAAAGTACAGATTTGAACTATGAAAACTGCCAGTAAATTTCACATATAAGTGAGATCTTATGGTATTTGTCTTTTTCTGTCTAATTTGTTTCACTTAGCATAATGCTTTCAAGTTTCATTGATATTATTGTAAATGGAAAGATTTCATTCTTTTTTGACTGAATAATAGTCATAGATATAGATTTGTCTGTAGACTTATACACAGTCACCACATCTTTATCCATTCCTTTTTTGTTAGACACTTAAGTTGTTTCCATATTTTGGCTGTTGTAAGTAATGCTGCAATGCATATGGGGTGCATATATCTTTTTACATAAATTTATGTTTCTGCTTTCTTTGGGTAACTATCCAGATGTCAAATTACTGGATCATATATTAGTTCTATTTTTAAATTTTTGAGGAACTTCCATACTACTCCTACAGTGGCTGCATCAATTTACACTTCCATCAACAGTGTAACAGGCATTCCCTTTTTTTTTTTTTTTTAAGATTTTATTTATTTATTTGACAGACAGAGATCACAAGTAGGCAGAGAGGCAGGCTGAGAGAGAGGAGGAAGCAGGTTCCCTGCGGAGCAGAGAGCGCGATGCAGGGCTCGATCCCAGGACCCTGGGATCATGACCTGAGCCAAAGGCAGCGGCTTTAACCCACTGAGCCACCCAGGCACCCCACAGGCATTCCCTTTTACCCACATCTTTGCCAGAACTTATTTCTTATCTTTTTGATAATAACTATTTTAACAAGTGTGATATGATATCTCATTGTGGTTTGTTTTGGATTTCCCTGATGATTCATGACATTAATCAACTTTTCATGTAACTGTCTCACCAAAAAGAAAGTAAATGTATAATTTTATGTGTAAAATCTGGTTTAAGCAACAAATTTGCTTGTACAGAGTATTCAGTCTGCTAATTTTATTTTTTCTGCTGACTCAACAAGTAAGCTCTCTTTTTTTAAATCTTTGTTTCTTTTTTAAAAAGTTAGTATTTTAAATTGATACTTACTTTTACAACATAACTACAAGTTATATATATATATATATTATATGTATATATATATACATATAATATATATATATATAACCACACAGGTATGAGCTTCCAACAGCACAAGCTTATTACCTGATATTATTACATTGGCTACTCAAAGGCTGTGTGACTGGAAGCTCTCCGTTGCCTCAGTGTCCTTGTCTGTAAAATGGATATAGTAATAGTGCAGCCCTCATAGGTCTGTTATGAGGATTGCATCAATTAATGTTTGCAAAGCCCTTCGAAGGGACCCAGAGGACAGGAACAGTGTCATGTAAATGTTTAGTAAATTAAAAAACAACAACAACAACATCAAAAACCACTTTTACCCTTAAATTCAAACTATTTTCTCCAATACTCCATTCATACCTTGATTCAATGTAGAAAGACTTTTGGGAACTTTCAGCCTTTTACTTACATCAATTTGTTTCTGATTTCTTATAACTCAGGAAAATACTGCTTTATATCTGTGTTAAGGTAAAAAAAGGCAAAAGTGTATCTGCTCCCATTTTTTTCCCCACCTGTGGCCCTATTCTCACCAAGTAAATGTTTCCTCTGGAAAAAAAAAAAAGTTATATAGATCTTATTGATAAATAACACCATTTAAAATTGGACAATAAGCTTTCGTGGAACAGACTTGCTCCTATCCTGTCCTAGTGGAATGTGCAGATCAGGTTGAGTTTCTCTTTGAGTATAGAACTGAGGCTGGAAAACTATCATTCTTCCTACCATTCTCCCCTAGACTCATTTACCTTAGATGTGGGTTTTCTTTTCTCTTTTTCCTTTTTTTTTTTTTTTTTACTTCTTAACAATTTAGAAACTGTTACTATTCATATTAAATATAAAATAAAGAGTTGTTAACTTGAAAGACTGGTTATAGCCATTTTTCTGATTTATGGAAGAATCTGGAAAAGTAGTCATAATAGAATGAATTCCCCAGTCAGTGGGAAACCAGTATACAAAAGTGACACATTATGGACATTATGGAAATGGCAGCAGGTAATACATGGTTTTACTAGTACAAGTATTGAGTTCCTACTCCAGGACTTTCTCTGGTCTGGTGGTTAAAAATATATTTAACTCTTTTAGAATTAATAAATCCCATTAAAATATTTTTATAGCTCAAGAGGAATAAGAGAAATAAAATTCAAAAGAAAGATATATTAATTTTCGTGTTAATTTAATCAAAGAATGAGTTGAGCCATTAATTTGAAAAAATAAAAATAGGACGCTATGCATACCTGGAATTATGGAAGTGGATCATAGTGCTATTCATCTTTCTTTGTGTTATAAGGGGTAGAGAAACTCACTTTTACTCATTCAGAATCTGAACTTCATTATGTCTATTTGGACTTAGCAAATTTATTATAAATTTGTGGTTGTTATTTTTGTTGTTTTTACTGTTTTAATCACTGGTGGATGGTCCTCTTTACTGAGCTCACTGGTTTTATGCACTTCACTCTATTTTCCTGCATGTGTTTCCTTCTGTTTTATGATTTCCTGCTCACTCCATCCTGCTATTTCTACCGCTATGAAGTGATCTCCTTTAAACAGACAAATATATCTTGCACTCAGACACTCTATGCTAACTGAGTTGCTCTTAGTGCTGCTACTATAAATCACTTTCTTAATCTAGGCACACAATTTTCCTGCTCTTATCACTGTACTGCTTGTGGGAGCAACACTGAAAAGCTGCACCAGGGCTTGCTGGATTCTGTTCTATTCTATTCAGGTTTCAGGATTCTATTCTTAACAAACATCACTGATAAACTATTTCTGCCAGTGAAGGACCAATATAACAGAGGGAAAGAAAAAAAGTAACATATATCTACTATTTCCTCAACTATTAGATGCCACCTTTTTTTCTCTCTGTTTACACAGGGATTAATCCATGCATGATTCCCCAGTCATTCTTTTGATGACTGTTCAATTTCAGCTAAAATAGGGATTACTTAAATTTATTTTATTTACTCATACTTATTTGTGGCACTGCTAAACATTTATTTGTTTCTTATACGGAATAGCCTCCCTTTGCCCCTCCTTAGCCCCTCCCCACCCACCTCTTACATTTTGCTTCATAGTGCACTTCTAATGATTTATTCTCTATACTACTTCAAAATGATAGTCCAAGATTATCTTCCAAAACTAGGCACTTAGACCCCATTAATAAATCAAGAAGACATGATGCTTTCCCTTGGGTAGTATATTTTCTACTTAGGACTCAGAAATAAACTTAAAAGAACAAATATAGTAATTGCAAATGTGACAATTTATCATAGAAAACAACCAAACAAGTTGAATAATCAAATGAAGGGGGATAACTTCTGATAGGGTGATTGGAGACAACTTTTTCAATCAGATAGCATTGAAGCAAAATCTTGAAAGAATATTCAGGACTAGGTATGTAAAGAAGAGCCCTAGGGGCAAAGACACAACATAAAAGAAGTCATAAATGCATTATTCAGAATCAGAGAAATCATATGACGATACCTTGTTCTGAGATGTAAAAAGAAAAAAAAAAAACCCTCAATATGCAGAGGCATTAAAATATCAGTTGTTGAAACCATTTAAAAATATTAATTAGAGCACTTTCACACTTTGGGCTTTCAATCTTTTCTCTGCAATGCCTATTTCTGTTAGGAATGAAACTTGCCCTGTGTTTGCCTGAACTTAACTAAGAATAGCTGAAGCTATGTGGGTTAAATAATTTGTTAAGTAAGTTAAATGCTGTTACAGATAAATCCTGACATCTCAGCATCTTAAGTGAGTTAGTTCATTAACACTGAGAAGTGTGGCTTTACACTGTCACACATAAAGTTTATTACAGGGAACTTGTGCTCAATCAAGTTACTCAGAAGCTCAGAATGATAGACTTATTCAAGGTGGCCCTACCTTCTTCCACTTTGTGGAGATCACCTTAGATTATTAAAAAAAAAAAAAAAAAAAAAAAAAAAAAAAAAAAAAAAAGAGGGACTGGGCCAGAAAGTGGATTCCATCACCTTTTCCCATATTCCACTGATTGAAAAATCAGATGCAAGAAAAACGTGAAATATAGTCAACTGTGGGCTTAAAGGGAAATGCCAACTTTGGAAAATAGTCAGTCTCAGACCCAGGCAACAACACTGGCTCTTTTAATTGCAACTGGAATGTTTTCTGGAGCCAATAATCTTTTTTCAGGATACACTGTATTTATTTAAATAAATAAATAAAATTTGCGTGGGTTATTTTAGATTCAATATGTGCCTTTAAGGATTATTCAAAATCAATTTAGCACATCATATTATAAAATATTTATTCTAAATACTGTCCATCCACACTGTTTTAAAAATTTTCATCATTTGATATATTCTATCTCCATTAGTAAAAACAAACTGCTAAACTTAAGAATATGTGAAGGTCTATTTGTCACGAGAAGACAGTCTGTGCTGCAGTAACTGACATCCTCCGGTACTGAATTCTCAGTTGCTTAACACAACAAAAATCCCTTCTTGTCGTGTTATATATCCATTGAGGCTCATTAGTAGGGGGTCTGTTCTCCACTGTCACTCAAACACAGAGCTGGAATCAAATAGGCTTCTTTTGTCATTGTGGGGAAGAGTAAGCATATATATACAGAAGGCATATCAATTATACTTAAGTCTATTTTCCAGAACAAGTTATGTGTCCTCTCCTAACTTCAAACTGGGCTAGAAATCTGTAGGACTATATTCACTTTAAGTGAGTGATATTGATTCCCAAAACATATATTTTCAAAATCCTATTGACAGGAAATATTAGCAAAAAATTGAAGGCCATATTAAAAAAATTTAAAAAAAAATAAGGAAAATGTTGGAGTTGAATTTCTATATGCAAAAACAAAAATCAGTCATACCTAGTAGAAATTTTATGTGACTTCCTAACACCTGTTATCATTATATCTTGAAAGGTGTTATGAAAGGTTATACCTGTGGTACTAGCAGTGGTGTAAAAAATTAATGGAGAGTTCTATATATGAGATATATGAAGGAGAGAACCATATCCTCCTCTCTACTTGCTTTGCTCAATATCTATGAAAGTCCCAAGATCAACTGTCTGGAATTAGATGATCCAGGAGTGAGAAGAGTTGTTAAGACTTGAAGAAGAGATTAGTAGGAAAAAATATGAGCTTATTAGCTTATTAGCTGATATTACTGAAGAGTGGCACTAGCAGGGAGGGGAACATATAGTTGAGAGTTTAATAATCTCAATTTGATCATAATATAAATATGGACTATTTTGTAATGGCCAAAATTTTTATAAACTTGGTGAAAATTATAAAAATTATAAAAAATTATAAAATCACATACTTAAGAACATCTACAAACCTCAAACAATATAAAAAACATATCAAGAAAAACATATCAAGGCATATCATAATGAAATTACCACAAACCATCGACACAGAAAATATTGAAATAAACTAGAAAAAGAAAATACAGTACATGTAGAATAAAAATAACTGCAGATTGTTCATAAGAAATAAAGAAAAACAATATAATGGAATGACATTTACAGTGTTGAAAAAAATTGCCATCTTGAGAATCTCTACCCATTGAAAATATCATTCCAAAGGAAAATGAATTTAAAAACTTTCAGACAAAATCTGAATGAACTAATGGCCAAGAGGCTTGCACTAAAACAAATATGAAAATAAAATATTCAGATAGAAAATTACAGCAGATAAGCATTTAGAGTCATATAAGGAAAGAACTATGAAAATGGAAAAGTAAACCAAATATAAAAATTTATGGAATTATAAATGATTACAAAAATAATTTTGTTAGGGTGTTTAAAACTAATGTTAAAAGAAAATGTATGATAAAAAGTCCACAGGTTTCAGTAAGGACCCTATCTACTCAGTAGGTTTAGAATCTATAGCCTTTAAATCTATTGTCCTCAAGTCATAACAATGTCATTTATCAGTAATATTTGTGCTTAAATATTAAATTATTTGATTACTCAGCCTACATTTTCTGAAATAAATACTTTTATAATTAAATTGTGCCTATTCAAAACAAAATTATTAAGTTAAAAAGAGAAAATGTATTCATTATGTAGTAATTTGATACACAGGGGGAATATATAAGAGGAAGATAGTAGTATACATCTTAGTTAAAAACCCTTTCCTCCTAAATTGGCATGAAAGATGGTTGAGAAAAGATCAAGGTGATGGGGTGCCTGGGTGGCTCAGTGGGTTAAGCCTCTGCCTTTGGCTCAGGTCATGATTTCAGGGTCCTGGGATGGAGCTCCGCATTGGGCTCTCTGCTCAGCAGGGAGCCTGTTTCCCGCTCTCTCTCTGCCTGCCTCGTGATCTCTCTCTGTCAAATAAATAAATATGATCTTAAAAAAAAAAAATCATGCCTGAAGAGAAGTTCTAGAGCTATGAAAGCTAGCTCCCTTTTCTAAGAAGTAGATGTGGAAAGAGACTATCATAGGTTAGTCATGAAGGCATACTGTCATTACATTGTGTTACAATGAAAATATGAAGCCTATATACCTTTTCTTTACACATCACTGGGTTAACTTTGTGTGCTAATTTTGAGTATGTTGGTGTGTCCACAACACACTTGTGTTATATATGTGGAGAAAGGGCACAGCAAAAGGGAGAGAGAGGTGAATACTGATCAGGTTGGCATATGTAACTTTTCTCCTTTCTCTTTGTGTTTGTTTCACTTGAATAGACCTTATTGTTTATATTCATTCACAGATTAACACATTTGTATTTGAGAAGAGATTACACTAGGAAATATTTTCAAAGATTTTTATTTGGGGTGAAGAAATAACCAGTCTTACTCAGTTCATTTCCCTAGCAGACACACAGATGGGCATTTCATCTCTCTGCACAGTGACATCAATTGGCTTGACCTGGTTTCCAATGATGTGTGAGACAGTCTTAAGAGTTATATTTAGTTATATATACTTATAGAAACCAAATGTGTAATTAACATGTCACAAGGAGGTGAAGGAAGCGTCAGTTTGAGTCCATTAAGTGTCATCTAATCAAATTTCATGAATTAATGTTCTCGGT
The DNA here is from genome assembly GCF_963455335.1 of Martes martes. Taxonomy (NCBI): domain Eukaryota; kingdom Metazoa; phylum Chordata; class Mammalia; order Carnivora; family Mustelidae; genus Martes; species Martes martes. Next base: position 78,184,358 of record NC_137889.1, on the reverse strand, counting down.
GAGCAGTGTTTCCTGGAGGTATATTGGCTAAGGTAAGAAGTGGAGATGCAGATTAATTGAAAATCAATTTTTGGAACAGATAATGGGCTCTTAAGGTAGCATCCCATTGGCAGATGGACTTAAATGCTTTGATAAATAAAAGGAAAGAAATGATAAATACACACCAATCTTGACCATCATCATTCATTATGTAACAGTCCACAATTTCACAATTATTCCTAGGCCTGTAATTATTTGTGTTTATGTTAGCAAACATATCACTTGGTTTAGAAAACTGTTACTAATTATTGGGTTTCTGAAGATTTATTTTGTAGCATCTATCCTGTTGCTACTATTTATCATTTATAGTTCTTACCCTATAAATTCAGAACTTCTATATGCTCCTGGGAGTATTTTCCCTTTAATGAGACGTTTATAGGGAAGGGGTATTAAGATGAAACATTTCATTGAAAAGGTCATTAAACATCTAAATTCATAAGCAAGGGTATTTAATTGATGCTTTAATGGCATGTTCATAAGAAAAATCCTTAAAGAGGTATTATTACTGGAAGTAAAACAGCAAATAAATAAGCTTAAAACTATTTATTTTTTTCAGTGAATTAGAATGTGTGAGGTGCAAGAGAGACTGAAGGTCGTTTAGTTTCATAGTTTTTATACCTGATTGCACATTCGAATATGTTAGTTCCTAGAAGTTTTTATTCGGTAAGTGTCTTTTCTAGCAAGAATATGTGAAGGTGAAAGTAAGGCAAGAGAGACAATATACAATTTCACTAATATGTGAAAGCTAAAAAACAAAACAAACAACAGAAACAGATTCATAAATATAGAAAACAAACTGTTGGTTGACAGAGGGGAAGGAGATGTGGGGATGGGCAAAATGGGTGAGGGAGAGTGGGAGGTCCAGGCATCCACATGAGTAAGTCCTGGGAATAAAAGGTACAGCATTGGGAATATAGTCAATGATACCATAATAGCGTTGTATGATGACAGATGGAAGCTATATTTGTGAACATAGCATAACATATAGGCTCGTCAAATCACTATGTTGTACACCCAAAGCTAATGTAATGTGTGTCAACTAAACCTCAAAAGAAAAAAAAGAAAGAAAGAAAGAAATAGAAATTAAAAAAAAATGATAACTGAACCAATTCTTCGGATAATTCTGACACAGCCAGTCTGCATTAATGCATTTGAAAATCTCTGTTTAAGAATAAATCTTTCATTTTACATGTAAGAAAGTAATATCCAAGAAGAATAAGACTCAGGTTAAAAATTTATTTTTAATTTTGTCCAGTTTCTTAGATTTTTAGGCCAGAGGGAAAGTCAAGTACCTGTTACTTCAAGGCAGATGGCAGCACACATTCTAATATTTTTATAGTGTGCTATATCTTTTCCTAATATATTTGTTATGTATACCTCCTTTTAAAAATGTTTAGTGTTTGTTTAGGAGTTGAAGGTATGCATTACTAACTTATGAAAGGGTGTTCAGAATCAGTATTGTATTATTTAAACTTTACACTTCACACTTTACTCTTTATACTTCCTACTTCACATTTGTCAATTTTTAGTTTCAACCTCCCATTTCTGACTTCTACAATAAAATCATTCCCTATGTCTACACTTACCTCTACATGGAAGAATAATTCCAAGGATTGTTGTCATACCTTGTATTTCAATGTGTATTATAAATCACATTTTACATTTTACTAGTTTTATTTTTGTCAATTCTCCCTGAGGAATATTATGAAAAGAAAAAAGAAATACACAGTCCTTTATACTTACCTACATGTTCACTTCACTGGCACTCGTTTTTTCTTCTGGTAGATCTGTGTTTCTGTTTGGTGTTATTATCCTTCTGCATGAGAAATATCCTTTACCATTTCTTGTAGTGAAGGTCTTTGGGCAACCAAATTTCTCACTTTTCATTTGTCTGAAAAGGTTTTATTTTACTCTTGTTTTCAAGGATATTTTGACTGTATGGAACAGTGGGTGGACAAAACGTTGTTTTGTTTTTCTTTCTTTCTTTTTGCCTTTTAAAATACCACTCCATTTTCTTCTGGCTTCCATCATTTTTGGTGAGGAGTAAGTGGAAATTTGTATTATTGTTTTCCTGTATGTGGTACTTCTTTTTTCCTCAGAATGCTTTCATATTATCTTTGATTTTCTACTGAATCTATTTGGATCTACAAGTTGATTCATTTCTATTACCTTTGGGAAATCATTCTACATTGTTTCTTCAAAAATATTATACCCTGTTCTCACATGATTCTCTTCCTGGAATTCTTATGCTGTTAGACTGTCTTATTTTGTCTGACAATTGCTGGCTGTACTGTACTTGTTTCTCTCAATAATATTTCTCTCTTTACTTAGATAATATAATTTTTTTCATCAGTGATCAAGTTCAATGAATCTTTTCTCATCCTCAGCCTACTATGAAGCACAGGAAAAAATTTTACTTCAGTTAGTATAATTTTCAGTTTTAGAATTTTCAATTTTTTTAAAGGTTTTATTTATTTATTTGACAGAGAGAGACACAGCAAGAGAGGGAACACAAGCAGAGGGGGTGGGAGAAGAAGAAGCAGGCTTCCTGCAGGGAGCCCAATGCAGGGCTCAATCCCAGGACCCCAGGATCATGACCTGAACTCAAGGCAGATGCTTAATGAATGAGCCACCCAGGAGCCCCCTAGAATTTTCAATTTTTAAAATAGATTCCATCTTTCTGTACCGCATTCATTATCGGCTTATTTTGTTTATTTTTGTTTATGTCTTTGAAAATCATTATAAAATCTGCTTTACTTCTTTGAGCTAAATAATACTTGTCTTGAACTTGTCTGCTGAATCTAAAAACAAGACATAACTGGTTTTATTTTTATTGATGGCTAGTCTTATTGACTACTAGTCACATATTTGGTTTCTTTGCATATGTAATTTTAAAAATTATTTTAAATTATCATTTTGTACTACTTTCTATACTATTTAAATTATTTAAATTATTATAAATTATTTTATACTGAAAATGTTTGATTAAACAATCCTACATACAGATTCTAGATTTTGTTAACTTTTTCTTAAGTATGTTTATTTTCTGCTGGTAGGAAGTTGAATTACTGGCTGATCACCTTACTGTTATGTAGGCCTTGCTAACACTTTCTTGGGAAAGATCTGTGGAAAGTCTTAAGGTGTTTCTCAAGCTCCTCTAACTTGGTAGGATTCAATCTCCAAACTCTGCCTCTCCTGTGGACCTTGTCAAGGCTTGATTTTAACTGTGTTAGGAAAAATATGGTGAAGGCCTTACTTAGGTCATCATATTCTCTCATAAGCTGTGGTCTTTCATGTCTTAGCTAGATGTACATGATGTGAAGTGGATGGTAATGAGATTTGTCCCTTTTTGCTGGATGGGACTCCCCATGTCTCCTAGAACGGCTAGTGCCTATTTCACTTTCAACCCCATAGTCAATGCAACATGGTAAATCATGTAGAATTTTCCACTATGTATGTGATACCTGGTCCTCCACATATGACTGGTTAGGAAACTTCGTGCATATTTGTGGGAATCTGCTTTGCATACTCCTTTTTTTTCAGTAGTCTTTTCTACAGAATTCAGCTACTTGAGCACCTACAAATTCTGACCTCTCCCTCCTTATCCTAATTCAACCATTGTGGTTCCTCTTGAAGGCCAGCTTGCTGAATCACCGTTAGGATATTGTCTGCTGGTAGAGGGATGATTGTGGAACACATCTCATGATTTCCATGTTTCCAAAATTTGTGGTTAAATTCTGTTTCCTGCCCAGTTTGTAACTGTTGCCTTGTGTGTTTTTGTCTGATTATTATTTTTTTAAACTGGTTTACAGTAGAAGGTCTAATTCAATATCACTTATTGTATCATACTTGGATGTGAAATCTCTGTGTTGATATGTAACATTTGATATTAACAGATAAAACACCTAAGACTTAATTGCAGCTGCAAAAGAAAATAAAATTGTTTTCCTCTTTGGCTAAATAAAAGTAAAGTTACAGCTCATCTAACCTCATGACAGAAAGAGCACAGATGCTTGTATCCTCACCTTGCAAGAAGATGAGTCAGTGATTAATGTTAAAAGTTGTCTAAAATTGACATTAAAAAAAATTGACATTCCAATTAAAAATCAACTGAAGTTTTAAAAATAACATAAGTATTCTGTATTAGATGGAATATAAACAGGGGTGGACAGAGTGATTTTAATAAGATAAATTACTATCTTTCTTTGTAGTAGGTATTATATCTATCTTGATAAATCAAGAATTTGAACTATGGAAATAGCCATGAGAAACAGTACATATTAATTGCTAGAATTGATTATTATTGAAGGAAGATGGGAAAAAATAAAGAGGAAACTGTCTTCTTTCTAATGAACTGAAATTTTAAGTGTGTTAAAAACATCTAAAGTACTATATGTTAAATGAGCATATCCATTTTTTAGAATTCATATATCACATAATAATTGGTCAAGTCTGGATTATTGTTGAAAAGATCCTATTTTTTATTTCCTATTTGATGTTTGAGGGTATCTGCAGGTTGTAAGTCTCCCTAAGGCTCCTCAATAACCCCGGGGACTCTGGTAAGTTACTGTGATTAAGATACGCAAGGGCATCAGACTAATCCCACCTCCCTCCTTATTTCCTCCAGATATGTTATGAAAATTGCCCGTTCTCCTGGGGCACCTGGGTGGTTCAGTCGGTTAAGCATCTACCTTTGGCTCAGGTCATGATCCCGGGGTCTTGGGATCAAGCCTCATGTTAGGCTCTCTGCTTATTGGAAAGCCTGCTTCTCCCTCTCTCTCTGCCTGCTGCTCTGTCTGCTTGTGCTCTACCTCTCAAATAAATAAATAAAATCTTTTAAAAAAAATTGCTTGCTTTCACCAAGGATTAAAATTCCATTTGCTGCACTGAAATGAAAATATCTCCCTCAGAATGGCATCCATTCAAAGTTAGCTGATTTGAGCCCCTAAACCTGTTTTTTGTTTCTTCCCTTTAACTCTGGGGTCATCTTATATGCGGGATCCCTGTAACAGGCTATTGCATGTGAGGAATAAGAGATTGGCATGGTGTTGATTTTCATCTTTTTCACTACCATGAATTAGATTTGACACATGCAGGTGACAAATAAGGTGTGGCAGTTCCGTATTCTCCTGAGAATAACATAAGCCCTCATTACTTTGGAAAGATATTCTACAGCTAAAAAAGGAAGTGAAAAGAACATTTTCTGAGAGGATAATTTCTATAACCATCTGTAAGATGGCATGTTGAGTCATGCTCCCAAGAACTGTGGATTGGCAATGACTTGTTTACCCCTATTCTGCTAGAGTATGGTTATCCTTACACGATCTATTACTGACTTCTACTCTAAGTTGTAAACATATCACAAAATAAATGAATATATATATTTAACAGTCTTCTCTTTTCTAAATATTGTGTTTTCCATGTATTTTTGAACTTTATTTCTTTGCAAACTTGCTGATATTGCATGTTATTTATAAAGTTGTAGCTCCCAAACTTAAGTGGAAAGTTCATTTTCATAAGATGACTATCTTGCTTAGTTTTATTTCAGACCACTCCACATTTTATGATACAAAATAAAATATCTTAGGATAGTGCAGTTATGAATCATTTAGTGTCTTAGAATATATGAACATAATTGTCATCTAAGATAATAGAAAACACATAAAAGAATCTCTCAGAACTCAGTGGGCATATTTTAAATCCTACAAATATTTCTGTTTTGTGGAATACTATATCACAGAATAATGAGCAAAGGAATATAGATTGTGTAATTCAATAATCATCTCCATAAAAAAAACAACTGAACTCAGACTTGTGTGGTTATTTAGTAGAGGAATAATTCTGATCATTAATATGAAGAATCTTTGATATAGTATTCAAGTCATTCTGATGTGTTCATCTGTGATAGGATACATTTTACTTTGATACTTTCCTGAGCTCATCTGTAAGAGAAAGGTAATTAAAAATGAAGATGCAATGCTTATTCCCATCACAAATCATACTTTATTGTAATGCATACTTTTAGATACACATTTAAAGGGTATCCATCATAAATTTTTATGTTGTACATGAAGAAAAGTAGGTAATAGTCCAAATAGGTAATAACTTCACAAATTGTATGGAAATGAATGGCAAAAATGTGCTGGTGCTGCTTTATTTTAGAAATACACAGCAATAAAATGCATCGCTTAGGAAAATTTTTATTCAAATGCTTATAAGTTCAGAAATCTTCCTCCATCAGATCCTTTTCGTCCCCTTGTTCTTTTGTTGGTTTTATTAATAATTAATATAGAAAAGAAGTGAATAGACAAGCCAGCATTCAAAGGATATTAGTGTTTCCCAGTGTATTTTCTTTAAGTCCATGGAAAATTACCTGGAGTATCTGGCATCTGTGACATATTTGCAGCTTCTTGCTCCTCCTCTTTTTGTCTTTCAAGATCTCTGTGCATGGGTAGGATTTACTGGAGAGGAGAGAACTTATCTAGGGACAGTTAGGTTTTTTTTGAAATTGTCTGGATTGTTGAAGATTGCTGTGGGAAGATAGAAATGTCATGGTACAATCATTTGACTATTTTAAAGCTATCTCTACCTTTCTTCAAATGAATTTTCATTTTAAGTTCAAAACATGTATCTGCTGCTTTCGCTAAAACATGGATGCACTTTGTTTTACCATTCTCACTGCGCCTCTTGGACTTCATTAACATTCTCTGAGTATTGGCTATACTTAGTAGGCCCCAAAGTGTATCAAAAATCACTGAAGAAAAAACATGGACACTTATTACTCAATGCTCAGTTTCACTTCCATCATTTATAAGAAGGGGACAGTAGTGGCTATATCCTAAGGTTATGGGGAAAATTAGAATAAAACATGGATTTTAAATGTTCTCTATAATTCCTTAAAAATAACAAGCTCTAAATACGTGTTAATTCTCTTCCTCATGTATTTACTGACATTGAATATAATCACATAGGATTTCAAAGTAAAATATCTTAGTTTACTAAAAGACAATGAAATAGGGGGCGTCTGGGTGGCTCAGTGGGTTAAAGCCACTGCCTTCAGCTCAGGTCATGATCCCGGCATCCTGGGATCGATCCCGGCATCCTGGGATCGAGCCCCGCATCGGGCTCGAGCCCCGCATCGGGCTCTCTGCTCAGCAGGGAGCCTGCTTCCTCCCTTCTCTCTCTGCCTGCCTCTCTGCCTACTTGTGATCTGTCTGTCAAATAAATAAATAAAATCTTAAAAAAAAAAAAGACAATGAAATAGACACAAAATTAAAGGCTTAAATTGTCACACAGTCCTAGCATTACATCTTAGTCTTTTTTAAATCTTCAGCAGGATAGACACTTAGAAGAACAAAGAGACACTCATTCATTCAATTATTTATTTTTTCATTCAGTAAATATTTATGGAGAATCTATTACATGGCAGGCATTATGTGAAGTTCTGGGAATAAAGCAGTGAGCAATACAGACAAGCTCACCATTTGTAGATAACATAAATAGATTAAACATATGATCTAAAATTGTGTGCTTACCAAACAAATTTATTATACATCATAATCCAAAATCTTATTAATGGTTTTAAATTTTAAACATAATTTCCAAGTGGTCCATAGAATATACTCAAGTATATTCTATAGAAATAACTCAATTTCTGTTTCATTGTCTTTAGAATCACTGCCTTATCACTATTTACTTTAAAACCACCACCATGCAGAAAAATTTAACACTAAAGGGGTTGGAGACAAAAGTCAGTCTTAAGTGAGCCAAAACAAATTCAAATCTTGATGAATTTACTCTTTCTTTTTTTTTTTTTTTTTTAAGATTTTATTTATTTATTTTAGGGAGAGAGTAAATGAGAGAGACAGAGCACAAGGCAGGAGAGGAGAGAAGAGCAGAGAGAGAGAGAGAGAGGAATAAGCAGACTCCACACTGAATGGGGAGCCCCAATATGGAGCTCAATCCCAGGACCCCAGGATCATGACCTGAGCCAAAATCAGATGCTTAACCAACTGAGCAACCCAGGTGCCCGTTGATGAATTTACTCTTTAAAAGTGTGTATACTTTTATATAGGTGTGAATAGGTGTGAATAGAAGACTAATTATAACTGGGAAATTTCCAAATTATTAAGGCATATGTAATAAAATAAATGTGTTATTTAAAATAAACACACAGGGGCGCCTGGGTGGCTCAGTGGGTTAAAGCCTCTGCCTTCAGCTCGGGTCATGATCTCAGGGTCCTGGGATCGAGCCCCGCATCGGGCTCTCTGCTTGGCAGGGAGCCTGCTTCCTCCCCTCTCTCTCTGCCTGCCTCTCTGCCTACTTGTGATATCTCTCTCTCTGTCAATTAAATAAATAAAAATCTTTAAAAATAAAATAAACACACACACAAGTATGTGTACACATATGAAAATATGTGTTTGTTTTAAAATGGCACATTAATTTTGTCATTTACTTTATTTAAAATTGCCAGCACATGCTGATAATATAAGGCCAACCAATGTTCAGTTGGTTTGATTTGTGTTCACAAATTCTCTATAAAATATGTAACACCTTTGTTGCCTGCACCAAAGGAAGGAAGATATCTCCCACCATTTCAATCTTGGCCTTATAGGACCACACCCCTCTTTACTATTTTAAACCATCTCTTCTTATTATTGGGATGGATGAAGGATTGAGGGTAAATATCTTAGTGTGACAGGTACAATGACTCCCACACAGAATTAGAGTTAAACTCCCCTACTGACTCTAATCTATTCCCATTAAATTTGTAGCTTGTGGGATAAGCTCCTTAAGCTTATCTATTAGAAAATTATAATTTGATTAGTTCTGGTTGTATATGGGTAAGGGAGTGATAGTCAGTCACATTTCTTATCTTCCGTTTATGTTCAGTACAAAAGAAGAAAGTCTCAATACTTGCAACACAATCACTTTTAGTTTTCAAACAATTGAATATGACACCACAGGAAAGGTATTCTTTCTTACTCCAAAAGTGGGATCTGGGTGAGCAAGAGAGGAACCAATCTAAATATCCAAAGAACCCCATCTGACAAACTATGGCTTTACTTAGAGGCTGCAGCCACAGTAGATATAAATTACATAGCCCTAAAGCACTGCTGATAGGAATAAAAGTTTTCCAAAACTGGATTAAGGTTTGATCAGTGGGAAAAGATAGGATTGAAGAGAGTAATGGAAGTATGCATAGGGTTGGAGAGCACCTGGCTAGAAGTTTGAAATATGAAATTTGAAATGTGTAAATATTCCCCATACATACACAATTTATAAAGATTTATATAAGATTCATAAAGACTTACACAAATACAAATTGTAGATTTTTACTATATTCTTTAAATGGGCTAAGAAAGATATAGGTGTTGTTTCAAAAAAAAAAAAAATTGCCCTATGATCCTAAGTGATCATGCAGGGGACTTTGGACATTTTCAGAAAGAACAAAAAGAAGAAATTATAAAGATGTCATTCTTCTCATCCTATGTGGCTGCAAATGCTCAGCAAAATTTTGTTCAACTTAGCTTCAGCGGAAAATTTTTCACACTAAGATCACTTATTTAAAATATTTTCAAACTAAAAAGCTACTAGAATTAACATGCATCAGCACTCTGCCCCACCACCCACCCCTTTCTTTAAAGAGAATGAGAACCTGTACAGTTTTGGTCTAGGATAGGACCAAGACACTTTGATGGGATTATAATGGGAAGAAAAATATATTCTCTATTTTGAGGTTCTTGAGGTTATTTATTCCAATAAAAAGAAGATTTTGAGCATGTGTAATTTGTTAAAATTAGCAGAATCACCCACATTGTTAAGGTTAACCTTTACTAAAATTTACAACTTTATGATGGGGATTCTGTTTAAAAGAGTGAGGGAAACGGTGGGTAATCATGTGGCTCCAACCTACCTACCTTAGCATTCAGACCCTAATAACCATGCTCAAATTCCCCCAGTGCTCCAAACATTACTACAAAGAGTCTCTCCCCTCCCAATCTAACCTTGCTCAGTCTATCAGTGGACTTAGGGGAAAGTTTAGTAGAAACCCCTGAAATGACAGGTTAGTCACAGAACTTCAGGTTACTGAGCTTCAAGATGTGGCAAAATGTGTTGCAGAACATGGTGTAGGCATATAAAAGAGGAGATTTGGATGGAATATGCGATTCCTGGGATCCAAAGACAAGGAGCAAGTAAGAGTTCCATGTTTAAAACACCAAAAAATATACTCACTTTCCTGACTTGAAATAAAGTGATAATCCTAGGAAGAGACCTCTCCCCACCACCCCACAAGTAGCTGAAAGCTGCCTACAGAGGTACTTTCTAGTCCTCTCCACCTCAATAAGCCGGGAGGGAAGAGTGTCCTCACTTTGGATATATTCAAAGAATTTGTCTAGGGAGAGTCTTTTCTTTTCTCTTTTTAATATTTTATTTGTTTATTTGAGAGAGAGAGAGAACAAGAGAGCATGAGAAGGAGGAGAGTCAGAGGAAGAAGAGACTTCCCTGCTGAGCAAGGAGCCAGATGCAGAACTCGATCCCAGGAGTTGATTCTGGGACTCCAGGATCATGACCTGAGCCAAAGGCAGTTGCTCAACCAACTCAGCCATGCAGGTACCCTCTAGGGGGAGCATTTTTTTTTTTTTTTTTAAATTTTATTTATTTATTTGTCAGAGAGAGAGTGGGAGAGAGAGTGAGCGAGCATAGGCAGAGGCAGAGGGAGAAGCAGGCTCCCTGCCAAGCAAGGAGCCCGATGTGGGACTCGATCCCAGGACGCTGGGATCATGACCTGAGCCGAAGGCAGCTGCTTAACCAACTGAGCCACCCAGGCGTCCCGGGGGAGCATTTTTAAAGGCTAAAATTTTCCCTACCTCCTTTCTGGGAACTTAGTCCACTTCCCTCACTTCCTCCCAACTTCAGTGTCCTAACCCATGCCAACATAGGAAAGAGAAGTCTCTGCAAGTCTTTGGTAGGGAAACAAAGAGAGACAAGCACTCTGTTACTTCCATAATGCAAAAAGTTCAGATGAAATAGATGTTCAAAAATAACAAGAGGAACAAAGATTTATCGTAAGAAGCATTTATGCACCAGATGGACCTGAAATTCTAGTAGCTTTTAAGTTTGAAAATATTTTAAGATATGATAGACCTGAAAAAAAACCTGAAACATTCCCATGATTTCTACATCTGATCCACTGTGGGAGAACCAGGATCAGCTAAGTAAGGGAGAAGAGTCATATAAAAATACTGGAAGACCTAGTGTTTTTAAGGATTTGAAAAAGATGGAGAGTTTCTTGACACTTAGTTGAGTCAAGGGTTTTTAAGGGTTCAGAGCTTACTCAAAGGAATATTTAAAGAAAGACTTTGCAACATACTCTGAACTCTGTTAGGTGTATATCATCATCTGGTAATAAGATTTCCTTATGGCTTTGGAGGATGACTTTTCTTACTTCCAAACATTATGGGCACAACCAAGTTTATTCACAAATAAACATGTTATCTTTCTAACATTCAACTGATCATCACATTTCTAAAGAACAAAGTCAGAAAAGCAAAGTCAGAAAAAATATCAAGAAATTCTGCATATTAGGAAATTTAAAAAAATTAAAAAGAGAGCTCTAGAAACATCCAGGGATGTCTAAAGTAAAGGTCTTTATTCAATTAATTCAATTTTTAATAGAAGACTCTTTGCTCTCCCTTAAAAATTTTGTCAATTTTGAAGAAGGACTAAGTTAAGTAAAAGTTTCTTCAAAATAATTTACAAACGTAAGTGATCCAAAGTAAAAAAGTATGTTAAATTCTATGAAACAGATTGGAAGCACTCAACATTAGGGGCCACAGTATCTCACATGTAGTAATCCTTTTTCATAACATGAGCAATTAACATTCTGTAATTTCATTAAAAAGATGGATAATGATGAGATTAATAACAAGAAGTTTGGTTTGGGGAAAAGGTAATTAATGGCAGACATCTGCATTTGTTTATTTTGATCTGAATTCCTGGGATTTATTTGAAATTTATCAACTGAGTAAATGTACATTCTAATTCTCTTAAAGGTATTGATTACCTCATGAAAGCTAGACTGAAATTTGAAACTAAATCATGAGATTTCTAAGGGATATTCTTGAATTCAGTTGGTTTTGTTTTCTGTCATGATTATTTTCATAATTGCCTAATCAAGAACTATATCTTGTGTATAAATACAAAAAAATCTGTGCTGAGGGTAAAATTCACTGAATAAAAACACATGATTTTCATTAAAATTTCTTTTGAGAGCTATGAAGGATAGGTTGGGTTATATAACTGTAAAGTACTTAGTATTTCTAGCTCTAAATCAAAAGTAAATTTTTAAAAGAAAGAAAAAATGTCATCTTATATTAATAAATCTACATTATACTTTTCCAGTAGTCAAGTCAATTGAATTTGATGGCAACAGGATATGTGAAAAGTGTGAAGGTAGGTTCATGACAAATAATAGGCAGATGGGGCTTTTGTGAGGAACCTTAAAATATGCCAATAATGTATAACTTTTTTTTTTTACTTTAATATATAAAATACTCTTAAAAATGGAAGTACTATCTCTAACCACTTATAACCTATAAGTGAAAATCTAATTAATTTAAATTCAAATTAAATGGCAGTATGCAGCATATGAACTTAATAGTGTTGAGCTACTTGCATCATTTCATGAAAAAAAAAAAAAAAAGTCAAGTATGTTAATCCAACACACTATGTTAACTACCATGAAGATTTAGGATGAACACAGAATAAAATATCCCAGGAGCCCTTCGGTTAAAAAAATAATAATAATAGTAATAATTTTATGCAATTCAAGGTTTTCCCTTCCTTATTTTCACTTCACATTTTTTTTCTTTTTCTTAGTGAGAGAGCACACTTGAGCAGGGGTGGGGGATAGGGGTGGGGAGAGGCAGAGAGTGATGGAGAGAGGGAGTCTAAACCAGGCTCCTTGTCCAGCGTGGAGACTGACAAGGGCTGGATCTTACCACCCTGAGATCATGACATGACCCAGAATCAAGAGTCTACACTTGACAGACTGAGCCACACAGGTATTCCTTTGTTTCACAATTCTTAACTGGTGAAAGACACTTTAGAAAGTGTTAGTATGATAATTTAATTCAAAAGCTTAACTCTCAAATCATATAATGTTGGAGAGGAGAACTGAACAACTAACAGACTGAAGGAATTCAACATCACTTTTGACACAACATGAATCCCTATAAAACTGTTGTGGGGTTAGAGGAGGTTTGGATGTCATGACTACCATCTTCTACAACATCTGTATTTGTTATGCCAGTTAAACTTGGCCTCCCTGGGAGATAACTTTCCTTTCTTTTCACTTGAATTCTCTACCCTGTAAATAGGGAAATTTATTGTGGAGGTATCCCCTTTATCTTTTTGTCATTGTTTCAAGTTTTTTTTTTTTTTGTTTGTTTGTTTGTTTGTTTGTTTTTGTGTTTTTTTTTTTTTTTAATTCTAGTTTGTTAATGTATAGGGAATTTTAGTTTCAGGAGTAGAATTTAGTGATTCATCACTTACATAGAATACCCAGTGATAATCACAAGTGTTCTTCTTAATACCTGTCACCCATTTAGCCCAGCCTCTGCCCACCTCCCCTCCAGCAACCCTCAGTTTGTTCTCTTTCATTGAGTCTCTTATGATTTGCCTCCCTCTCTTTTTTTTTTTTCCCCTATGTTCATTTGCTTGTTTCTTGAATACACATTTGAGTGAAATCATATGGTATTTGTCTTTCTCTGACTTACTTCACTTAGGATAATAAATACACTCTAGTTCCATCCACATCATTGCAAATGGCAAGATTTCATTTTTTTGATGGCTGAATAGTATTCCATTGTGTATATACTTAGGCCTATATGAAAAATCCAACAGAATGGCCTTTTGATGCCTTTTCATTATTTTTTTTTCTTTTTACTAAATTCTTGACAAATCTTAGGCATAAGGAAACTATAATCTAAAAATTTATGTACCAAAGTAAAAAGTATTTATTACGAGGCCCTAAGGCAGAGTTGTGTTAATCAATGAGGAGAAACAAGGAAATGAAAAAAGCAAACAAAACAAAGGACAAAAACAAAACACACAAAAAAATATTCAGATTCATTTAACCATGTTAGGAGATTAGAATAAATTAACCAACAAATATGATCTCAAAAAGAGAGTGAAAACCACAAACAGAATTAACTTTAAACTTTTTCCTCAGAATAGTAACACCATCCCTGTGTTAAATATGATCTAATTAGGTCATAGATCCCATAATTAACAGTCTTTTGACCAACATGGCCTTAATATTCCCTTCAGTCTGACTAAACTTTAGACAGCTTTTGTTCCTGATTATAGGCCCTGATCTCCATTTTCTTAGGGCTTTTATTTTAGAAATCTTGCAAATATAAATTCTTTTAATGATTCTTTGAGACGTAAATCTTCTCCTAGCCTCTTGCTAGTTTCACCGCACAATTATGTCTTTCTCAAAGATTTGGGAACAAACCCCTTAATGTAATCACCAAGAAAATAGGGCCCCTATCTCCCTGTTTAATGGAGAGTGGGAGCCTAAATTTGGTAAGTATCAATTAGCAAAACAGATGACCTAATCACATTGACCAACCTCCCTCTAAGGTCCTCCTGTACTTTTCCACTAGCTCATCCCAGTACTTAAAAATTCTCCTGCCTTTGGTTTCAGCAGAGTTAGATTCAATATTTCTTCCTTATTGCAATAGTCTTTAAAGTCTTCCTTACTTATTTAATTCTACAATCTTTCTTTGATGACTCCTTTTTGGGAATTAAGAGAAATGTGGCCCAATTTGACCTCTGTCTAAAGGCTAAGAATTGCCAATGTATTTTTGTAAAACCAAAACTTCTTATGATAATTTTATAAAGGAACAGTTTAAAAACTGCCCTTAGTGTGGGAATTAGTTCAACCTTCTTATTCATCCAGCATTTTCTACACCCACTTACATTCAAGGCAATAGCATAGGTTAAGAGACAGGTTTTAACTTTCCTATCTTAATTGGCTCATAAGAACATATTGACAAACATAATTTGATGTAGATTTCTTCAAGTATAATGCATGGTATGTTATTGAAAATAAAGGAGATATTTGCAAATATGTATTTAATTTTGGCATTTTGTGGACAAGTAACTTAAGCAGTTGGACTTTGATGGGCCCAGCACACTTCCACTGTGCTACTCTGCTTGGACTTTGATTATCCCTGCCCACTGCCCCAACTCCATACCAAAAGTCTTAATTCATTCTGGCTGTTCTAACAGAAGTACCGTAGACTGGGAGGCTTATAAACAACAGAAATTTATTTCTCACATTACTGGAGGCTGGGAAATCCAAGATCAAGTCACTGGGACATTCAGTATCTAGTGAGAGCTAACTTCCTAATTCATAGATTATCTCATTCCTTTTGTGTCTTCATATGGTAGAAAAATAAGGGGAATCTCCAGGATCTCTTCTAAAAAGGCACTAATCTGGGGTATCTGGGTGGCACAGTTGGTTAAATGTATGACTTTTGGTTTTGGCTCAGGTCATGATCTCAGGGTTATGAGTTCTAGCTCTAGGGCAGGCTCTGCACTCAGTAGAGAGTCAGCTGAGATTCTCTTTCCCTCTCCCTCTGCCCTGCCCCTCATGTGTTCTCTCTCTCTCTCTCTCTCTTAAAAACAAACAAACAGGGTGCCTGGGTGGCTCAGTGGGTTAAAGCCTCTGCCTTCAGCTCAGGTCATGATCTCAGGGTCCTGGGATCGAGCCCCGCATCGGGCTCTCTGCTCAGCAGGGAGCCTGCTTCCATCTCTCTCTCCGCCTGCCTCTCTGCCTACTTGTGATCTCTCTCTCTCTGTCAAATAAATAAATAAAATATTTAAAAACAAACAAACAAACAAACAAACAAAACCTTAAAAAAAAAGTAAAAAAATAAAAAGACACTAATCCCATTCACAAGGGTACCACCTTCATGACTTAATTATCTATCAAAGTCTCTACCACCGAATACCATCACATTGGGGATTATACTTCAACATATGAATGGGGAGGAGCACAAACAACCAATCAATAGCACCAGGAAATCTAACTTCATTATATCTGTAGCTATATTCACACACAAAAATTAAATATGGCCACATTTATTGAATCAACACTGTTATATTTGACATACTATCATTTTTCAGTGTTTTGCAACATAAGTCCATTACCAGTCCTGTACCCTACAGAGCCTTTTTAGAAGTCTTTTTTCCTAGTTATCCAGCTTCCATCATGAAATCTTAATACCACAGAGATATTGTATATCCAGCTTACTTTATACTGTATATAATATACCATAGATATATTGTATATCTATTTATGTACTGTGGTGCTTTGGAAGGCCATAAACCATTATAATATTTAAGATACAATGACTCCAGTGAACTAATTCTTATTCCCTTAAAGATGATAGTACTCCCTTTAAGAATGCATGGTTTAAATAATTCCTTTGGTAAGGTAAAAATCACATTATATAATATGGCTTATATAAAAACAAAATCTATCTTTGTCAATTAATTGACACATGTATTATATAAACATCATTACTTTCACCAATTTAAAATGCCATCTTGTTTACTAGGGTCAGACAGGAGATGAGAGGGCAGTTTGTGGGGGAGGTGACAGAGTTTCAGATTACCCTTGGGTAGGACATAATTTAGTATGTTTATACCTAAAAATATTACCTAAATGAATCTATATATAATGGACAATGACCATAATAGAAGTAGTTAAAGGGACTGAATAAATATTGAAAAGAATAATTAATTCCTAAAAAACAGCTTTGTGCATTCGTTATTATCCTCATTCACATCTGTTTCATTATATATGTCTTTTTATACAATGTTGAAGAAAAACAGATAATTTTCTCTTCACCCTGGAAAGTCCCACAGCATGTCAATAATTTTCTTCTGAGTTCTTAATGAGAAGCTTTAAATTTCAATAAAGAATGTTCTTCCATTTGGGAACTCAGGAAGAGTTTGCAGCAATTCATTCCCAGACAATATTTTATGGCATCATTATACCAAAATTTTTGCCAAGTAATTTTACTCAAATAATTCAATAAGAAAATACCTCCATAAACAGTTTTCTTGATCTTTATAGCATCAATTAATTAATGGCAGTCCTTTTAAAAATTTTCCCACAATAATATGTTGTTGAATCCAATTGTTTTTAATAATTTTGCTATATCAATGCTTCAGTTAGAATGAGTTAAACTAATGAGATTATTAATGTCATTGTAAATTATATTGTGATATACATTTATCTTTTTAACACATAATTTAACTCTTTTTTTTTTTTTTGTAATACTTTCCTACAAAGTCTGGTCTACATATGCAGTGTGTAATAGAATATTTACAGACTAATTTTCGACACCTTCACAGATACAGTTCCTCAAACAGTAAGATAATTCAATTGAAGTCAATTTTTTTTGTTGTTGCTGTTTAAATTTTCAATGGTTGTTTTGGTTTTATATTCATTGGTATATGGAAAGTATGCTATAGTAACATAAAAGAAAAAAAAACATGATTTAATATTAGCTAGATACTTTAAAAAGTATATTCTACATGTCAACTATACATATTATACATATTTAAATATAGAATACATATAGCATAATAATTCAAACCTTAAACCCTTGACAACATATTTAATTATGAAACATAAATACATGAAAGCTTGAGTTGGAGGGTATTGAACAAACAATAAAGACACAGACTCAGGAATCAGATTGCTAATTTGAACCTGAACTCTGACATGCATTGCCTGGATGACTTTTGTCTCATAATAATTAGCCACTAGTTATTTACTCTCTTTATTTCACTTCTTTCCCTTTGAAAGAGGGATATTAAATAGTATATGGAAAGGAAAAAAATAATCAGACACAAAACAGTTGATATTGTGGCAGGCCAAATGAACCTCTGGAGAAAATAAAAATAGATAACTTTAGTGATAGGGATTGATAACTTCTCTCACCAGAAATTTCTGGTGAGAGAATGTTCAATATTATGATATGAGTTGAATGGATGGGAGCATTTGTCAGAAATTAACAGTTTGTCCCTAATATCTCTTAATTTCATTATATGCAAGTGATACCTCAATGTTGTTAAAAAGATGATGATGATAAAATATTTAATATAATTTCCAGCAAGTGTAGAGTGACAGTATCATAGTAATCAATTACTGACAGCATTGGAAGTCAGAGCTTGGCTGATCTCACTTTGTCTATTATGACAGTGACAAATAGTAGCTTTGAGCTCATCCTTTCTTCCTTCCTTCACTCCACAGATATTTTTGAGTTACTTCTTGTTCTGATATGTCACAGTTCAAAAGAGCATAATCTCTGCCTTTACAGAGCTGATAGGATATAAAATCAATGCACAGAAATCAGTTGCATTTCTTTACACCAACAAGACAGAAGAGAAATTAAGGAGTCAATCCCATTTACAATTGCACCCAAAACCATAAGATACCTAGGAATAAACCTAACCAAAGAGGCAAAGAATCTGTACTCAGAAAACTATAAAGTACTCCTGAAAGAAATTGAGGAAGACACGAAGAAATGGAAAAATGTTCCATGCTCATGGATTGGAAGAACAAATATTGTGAAAATGTGAAGATTGCTACCTAAAGCAATCTACACATTCAATGCAATCCTTATCAAAATCCCATCCACTTTTTTTTCAAAGAAATGGAACAAATAATCCTAAAATTTGTATGGAACCAGAAAAGACTTGAATAGCCTGTGGAATATTGAAAAAGAAAGCCAAAGTTGGTGGCATCACAATTCCAGACTTCAAGCTCTATTACAAAGCTGTCATCATCAAGACAGTATGGTACTGGAACAAAAACAGACACATAGACCAATAGAACAGAATAGAGAGCCCAGAAATAAACCCTCAACTCTATGGTCAACTAACCTATGACAAATCAGGAAAAAATGTCCAATGGAAAAAGACAGCCTCTTCAACAAATGGTGTTGGGAAAATTGGACAGCCACGTGCAGAAAAATGAAACTGGACCATTTCCTCATACCACACACAAAAATAGACTCCAAATGGATGAAGGACCTCAATGTGAGAAAGGAATCCATCAAAATCCTTGAGAAGAACACAGGCAGCAACCTCTTTGACCTCAGCTGCAGCAACTTCTTCCTAGGAACATCACCAATGTCAAGGGAAGCAAGGGCAAAAATGAACTATTAGGACTTCATCAAGATCAAAAGCTTTTGCACAGCAAAGGAAACAGTTAACAAAACCAAAAGACAACTGACAGAATGGGAGAAGATATTTGCAAATGACATATCAGATAAAGGGCTAGTATCTAAAAATCTATAAAGAGCTTATCAAACTCAACACCCAAGTAACAAATAATCCAATCAAGAAATGGGGAGAGGACATGAACAGACATTCTGCAAAGAAGACATCCTGATGGCCAACAGACACATGAAAAAGTGCTCCACACCACTTGGCATCAGGGAAATACAAATCAAAACCACAATGAGATCCCACCTCACACCGGTCAGAATGGCTAAAATTAACAAGTCAGGAAATGACAGATGCTGGCGAGGATGCGGAGAAAGAGGAACCCTCCTATACTGCTGGTGGGAATGCAAGCTGGAGCAACCACTCTGGGAAACAGCATGGAGGTTCCTCAAAAAGTTGAAAATAGAGCTACCCTATGACCCATCTATTACACTACTAGGTATTTACCCTAAAGATACAAACGTAGTGATCCAAAGGGGCACATGCACCCGAATGTTTATAGCAACAATGTCCACAATAGCCAAACTACAGAAAGAACCTAGATGTCCATCAACAGATGAATGGATAAAGAAGTGATGTGTGTGTGTGTGTATATATATATATACACACACATATATATACATATATACATATATACACATATATATATACACATATATATACACACACATCACTTCTCCTTTATCCATTTTATATTTATGTGTATATATATATATATAATGGAATATTATGCAGCCATCAAAATAAATGAAATCTTGCCATTTGTGACGACGTGGATGGAACTAGAGGGTATTATGCTTAGTGAAATAAGTCAATCAGAGAAAGACAATTATCATATGATCTCCCTGATATGAGGAAGTGGAGATGCAACATAGGGGGCTTGGGGGGTAGGAAAAGAAAAAATGAAACAAGATGGGATTGGGAGGGAGACAAACCATAAGAGACTCTTAATCTCACAAAACAAACTGAGGGTTCCTGCGGGGAGAGGAGTAGGGAGAGGGTGGTTGGGTTATGGACATTGGGGAGGGTATATGCTATGGTGAGTGCTGTGAAGTCTGTAAACCTGGCGATTCACAGACCTGTACCCCTGGGGCTAATAATACATTATGTGTTTATTAAAAAATTAAAAAAATATAAAAAATAATAATAAAATAAAGAGCTGATAGTGGAGATAATGTTGGCATTTTTTTTTCTTTTTTTAATGTTGGCATTTCTTAATTCACCTCCTCATCAGTAGAAGGACGGTGTGATGCTGGTAAGCACCCTCTTAACCTTAAACTAAGTAGAAAAACATTATTCATGAAACAAAAACATAGTGCTACTCTGACTTTAGGTATACCTGGATTTAGAGACTGAACATGCCTTATTTTTGGCTTATATTTTCCTCTGTCCATCTGTCGACTCTGCTTTTCTTTCCATGTTCTTTCTTTATGACTCCTTCATCAGACCAGGGAAATTTGTGGCAATCCACTTACTGACACAAGTATTCATCTTCAAGAAAGAAAGACCTTTTATTTATCTGGGTACATATGTTAAAACATCTGTCAAAGAACTAGGCATATCTTGACTGTCTGGTTATATGGTATGGACAGTGGGTAGGATTATCTTCACATAAATCATATGGAAAAGATTTTCAACACCAGGAAAATAGATGATGGGGACACTACTTACACCTAAACAACTATCACATACACTGTTTCACAGTGAGGCAGCTTAAGGTGGAAAGTAGAAACTACAAAGCCTGGATGGGTATGAAAGCAAATTTTGCAATTTATTTACTCTGTGTTTTAAATTTACTTAAAATCTCATTGCTTCTGTTTCATTGTTATAAAAATGTGGATTATGATACTCTTCACCTTATACTATTGCCTTTAAGGGCAATATAAAGAGTATTAAAGTGGCATCTATCACTACATAATTGCTTGAATAATGTAAAATCTTAACTCAATGATATTATAGTTAATTAGAATTGCTGTTATTTTTGTCCTCATCTTCACACTAGTAGCCAGAAACTACAGAAATATTTTGAAATCCAAAAATACCTCAGCAAACCATGAAATTGAAATCACGTTTCTGAAGAACAATCATACTAAATAGGCCTTCCTTCAGTCTCTTATTCCGCTAAAGTATAATTTTTTTTTAATAACATAAAGAATGTGATGCGATATCCTCCTAAACATGCCAATTTGGGAAGCTCTGTCACACTCTATATAGACAAAACAGAGGTGTGTTGTAACAGCTATAAAACTACAGATGTAAAGTAGATAATTACTTAAGGTTTTTACAGGAGAAAGTTGATTTCAGTAAAAATTACAGTGTTCAAATGTAGCATCTCATAAGTGTCAAGTTATATTTTAGTTAAAATTTGCTAAATGTGTTATTTCCAAGGTCTTAAAATACTGAGATATCAAAGGAGTCTTTTTCATTCCTCTGTGGAACATGGTTATATTTCTAGAGCAATTCAGAAACCTAGGGACCTCAGGAAAGTCCACTCTCTTTGGTCTCTTTATAGAGTTGCATATAAATAGTTGGTCACTGTGATATTTTGTTTTATGTTTTAATAGCGATGGCGAAAGCATACATATCCCCACTGACTTCTTGGATCACATCTTGACAAAAAGCAAAAGTGTTTTATCACCACACTTTGTGCCACACGTAATTTCCTTTGATCCTCAGAGAGTCCAGCAATTTTACATTTTTCACTTGAGGGAGCCACTTTTGGTGTAAAAAGAAAACAAAACTAAAACACCAACCAAAAATAAATAAATAAATAAATAAAACACCAACCAAAAATGTCAATGACTTATTTTTCAAAGTTACATCCATCAAAAGACTTGTTCTGGTCAAACACAGAAAAACTGTAAAATCTAAATGAAGGGTTAGAGTCAAATATATCCTAATTGCCTTTTTTTCAATACTGTTTGTTCATTTGCTATGTTTGGTAAAGTGCCACTAAATATGTAAAAACAAGTTGGTTATACAATATTACTCAAAGAGATGCCATGTGTTAGTAAAGATTATAGAAACTTGTTTTATGTTGGCTTCCAGAAATATGTTAAAGAAATGAAAACACATTTATCTATAAATGAATTTTAAATGCATCTATCCCAACTCATGTTTGGCTTTATTTTGGTTTGCTAATATGTAAAGTGTTAAAAATAAGGAGGCTGACTTTGAAGTAAAATATATGGTATTATTTATGATAGAAAAATAATCATTGCCACCACAATTGAACAAATTAAAGAGTGAAAGTAAACCCAAACCAAGTGTTTGTCTCCGTGCAGAAGAAATAATGCTTGAATTCATTCATTTAATTTATACATCTTTGTGTATGTATACAAAGCTAACAATTAAAATACTTTTTCAGCCACAGAAAAATAGTCTGTTAAGTTGTTCTTTTCTCAACATAATGAGAGATCAATGTTTCCAATAAACACAGGAGATTCTTTTTTTTTTTTTTTTTTCTGGACATGAAGTTAATTGGGAAAAGAGAAAGCTAATAAAAATAATTAAGTTCTTACCAAATGCCAGGTTCTTATCAAGTATCAAGTACAGTGTGCCAGAAATGCTAGTGAAGGGCTTAAATCCACAGGCTTTGGAGTCAGACATAATTCAAATTTGAGCTAGCTTGTATGGTGGCCTTAAGCAAGTTTTTTTTTACTTCTCTTCAAGCACCATTCCTTCAAATGCAAAATAGAAATAATACTATCACTACCTTAAGTGATTTCTGTATTAAATAATATATAAAATTTTAAGTTTCTATAATATACTTAATAAAGTGCTTGCTATCATTACTTTATTATTATTTTGTCTAATCTTCCCAGCAAACCTGAGACATATATAGTTATCTTTATCATAAAAATTAGGAAAAGCGAAGTCCAGAAAATTAAAATGACTTGGCCAAAGTTATGTAACTAGTTAAGGTAATTTGAACCCCAAACTTTTAAGCCTATTGGATTTTCATTAGACTATACGTTTGTCCACTTCTCAAGTTTTTGGTGTCTATTAAGTTTACAATTTTAATGCACATCACAATAAAATTATCATTTAACAGTTACAACCTCTCTTCTGGGCACAGTTAAAACAATTACCTTGCTTAATTTTCAGATCATCCTGAACAACAGATATTATTCCTTTTTATTTTATAATGGGAAATGGATAACAGGCCACAAGTGATTTGTACATGATCAGGCAACAAATGTGAAAAAGATCCATTACTTGAAACCATGTCTCTCCTGCTCTAAAGTTTATAATATAATCATAAAGCATCACTGTCCTCCATCTGGGTCTAGCAAACAAGATCAGATTTATAAATTCAAGAATTGCTCCCACCAACATATATTACCACATTCACCTCTACTCTGAGAAGAATTTTCCTGGGTAATACAACATACAATTATGAATTGCAGCTTTCTTAATTCAAGTAGAATTACTAAATAGGTGAAGAGTTTAAAAGACAAATAACTCCTTCTCCTTAATGTACTTAGAAGAAATCAGAGTTCTTAAACTGTTACGGTTTTCTGATAACTTTGAAGTAAACTGAAGATTGAAGCCTAGAACTTGCATACCCTCACAGAGTTATTATTCATATAAAGAATCATCTAGGTATATACTTGGAAATACGATTACAAATAAAGAAAAGAGCCAGGACTTCAGTCCACAAACAATCCTGTGAATTTTAAATTATCTTAGCTAAAGCTCACAATTACATATGCCCATCTCTTGTAATCCATGTAAAATTACATATCTATATCATAAATATCATAAATCTTTACCCCATTAGTTCTGCTTCTCTGGTTGAATCCTACCTACCAATACCTACACCAACCCTTTTCTTATTCAGTTGAGGATCCCTGGTTAGAGTAAGAAAATTATAAAAACATTTGGTGCCAACAGAGTCTAGATAGTTTTTAATTGTGTGGCGGATGGTGGGATTCCCTCCTGAAGTTCATAGACGGCACCTCAGCCAAACTACCTGCAGAGGTTATTTTCCTTTTCAAATGTGTGGTTTCCATTAGGTTATAAGATATTCTTCTTTAATGGCAAAAACATAAAATTGATTCTTGTGTTCTAAATAACCATGAAAATGTCATGCTGGATGATATGTTGGCATATTTCACGAGAAAGAGCGAAACAGAGGTTTTGCAAATTCCAGTGGTGGTGGTATTATTTTTATTTATACCCATTAAAAAACAATTTGACATTGCTTGCAGAAGATAAACCAAAATAAAAGTTAAATCCAGGTTGTAGGAATGATCTAACATGATTTAAGTATTCTAAAAGTACATTGATCAATAATATAAAAATATTAAAAAAGTGACTTCTATATTTATCTTGTCTTAAAATTAATGAAATTATAAAAGATAAAAAACACATGCACATAGTCATACATAACTGCTAATAAGGGATGAGGATCCAGTTATCCACATTTTTATTTTTTTTTTTGGTTTTAAAGCAATGCAAACCATTTGATGATTAGGAATATCCAAAAAATAAACTGATCTTGTTATTTTCATGTATGATTCATTATGTTTTCATTAAAAAATTAAGTCAAGAACCCTAGAAAAATCCAATCATTTGACTACTACTTTTTAATAATATTATTATAAAATGACAACCCAAAGCTTCTTAGGTCACTTATATCAAATTTCAAAACTAATCTATGATATAGGACAACCTCTTGTTGATTTCATTCTTGCCAAAAATTATTTAAAGATCACATTTATGACTTAATTCATATTACAAGAAATCACTTTTAGTACTCAACATAGGTATGAGCTATACATATTACTATTTGATTTCCATTGGTTAATTTTATTTCAGAGCATAATAAGAGGAAAGTGTATACAATAATCTGACTCTAAACAAGGGTTTTGACATACTTAATATTATTATTCTTAAGGAGCCAATGTGTTAGCACAAAATAAAACTTTGAGAACCAGCTTTGTCACTGTGATGTTCATATTCTATCAGTTGTTAAATATTTGAATATCATATTAATTTCTCTATCAGCACTCTTTTCTATTAGCCAGTATGCAAACACAGAGATGTTTCACATTTCAATGCGTCACCCAAAGACTATTCTCTTTATATTCTAGCTCCTTCACATTCACATTTGTCTTCCTACTGAGATTTTGAATGATTTCCCTGGGGCACCTTTTTTTTTTTTTTTTTTTTTTTTTTAATTTTTTTATTTATTTATTTGGTGCAGAGAGAGACAGAGACCACAAGTAGTCAGAGAGACAGGCAGAGAGAGGGGGGAAGCAGGCTCCCCGCCGAGCAGAGAGCCCGATGTGGGGCTCGATCCCAGGACCCCGAGATCATGACCTGAGCCGAAGGCAGAGGCTTTAACCCACTGAGCCACTCAGGCGCCCTGGGGCACCTTTAATAACACTACCAGAAGAATTTGACTGGTCCGTGAGAATCACTTAGGTAAAACTTGGAGACTAGCAATGGTAGTAGACTTGCTGAGGAATGAACAAGAAAACTATAAAATTTATATACATATACTTTTCTCCTAGGAGTAAACCAACTCAGACATAAGGAGGTACATGATTCCTGTACTGATGGCCATTGGATAAACTTCTTTATTTCAACCAAAGCAAGAGCAAAACCATCTCTAGCCTCCAAAGAATTTATGACTTCATGATACTGGTATCAAAATAACCCAGTGTTGATGGGCCGAAAAGCCAAAGTAGTTTCTCTGTGGCACCATATCCTGTTCACAGAGAGAAAATTAGTGGTTATATTCCCAAACTTCAACTCTTCTCCAGATACAGGAAATCAGGTCAAGAATATGGAAAATGTTTCCTTCCACCCACAAATCCTTACCTTTTAAGAATCCAGTGGATGAGATATCTAACTTATTTTAGTTATCTAAGTCTAACTAAATACTCTAGGTTTGAAATTATGTGAAAGCTGAGCTCAATAAAGCTGGGAGTATTGAGCACTGTATCTTTATAGTGTGCTCCCACTTGCTTGCCCTATTCCTCACAAGCATGATGCCCAGAATCTTATTGATATCCTTCTCTATGGGAGAAACACATGGAAGCCCATGGGCCTGAAAGAACATGTAAAGAAGGTGGATGGGGCTCAGGAGAGCTACTGGAATGATCCTCAGTGTGGTATAGTTTCCTTGGGAATTTCCCAATAGTCAATTCTCTGGGATGGACACTGCAGGAAAACCAGAGAACTGAGTAAGGCTAAGTTTTATAAGGATGAGCATGTTGTTGGTTATAGTAGCAGAATGGATAGTTTTTAGAAGTAACTAACTAGGAGATTGGAAAGAGTAGTCACTGGAGAGGACTGCCTCTTCAAAATCAAAACTGTTGATTGTCATTCCAAATATTTAATATACAAAGTTCCTTGGGGTGGAGAGTAACTGCTGTTCTGTTGGCTCAGCGTGAATGTGCCAAAATGGCAGTTGGAATTGCTTGTTATGATCTTTGCTGATGGCTTCAAAAGAGTAATCATTGCTAGCAAAAATGCGAGTGGGAAGTCCACCAGAGAAAGGCAGTCAATATTCAGATCCTCTACTCTGACAAAACTGAAAACCTATGATTTGGGAGGGTGGAAAATCCTGAGGAATAGTGTATTTCTCCCTTTCTGTTTACATAACTTCTTTGAACAAATTAGGTGGTAGTGTATGGTTTCCATTGTTTAGATGAAAGAGGAATAAACACAAGCTGGACACTGATTTCATTTTAGGTGACTCCAAAGCTACCCTCTTGTGTTTTCAGAGATCACATATGGTAAAAACATGCTGTGTTCTGGTATGAAAAAAGGTTAATAGTCAGTGAGGAATAAAATCAAAGTGGATTAGTCAAGCATGGCCAACCCCAGGAGTGGATAGAGGATATAATCTCTCTCTCACTCTCTTTTCTTAATTCAATTAATTAGACCTCCTAATAAAAAGGGTTTGTATTTGATTATTCTTTAAGATTAGGGGTTGACTGGGAAAAGACAAAGTTTTCTGTAAGATTAATGACCATCACAGTTCCCTTTGTATTATGCAGTAATGTCAGCTTGTTCTATTACCAGGGAATAGGAGAATCTGTAAAGAATCTTAGCATCCTTCTAGATTTTTGAGTGATATCAGTGCAACTATTGAGAAGCTGGTACCCAAGTTCAGACTATCATTTTACCATTTTTAAGAACGCTCATATATTTTCTGTATAAAAACTGTATAGCACATATTTTAGGAAAATTTCTTTCCTAGAATACAATGTTGTTTCTAGAAGTCTGGCCCAAACATTCCTCTCCAAAAGATTCTGAGAGAGCAGGGACACCCCCCCATTTGTCAATAACTTTATTTTTATAATCCTCATTGCTAAATATGATCCCTGATAGTGTTTGTCTGAGCCCTTCCTTCAGCATGTGATAATAAATTCTTCTTGTAAATTCCGCCAAAATTGCAATCATTTATTTTCCACTTTTAACACACTTCTAGACACTTAAGAGTAGGAATGTGGAAAAGAATGACGACAAACAGTTTTTGGTATGTATTTTCACTTAAGCAGAATGACACGTACTTCCTGAACCATTGAGTAAAATGTGTTACATATAAAACACATTTTGTGGCCTCAAATCTATGAACATCCACTACCGTGGACCTCATTTAATTTTTATGTTCTAAACTAGCTCATACATAAACAATTGCAAAACTATTTCCTAACCATAGTAGTATACACACATATCAATTCATGCAATTCATGGGACATCATGTAATAACATTTACCTAAAAGTTTTGGGTCTTCTTTGTTTTTTGTTTTTCTAGGTAGACCCTACGTGCAGTTGGAAATCAGGACCCCAAGCTCAAAATTTGCATGCTCCACTAACTCCCAGCCAGGCACTGCTACCCAGATTTCTAATAACAATACTGGTAACTTCACCATGATTTCCATAGCACCTTCTCAAATCCTAGAATTTATGGTATTGACTGACAAAGCAGGGCTGAAAACTAAAATTATCTTAAATATTTTAAATATCTTAAAATTATCTTATTTCATCATCCAAAAAGAAGTCCGAATTCTTAAGTGAATTTATGTTCTTGAAATTGTGGGGGGAAATAACCAGTTTGTTATTTTATGAGGGAGATAATTCAGACTTCTGAATTATTGAAAAACAAAAGTTTAATCAATAGGTTGGTATTGCACCTAAGATCTAAAATGAAAGATAAATGCCTGGGAAAAAAACAAAATAAAACAACAACAACAAAAAATTAATAAACCTGAGGGGGCAAATGTTTATACCTCTACTCTTAATTACTTATAAAGAAGTATACAGAAAAGAATTAAAATGGAATTATGTACTTTGCCTATATCTATGAAAGATTAATAAAAGGTATATCTAACTCAAAATCCATGTCAATGTTTTTCAGAATTTACCTTTCTCTACCTTTTTGACACATATCTTCTGAAGCTTCTTATCTTACTTAATCTCAACTCAACAATATCCATCTCATTTCACAAGAGTGTGTTCTCCCTCTAGTGCCTCCTTCTTTCTCCTTGAACCTTTTGTTAACTTGGCAACCTAGCCTCCTTTCCACTGATTACGAATATTTCTTATTCAGAACATCAAGCAGTGAAGAAAAATCACTGAAGACTGATATAGTGAGTCTAGAGGTCAGAAATAAGAGGTACAACTCTCAATGTCTGCATGCATTTTTTTTTTCAGTTCGCACATATATTTGCCACCCGGTAACTGTTATGAATGAAAGTGCTCAGAAAATAAAAGCTTAGGAAGTTAGGGATCATGTGGAAAACCAGCACAGCAATAACCTCTACATATTTTCCTGTTTCTGCACTGTATTACATGAATGTCCATGACTGTTCTGGGAGAGATATGTTTTCTTCCATAAATGAGTCTCAGAAAGTACTGTGGTTTTTATTATCCACAATGCAACTCCTCATAAAGTGTTACCTTGAAAACTGAGAAGCATCTTTTCTTTTCACATGTATTCCACAAAGTGCAAAATCCAAGGCATCATAGCTAAAAGTTCACATTTTTAAGATTTTTTTAAAGTTAATTAAAATAAACAAAGTGGGTTTAAGATGTTTGGAGAGAAAACATTTCCGCATTGCTTGTTGAGATTCGGGCCATAGCCTCCTGGAAGTGTGTCTGTTATCTGCTCTTACCTTGGGTTTAATGGATGTGTAGAGTCAAGAAAGTTTATGTTCACAAACACAGTTTCCACTGATATCCATGAATGATGCTGGGATTTAAAATGTGTATTCAGGGGTGCCAGGGTGGCTCAGTAGGTTAAGCATCTGACTCTTGATTTTAGCTCAGGTTGTGAAATCGAAACCTGCATGGGGAACTGTGCTGGGCATTGAGCCTGCTTAAGATTCTGTGTCACCCTTTCCCTTCCCCGACCTGTGCTCTCTCTCTTTAAATTAATAAATAATAATAACAATAACAATAACAATAAATAAAATAAAATGTGTATGTAGATAACTGTAATGTTAAGTACATTGTTGGAACTACTAAGATGCACAGGAAAATTGGAGATTCATTCTTAATATGATATTGGATCTGTTTGTATTTATCTTTCATGTGACCTTAAAATCACCCTTCCTGGAAGTTCCCCAGGAAATTCAGAATTCATAGTACTTGTCAAAACTCTCTCCATTCCTCAGAAAAAAGGCTTGACTACACACATGTATTTTATGTGTGCTTAAAATCATGTGAAACTCTAATGTGGTTACCAACACAAGAAATTCCGTACTTTAGGAAATCTCAAAATATTTTTCTAACTTATCATATACCAGTTATTGTAATTATCAACTTGCTCTATGCTTATTCATACCATTTATATCATGTTTATATTGTTTTTACTTTACATAAGAAGAACAACTTGTGACAGGTAAAAGTAAAGTTCTTATTGTATCTTTTTTTTAACTTCTTCTCTGGGTTTCCATTGTCAACAGTCACTGAAACCATCAATGAAAAATGGTTTTCATCATGACATGCTGTGTTATTCATCCATGACACACTCTTCTGATCATGCTATATACAGTGTTTTACTATCTAAGGCCTTTGATCGTACTATCTAAATGTAAGGTTGTCACCAACATTATACCAATGTTATAAGGTTGTCACCAACATTATATCAACATTATAAAAAGGCTTTTATGCTTTATGTCCAAAAACAACAGTAAAGTTCAAACATCCCAAAATTAATTAAATTTTGAACAAAAGATAACCAAAAATTATTGATAAAATATAAAAAAATCTAAAAAAATAAATAAATTCTAAGATTGAAAATGATTTAAAAAAAAAAAAAAACTTCCTGCATTTATGTATAAATCAAAGTCAAGAAAGTTTAACACTGACTGACATTTTGCAGAGGCCAGGATTTTTGGCTAATGTCAAATTTACGTATATCGAAAGCTAATCATTTTTATAAAGAAAAATGTTTTCACATATAGGCACAAAGATGGAATTTCTAAATATACAATTGCAGTTTGCGTTTTGATTAGCTGTTTGGGTCCAAATAGGATTCCATTTATAGAGACGAGAAAAGACCTAAATACTATTATTCTTAGAATTCTTATTACTTTAATTACAGAAACCCTGGTACTCTCTCCCAAAGCTTAATTTGCTTTAGAATTTTGTAGCTCAATCCTTTATTATAGATTGCTCCAATTTCCCTGGAAATGGAAATGATACTTATCAAAGAAGGGATGAAGAAAGAAATTTATAGTTATAATTAATTAAATATTTAAATGTACATATGGGAGCTTATAGAAAAAGGTATCATATAAAACTTTTAGATATTTGAGCTAGTTTGAATGAAAACCTGATTAAATATATATGCACATTTTCTTAATAATTTTTCCTGAAGTCAAATAGTTATTCAAACTTAGCCTTATTGATACTTAGCTAGCCCTTTACTTATTTATAATTGAGTCCATCATGTCTGACCCACTGATGTTATCTTGCAAAGACTCATTTTATTTAAGTTCCCAATTTCAGCTCGTTCCCACTTGACTCCCCACTTAATAATGTTATTAATAATATGGGCTATTATTAATAATAATATAGGTTGCTTCATACCTAATAGAAAAAGCTGAGTTTTTCACATATCCTGATCTCATCTCAGTACAGCCATAAATATAAACATCTCATTTATAAAATCAAATTAAAATCATAAATGGTCTCGGGTTATCAACCTTTAACACATCTGAGGCTTTAGTTGTATGGAAATACACTTTGTTTCTAAGATGTTCAAGCTCTTGGAAAAAAATTCCTTTCTTTATTTCCTAAAATATTCTTAAGTTGCTAATATTTTTAAATGATTAATTTAAAATATCCTTTCAGGACTAGTTAATTTCTCATTCAAACTCCTTTAAATAAGGCTTAATTAGAACCTGCATGTGATCCGTATTTTCCTTTTCTTCTATTTGACTTCTACTCTTACACTGCTCTACACAAAGGTGGCCTGAAATTTACAAGTAAAAAGATTGGGTGTTTCCAATCTTTTATATGAAACTTCTCTTGCTTAATTCCTCTGAAGCATTTGGTGCCACTGATCACTTATTACTTGTAAATTTCTCTTCCTTCCTCTTCAATGATATTTTCCCTCTTAGTACTCTTTTTATAGTTATGAACTTCTCTTCTGTATCATTGTCTCTTGGTTTCCTTTCACTACTCTCCAGATCTTAGTGTCCTTAAAGCTTGAAAGCCTTGTCTTAGAAGTAATATTCACAATTTGAATTAACCCTCTATAATTCTTTTATATGCAAATTTTGAATAAATTTACCGTTATTACTTAAAAGTGTAATTCTCCTTGACCTCTATGTGCTCAGAACTGAGAAATGTCCAAGTAGTCAGATTGAAATGGCTCACTGAGTACTTAGGGATGATTAAACATAATAAAATTAAATAAGCACACACACACACACACACACGCACACACACACACCACAAAACAAAATAAAACAAAACAAGTGTTCAGGAAAAATATACAAACTAGATTGTCAATGGGTTTCTTAACAGTAATACCATTGCTAGAAAGAAATAGCAATAGCTCTTTTAACTTTATGGGCAAAATTATTTTCTATGAGGCATGTATAAACTCAACCAAACTACCATTCATATATAAGAAGTTTTAAAAAGAATGGAAGATATATAAGAATTTAGAAAGTTTATCTTGTAACAGCCTTTGTTAAAAAGATATTTGAGGGCCATCTGGGTGGCTCAGCCAGGGCCTCGGACTCTTGCTTCTGGTTTGGTCATGGTCTCAGGGTCTTGAGATTGAGCCCCACATTGTGTTCCACATTCAACAGGGAGTTTGCTTGAGATTCTGTCTCTCCCTCTCCCTTTACCGTCTCTCCAACCCTGGCTTTCTGTCTCTGTGAAATAAATACATAAATCTTAAAAAAAAAAAAAGTTGAAGATGTATTTTGGAAAACTAAGACTAAAATCAAGGAAGAAAAAGTCTGAGAAATCGGGTAACAGTGACTTAAACTATCAGTAATTCCAGGGCGACAACCCAGTTGCAGGTTGGGAGAACCAAGTTTTCACCATAAGAATGGAGACTAAAAGAAAATTCTCTCAAAAGGATAATAAATGAACTCAGTAAATGAGGAAGTTTGATTATATGAGCAGAAAATAAAACAAAGACATGATGAAAGTAAAGAAGTCAAAGAAAAGATTGTATAGTGTCAGCAGAAAACAGTATCAACATTATTACCCCATTACTAGTACTTTTACTACTACTATCTTCAGAACAACCTATGAGTGGAATATGGGACAATTATGACCAAAATAGTGTAATTTTTCCTGTTATTTATTTTGAAATATAGATCAACTTATGAAGAAAATACTAGAGGAATACTACCATGGGGTGCAAAAGTAAAAGTGTAGCTTTTACTAAAAGTGAGATGTGAAAGTGAGAATGTAGAATGTGAGAACTTATATGTTAATAATGGCCTTGTCTTATAAAGTGGAGACAACTGGCATTGCTAAATAGTGATCTTTTTATGTTTTATTTTAATTAGTTAACATAGAGTGCAATACTGGTTTCTGGAGTAAAGTTCAGTGATTCATCACTTACATAAAACACCCAGTGCTTATCACAAGTGCATTTTTTAATAACCCATCTAGCCCCTCCCCCACCTACATCCCTCTCTCCTTTTTTTCTTTTCCTGCTTCCCATATGTTCATCTGTTTTCTTTCTTAAATTTCACATATGAGTGAGGTCATATGGTATATGTCTTTCTCTGATGGGCTTATTTTGTTTACCATAACATAGTCTAGCTCCATCCATATTGCTGCAAATGGCAAGATTTCTTTTCTTTTTTATGTCTGGGTGATTTCCACATATTCTTTATTCATTCATCAGCTAATGGACATTGGGCTTTTTCCATAGTTTAGCTATTGTTGATAATGCTGCTATAAACATTGGGGGGCATGTACACCTTCAAATCTGTATTTTTGTATCCTTTGCTAAATACCTAGTAGTGCAATTTCTGGATCAAAAGGTAGTTCTATTTTTAACTTTTTGAGGAACAGCCATGAAGTTCTCCAGATTGGTTGCACCAGTTTGCATTTCCACCAACAGTGCAAGAGGGTTCCTCTTTCTGTGCACCAATACCTCTTGTTTCTTGTGTTAATTTTAGCCATTCTGACCAGTGTGAAGTGGTAATTCATCATGGTTTTGATTTATATTTCCCTGATGATGAATGATATTGGGTGTCTTTTTATGTGTCTGTTAGCTCTCAGATGCATTCTTTGGGAAAATAAGTCTATTATTGTCTCCTGTCCATTTCTTAACTGGATTATTTGTTTTTTTTTGGGGGGGGGGTCTTGATTTTGATAAGTTCTTTATAGATTTTGAATACTAACCCTTATTAGCTATGTCGTTTGCACGTATCTTCTCCCGTTCTGTCGATTGCTTCTGTAGTCTTGTTGATTGTTTCCTTCACTGTGCAGAAGTTTCTTATCTTGATGAAGTCCCAGTAGTTCATTTTTGCTTTGTTTCACTTGCCTCTGGAGACATGTCTAATAAGAAGTTGCTGAGGCCAAGGTCAAAGAGGTTACTGCATTTTTCTTCTGTAGGATTTTGTGGTTTCCTGTCTCATGTTTAGGTCTTTAATCCATTTTGAATTTATTCTTGGGTATGGTCCAATTTTATTCTTCTGCATGTCACTGTCTAGTTGTCCCAACACCATTTGGGAGACTGTCTTTTTTCCACTGGATATTCTTTCCTTCTTTGTCAAAGATTAGTAGACCACATAGCTGTGGGTCCATTTCTGGGTTCTCTAGTCTGCCCCACCGATCTATGTGTCTGTTTTTGTGCCGGTACCATACTATCTTGATCACTACCACTTTGTAATGCAGATTGAAGTCTGGAATTATGATGTCTCCCACTTTACTTTTCTTTTTCAACATTCCTTTGGCTATTTGGGGTCTTTTTTGGTTCCACACAAATTTTAGAATTGTTTTTTCTACCTCTATGAAGAATACTGGTGTTATTTTGATAGGGATTGCATTGAATGTATAGATTGCTTTGGGCAATATAGACATTTTAACAATATTTTTTCTCCTAATTCATGACCATAGAGGGTTTTTCCATTTCTTTGTGTCTTCTCCAATTTCTTTCATAAGTGTTCCATAGTTTTTAGCGTACAGGTCTTTCACTTCTTTGATCAGGTTTATTCCTAGGTATTTTATGGCTTTTGATACAATTGCAAATGGGATTGATTCTTTGATTTCTTTTTCTGCTGCTTTATTATTGGTGTATAGAAATGTAATAGATTTCTGCCCATAGATTTTATATCCTGCAACTTTGCTGAATTCATATATTAGACCTACAGAGATCTTAACATAAATATTTAAGTATATACTTCATAATTAGAAATGCAATCAAAAGAATAATTATAATAATATATTTATAAAACATTTGTCAAAATTAAAGTACAATATATATTATTTAAATTTTATAGACCATATTATTAGTACTGATATGATAAATTATGTAAGCTTTTTAAAAGGAGAGAAATAAGGGTGCCTGGGTGGGTCATGCGGTTGAGCATCTGGTTTTTTATTTTGGCTCGGGTCTGATCTCAGGCTACATACAAGGCTGCATACAAGATATGCAGGCTATTTAGCAAGTGGAAGCTCTTCATTTATTTAGTAAGAAGTTTATAGAGTAAGGCGCCTGGCTGGTTCAGTTGGTTAAGTATTTGCCTTTGCTCAGTTCATGATCCCAGGTTTCTGGGATCAAGTTCCCCAGTGGGTTCCTTGTTCAGCGGAGAGCCTTCTCTCTCTGCCTGCCACTCACCCTGCTTCTTCTCTCTCTCTGTCTCTGTCTCGATTTCTGACAAATAAATAAATAAAAATAAATAAATAAATAAGATTTTAAAAAACCGTTTATAGAGTACGTGGAATTTGCCAAAATTTATATCTGTGTTGTCTGCCAACCATGCAGATAGAGGAGCAATGTTTAGTTTTTATTTGAAAAAGATAATAATCTTTAGTTCCATGTTTTCTCCGGTTTCATTATAATCTTCACAGAAATCAAAATTACTTGAATCTTCACTTTGTAAATCAAAGTTCCTTAAAGCTAGAAAGGGGATTTTTCTTTTTTTCTTTTCTTTCTTTCCTTCCTTCTTGTCCTTCTTCTTCACTCCTTCTCTTTCTTTCTTTCTTTTTCTTTCCTTCTTTCTTTCCTTTCCTTTACCATGATTCAACACACTTGATAAACCTGAGAGAATATGACTTGGTAAAAACCTCAGAATTAGCACAAAAGTGTAAAAGGTCAAGACATTTGTTATTAAAATATCCCCTTGTGTTTGTCCATAGGGCATTTTGTCATGACCTCTTAATCAGGAAATGTAACTTTACTCAGTTTTAAGATTAATCAAAAGAACAACATGATAATTATTTGTTGGTTCCTGTAGTGTGCCCAAGTTAATTCTGCAGTCACTATTTTCAACAGACAATTTGTGTCTTTTGGGGAGATCACAAATCTTTTGATTGATTTAGAAGTGATTATGTGTCTTATCCTGGATCTGTGAGTTTCTGTATCCATATGTGCTTTCTTATGCTCTGCTCCACCAGGTCTAATAATAAATTTTACTCTACAGATTGTCCAATATGCTCTGTTCTGTTTTTTTTTTTTAAACCTCCCTAATCCAGTTGTATGTGTTATTCCATATGCCATTAGTAAATGGTTATTTATTTATTAATAATAAATAATTGTTTCTTTCTATTTTTTTTCTTTTGATGATGTCTGAGTCATCCTGGTGTTGGGTTAGTAACCACCAATTTTCACTATGTTAAGCCTTAGAAAAAATAGACACAATGTACACAATGTTAAAAATTAAGCTGGCATTACCATGATATAAAGCATTACAGTTAATCCAGAGGCAAAGTAAAAAACAAAAAATTAATGCTCACAACTAAAACATGCTTCAGTTGCACATATAGTTGCATAATTTGAAACACGCAACAATTCTTATGATCCATAAACCACAGATCATGGTTTCCAAGATCAGAAATCAGGATTAAAATAACAAAAACAAAAACAGTAGCAGGACTAGAGAAGGTAGACAAAATGCCATTTTCATTTAACACTAAAAACAATGCTGCTTTTACCCCCTATTTTGAAAGTAGATATATGGGTTCTGTAGTTTCCCCAAATTTCCAAACTCATCATCAAAAAACAGAACCTTTCAAATCCTGCGGAGGGGTTTTTCTAAGACCCCCTTTAAGTCCAAAAACAGGAGAGAAAAACCAGACATTTTTTCCACCAGAATATACTAAGATAACTGTTTTTTGAGGATACAACAGCAAATGGAGCAAAGACGTTAACTAGAAAGGTAAGTGAGTGGGGTGCCTGGGTGACTCAGTTGGTTATGGATGGAATCTTGATTTTTGGTTCAGGTCCTGATCTCAGGGTCCTGGTATCCAGTCCCACATAAGGTTTTAAGCTCAGCAGGAGTCTGTCCTGTCCCTCCCTGGCTTGTCCTCTGTCTCTCTCAAATAGATAAATAGAATCTTCAAAAAAATAAAAGAAAAAGAAAGGTAAGTGGGGCACTGAAAAGAAAAAGAAATAGAAGCAACATAAGCATATTGTTTGGCAGAGTCTTTAGTATAGAAATATTTTCTGGGAAATAGAAATGTCAAAACAACAAACAATAGTCAAAAAGATTATCCCTGAAACAAATAATACATTATATCTTAATAAAAATTGAAAAAAAGATTAACCCTTTAATAATGAGACAATTTCTGAGGGTCCCTATGAGTAAAGTCACAAGAGAGGATAATAAAATATATACATATATATATATAATATATATATATAGTGTGTGTGTGTGTATAACATATATGTATACACACAGTTCACTTAACAGTAAAGAAAAATATTATACATACATATACCTATATATAGTTTTCTTACTCCACTGGTACCTGTACAACCCATATAATATCACAGTTGCCAAAGATATGTGTGTGTATATATATATATATATATATATTCTATATTTGCAATTTTTGCTTCTGGGAGGCAGCAATTTTAAGATAAAAACAGGTAAAGGGAAAAGTAAGAAAAGATAAGAGAATAAAAAAAACGTTCTACAAATCATTTTGATTATATGGAAAAAAAATGAAATTGAAAACAATGAAGATATAATGATACTTGAATTGAGCAAGATAAAAATCATAGAAAACCTTAATATCTACTAGAACATTGGCCAGAATTATCCTGATTATATACTGTTTTATTTTTTTACTGTTTTTTGTTAGTTTTAATGTATCTTGCATTTTACTAAATGTGACTTTGTAATAGCATTTTCCCTTAGGTATTCTTAGCAAAGGCTGATGCTTTGCAAATTTAAAAATGTGTATTGTCACATAATTATCTTAATTTATATTCAAAGACTTCACACATATCTATTATAGTATCAAAACATGTTTCAAAATCTTAAAAGTGTAGTTGTAATCACCTTTTTCTTTACTATTAATATCACTTTTATTTAAAGAAATAAGTGCTAACATTTTCTATTTAGTACCTCAGAAAGTGTTATTTTCATATTATTTTGTCTTTTCTGTATAAAAACATTGTATTTTATTGACTCTATTCAATCCACAGGAGTTGCAAATATCATCAGTAGTAATTTTCAAAAGACTAGTGACCATTTGAAAATTTCTAGTAGATTAATATATACTTTATGGTTTGAGCTGTGTGGAATATATGTCAGTTCTTACTGCCATGCAAGTTTTCACTACAACACTTTAGATATTTGCATTGTTTTTGAAATATTTCTATTCTGTACCTAAGTCAGTAGCTAAAAAAGTTAAATTATATCTATAAACTTTCTGGATGAATTACTTTACATTGCAACCACATTTTTAAGTATGTTATTTAAAGAAAGAAACTTAGTAGGTATTTATAAACAATGGTGTCAAATTTATGTTTAATAGTACTTATTTACCATTGTTTAATATCTTTTGTGAATATATCAAGTTTTACATTTTTCCAGCATGAATTACACAGTGTTAGGAGAATTATGGGTGTTGCGACTATGAATAATATAAACAAACTTAATATTTTGATAGTTTATAGACAAATGTCATTGAGTTATTGCTGAAAGAGCAAGAGAAACCTCACATGTTCTAAATTAGTAGGAGTCAGGTACTAAATAAAAGGGAAAAGTTGGGCTTCATTTGAGATTGGTGGAAAAAACATAACAGGAGAGAATGTGAAGGAAAATGGAATTTGGGGCAATGATTACAGATAGGAAAGAAGTCTAAAGAGATCATGCATTGAATCGTGTGTGCTATTCATACTGATCTGAATATTTTTTTTTTTTTTTAATTTTATTTATTTGACAGACAGATCACAAGTAGGCAGAGAGGCAAGCAGAGAGAGAAGGGAGGAAGCAGGCTCCCTGCTGAGCAGAGAGCCCGATGCGGGGCTCGATCCCAGGACGCTGGGATCATGACCTGAGCCGAAGGCAGCGGCTTTAACCCACTGAGCCACCCAGGCGCCCCGCTGATCTGAATATTTAACACACATCCAATATAATTTGCTCCAAATTACTGCCCAACTTTTCCTAAAATGGATATTTTTTTCTACTCAGTGTTTAAAATAAAGATCAAATCAACTTATTTATTCTAGTGCACTACCCTTTTGTTTCCTTATTTTTTTAATCCTTGATATTGTATATAAGAAAAATATTTGTAGATATTGACTGATTCAAAGATGTCATGGTTTTATTTTTAATGTTATTTTTAATAGAAATTATATATATTTAAGGTGTATAACATGATGTTTTGATATATAGTCACCATGCTGTACATTAGTATAGCTGGTGTAGATATACTTAGGTACAATAGACTTTAAAACAAAGACTATAATAAAAGACAAAGATAGGTAGCACATAATGATAAAGGGGTCAATTAAGCAAGAGGCAATGTAACAAAAGAATGTATATGTCTAAATATTTATGCATCCGACATAGGAGCACCTAAATTTAGAAAGCAGCTGTTAACAGACTTATTGTAGTGCTGTCTCTTTCTGTTAATGGAGAAGTTTTCCATATCTTGGCTATTGTGAATAATGAAGAAATAGACAACAACACAATAATAGCAGGGAATTTTAATATCTCACTTGCATCAATGTATAGATTATTCAGACAGAAAATCAATAAGGAAACATCAGCCTACACATTAGACCAGATGTACTTAACAGATATTTATAGAATATTCAATCCAAAAGCAACAGAATATACACTGTTCTCAAGTGCACCTGGAATGTTTTCCAGTATACATTACAGGTTAGACTACAAAACAAGTCAATGAATTTAAGAGGATTGAAAATGTCAAGCATCTTTTCCAACCACAATGTTATGAAACCTGAAATTAATTACATGAAGAAAGTTGGAAAATTCACAAGTATGTGGACATTAAACAACATGCTACTGAGCAATATGCTACTGAACTTTGACCAGTGGATCAAAGAAGAAATTAAAAGAAAAGTCATAAAATACATTAAGATAAACAAAGTGAAAATGTAACATGCTAAGATTTATGGGGTGCAGCAGAAGCAGTTCTTAAAAGGAAAGTACACAGTGGTAAATATCTACCTAAAGAAACAAGAAGTCTCAAATAAACAATCCATCTTCACACCTCAAGAAACAGAAAAGAACAAATGAAACCTAACGTTAGTAGAAGGAAGGAAATAACAAAGAACAGAAAAAAAAAAACCCTAAATGAAATAAAGATATAAAAGTCAATAGAGAAAATCAATGAAACCAAGAACTGGTTCTTTAAATAAACAAAATTGACAGTCCTTTTGCTAGACTCACCACAAGAAAAGGGAGAGAAGACTCAATGCATTGTTAAGAGGATTCAGTTGGGTGAACACAGTTCAGAAGAGAGGACTCTGTTCAATGCATAAAAGAAGAAAGAAATTAGGATATATAAATTTATATATACAATGAGATATTATTCAGCCATTAAAAAATAATAAAATTTTGACATTTGTGACAATATTGGTGAACCTGCTCAGTGAAATAAGTCAGACAGAGAAAGATAAATACCATATGATCTCTCTTGTATGTGGACTCTTTACCAACAAGATAAGTTCATAGATACAGAGATTACCAGAGACAGGGGATGGCAGGTAGGAGAAATGAGTGAAGGGAGTCTAAAGGTATAAACAATGATGACAAAATTGGGTTCAAGCTGATGATACTGGGCCATATCTATAAAATAGAATTCAATGGGGCTATTTATGAAGATGATATTTTTGAAATAGATAGATGATAACATGAAAATAGCATTACTATAATATGATTTTATATATATATGATATAAAATATGATTTTATATATATACAATGCACGTGCATGTGTGTATACGTATACATGTATACACACACACACACACACACATGCATGTGCATTAAAAACGTCTGAAAGGCCATACATCAAAACAGTATCAGTTGTTATCTCTCATGGTAGAATTACAAGTGACTTTCTTAGGCAGAAGGAAATAGATTTCTAGGCTTATTGATCCCTTGTAACTGCAATTTTATTCTCTTTGATCAACATCTCCACATTTCTTCTACCTCTTCTCTCCTGATAACCATAATTCTGCTTTATTTCTATGTATCATGTAGATTCTACATATAAGTGAGATCATACAATTTTTTTTTCCCGTGTCTGGCTTGTTTCACTTAGCATAGTGTCCTCCAGTTTTATCCATGTTGTTGCAAATGGCAGCATCTCTTGCTTTTTTGATAAATAATTTTTTATATATGTGTGTGTGTGTGTGTGTGTATACATGTGTGTGTGTATATATATATATATATATATATATACCACAAGTTCAGTTCTTTATTCATCTGTCAACAGACATGTAGGTTTCCGTATCTTGGCCATTGTGAATAATACTGAAATAAACATGCGAGTGCAGTTATCTCTTTGAAGTATTTATTTCATTTCCTTTGCATATATACCTAGAAGAGGGAATGCTGGGTCATATGATAGCTCTGTTTTTAGCGTTTTGAGAAACTTACATCCTGTTCTCCATATAGCTGTATCAACTTATATTCCCATCAACAGTGTAGAGGGTTCCTTTTTCTCCTCATCTTTGTCAACACTTGTTCATTATTATTTTTTTGATGCTATCCTAACAAGTTTGAGGTGATATTTCACTGTGATGTTGATTTGCACTTCCTGATGATTAGTGATGTTGAGCACCTTTCCATATATCTGTTGACTATTCATACGTCTTTTTTAGAAAAATGTTATTTGGGTCCTTTTCTTGGTTTTTAATCATTTGTTTTGGTTTCATTTTGTTTTGTGCAATTGAGTTGTGTTATGTTAATTATAATTTAAAATCTTAAATTGATTCAGATGTATTATTTAGATAATTATATATGCATTTTCCTATTTATCCTGACATTTAAATTACAGAGAAAATATTCACATAATTATAAGTTATAAGTATACCATGCAGCAATGACTTTTTACTGTATAAGGGATTTTATTCTATGCACTCATGTTTGCAATAACTTCTCTATTGATAAATTGATAGAACTCACAGATATGAGTAAAAGGATGCATTTGATGACCTTTCCTAGGGATCATTATCTAATTTCTTATTTTATTACCAATGCTTACGAGTTATTTATTTTTTTTTTATCACGGTCTTATTTCTCTTATATGATCCCAAACTGAAAAATTAAATTTAAAAAAACCTAAGAAAGCTAATTAAAAAATAGGAATAATTAGTTTTAGCTTAATTCCTTCAAGGTCTACATTTGAAAAATGAGACATCTGATGCCTAGGTAGTGTTGGGATCTCTCCAGCCTCTTGAGCCTTGCTCTTCCTCATTGAGACGGTATGATTCCTTTAGAGTCTCAAAATTTAGAATCCAACCCTCTGACTTCATACAATTTTTTAAAGTCCATAGAGTTAATGTGACACATATTGTCATACCACTGATATTACAGACAGAAAACTATACATATACTTCCCCAAAGTATTCTCAAACTTAAAAGTTTAAAGAGTCAAAGTTTGTTCCAAGAATTTATTGCTTAGATCTATCAAAGACCATAGCAGAAATGAGTGGTAGCCAAAGTCAATCATTCTTCTTCAACTGTTCAAAATCCATAACATATGAAACCAATCAATTTGGTAACAGTTAAAAAAGACAGAGATTATGCCATTTGGGACAGAAAATTTAGTTATTCATTGCATCTTAATTTTCAGTCCTTGCCTTAATATACGTTTCTTTGTTTCTTTGTTTAGTGTTATTGTCTCCTTGTTAGGAAATGGAGTGAGAACTAATAAACAAGAAGAAGAAGTATACTTTTTTAAGATGTGAAGTCACTTACCTTTCACATTAAATATTACCATCATACATAAGATGAAGGGATATAATTGATTGGTGATCCCTCTGAAACCCCAGCACTTGGTTTCTTTCCCAAGAACATTGAGAATTTTAAAATAATAAGACAGTATCTTTTAATAGGTCCAAAGTATATGACAATGCATCTTAAACTCTGATGAACAGGGAAATATGATCATGGTATTTAAAGAAGATTTTACTAGGTTCCATTATTTCTTTGAA
The DNA here is from genome assembly GCF_963455335.1 of Martes martes. Lineage (NCBI taxonomy): Eukaryota > Metazoa > Chordata > Mammalia > Carnivora > Mustelidae > Martes > Martes martes. Next base: position 78,140,909 of record NC_137889.1, on the reverse strand, counting down.
TAGTATGGATGACTTCATGTTGCTGCCAGCTGTACAGAGACTTAAGAAGTCTTCAAGGCAAGCTACTTAAGAAAGGCAATCCATCCCTTTGTCAGTATTTTCCCAGTCATGCTCCTTGTAGAGGTCATGGGTAGAGAGCCTCGTCATGATGCTAAGGAAAGTAAGCCTCTCACGTATGTCACAATCTTTGCTGGAATTTGAGAAAATAAGAATTAAGTAGAGATTTAATACTACCAATAAGCCAATAGAATCACCCCACAACACAAGGAAATTGATAGGCAGCTAAATTATGAATGGAGTCTTAACCTGATCAATAGGAGTATGTGAATAAGCGTTCCCATCAGAGGGAAAAGGGAGCCACAGCAGGGCTGAGTATAGTCCCTTCTAATATGAGATTTGGCAATTGTTTGTTATGATTACTTTAACTTGGAGAGATTTAGAAACAAATCAATAAGAACCATAGTAAGTGTTTTAGGGAATTTACTGCAAAAGAAACCACAAGCTTAAATTCTGAAACCAGTGTGACAGATCGTATACCTACCCCACCTCTGAGTTCACTTACAGCTATGGAAGTCAATTTCCATTAGACTCCTTTACCATGCACTCTCTCTCCACAAACTGGGAGCTGACGCTGCAGTGAACAGCAATAATAAAGAAAGGGAGGAAACTGGAGGTGGGATTAAAAGTCTGGAGATCCTGAGAGCAAAGCTCAACACCTAGGGTCTGAAAGGATAAATGCTTCTTGTGAAGCAGCTCCTGTTGAGGCAATTTAGGGGCCATCCTTGTGTAGTTTCTCAGGAATCCAGGGTGGAACTGAGCCCCAGTTGCTCACAGTTCCCATGGTGCTCCTTTTTGTATGCTTTTTTACTTTTCTCACTTCCTTGTTTCACTTTCCTCATTTGGACTCCTTGGCATTACTTTGTCCTAAACATTCTGGACCCAAGTCCTCATCTTGAAGTTTCCTTTCAGGAACTCCAAATCTTGCACTGGCAGAAAATAAGCTATGCAACAGAATGACCTCCTAATAAAGGATGGCCAGAGAAATTCCTCACAGAGGGCATAAACAGTGCTGGGCAGATGGACTTACCAAGGAATTTACTTCTCTCAGGTCTGGGACTGTCCGCATTTTCTGACTGGCAGGAGTTTGGGACTGTTGTGGACAACCGACTGGTGCATGTATTCCATTCAGGAAGATAGTCCTGGTTGACTAACAAGAATCCTATTCCCCTTCAGCTTTGGAAGCTAAGTAGATGGATGCCTGACTAAAGACAGCTAAAATTTCCTAGCTTCATTTTCAGTTAGGCCTTCCTTTGTGATTAAGTTTTCTCTGCTAACATGTGAGCAGAAGTGAGGGGTACAATGTCTAAGTCTGGCACAAGAAAATTTCCACAGATTACTCCAAGCTCTTTCCACCTTGTGGCTTTCTGACATAGCTAATAGCAGGCTGATGTTACAGGACCATATATTAAAAATGACAGAACATCTGAGTTTGTGAAAGCGTAGACCCTCTGCCATGCAGCAGTTGAAGAATGCTAATGCTGAAGGCAAAACGTAAATTTAGCCCTTTTACAATGGGGACATTTTATCAAGCGAATTAACTCTTCGTAACTATTGCAGCATTCTTCCTTGTTCCAAATGGAAACTTTAGTAGGTTAATTATATTTTTGTTCCATCATTGTACATTAGCTGTGGAAGGACAGATTTTTTTTTTTTTTAAGGTTATCAGGGAAAAAAGTAGACATAGTATCACCTAATAGAGAATACTTACTGCACATCACCTGGAGATCCTAAAAATTATGCTGGATACTGCCCGTAGGGACATGTGGAGTTCAGCCTTGGAAAGAGTGATGAAATAGATCTACTTGTAGGAAAAATAGCATTCAAGAAAGCTATGGTACATTTTTACCTACATCTTAGCATCTGTTCTGTTCTTTTTTTTTTTTCTATTTTTTAAAAATCCCTGAATTATAGCTGGTAATGTTGACACTAAAACAGAGACTGTATTTCCTGGCCATTAGGTGTGGGTTGTGCTTAGTTAGCATGGGACCAATGAAATTGAGGAGGATAGATGTGTCCATATCATGCGCTTCCTCTTCCCTGCTTCCATAGCCTGAGACCCAAAGCTAGAAGCCAAGCCACATATTTAGGATGTCAGAATAAACTCACCGTTTGAAAAAATGGGACGACATAATGTAGTTTCTAGCATATCTAATTAAACTGGAAAGTAAACACAAATTCTATTGAAATTACACTGCTTCAAATTAATTAATATGGACAGGTTTAACTGCAAAAATACTGACGAACAGATTGGTGGTTGCCAAGGGCAAGAGTGGGTGGGTAGAGATGTGAGGTAGGGATTATGGGTGAAGGTAGTCAAGGGGTACAGAACTCTAGTTACAAGAGAATGATGACCGCAGAAAACATACTGTGTTGTATATTTGAAAGTTGCTCAAAGAAAGATTTAAAAATGCATATCACATAAACACACTAAAATTATAACTATGTTAGGTGATGGTTGTGTTTATTGTTGCAATCATGACACGTGCACCCTAAACTTATACTACGTTTTATGTCCATTATATCTCAGTAAAGCTGGGGAAAAAAAGATTGGGATAAATAGGTACATAGCAAAGCATCTTCTGGTGCTATTTGCCTACTTTAGAGGTTACTTCCACCTCCCACCCACCAACCACTTACTTTCATATAAAGTGAGTGTTAGGTGTCTTCTTTTTATTATTAACTCCATCCTCCTTCCCAGATTTAATCTCTCCACAGAGGTTGTTTTATATTCTTACCATGCATTAAAAATTTTAGTCAGTCAAAGCTGACAGAATAAAAAAGTAGTACATATAATTCTTTTATCTGTTTAAACAGGTTTAGACTTACCTTTGAAGTTGGTGTGCACAGATACTTTGCTTGGTATATTCCTTTAAACTGTATTTTGCAGCTATGTCCTTATGTATGATTAACATTTTATATAAAATTATTTCCTATTTATATATGCAGTCAAATTATAGAAATACATTTGCTGAATTACATAAAATCTTCTAAAATATCTCATAAAATAATTTATCTGTTTTTTTTTTTAATTTTTTTTTTTAATTTTTTTTTTAATTTATCTGTTTTTTATCTGTTGATCAAAACAATGGTGATGGTGTATTTTAAAAATTAATGAAATTGAGAATATTTATTTGAACAGATAGCTATGCTAAATCTTTACTGAAAGAAAAATTGTACATAAAGGAATATATTTAAGCCAAGAGCACCACAAAATAAATCAGCTAGTGTATGATTTTAGAACATTTCTAAGTGGGTAAAGATATAACATTCATATGCCTAAATAAGGGATTTTTTTTAAAGATTTTGTTTATTTATTTGACAGACAGAGATCACAAGTAGGCAGAGAGGCAGGCAGAGAGAGAGATGGGAAAGCAGACTCCCTGCTGAGCAGAAAGCCCGATGCAGGCCTCGATCCCAGGACCCTGAGATCATGACCTGAGCTAAAGCCAGAGGCTTTAACCCACTGAGCCACCCAGGCACCCCAAGACTAATGTTTTAACACAGAGGTCAAAAGACTTCTAGAAGAACCTACAGAAAGAAAGTTTGTAAGGTCAGCGTTAGTTCTTTTTTATTTTAAGCTTTTATTTAAATTCCAGTTAGTTAACATACAGTGTAATATTAATTTGAGGTGTACTGTATCATGATGCAACACTTCCATCCAATACCTGATGCTCACAGCAAATGAGACCAGTTCTTTTTTTTTTTTTTTTTATAAAGTACAGTTTATAAAGTAACACACAATGTTACATTAGTTTCAGGTGTAAGACATAGTGATTTAGCTTCTCTATACATTATCCTATAGTTACCATCCTATATTATACAATGCTATTACAGTAACACTGACTATATTCTTTATGCTGTGCCATTCATTCCCATAACTTATTCATTCCATAACTGGAGGCCTGTACCTCTCACTTCCCTTCACCCATTTTGCCCACCACTCCCAGGTTCTCTGTGTTTATAAGTCTGTTTCTGCTTTTTGTTTGTTTATTCTTTTTTTTTTTTTTTTCTGATTCCACATGTGAGGGGAATCATGGTATTTGTCTTTCTCAGTATAAGGTAACACTAAACTTCTTCATGACAGCAGGACTTAGCTTACATATTTTAATTGCAGAGCTTAATAAATAAAAGGAAAAATTATTTTTATCCCTCAAACATTTGTGTTCATAACTAAAATAAACCATTCATTAGAACAGAGTAGTTAATAATCACTACTGAAACAATGACTACAAAGTGTGAACACTCAGTATTCATAAAATTATACAAAAATAATTTATTTTCCCCATTGTAATAATTTCACATAAGCAGGAAATACCTGGAATATCAGTGTCAACTACATCATCATAAGTAAGTATAGAAAGAATGACCATTTTGGGACGCCTGGGTGGCTCAGTTGGTTGGGCGGCTGCCTTCGGCTCAGGTCATGATCCCAGCGTCTTGGGATCGAGTCCCGCATCGGGCTCCTTGCTCCGCAGGGAGCCTGCTTCTGCCTCTGCCTCTGCCTACCACTCTGTCTGCCTGTGCTCGCTCGCTCTCTCTCTAACAAATAAATAAATTTAAAAAAAAATTATAAAAAAAAAAGAAAGAATGCCCATTTTAATTGGGCATATTACTTTAATACTTTGTTTACAACAGTAGACAAGAATTTTGTGGACTTGCCACAGAGAAAATTACATTTAAATTAGGCTTGTGACCTTGGCTGTATTATTGCTTCTAGGAGACTAAGTTTTGTTTAATGTAAAAGGTAAGGAAAACGGTCTGTAACCTGCAGCATTTATTTTAAAATCTTTTTATCTGTCAAGCACTATGCTAGTTGCTAAAGGGATATAATTGAAGAAGATAGATACTGGCTTAAAGGATATTATATCCCAGAGAGAAAAGGAAGCAAAGATGTCAATGACTGCGAGAGTGTGAAGTGTGTAGGGCGATAAGGTCACACTACGTATTCTGTATCCAGGAAGGGAGAGAAGATTTGCCATCAGACTGGGTCAAGGTGAATCACTGCAGTAGGTGCTTTGAAAGATAGATTGGAAGCGGCTGGATGAAGAAGGGAAGGAGTGTGATCCAGGTAGAGAAAAGAGCACATGTAGTGTCAGTGAGACATAAAATGACATGGGACATTTTTCTGAATGAACAGTGAGGAAAGAAGTAAGGACAGATGAAGACAAATGAGTCACTAGGAGATGGCACCAGCCAAATTACAAAAGGCTTTATGTTTTAAGTCAGGTTCTTAAATATTATGACAATGTACTGCTATTGAAATATTAAAATATGTTTGTATCGTAGAGAAGTTATTTTGGTAGTGTGTAGATGGTTGAAGGTTTGTGAAAGTACAAGGAAGAAGTGCAATTGGGAATCAAATCTGTATATTTAGATAATAATAGGAGAATAACAGGACTCGGGACAGTGGAAAAGGAGGGAGGAAGAGGAATGCAAAATTAAATAAAGAAGAGAACTCACAGATTCTGGTAGATGATCAGGCTTGTGACAGATGAAGGAATCCAGGTTTCTGAGTTTCTAACCTGGATGATTGAAGAGACCGGACAATTCACAAGCATGGCAAATACAGGGAGAGTGGACGTTTGGAGAGAAAAAACGTCTTCAGATTTAAACGTATTTATTTTAGCTTTTAGTGCAACATCTCAGTGGAGAGGTCAGATGACTTTGGTTCCAAGGACAGAATGAGATACAGATTTGGAATTATTAGGAGTTTTGTTTTATATGTGCAGCATCAAAAAATTGTCCAGATGAGGTTATTTAGGGTGACATTATAAAGATTTCTGGGAAGCAATGGAGGATATGACACAAGCGGAAATACTATCCAGGTTTTTGGTGATGAATAATTAAAAAAAAAAAACCTTGGTATCACAGTAAATGCTAAAAATGTCCATAATTGGACATATGTATAGTTGATATGTATGGTTATATATAATATATATTATTAATATATTTAATGTAAAGTCTATAAATTACATAGTATGAGTATATATGCACACATGTGTAAGTGTGTGTGACTATATATAATGCATATTATATATATGTATAATCAATAGATTGTTACAGGTCTAGAGTATAAGGTAGCACTAAAAGAAAATGTCTTGAATAGTCATAAAATTTAAAAAAATAGTAAACCTTTAAAACATTCACTTCATAATGAAATGTAGCAAATGTCCACTTAAAAGCAAGTCTAAAATGTGTTTGGACTAATTATTTTACTTGCCGTTTTGCTTCTGTAGGTAGCTATAGATTTGCTGTATCTTTACTACCCAGCTTCCAAGTTGTTTTGACTCATTCTCCCCTTAAGTGGAATCTTCCCTTTTTCCATTCCATTTAACACCTACTTCAGGCACCTGTGAAGTATATATTGGCATAAATATCCAATCGATCAGAACAAATATTGGGCCAGATCTGATCTCGCTTCAGAGAAGATAAAGATTTGGCATAAATAGAGTTTATTATTATATTCTTAGTTTGTATTTGACTTTTTTTTAATCAAAATAATGAAGTGTTTTCCAGATTTTATAACATACAGTGATGAATTTTCATTACATTTACAGAATGAATAGAGTAAGAGAAAATGGTATTATTACATAAGTGCCTTTTATGTGTACTAAATGAAGATTTACTGTGTGATAAACAACAGATGATTATTTTGTGTATGTGTTATGATCTAATAGCTATAGACATCTGAGTGCAGCTTTGGTGACTGCATGACAAAGGCAGGTGCCCTGAAGTCTTCAATTAAAGAAAAAGATCCTTCAGGTCATTTCTGGGAGAACAGAAAACTGCATTCATTGCAATTAGAGTTTCCACTGGGAGAAATAGCTCAATCTAATCCCATTTATAAATAACAAAAGGAACAATGATAGCGATTTATCATCAGTCAGTGCGAAAGAAGTACACCTAAGAAAGAGACTAGAGAGATTAAAGATAGAACTGGTATGTGTGCTGGATCCCTAAACCAAAATTAAGAATGGCAAACTCTGGAGGCACTATGGTCTGCTTATAGTTAGTTTCTTTCTCATTAAAAAAAAAAAAAAAAAAAAAAATCTGAGGAGACTTTTTTAATGACTTAATGTGACCATGATACATTTATCCTTAAAAAATCCCTAAATCCGCCTGGGTGGCTCAGTCAGTTAAAGCCTCTGCCTTTGGCTCAGGTCATGATCCCAGGGTTCTGGGATCGAGCCCTACATCGGGCCCTCTGCTCCAGGGGGAGCCTGCTACCCTCCCCCCGCCCCCGCCTGATTCTCTGCCAACTTGTGATCTTTCTCTGTCGAATAAATAAATAAAATCTTTTTAAAAAATCCCTAAATCCCTTTGATTTAGCAGAGATTATGAAGTGATTCTATAGGTACTGTATCACTATCATCTCATTTATGAAAGTGATCTATTTAGATTTATTAAGTCTTTTTATGATTACATTTCTTGTCCACTATTGGCTTATTATTTATACAACTTTAAAAAATTAAAATATAACCTTAGGATATATAATATACATCTTTAATTAACCATAATTTACTTAAAAATAATATTATGGTTCTTCATATGTAGTATAAGAACCTTACAATAGCAAGCTCACACTTTCTGCTTCCCATCCTTTTTGGTACTAGTGATATATGTTACATCTTTAGATATGCTGTAAACACCAATATATTATTATTGTTTTGGCAATAATGACAATAATTATTAGCAGTCAGTTAACTTTTAGAAAGATTAAACATTAAAAAAGTGAATTTATTCCTCCTTTGTTTCTTGCCATTTCTAGCACTCTCCATGACTTGTGTAGATGAACTCTATCTATCACACAATCATTCATGTGATATAAGTTGACCATATTCCTTCTGCCTAAAGAACTTTTGTTAATTTTCTTACAGTATATGTTTGCTTATAATCAATTCTTCCTGTTTTACTTAGCTGATAAAGTTTGTTTTTCTCTTTCAGTTTTGGAAGATAGAAAGAAAATGAAGGATGAAAATTTGAATAAGGAATCTAGGTTAGTAGATTTTCTTTTTTTTTTTTTTTCAACACTGAATGTTTCAGTTCACTCACTTTTCACGTATAATTTTTAAGTAGAAGACTTTAATTCTTATGTCTGTTCCTCCATATATAAGTTGTCTTTTTTTCCTAGCTACCTTCAGAATGTATTTTTTTTTTTAAGATTTTATTTATTTATTTGACAGACAGAGATCACGAGTAGGCAGAGAGGCAGGCAGAGAGAGAAGAGGAAGCAGGCTCCCCGCCGAGCAGAGAGCCTGATGCAGGGCTTGATCCCAGGACCCTGGGATCATGGACCTGAGCCGAAGGCAGAGGCTTTAACCCACTGAGCCACCCAGGTGTCCCAGAATGTTTTTAATCTATCTCTTTCTCTCTTTCTCTCTAGTTGAATATAATGTGTCCAGGAAATTTTAATTTTTCCCTTTGCATTAAAAAAAAATTAATAGACGTTTGATGATCTCTGAGCTTCTTGGAAATATGGTTAGCTATTTTTCACAATTTTTGTAATTTCTGTCATTATTTTTTCAGATAATCTGCCCATTGCTTTTCTACTCCTGAAATTTCAGTTGCATGCATGTTAAACCATTTGATACTGAGTAGCCAGAATATGTTCTATAATTTTTTCTTTACTTCTTGAGTATTTTTTTCTTTTCCATTTTCTTTTCTATTTTCCTTTTTGTTTCAATTTGGGTAATGTCAATTAACATTTCTTCAATGCCACTTTTTTTCAAACCTTATGAAACTTATTCAAGTTCACTGATTATGATTATAATATGAGGATGTTGAAACACTTTCAGGAAAAGAAATTGGAAAAAAAAAAGCTGTGGACTATTCAACCTTTAAAGAGGCAAAGATTGAAAATTCATATAAGAGGTGTGCCTGGGGTCACCTGGGTGGGTCAGTGGGTTAAACCTCTGCCTTCGGTTCAGGTCATGATCTTAGGGTCCTGGGATCGAGCCCCACATCGCGCTCTCTGCTCTGCAGGGAGCCTGCTTCCCTTCCTCTCTCTCTGCCTGCCTCTCTGCCTACTTGTGATCTCTGTCTGTCAAGTAAATAAATAAAATCTTAAAAAAAAAAAAAAAAAGAAGTGTGCCTGGGCTCAGTTCGTTAAGCTCTAATTCATGATTTCTGCTCAGTTCATGATCTCAGTGTCATGAGATCAAGATCCTCATGGGTCTTGGCACTGGGTGTGGAGCCTGCTTGGGATTTTCTATGTCCCTCTGTCCCCTACTCCAAAAAAGAAAATGCATAAAAGATATGAATCCAAAGGAAGCGGAACATATCCTGAACAGCATATAAAACTAAAGTGCAACCACATTTTTGCAAAAATGTGTAGAGTTCCAAAAGACTAATAGAATATCTTGAACACACTAACAGAGAAAAGAGAGCTAATATTCTATTAAAAAATTGGGGGAAATATAGAAATTATTAACCGCACTACCTTAACAACAGCATTAGTTATCTTGCCTTTTATCTCACTTACATAATATAGACTCTGAATCTTGAGAAAGAACAATTTTGACTTGAGAGTATTAAAGATGCAGAGATGAGAAAGCTAAATATATCCAAAAAAACTGTTTTTTTCTCATAAATCAAATTTTCTCTGGAAAGGTTATATGGTATAATTAAAAAAAATGCCATTGGTAAATGGGCTATAATGTGATATGATAAAACCAGATAAATCAGGTGTAAATTTATATTTCTCAGTATGTTTGTTGTTTCACATGATATTTAGGGCATGCAACTTCTTTTGTAGTTTAATTTTTATTATTTAAGTTTGGAAATGATGGGTTTTTTGTATTTTTTAAAGATTTTATTTATTTATTTGACAGAGAGAGATCACAAGCAGGCGGGGGGTGGGGGGGAGCAGGGTTCCCACTGAGCATAGAGCCTGATGCTGGGCTCAATCCCAGCACCCTGGGATCATGACCTAAACCGAAGGCAGAGGCCTTAACCCACTGAGTCACACAGGTGCTCCATTTTTTTTTTTTTTTTTGTATTTTTTGACCAATGTGTTCTCCTGAGTGATATATATAGTGTGTGTAACACATGCACGCATGTACACACACACACCAGATATACATGCCTACAATGATGTGTATATCAATATACACTGGTATGTATTATACTCACATGTACAAACACATAAACAAGAGGGGGTGAAAAACAGTGTTCACATTCTCTACAGCCTCTAAGCAGCAAAATCTTCATGTTATGATGCATAGAAATGGAGAAGAGTATTAAACCATATTTGAGAATTTTTTAAAAACTCTAGATTTTTGGCTGGAAAGCATGTTTGAATAGCTTTTTTAAAGGAATAGAAGTGGGTATATCCTGCCAAAACAAATCCTCTGGGCCTTTATAAAAGAGGAAAATGGAATGATGGAGAATGTGGGAGAATGAATATTTCTGGTATAACACTTCTAGAGTTTGCCCACGCCATTTATTAGTTATGGGAACCTCAGTACATTACTGAAATTTTCTGTTTATACCTCTTATACTTAAGACAATAATAGTCCCAACTGCAGAAGGTTGTTTTGAAGATTAAATGAGTTAATGCATGCAAAGCAATTAGGATGGTGCCTGAAGATAGTTAAGTGTTCAAGAAGTGTCAAGTTATCATAAACATTACTTTATTTTAAAGTGTTATACATAGCTAATTTGCCAATCAATTGTATGGGTAAAATAGATGCATTTTTAAGTCTTAAGAGGACTCAAAACATTTTATCACATAAACTTCTTGCAGTAAGGATATGCCACAACAGAGGAAGGGATGAATCAAGAAAAGAGAAAACTAGGATCCAAAACTAGAAAGGCAACAGAGAATGGCAGCTGATAGGCTAGGAAAGTAAATAGCATATTGGAGTAGAAGTCTAGAGAGTGAAGGGAGGTGTTTTCAGCTAATAGAGAAAACTCAATAGGACTGCATTAATTGGAAAGTTTGGGAAAATAATTGTCTAATATATAGATATGTATTTCATTAAAAATGTATATTATTAACTCTTTAAAAGTTTATAAGAAAAGACATTTCTAAAATATGTTACTTGGATCCACAATGAAAGTTTTCATATAAATACAATGTCTTTCATAATGTTTCAAAATAGGAGTCAAATAATAGCTGAAAGTAGTAAAAATATGAATGTGAAGTTATTTAAAATTTTTGAGCAACCAGTAAAGAAATTAAAATAGGGATTAAAATACAGTAGGAAGATGGTTGGGACGAGGAAAGGTGCAAGATGATAAAGATGAGCTAAGTTTTCATCTATTATAATGTAAATTAATAGCTACTATCTAAAATTGATAAGCCAAGCACATCTGAAAAAACATATTAATTTGATATATAGTGGTAACTAACAGAAGACTAACCTGAAAGAATCAAAGGAAGTTGCAATAATAGGAGTTGGAAGATGATAGTAGTGGGAAATAGCTGCATTTTGTTAAAACCATTCTATTTTTCTTTTAAAAGCATCACTACATTATATATAAAATAAGAAGAAAGCAGATAAGATACTAAATAAAAAATTCTACACTACATGAAAATTTATTTATTCACACCAACAATCAAATAATGCTTAGATTTTTTAAAATTACTCTGGGGTCAATTTATGATATAGATAAGAGCCTGGGAAGAATAAGATAGGCATCCCCATGTGATGCTAGTGAAAATACAAGCCATAGACTCACTTTTATAGAAAATAAGCATTAAATGTCAAATAATCTCAAATTACCTCTTTTAAAAATCTATTCCAACAAAATAATCAAAATTAGATATGTTTAGATTAAATTAGAGAACAAATATTAAAAATTGAACTTGCATTATATATATATCACCTGCAATTTTAAAATTTGTGTCTTGATTTCAAAATTAGAAATATATGGAGGGGTTATTCAATCAAGGAATTCCAATTACACATTTGGAAAATGAAATATAATAAAAAATTGGTTTCAAATAAGCAGAAAGCCAAATTAATTCTTTGTCAAATATCCATATCATTAACTCTTTCTTCCTAATATTTGTAACAAAATTAAGAAAATCATACGATCCTTTACTCATATTTCTTGTGTAAAGAATGTCAGTTTCAGAATGTAGAAAAAAGTAAAAACAAAATTGAAGAATTGGAGGTAGAAGGAAGGGCCCAAGATTATTCACCTGAAGTGAACACCAGAGTGAAAATGATTTCTATAGAAAATAAGTAATACTGGTAACAGAAAAAGGGACTTTCAAAATTCATAAAGTGAAATTGGTAGCCTATGGAGAAAAAAATATATATATATGGAAAAATATATATATATATAAATTATATATATATATATAAATTATATATACATATATATATATAAATTATATATACATATATATATATATGGAAAAAAAAAAAGAAAGGAAGTCATTTGGTAGGTGTTGTATTTCCAGGACCCATTCAAGCCATAGAAAATAGTTATTAAGATACTCTTTTTAAGTTTTTAAGTTTGTGGCACACATTTGATCACAAGGAAAGAGAATTATTGTGTTCTCTCTACTGAATTCTTAGAATCTTGTAAAGTATCTTCCTTAGCAGGTGTTCATTAAATACTTGTTGAATCAATGGATTAATTAATGAACAACTTAGAACCACTTTTTCCCCTTTTTGCATTGGGAAGAGTGTTTTACCAGCCAGTGAAACAAGGAGACAGTTGTTCAGTGTTCACTATACCACAGCTGCCAAATCCTAAGGGAGGGAGATCTAGTGCACCTACTATATTTCCATGTGGCTGGCTTTCTTCAGTAATTAATACACTAGAAACTGAGGCAGCCATGAAAATGTTAGCCTCCTAGAATTTACTCTGGAGTAGGTAGGTGACATTTCCACAGTCCATGGGCTAGGTGGGAATCTGAGCACTTACACTTACATTTTTAAATAACCATATGTAGATTCTCAAACTGGTTTTAGTTTAATCTTCAAGGTTTTGGTCTAATAAATTAGTATTTCCATTTTAATTTTTACCATTTCAATTGTAATAAAAACAGAAAACGCATTTCCTGGGGTTTCAGCACATTCAATTAAGATATTAGCAAATTTGTGAAACTCTGTATTATGTTAAGATCAGAAAATTAGAGAAGTAGATTCTGGAAAATGGAATTAGGGACATATTGAAACTGCATAATTTAGGTAAGCTTTGATTGTGCATTGAAGAAAACACCAAAATGTTTTTATGATAATCAGTTTTATTTATTTGTAGTTACAAATTGCATATTTACAAAAATCTCCATCTAAAATAAGTTAGCATATAAAAATAAATGTAGTTGATGTATTTGGTGTACATAGAATATTGAGTTTCATCATGGCACATATATATATTTGTAAAGTTATAATGTCAAAACTTTACATTTATCAGAAGACTCTCTTCCCATCCTGTTGATTTTTTATTTTTTCTCTTTCCAAGAGAGTTAATAAAAAGCAAGAGAAAATTCAGAGCCAGATATATCACAGCAGCAGAGAAAAAGCAAACAGCTGGAACATAAACATGATTGTAGATTCATTAGATCATGAATATATATTCACACTTACCTGCCATTCCAAGGTGAGGAAAGTTTTAGTTATTTTCAGAGCTATAGAGTTGCAATAGCTCATTGGACCCAAAGCTGGGTCCAATATTATATTGAAATATTATATATTGATATATATATATATATATATATTGAAATATTATAAACAAGATCTAATGCATCCTTAAGGGGAAAAGGGAAACAACAGAAGCTGAAGCCAAAGAAATAACAAATAAATAAAAAATAAAGCTATCCATATGGCCCTATGAAACTACTGCCAAAAAAAAAAATCCCAGAAAATGTAATTGTCTTTATTATAGCGATTCATTACTATTCTAAATACTATGAAAATAATTCTCCCTTGTGTGGGAGTAGTTTAAGAAAATACAACTCTCTTGGGGGGCGCCTGGGTGGCTCAGTGGGTTAAAGCCTCTGCCTTCGGCTCAGGTCGTGATCTCAGGGTCCTGGGATCGAGCCTCGCATCGGGCTCTCTGCTCATCAGGGATCCTGCTTCCCCCTCTCTCTCTGCCTGCCTCTCTGCCTACTTGTGATCTCTCTCTGTCAAATAGATAAATAAAATCTTAAAAATAAAAGAAAAAGAAAGAAAATACAACTCTTTATCTGACTTACTATTGAGCCCACATTCAAGGCCTATGTGTTATATGTACTAGCAATTAAAGAGGAAGAATAAACGTGTTTAACTGATGACAACAAGAATGAATATATATTTACTAAAAAGCCTGTATTATTTGGAAGAGTGGAAGAGAAATCATCATTTAATATATTATATGCATACATTTTTGTATACTAAAAATAAAAGATTCTGTTAAATTAGTAACTAAAGCAGGATACATAATACACATAGAAATTAATAGATGATATTGTTTGAATGAAAACATGAATTGATAGTATTTGCAAATAATGGCTTGAATACCCCCTAGAGAAATTACATCACAGAGTAAACTTCTTGGGAAATTATTTTTTTCTGACTTTCAACTGTTTAGTAATGAACAAATCACAAAAATGTATGCAAGAATATTATTTTATTTTTCATTACGAGTTTCCATCTTTGTTCCTAAATATCTGCATAACTAATAAACATAACAATTTCTCAGCTCCTAGAAAATAAATAATATGCATGTAATATTGTTGGATGAATCCAGGCTCTGCCTATAAGTTTACATGCTAAAGCTGGTTTTAATTCAGCCAAATCCTAAATGATTCCATTTTTTTCTTACCTATTTGTTTCAGTACACTTCCACAGTCTCATTTCATTCTTTGTAACATGCAAAATAGATAGATTTACTTCAGCCCTTACTTATTTCTATTCTAAAGTTGATCCCTAGAAGTTTTATATTAAATTCCTTAACATAAACGTAATTTTTCTTTAATTTCAACATGTTTAAACTAGATGTTGTGATTCTAGAAAGAAAAATCCAAATTAAACCAATGGCACTAAGAAATTCTGAGTAGAGAAATAATTCCAATGAGGAAAATCACTTCAGATAATGTAGTTTTAATAGATTTTTTTGGTTGACCTATAGTCATCTCTGAATCCAAAATGTTTCAAAATCTACTTTTTCCATCTTTAGTGGACATATTGACTTTAATGTGTTTTTTTTTAAAGATTTTATTTATATATTTGACAGACAGAGATCACAGGTAGGCAGAGAGGCAGGCAGAGAGAGGGAGGAAGCAGGCCCCCTGCCGAGCAGAGAGCCCAATGCCGGCTCAATCCCAGGACTCTGGGATCATGACCTGAGCCGAAGGCAGAGGCTTAACCCACTGAGCCACCCAGGCGCCCCGACTTTAATGTTTTGTTGCACAAAATGTTTAACTTAAACATGAAAACTAATGTTTGTTTGTTTGTTTGTTTGTTTTTTCAAAATAATGTAAACAGTTTGAATGCTGGAGGGAAATGTATTTTTTGTAGCTGAATTCCATTAGGTAGATTTGATTATATTTTTCTTAAGAATATAACTAAATACATTTTCTTCATAATTTTACTCCAATTTGTTATTTAGGATCACTTAGTTGCAAATTAACTTTCAAATGAATATTCAATAAGAAGTTTTGATTCATGCCAATTTTGATCAGTTACAATTGGTACCATTGTGAATATTATTTTTGGCTCATTCATCCAAAGAAGTTTATTATTTCTGGATCACATTTACAGATAATATATTCCATCAAAACCTCTCATTCTTCTAAGTTTTAAACAAATTCTAATTTTAGAGTATGTACTTTCGTACACTTTCAGTTTTATTTTCTATTTATTTTTTCTCCAATTGTGAGTTTTGTTTTTATCAGCTGATTTTGGTGGTTTCCAGATTTAAAATTGTGACACGGCAATCATTTTCTCATTTATAACAATTTTACTGAGCAGCTTTAGAAAGTGTCTCTTTTTTTAAAATTTCTTTCTATCATTAGTTGTTACTAAGAATTGAAAATAAATGCTATGTAATAAATAATTCATACAAACTCAACCAGCATTGCCTTATTTTCTAAACTAATATGTTAGTAATACATTTCTTAAATACATTCCTGGCCAACCCGTGTATTGTTTGATAATTACGTATGTTTTAGAAGTGACTAAAGGGATCAGAATAATCTCAGTCATTCTTGTTTCAAAGTGAATAGATTGGGTCACAAATTAGCATTGAAAATAGCATGATCAGGGTGATTTGACAGATTCTTAGAATTTCAAATTATATGCAATTCTGCTCTTAGGCATCTAGAGAGAATTATTGGCAAAATGGGTCATCTTAGAGATACTATAATGTAGAAAGCAATTATCTAATTTTAGGTGTTATCTTTATGTCACTGTACCCAAAGTTTGATGCAGTTTCTGCTTTTAAAATGAACCAAACCCCAATAATCAAGGACCCAAACAACTCCCCAGCTGCCCATTCATTAGCTAAAGGACTTTTTCTAAAATTTGTGTTTCAACTAGCTACTCCATATCTCCTTATTTTGTTTTATTCTTGAGTTTAAATTTTGGCTTTTACTTCTAATATTGTATCATCTTTATAGTAATATAACTCATTTTTATAGTAACATCTTTTTTGTTACTCATATAAAAATGCTATAGATGACTTAAAAATATGACACCCCAGTAACAATGAGCACATCCAGCAGGCAGATCTTAGATTATAATACCATTATCCAGTAAAAGGTACCGGAGCTTATTAGAGATACAACCCAGTCTAGGATCTGGGATGGGGAATACATAAAATGAGCCTGGGAGCATCTTACAGTGCCAGAAAATAATTACTCAAGAACCAAACAAATGACAAGACACTGAGGGGAGAGAGTCAAAGGGGCACAAGGGACAACTGAAAGAGCTCTCGATAATCAAGTTGTGAAAATTTGATCAAAGATTAAACAAAGTTGAGGAGCCAGGGTGGCTCGGTTGGTTAAGTGTCCTACTCTTGATTTCGGCTCAGGTCCTGATTTCTGGGTCCTGGGATGGAGCCCTGCATCGTACTCTGTGCTCAGTGTGGAATCTGCTGAAAGTTCTCTCCCTTTCTGTCTGTTCCATGTCCTGCTTGTGTTTTCTCTAAACAAACAAATACACAAACATCTTTAAAAAAAATTAAATAAAGTGCATTGGATTTTAACCTAAATTATAAATTAAATATCCATGAACCCATGCTGATATAAATAACATTGAAAGATAAATAAATGTGTGAGGAAAGACAAATCTCTCATGCAGAAGAATTCAAAATAATTCATATAGATACCTCACCCTAAGTAAGTAAAGCACAACTCTGTATTTCTTAGTGTAAGCCGTACATCATGACTTTCCTCCAAAGAGGACAGTATGGAAAAACCAGGGATTGAGGGAAGAGTAACTTTGCAGTGGAGCAACCTAACAAATACTACATCAGTTAGGTGATCAAAATCAATAGCAACAATTGTAAATTGTGTTGATAATATGTTTCCCCAATATGATATGATGAAAATGGCACTTTACCTCAGTGATCTTCCTCACAAAGCCTCACAATCTCAGTATAGTTATTAGAAGAAAACATCAGAAAAACTCCAACAGGAATAACTTCTACATATGATCAGCACTAAAACTGTCAAGGTCAGAAAATACAAAGAATGTGTGAGAAACAGTCACATACGAAAGGATCCCAAGACGATGTGAAAACTATATATGATATATCTTGGATAAAATCCTGGAACAGTAAAAGATCAGGAGATAAGAACCAAGGATATCTGAGTGAACTACAGACCTTAGTTAATCAAAGCATATTGATGTTGGTTAAAGGATTATAACAAATGTAACATTCTAATATGTGACGTTGATATTAGGGGGAAACTGTAAACGTTATAATGAGAACTCTATACCCTCTTCTCAAATTTTCTGTAAATCCAAAACTGTTACAAAAACAAGTATATTAAAAATACTGATATGCCTACTATGAAATATTGTTTCTGTGCTACATAGTCCGTAATCACAACCTCAGATTTAAATATTCAAGACATAGCTAGACTCCTGGCCTAATGTTCCATGTACTGAAATTAGTAGATTTTAGGTAGTATTATGCAGTAAGATTTTAACAGTGTGAAAGTCAGGTGCTCCAAATGTCTGTTCTCATTTTGTGAAGAGTACTTACACAGTGCTTGTGTACAAGCCATTTAATTTGCAGAAAATAAGTCTTCAAAGTCTACCATAGGTTAACTTATTGAAGTATCACTTTCAAATTCTCCTTACTTGAGACTTCCACATATGAATAAGATGTAAGAGGATGTGATTGGTGAACATCCCTGATAAAGTAAGAAAAATATAACAGAAATCAATTTTTTGCAATTAACTATTTTTTTAATTCATAGATTTTTCTTTCTTTGAGAAATTTTAGGTCTACAGAAGAATTGGAAAAAAGAATAGTAAGTTCTGTATACTCTTTCATCTGCCCAGTTTCCCATATTATTAACATCTTGAATTGGTGTAGTGCATTTGCTAAAACTGATGAACAATTATAGTTACATCATTATTAATTGAAATCTATAGTTTTCCTTAGGATTCACCTCCGGTGTACAGTTCTATGGGTTTTGCCTGATATATAATGTCATGAATCCAGCACTGAAGTACCGTTATACAGGATAGTTTCACTGCCCTAAAAATCCCCTGTCTTTTACCTATTCATTCTTTATCTCTCTTCCACAACCTCTGGAATCTACTGATCTTTTTACTATTGCTATAGTTTTGCCTTTTCCAGTATATCATATAGTTGTAATCATATAGCATGTAGCCTTTTCAGATTGGGTTCTTTCACTTAGCAATATGTTTTTAAGTTTTCTCCATGCTTTCTCATGGCTCGAGAGCTTGCTTTTTTTGTTTTGTTTTGTTTTTAATTACTAAATAATCTTCCATTCTGTGGATGTATGTAGCTTGTTTACACATTCACCTATTGAAGTACATCTTGATGGCTTCCAAGTTTGGGTAATTATGAATAAAGCTACTATAAATATCATGATATAAATATCAACTCATACCAAGAAATATAATTACTGGATCATAGGGTAAGAATATGTTCACCTTTATAAGAGATTGTCAGTTCCTGCTGGCAAAGTTTGTATTGTGACAATACAAAGTGGCAGCCAGTTTGTATTCCTACTGGCATAATGAATAAGAGTTCTCGTCATTCCACATCCTCACTAGTATTTGATGTTGTTAGTGTTTTGGATTTTAGTCATTCTAATAGGCATGTAGTGGTATCTCACTGTTATTTAATTTGCAGTTCCCTAATATATGATTTGAGCATAATTTCCTGTGATTATTTGCTATGTGTATGTTTTTTTGCTGAGTATTTGTTCATATCTTACCTGGGACTACCGTAACAGTTTGGAAATTAGTCAACCCATAATACAAGCCAGATTTACTCCAGCACATATAATGAATTTTAGGGTGGCATGTGAGGCTAGATGTCAGGGCCAGAAAGACAAAGTGAACTCACCCATGGTTTCACAGTGCTTAAGAAACAAAGTCCAACTGATACAGGGTGCAGGGGACTCAGGAAATGCTGGCCACACAAGCACGATGAGTCCCTGACTCAAAACATAACTCAGATTGTGATAATGTGTAGGATGAGGACAAAGAATTAAATTCAAGGCCTCAGAGGGATAGAGTGGAATCTTCTGTAATCTGTTAACTCTGAAGAATCAGAAACCTGCTAGGCTCAGGGTGCCTGGGTGGCTCAGTCCTGCAGCTTCAGCCTTCAGCTCAGGTCTTGATCCCAGGGTCCTAGGATTGAACCCTGAATGGGCTCCCCACTCCACAGGAAGCCTGCTTCTCCCTATCCCACTCGCTCTGCTTATCTTCTCTCTCTTTCTCTGTCTAAATAAATAAGCAAAATCTTTAAAAAAAGAGAGTGAGAGAAAGAGGAAAAAAAATCTGCTAGACTCTTAATCAAAAGACTGAGAAGAATCTACACTTAGACTTTGTCATAAAAGCTCTTACAGGAACAACCTTTCACAGATAACGAATAAACTCTAGATTAAATACTAAAAGCAGCTATCTGAAGATGCTGGAGAGTGAACAAAATGCAGGCAGGCTCTGTGTAGCACTTGAATGAAAGGAGTGTCTCTTGGTGAGTTTCTAGTTTTTACAGCTTTTAGCCTGAGGCAGGCTGTGGCTACATCTTCAAAAGAAAATGTGAAGTCTTTCTGGCATGAACAAAAGTATATAGACTTTGAGACAACTACAGGGCTGAATGGTGAGAGAAATCCCAAGAAGAGAGCCAAAGGAGAGCCCTGAAATCTGTGTATCAATTCTGTCTAAATATCTGGGTTACCCTTGGGCTATACTTACATGGAACAGATACGAAGCAGCTAAGCATTAAAAAATTGAACTTAGATTTGAGCTGCTTCACAAGGCAGTTTTCTGTTGGAGTCAAATCAAGTTAACTGCCTGCTAAAAGATACAAACAAAATCAATAAATATTTGATATTTTGATGTTTCTGGCAGCCTTTAACTTAACATTTTTGGCTTCCATTAGGATGATTCTTTTCATTTAGATTTTAAGTTTTTTAGGCTAAATTATTGTGAAAATATTTAAAATTATTCTGAAACCAAGGCATGTACAAGAATAGTTCAAAGCATTTATAATTTGCCACTGTGTATTAAGCTACTAAAAATCCACTAAGAAATGTACATTAAAATTATTTAAATATTGTGTATTTTTTGCTTGTTTGTTTATATGTGTAAGACTTCTGTCACTGTAGTATTTGTATCTTCAGGGCATTTTCTACTACAGAAGCAATTTTGCATGCTATTTCTTTTGAGAGTGCCAAAGTTTGGCAGGGAAACATATGAAGCATCCTAAATGCAATCAAATGTATTGTATACATTGAAATGTGTATAATATGTTACTTCCATATACAGGCACCCTCACTATTTGAAATACTGAATATGGTTTGTGCCACAAGAACCCATGAGTTTTGATGATTTCTGTATCACACAATTCTTGACAAACTCTCAAATTATATATTTATCATCTATCTATATACCTATCATCTTTTTACCTACCTACCTCTGTATCTAATATAATAGTGAAAATGAATTAATGATATATATAACCACACAGGAGAGACTATTTCTTCTAAGGATCGATGAAGTGAATAATACACCTAACAATTTACACAGTTCATGATTACATCAATTTTCCATGACACTATTTCTGGATCCATATCTATAATTTTTTTCTCCTACACTACTCATGTAACTCCAGAGCCAGGTACTGTAGATCATATTTGCATGCTGAATTTCTGTCAGAATGATAGCTGAGTCAGCACAGCGAGGGACAGTTCCTGAACTGGAGGTGGCCAACCATACATTACAAACACTAGAGATATATCTTCCAAAACCAAAAGCAAAGATTCCCCAATTCAATGTTCCTTCAGTGATGCCTTCAAAAGTGCCCACATTTAGTCCGGTATTAGTGTGGGGAAAAAAAAAAAAAAAGATGACAGATGGTAAAATGAACCATTAAGAGGTAGTAGACTTTAACAATTGCATTTGAAATCTTACGTTGGCAAATTTTACAAAAAACAAAACAAAACAAAACAAAAAACATAATATTGTTTGAATAAATACCCAGAGCTCATCCTGGGCTCTGAAAGAATCCTACACAAGTGAAAGGCACAAAGTTTGGGTTTTATTAGCTTCACTGCAAATTCACTGTTAGGTTCCCCAATAATGGGTCCGTGATCAAAGGAACGAGACTGATACAAAGTGAAGGTCAAGCAAAGCTTTATTTCGCACCAAGCATCGAGAATCAAACAGATCATCCTGGGCCGTCTCTTACAAAGAGGTAACCCCTCCCTGCCTCACAGACTAACTTTTATAGAGCAAAGGCCATGTGGTTGGGCCTGGCCACACACAGGTGGCCAATGAGATTGTAACACACAGAGAAAGCTGCACAGTCATGCTAGGTCACACACGGGTGGCCAATTGAATTACAATTTACCTTAGTAGATATTTGAACTAGCCTATCACCTTGGTCAGAATTGGCACCCAAAAGGTGGGACCCACACTCCTTGGTAGCTAGGGAGACAGTATGTGTGCCCCACTGATTGGATGTCTCCACCTGGCCTGACCCGCCCTTGTATTTGGGCTTTGTTACCTGGGACTGGTTTCTCAGACTTGCTTTTAAGTAAGTTCCCTGAGGGGTGGGTGGGCAGGGTCAGTTTAAGTTTTACTTCATAAACAACAAAATCACTGTTTAACTGGATGGAATTGCTCTGGCTAAATAGGCCCTTATATTCACCATCATATACTCTTTGTACAGCAATTTTCTAATTACTCGTGGAAAGCCCTAATGAAGGTACTAACAGAGTGAAAACACAAGAATTTTCATACATATCTTCAAGAGATGAGCAGCAACACAGCAAAGTTCAGAGCATTTATTCTTCTTGTTGATCCATGGAAAAATGAACAAATTATAATTCCTAACATTGCACCTGGGTGGAAATTATCATCCTCTGGAAAACTGTACAGGTAAGGTACTTTCAGGTCTATTTTATTTCAGAAGTTTTGAAAAAGAAGCAAATAATTTCGAAACTTAGAATTGTTCAAAGAAAACCTTATTCATTCACCTCATTAGTTAAAACTGCCTTCATATTTTGTAGCATTTTTTTTTTTAACACTGGTTAAAGAAAGGGATAAAATAACTTTGCATGGACTTCAAGAGTTTCTACTAAACTATCCAAACTTCTTTTCAACGACTGCCTTTCATATTTTCTCTGCTTCAGCTGAAGTTATTTACTTTCTTTTTATATGTGCACCATGTATTTTCTCATCACCCATGCTCTTTCTTCTTTCGGGAGCATTTTGGCCCTTCCTTATTTTGAATAATTCGTACTTTCAGGAGCCAACTTTTTAATAAAGCATTCTCTCCATCTTCAAGATGCATGTAACACAATGTATCCTTTTCTTTTTTTAATGACAAGGATTTTTTGCCTTTCACAAAAATTAGCTCATCTCTCCTACTAACTGAAAACTCATTAAAAGACAGGGTATTTTCACTTTTATATCTCTTATTTACCTTATCAGTGTCATGCAAAAATATCTAGATAATAATTATTCAACAAACAACCGAAATTACGTTGTGCATGTTAATAAAAATAACATAGTTAAACCTGACCTACATCCACTTTGCATGTTTCTGGCCACTCTCCATTCTGCAACTCAGAGAGTCTCCTCCCTCTCCTATCCCTTTAATTTTCTCTAGTTATCCCTAGATTACATATTTGAAGATGATTTTGCTCTAAGAAAAAACTATACTTAATGGTATTTTCCACATCACGCACAGACATTTATTTTTCATTTATTGTTAGTTTTAGCCTCAATGTACTGACCTACTTTTATTGGACTCAGTACAGGATAACAACAGCCCCTCCCCCCAAAAAAACTTATTTAGTAGTTACATTGTAGAGTATAAATGGGATGCTCCCTTCCTTGTCTCAAATTGTCTAGTACCACAAGGAATGTGAAACAAAGATATACAAAATCCATCTTTTATAGAACAAGATGAAGGAGTGTTGCAAGCGGGCTAAAGAGAGCTCCCATGGCCTCTGATTTCAGAGATAACTGGCAGAAAATTATCTAAAGGAAACAGCATACCAAGGAAGACAACTAAACCATCCCTTGTTTAGAGAAATGGGACCACGGTACAGTGGCTGATTATGGGCTTCCCTAGGCAGGTTTCCCATGAAAGGGGAGCTGGGAAAGTTAGGATGAATGAGAAATCCCTTAGATAAGCCATATTTGTCAGAAGTTTTCTGTTGATGAGTATGAATGATGAAATAATAAATTATGAGCAGCCCTATATCTATGGATTCCTAAAGGCAGGGAGTAACAAAGCTAACAGAAATTCACAAATATATCTTGTGTCATCAATAATGTCACTGAGAATGAAAGAAAATTAATCTTATTCTTAGAACCTACATTTTACAGATATATTCTCACCTGGAAAAATATCACTGAATGTTAATGATAACATCAGATCTATGTATTACCTACTCTGTCAGTAATGACAGCGTTTGTGAGCTGGTTAGTAGCATTTTCAAGACACAAAGTGCAAGGTAATGCTTCCTTCAAATCCCACTAAAAGCAAAGTTGATTTTGATCCTTTGTTTCAAATAGTGGAAGTGAAAACGTTGTCTCCCCATTCACAATTGCCTCGTGTTTGTCAGAGAAATAATACCACTGCAGAGCCAATAGTAAATGGAAAGTGGAGGACATTATGAAGAAAAACAAAATTCAACTATGCTTGAAATGCAATCACTACAATGAGAACATACACTAACAGGTATGCAGTTGATGACTGACAGACTAATGGGTTTGCTCACATAAAGGGGGGGAACACAGTAAAGGGACAATTGTCTAATCAAAATATTGGAATGAAACATATGCAAACTCTAGGTTTGTGGAGAGAGAGAGAGAGAGAGAGTGTGTGTGTGTGTGTGTGTGTGTGTGATTTCCTAATGTGAAGCTGTGGAAATTTAAATCGGTATATAGAGGAGGACATAAGGGAAATAAAGGTTGCCTTCTAATAATGCAATTTGGAAAAACTGACAGAATGAATGAGATCAGCCCTCTAGTAAAATGACTGAAACTAAATAATAATCTATAAATTGTTCACTAAAATGGATTTTGAATAGCCTTATTCTAATCAAGGTGTCTAAGGTATAGTCTGTTTTACATGATCATTTTAGTAAGAATTGCTTCGCCAGATTTATCTGTATGGGCCGTGTACCTCTCTGCTTCACAGAATCCACCTTGCACTCCTTTCTCCTGTGCTCTGAGCCAAGGAAACAAATGTTTATGGAATGCATCAAAGGAACTCCTTGCTCTTGGCATCTAACTGAACTAGGAAGAAGTACTAGCAAGAAATCAGCAGGTGGGAATTTAGTCAGTCATGGAATATTTCTCCTGAATCCACCTGTAAGATTGCTGCAGATGGGTTAAGTTGTTTTAATGAAAGCTACTAATCTGTCCAGGTTCCGATAACTTCAGGTGTGAGGTGGATTTCCTTATTGCAAACCCAGGCTCCCTTTCTATTCATTACTGGTTTTTCATATTCCCACCTGCAACATTTTCAAAGGTTTCTTTATTAACCTATCCTCAAATTGCAAGGCCAGTGTCATTTATTTCATGATAAATATACATTTTAAGGTAAAACTTTTATTAGTAAAAATGAGACTGTATTAACAGGGCCTAAAAAATTGACTTTCTTTAAAAAATGCCCTGTCAATATACGTCTGGTACTCTTTGGGAGATGAAGTGCTGTGCTCAGTTGCTCCAGATGTTACAGTCGCATTCTCTTGAAGGGACAGCTTTCTCAAGTTATCATTTCTGGCATTGGTTAATGTCACTTAATATTTTCCTTGTGTCAATGCTTTTCAAATACACTTCATGATCATATAAATTTCAGTGTAGTTTTTTTTTTTTTAATTACAGAGTGATAATTTATGAAGCAATAGCCAAAGGTTTCTGGGCTCCTTACAATCATACAATCATATACTATATATTGTTCTCTTAGTATTTGCTTAGTGTAACTTGATACTCCTGAGTCAGTCTGATCACTGCTCAGCCCCCAGTCTAGATACAATTACTAAACTCAGTAATCAAACTTCAAACTATAACTCAAGTTAAGTCACCATGGAAAAGACCAACTGGACAGACAAATTTCCTTGATGCAATTTATTAAAATAGCTTAATTTTAAAAACACTTCTTATCTTCCAACTTGTTTTCTTTAAATATAGCAGACTAATTATTGATAGCAAAGTCACCTTACCAATTTATGTAAGCCAGTCAGCTTCTATTATTGGGGTGATTTAAAATAAAGGAATAATGTATTTCCGATAAGTTTAATTTCTGTTCCATAACAAATATAAATTGCAGTAAGTACCCATTTACAAGCATACATTATAAAGTTAAAGGAATATCAATGTGAAGGGAGTTAGGACTCTTTTCAATATTACTATTCTTTTTATTCAATATCATAAATCAGCATTTATGTGTAATATGCAGTTGACACTGCCCTCAATTATGGACATCTCTCAGGACTAGATAAGGAAGATGGCTAACATAAGCCTAATCATTAACTTGACTAACACTGCTAAAATGTTTTTTTTTTTTAATGTTCAATGCATATGCATTTTTGAATTGTGCTGACCGAATAAAGACAAATAAGACATTTTTACTCAAAGTGAAAAAAGTCTAATCACCAGCCAACTTTTATCACCATTAAAGAAGGAAGGGTCTCACAGGTATCACTTTCTTCATTTCCAGTGATTTTTGCTGGATATCTTTTGCAATGAGACATCCGTGTATGATGATATAACTACGTATCCTTAATGTGAAATTTCTTAAGAATTCTCTATACATAAGGGAATGTGATTGGCATTTAGAAGAAGCATTAGCAAAGAAAGGTCCTTAACATCAGGGAACTTATATTTCTGAGGTAGAAACAGACTTAACCAGATAATTGTGCATTTAGTTATTTAATCTTAATAAGTCTTATAAAGTAAAGGGTGCTAAAAAGAATATAAATGAGAATTAAAGTAGTGTGGAAGTAAGAGAAAACAAGTTTGGCAGGCAACATAAGGCTGAGATTGGAAAGATTTAAAAAATAGCAAATATGTAAGGATGGAAAACCTTGCATGCAATAAAATTAAGATGTTTGACATTAGAAGAGATGGAGAGTTAAGTGCCAGAAAGCTCAAAATTCTATTAAGCACTCAAAATAATGATGTCATACAACGAACTTTTTATCTTAGAACTTTCTAATTTCTTCTTTAATTTTCATTTTTACTAATCTGTAGCTTTTATTGAGATATAAGGTTTTAAAGATGTTATTTATCTTTAAAGTATTGTGACTTACTAAAGAAATATCCAAAAAGAAAAATCATTTTTTCTCACAACTGCTATGGTAATACAAAAAATTCAAATCTCAAAAATTTTCCTATACCTTAAAAGTTCTCTCTTAGGCACTTGAGCTTATTTGCAAATGAACCTTTTATAGTGGTCTCCGAGGACTCTTACTTACTGCCGCATTTTGTCTTTCACAGGTGAGAAATTTCAAGTGCCTACAATAATTTTATTTGAGCCTTTACTATCCTTTCAAAGCAGGTGCAAAACCTAAAGAGCCATGGTATTCATCACTCAGCAAGATTTTTATGTATGTAACATTGAAAGAAAGCTGCAAATTTGATTTGAGATTACTTTTAGAAATCCTAGGAGAACTGACTTACTACTCAGCAACTTGCCTAACAGGCTATTTTAATCACAATTACATTGATTATCCCTTGTCTGACTTCAAGGAATTTCACTTAAAGTCATACTCACATTCACATTCTCAAAACTTTCTTTACTCCTATTGATAAACAAGACAAATAATGGTTAATAAAAACAGCATTTTTATATAGGTCAAAAGGAGTTCTAAATGTGATACCAGAACTCCATACTAATGTAGGAAAATTCTATTTGAATAAAAATTATATTTGTTTAATAGTAAATGTAGTACAGGAATTTCTGTCATGAAAATGACAATGATCAAGTATTACTATTGTGTTTATATCTTTTTGCCATAATGTTACACTAAAAAGATAAGAAGCCAAGAACCATTGATACCAACTCTTCCGTTTCACCTATAATACCTATAAAAGTATTTTCTTTTCTTTAAAAAATATCAATGTTGCCAATATTCTTGTCCTGCCAGAAGATGATATTCTTTAATACCTTAACCCTGCCATTCCACTAAGAGTAAAGCAGATAATAGGCCAGTTTCCTGGTAAGATTTTATAAGTATTATTTTTAAATGAGTAGTAAGATCATACAGTGATAGGTATCATACTAATTAATAAGATTTCTAACACAGTTTAGTTACACTGTATATAAATTAAGTTATATTTCATATATCCAATTATGTCATTTGAGGAAAGGGATATATTCTTAAACTGAAGCAAATAATTACACGGTCATCAAAAATAAAGGAATATATCTTCTCCCACTTGGTAGGTTGCTTTTTTGTTTTATCGATGGTTCTATTTGCTATACAAAAGCTTTTTATTTTGATGCACCCAATAGTTGATTTTGCTTTGTTTTCTTTGCCTTAGGAGACATATCTAGAAAAATATTGCTGTGGCTGATGTCAAAGGAATCACTGCTTATGTTTTCTTCTAGGATTTTATGGTTTCAGGTATCTCCTGTTCAGGTCTTTAATCCATTTTGAGTTTATTTTTGTGTATGGTATTAGAGGGTGGCCCAGTTTCATTCTCGTACACTTAGCTGTTCAGTTTTCCCAGCACCATTTATGGAAGAAACTATCTTTTCCTCATTGTATATTCTTGCTTCCTTTGTCAAGAAGGCAACCTACTGAATGGGAGAAGATAATTACACATGCTATATCTAATAATGGATTAATATCTAAAATATATAAAGAATTTACATAACTCAACACCAAAAACAAACAATGTAATTAAAAAATAGGCAGAGCCCCAGAATAAACTTTTTTTTTTTTTAAAGAAAGCATACATACAGCCAATGGACACATGAAAAGTTGTTGAACATCACTAATCATCAGGGAAATGCAAATCAAAACCACAGTGAAATATCACCTTATACCTGTCAGAATTGTTAAAATAAAAAAGACAAGAAATAACAAATGTTGGTGAGAATGTGGAGAAAAAAGAAATCTCCTACACTGTTGGTGGGGATGTAAACTGGTACAGCAACCGTGGAAAACAGTTTAGAGATTTCTCAAAATATTAAAAATAGAAATACCATAGCCATTTTCACAATATTTGCTATTCCAATCCATGAGCATGGAATTTTTTTTTTTTCATTTCTTTTTGTCTTCCTCAATTTCTTTCATGAGTACTTTATCATTTTCTGAGTAGAGATTCTTTGCCTCTTTGGTTAAGCTTATATCTAGGTATCTTACAGTTTTGGGTGCAATTGTAATAATCTTAAAATTTATTTTTAAGTTTCATTTTTTAATTTTCTTTTTTAAATTTGATTTAATTTTATTTGTGTGTGTGTGTTCAAAAATTCATTGTTTATGCACCACACCCAGTGCTCCATGCAATATATTCCCTCCTTAATTTTAAAATTTGTATGGAACAAGAAAAGACCCTGAATAGCCAGAGAAATGTTGAAAAAGAAAGCCAAAGTTGGTGGCATCACAAATCCAGATTTCAAGCTCTATTACAAAGCTTTAATCATCAAGAGAGTATGGGACTGGCATGAAAACGGACACATAGTTCAATGCAACAGAATAGAGAGCCCAGAAATGGACCCTCAGCAATATGGTCAACTAATCTTTGACAAAGCAAGCAAGAATGTCCAATGGAAAAAAATACAGTCTCTTCAACAAATGGTGCTGGGAAAATTGGACAGCCACATGCGGAAGAATGAAACTGGACCATTTTCTTACACCACATACAAAAATAGACTCAAAATGGATGAAAGACCTCAATGTGGGACAAGAATCCATCAAAATTCTTGAGAAGAACATGGGAAGCAATCTCTTTGACCTCAGCCACAACAACTTCTTCCTAGGAACATCACCAAAGGCAATGGAAGTAAGGGCAAAAATGAACTACTGGGACATCATCAAGACCAAAAGCTTTTGCACAGCAAAGGAAACAGTCAACAAAACCAAAAGATGACCGACAGAATGGGAGAAGAGATTCACAAATGGCATATCAGATAAAGGGCTAGTATCCAAACTCTACAAAGAACTTATCAAACTCAACACCCAAAGAACAAATAATCCAATCAAGAAATGGGCAGAGGACATGAACAGGTATTTCTGCAAAGAAGACATCCAGATGGCCAACAGACACATGAAAAAGTGCTCCACATCACTCAGCATCAGAGAAATACAAATCAAAACCACAATGAGATAACACCTCACACCAGTCAGAATGGCTAAATTAACTAGTCAGGGAATGACAGATGCTGGCAAGGATGCAGAGAAAGGGGAACCCTCCTACACCGTTGGTGGGAATGCAAGCTGCTGCAGCCACTCTAGAAAGTAGCATGGAGGTTCCTCAAAAAGTTGAAAATAGAGCTACCCTACAACCCAGCAATCACACTATTGGGTATTTACCCTAAAGATACAAATGTAGTGATCCAAAGGGGCACATGCACCTGAGTGTTTATAAAAGCAATGTCCAAAATAGCCAAACTACAGAAAGAACCTAGATGTCCATCAACAGATGAATGGATAAAGAAGAGGTGGTATATATATACAATGGAATACTACGCAGACATCAAAAGAAACAAAATCTTGCCATTTGCAATGACATGGATGGAACTAGAGAGTATTCTGCTAAGCAAAGTAAGTCAATCAGAGAAAGACAATTATCATATGATCTCTCTGATATGAGGAATTTGAGAGGCAGTGCAGAGGGTCATGGGGGGGTAGAGAGGGAAAAGATGAAACAAGATGGGATGGGGAGGGAAACAACCATAAGAGACCCTTAATCTCACAAAACAAACTGAGGGTTGCTTGGGGTGGGGGGGTAGGGATAGGGTGGCTGGGTTATGGACATTGGGGAAGGTATGTGCTATGGTGAGTGCTATGAAATGTGTAAGCCTGATGATTCACAGATCTGTACCCCTGGGGCAAATAATACATTATCTGTTAAATAAATAAATAAATAAATAATAAAATAGAAACACCATATGATTCAATAATTCTACTACTGGGTATTATCCAAAGGAAATGAAAACACTATTTTAAAAAAGATATCTACATCACTATGTTTACTGTAGCACTATTTACCATAGCTAAAATACAGAAGCAATCAAAGTGTCCATTGACAGATGAACAGATAAAGAAGATGTGGGATATATATACAATGAGTATTACTCAGCCATAATGAGATTTTTTCTGCCATTTACAACAGCATCAATGGACTTAGAAGGTATTATGCTAAGTGAAATAAGTCAGCCTGCCATAAGGCAAATGCCATATGATTTCACTCACGTGCAGTCTACAAAACAAAACAAATGAATAAATAAAACCATGTAATGGAACATAGTGAGGCATGTTGGAAAATATTTAAATATTGTTGCTACTGTTTTTGAACTATTTTATAAAGAGTCAATTAAGACTCCTCATTTTTTTTTTTTAAGATTTTATTTATTTATTTCACAGACAGAGATCACAAGAGGCAGAGAGGCAGAGAGAGAGAGGAGGAAGCAGGCTGTCTGCTGAGCAGAGAGCCCGATGCGGGGCTGAATCCCAGGACCCTGAGATCATGACCTGAGCCGAAGGCAGAGGCTTTAACCCACTGAGCCACCCAGGCGCCCCAAGACTCCTCATTCTTAACTAAAGTATTCAGTGTTTTTCCTGAGAATTCATTCACTTATCACATCAATAATAATTTTAGCAAAATAATTTTAATTTTGTGTCTTAGTTGGAAAGAGATATTATGTAAATAAATATTTAATGTCTCTTTGCGTCATAATCAATAAATTGCGAGTTGCAGATAAAATATAAGTGGGTCTTTCACATGCAGTATTACAAATTTTACAAGTTTGTTTTCAGTCCATTTAGTCCTAGGTTATTAATTTTTGCTTTGTCAATCCTAAATTATGTAGCCTACTTTCACGATATCTGCTTTCAGACTAAAACATCTTGGGAACACTCTCTCTCTGTACTGTCTGAAAGAATTCAGTTCATGGTGTTAATATTGTCATAGACTGGAAAATCTGTATGAATGGCAGTGATTAAGGAGGAGAGTGGGGTGCCTGGGTGGTTCAGTCAGCTAAGCATCTGACTTTTGATTTCTACTCAGGTCATAATCCCAAGGTTGTGAGACTGAGCCCTGTGTAGGGCTCTATATTTAGCCCAGAGTCTTCTCGAGATTCTCTGTCTTACCCCTCCCTCTGCCCCTCTCCCTTCAAATTCATACATACATACATACATAATTTTTTTTTTAAAGAGAGAAACACATTTTGAGGAAATTGTAGTAAAATGTCATGATGTTCCAACTTACTCTCAAGTGATCCAGTAACAACAAAAAATCTACTACATTATACAGTGAAATGAAGTCAATATATCAAAATATATATTGTAATCAAATATAGGTAAAACTAGGTAGATGGTAGAATAGTGTTTCTTATACTATTTCTTCAACATTTCTGTATTTATAAAAATTTTTGTAATAAAATATTGGGCAATTAGGTGGGTATAATATCAAACTAAAAGTTGAGTATTTTACTTACTTTGTATCACATAAATATTTACTCTTCAGTTTTTGAATGTGACCTTGGACACTATGTCTCATACACGTGGAAGCTGGAGGACGTTGAGTTAAATTAAGAGAAGACATGAAAAGATGGTGTAAATGTAAGCTCTGTATATTCAAATTATTCCCTGTATAAAGAAGTAGCTATCAAAATTCAACTAGGAATAGAGAATTCTAATGTGTTATGTCTTGCTTCCAGGGTTCTATATTTTTCTCTTTGATATTAGGAATTTAGTTCATCAGAATAAGTTAAGATTTTCCTATGTAGAAGACTGAAAGAAATAATGGGTTCCTTAACAAGGGTTGTTGTTTTGAGGGAATATAAGGTCTAAACATCCACTTTTATATGTAAATAATATAAAAGTAAGATAACTCTTCTGTATGCATAAATATATAGTTAAAATTTATATTATTATATAAATATTATAAATGATTGCTTAAAGATAAATAGGGAATGCAGTTTCAAGAAAAAAAATTCAGGAATTAATTTTGCTGAGAAAAGAAGCACAAAGTTATAGTTATCTATACATATGTTGTATTATGCTAAGTTATCCCATGTTTGCATGAACATTATGAAAACAAAAAGTTATGGCTTAGATTTGAACTCTCTGTGACAGGTAATAGAATAGAATGATCTAGTAGCTTATGAAGACAACATTAAACAGAGGATGAGTTCACCTGCTAGCTGTAAAGCAGTGGGCTCTTTCTATCACATAAGACACAAAATTGTATATTCTTGTATTAGAAGTTGTGGTTTCTTAATAAATAATTTTGCATGGGATGATTCTATCTTACCTGAAATTAATTAAATGTTCAGATTCTGAACCAAACACACTGAGTATTTCTATGGTACCAGACCTGAAATCTAAAATAAATTTCAATTATTTTAATTTATACTTTAACTTTCTTTAAAAGTTGTTTTAGATTTCAAAATAAACTCAATTATTTGAATTTATAGTTTAATTTTTAAAGAAAAGAAAAACTAGGATTCCTGGGTGGCTCAGTTGGTTAAGCATCTGCCTTTGGCTCAGGTCTTGATCCCAGGGTTTGGGATCAAGCTCCATATCAGGCTGCCCACTGCTCCCCCATTTTTGCTTGCGCTCTCTCTGAGAAATAAATAAAATCTTAAAAAAAATTAAAATAAAGGAAAGGAAAACTTTGCTTTTTGTAATGTATTAAGGTTCAGTTATTTGGTATTTTTCCACATCAGGTTTATTTAACACAAAATCTCATTACTACTATCTACTATCTAACCACTCATTGGAGTACTAATTTTATCAATATGTATTTAGAAAAATTATATCTAATATCTGTCCTAAACTTCCTAATACCATAAAGTTAAAATATATGCTTTCTCTATACATAGATATTTGTTGTATAAACAGATAATAATCATTATTTGAGTGTACAAAAACAATAAATAAAAATAATTCTTCAGCTCCTCTACCCACTTGCATTCTCTAACAGTAAAATAATAAAAGCAGTTTACAGATTGGAGTTTATCCTTACAGATATTTTACGTGTGTGAATATTTATTCATATATAATGTACATAATATCTAATATATAATGCATCATTATATAATATAAAAATTAAATAGAGCTTAATATTACTCAATATTACCTTTACAGTTAGCAACATTTCTTGGGACTCATTCTATGTCCATGGATGAAAATCCAGCTCATTTTTTTAGAAGTTTTATAGTATGACATAGCATGGAGAAGGAGATGACTTCTCTCTGAGATTTGCTATAATAATCTGGATCAACGGGGCATCTGGGTGGCTAGGTGGGTTAAAGCCTCTGCCTTTGGCTCAGGTCATGATCCCAAGGGTCCTGGGATTGAGCCCTGCATCAGGCTCTCTGCTCAGCAGGGAGCCTGCTTCCTCCTCTCTCTCTCTGCCTGCTTCTCTGCCTACTTGTGATCTCTGTCTGTCAAATAAATAAATAAAATCTTAAAAAAAATAATCTGGATCAACTGGTTATTATAACTGAGCATTGTGATATAATTTCAGTGTTCATATTTGATATGCTGTTAACTATCTTGGAGACAAGTGGTCCTGCTTTAAGTTACAAAAGTACATGATAAATGATCAGTAAAAATATGACATACAATAATGTTTTTATGTCAAACGAAGCCTTCGTTATGTTATCATGACTACAAAGGAAGCTACTGCAATATTTCAAATTTTATAAAAATGCAGAAGGATTGAAGCATCACATGTCACTCATAATTCCAGATATGACAAACCTGAAAAAAAAAACCTTGAGCTGTAGATATCAATATCATAGTTGAGCTTCTATCAAGAATATGGTTTCAGCACATCTTTCATAGCATTTAATTAATGAACTAATTAAATTTAATTGTTTCTATAGTTCAATTAATATTTAATCTATAAATATGTTTTGCTTTTATAGCTGCATAGAAACCATAAAAGTTTATATGTAAAGTATTATTGCATTTATTATTTTAATAAAACTATTTGTGAAACAGGGTGTTCACAATAGTTTGATTATTATTTAAATAGGTCATACCTGATTCAACTGTAAGAGACACTGACATAGGATACAGCCTCAACAGGGATTACATATTATGTATTTGTTGTATAGTGAGCTTTTAATTTCTGAGCATATAAAACATTTATATTCTAAACTTCAATATCAAAACTGAAAATGAAGCTATACCTTGACCTTTCTATGAAATGAAAAACAAAAACTAGACAAAAGAAGACTTTTCCAACATCATCGATGATCTACTTGAAAATATAGACTATAAAATCTATTGGGGGCAATGATAGCTGGTTTGACCATTGTCTAGAACATTTTGATTGCTCAATAAATATTTGCTTAAAATAAATATATGGGTGAATATATACATAGGTATGTAACAGATTATTTCATATTGCATATAAATGTATTATTTTGCCTGCATAAAAGCTATATAATGGTGAAGAGCAATTTGAGTGAGGACCTAGTGAATTACTCTTAAAATTTAGACATTAAATTTCCTGAAAAAAAAAACCTATCTAAATTTAAAATGGAGAGAAAGCCTTAAAATATTTAATGGCATACATTTCAACAAACAGAAATTATTCAGGTTACATGCAGTTATAAAAGGTTCAGGAGAAAAGCAATATTTTCAGAATGGCAGAGGAAGGCCCTTCAAAATCTGCATCTCAAAAAAAAAAAAAAAGTCTAGCTCTCCATAAAAACCAAGACAAAACTGACAGAAAGTGTTGAAATCAACTCAAGACTCTGGATTTATCCAAAGATTTTTAATAATCTGAGGAGTGGTTATTCAGTACTAACAATTAATATTTTGTAAGAGATGGTTTTTGACATTTTTAACTTGTTCTATCCCCAACCCCCTTCCCTAAGTTCATTGTAGCCTTTCAAATGTCAACCTTACAACCTGAAAGCTGTGAAAACAAGTAATTGGTTGTAGTAATCAGAAGGGAGAAGCCTAGTATGCAGCTCATCCAAAATCATCATCCCCAGAAAATGGGCAGTATTTGACATGTATGTCAGAACCCTATTAAAGTCCCATTCTTAGGCCCAGTCTGAGCTTGCTCAGTGGAAAAAGTTCTCTCCCTTAAGGAGCTGATTAAGAAGTATAGTGACAATTATTGAACATCAGAGTATACTAAAGCAAAGACAAACAACGTTGACCCAAACAAAAAGGAAGTAAAGTATTTTAAGAACAATAGGAGGAGGGGTGCTTGGGTGGCTCAGTCAATTAGACATCTGCCTTCAGTTCAGGTCATGATCATGGGGTCCTGAGATCAAGCCTTGCATTTAGCTCCATGCTCAGCAGGTGTCTGCTTCTCTCTCTCCCCCTACCCCCACTCATGCTTTCTCTCTCCCTCTCTCAAATAAATAGATAAAATCTTTTTTAAAAAGGAAAATATGAGCAATAAGATGTCCATAGTGGTTTTGAAAAGCTCCTCATTTTTTCTAGCTATCTAAAAGTCCATGTGCATGTGCAAGGATGTTGCATGCCCAGAAAATCCCAAATACATGGATGTTTTACTTGTGGCTAATTTTGAGGCTCTGTGCAAGCAGGAAATGAAAGGTAAAGCAGAGCTGCAAACTGCCTACAGAGGCACTGAACATGGCCCCATCAAAAAGCATGTTGACAAAATCTGGGAGACTTATTGATTTAAGGCATCTAAGGAAATCTGTCCAATCATTACCTAACTACTAATGTAAATGAGCAGAGACTTCAGTAGCCATAAATGTCAGGGAATGCAGACTTTATAGAATTAGTTCAGGAAAGTCACTAAAGAAACAGCAAAAAAATCAACAAAGTCAACACCAATAAAACTGGGGGTGGGGGGGAGCAATACCCATGCTTGCCAATTATATTGTTTGTCACATTCAGCTTTTAAAAAACATTTTTTCAAAAAATAATAGAAATTATTAGTTTTTTTCCCTATCAAGTGAACAACTTGACGAGGAAGGACAGATGTTGGACTTATCAGAGAAAGATTTTAAGGAATAAAAATATGTTCAGAGGACTAAAGGTAATCATGTCTAAATGACTAAAGGAAGGTAAAGGATTCTCAGTAAGAAGAATAGCAGACTTATAAAAGTCATGGAAGTCAGAAAGCAGTGGGGTGACATATTCAAACTGCTGAAAGAAAAGAACCATCACCAAAGAATTCTATACCCAGCAAGCAATTCTTCAAAAATAAAAATAAAGATAAAATTTTTAAAAAATGAATGAACTTATTGCTAGGAGATGTGCATTATAAGAAACTCTAAAAGGAGTCCTTCAGGCTGGAATAACACATGAAAGTAACTTCAATCTATCAAAAAAAAAAAAAGGATGTATGATAAAGACAAAGATAACAACTTAAGTAAACAGGAAAGACAATATGTGTGTGTTTAGATTTTACATTTTTCTTCAACTATTTGACTCAAAAAACAACTTCACAAAGCAAATAATTATAAAAAATTCATTAGTGGGATATAATGTATGAAGATGTAATTGTATGACAAAGATACTACAAGGGAGGGTAGAGAATGATAGGTTGAATTAAAGGGCAGAAAAAGATATGCCATACAAATAAGAAAAAGAAGAGAGCTTTAATGACTATACTAATATCAGACCAAATAAAATTTAAGAAAAATGTTTTTAGTACCAAAGGATGATATTTTGAATAATAAAAGGATCAAAGTATTAGGGAGATATAGCAGTTATGAACAGCATGCAGCTAATAACAATGTTCTAAAGTGCATAGAGCAAATACTGAGAGAACTGAAAAAAAACATGGAAAATTCAACAACAGTTGGAGTTTAAATATCCTACTTTCAATAATGAGTAGAACAAATAGGTGGAAGAATACAAAGTCAGAAAAGACTTCACCAAAACTATAAATCAAATATAACTAGGAGACATCTAGAGAACATTTCACCCAACAACAGCAGAAGATGCAGTCTTCTCAAATCAATATGGGGGATTCTTTAGAATATACCATATGCTAAACCACATAATAAATCTCAATAATCTTAAGAGGATTGATATTATCTAAAATATGTGTCCTGTCCATAATAGTAATAAATAACAAAAGGAAATTTGGGAAACTCATAAATATGTGGAAACTTTTTAAAAAACTAAAAACCTAACGGGTCAATGAATAAACCCTTGGGAAAATTCAGCTGTACTTTTTCATGAAAGAAAACGAAATACCAAAATACAAAGAGCAAAATTACCGAATGCAATGTAAGTGTTTCTTAAAGTGAAACAGCTATAAACACCAGTACTAAAATGAAGTAAAGATTAAAAATGTAACCTTTTCACCTGAGCAAAATATAAAATAAAGAGTAAGATAAACTCAAAACAACCAGAAAAAAGGTAATAAAATTGATTAGGGCAAAAATAAATGAAATGGAAAATAGAAAAAATAGTGAAAACCAATAAAATCAATAGTTAGAGCCTTGAAAAAATGAACACCATTGACAAAACATTAGCTTGACTGACCAAGGAAAATGAAAGATTTAAATTCCTCATATCAGGAATAAAAGAGGGAACATCTTTACTAACTTGATAAAGATAAAAACTATGAGGAAATACTATGAACAATAATATACCAAACATACGTATATATAATATTCATGATTATAATATACATATTTATAAAATACATGCATATAAAACTAAGAGAAAACAGAAAAAATGCTAGAAACAAACTATCATAACTGAATCAATAAGAAATAGAAAATCTGAATATTTCTATAAAATGTAAAGAAATTGAACTAATAATTTTGAAAATTCCCACAAGATGCCTTCAACGGTTAACTCCAACAAACATTCTTTGAATGTTTGTTGGAGTGTACAAAATGTCTCCGAAATATAAGAGCACTAAACAGTTTTCCACTAATTTTATGGGCCATTATTACCCTGATGCCAAAACAAGACAAAATTATCAAAAGAAGAGGAAAATACAGAGCAACACCCTTTAAGAATAGAGACAACATACTAACAAGATGCTAGCAACCAAATCCAGCAGTGTATCAGAGGGATATTTCTTGACAAAGTAGAATTGACCATAAAAATGCAAGTTTGACCTCCCATAAAAATCAGTCAATGTAATACACTATATTATAGAATAAAATACAAGATCTTCATGATTTTCTCAAGAGATGCAGGAAAAAAGGTTTTGACAAAATATAGCAACTTTTACTGATAAACACTTAACAGACTAAAAATAGGAGACTTCCTTAACCCAGTAAAAGCCATTAATAGATTACCCACAGAAAACAAAAAATGTTTAAAGACTTAAAGTCTCCCTGTCAGTAGAGAGCAAGACAAAAACTTCCACTCTCACCTCTTGTGTTTAACATTGTATTAGAAATTCTATTCAGGGAAACTGGGCAGAAAAAATTTTTTTAAAACCTCCAGATTAAGAAGGAAGAAGTAAGCTATCTCTATTTCTATTCGCCTATAATGTGATGCATATTAACTTGTGTATAGAAAATCCTAAGAAAGCCACAAAAACACTATTAGGACTAATAAGTCAGTTTGCAGAAAATAAGTTCAATATCCAAAAATTATTTGTATTTTTATAAATTGGCAATGAAAAATCCAAAAATGAAACCATTCTACTTATAATAGTATCAAAAATATAATACTTGGAAAAAAGTTTAGCAAATAGCGAAAATCTTGTCCATTGAAAACTACCAAATATTTTTATTGAAATTTTTCAATTTTTAACTTTAAAAAATGATTTTTTTGAATATGAAACTAATGGGAAAGTGTCACATATTTATGAATCAGAAGACTATTCTTGCCATGGCAAAATTCTCTAAATTGATTTACAGTTTCAATATAATCTTTATTAAGTTATAATAACAAAAATAATAAGAAAAGCTTACGATGAAATCATCTTCTGGAAGATTTTGATGCTAGTTTTTTGCCCTAAAAGGTGAATTTCAGGATCTCCTAGCTGTTGATGGCAAAATATTGCTCTATCTTTACTGATGGTATTGAACTAGACTTGCAATGCTCAAATTTGGGTGCTCGCTTCGGCAGCACATATACCAATGCTCAAATTTGGACTCCAGGAGAGAAGAATTCAACTTCCTATTTCCTCACTCTGATTTCACTACTGTAGCCCTGATTCTACAGCAAAGAAGGTAAGATACAGAATCATCATAAAATCGTTCATCTATGTAGAACAAATTTAGTTTGGCACTCTGGTGAACACAATTTAAAAGCACTGCTTGAAAAGTTGTTTTTTTTTTTTCTTTTTTTCCGTTTTAAAAATTTACTCAAAATATAATGATCCATGATAAAAACTATGAATTCTTTCAAATTAGTTTGTGCTGAGGACACATTTCCATAGCTATGACAAATTTATAAACCACTTCTATCATTTAAAAAATCTTAGCAAAAAAGAAATAAAAATGATAGGAGGTATTTGATTCCTCTTCAACAAAGAGGCTCATATAACCTTCTTCCAAATGGTACAATTTAGTCGTGATTATATCATATACTGAAATCTAATGAAATTTCTTATGAGAGTATTTTTTTTCCCTTTTCAATCATAACAGGAAATATTCAGTAGCAATAACACCTGGAACTTCTACTGATTCAGAGTTTGAAAGGAAAATTAAGTCTGTTTCTTTAATTAGCCCTAATAGCTTCTAATAGAAGTAAGGGGTGTAAACAGAGTTGCTAGGAGGGGAGCCTAGAATCAATTTACATCAGTGTCAAACACAAATTATCCCTAAAGGTTTTGCATTCAAATAACTCAAGCTAAATTAGAAAGAACTAGTATAATTAAACCTGCATATAAACCAGATTCAGATTAAAAACAACACTTTTAACATCAAAGAACACGCAAGTCTCACATTTGAGAATAGTTGTTTTCAAAAATATGTTTAAGTGAATTTTATTTTAATAACCACAGTACAAATATTTTATTTTATCAACACATAAAACAGAGTAAGCATATTAAAAATCATGGTATGTACTGAATTATGGATGTTAACAATACCAGTTCAGCCTGGTGACATTACTAGATGCACACACAGTGTTTTGTCCTTAACTCTTTGATGCTCTTTGAATACCTAGGTCGACTTTGGGGTCTAATTTTCAAATTCTGTGTTTTAAGAGAAATTTACATTTGCTTCTCCTAGAAGTCAAAGGTCACTCCTTACCAGAACCACAATATCCCCCTTCCAATGCCTCTGAATTACTCTGAGGGTTTCAGGTTCTGCCGCTCTGCTTTATCCACTGGCTAAATGCTTAGTCTCACTGTTGCTATCAGCATTTTTTTCTTTGGGATGATTTGCGTTAGTATTTACTTTCTCTTGCCTTTTCAGTTGATATGACTTCTTCGCAGATTTCATTTTTCTACCTCAAGTCAGTCTCTCTGTCTCTGTCTCTCTTCTCCTTAGTCTCTTAATTTCCTGTTAGCTCAGGAATACAATGAAAATTGTGTTTTTAGCAGGATGTATTCTTTTGCATTGCAAATGGCCATTATCAACATCAATTTTAAAATGTTATTTTGTCAGTATTTCTAAGAGTCAAAGTATAATAAACCTCATTACCGGCTTTAAATGCACAGGGGATAGAGAAAAAGAGCAAATGCCACAACACTCTTGCCCTTTCACACAGCATACAACTGAAGAAGGATGTTGGATATTCTCAACTGACAACTATGCCATCATCACTTCCTTATTTAATTATTCTGTAAAATTAATTGGTTCACTTTCTTCTCTAAGCCTTAATTTGAAAACTCTAAAGTGAGAAAAATAATAATACACAATTAAAATTACTTCATGTATGTTCTTAGCTGTTTTACACATAGTAAATGTTCTATACATGACAGCTGTCAGCTGTTCTCATTACTTATTAGATAATGAAGAGACAAGGAACAGAAGAGGACAAGGGAAATACAAGAATAATAAGAAAGGTAATCAGAGACAAAAATATTGTTGTTTATTGAGTAAGATACACAATGAACAGGAAGTTGAGAGGAATAGAAAGATAAAAAAGAAAGCTAAATAGTCATGGACTTGGAATAAGATAGAGAAAAATAGGTATTTACATTCAGATAAATTAAAGCAGATAAAAACAAGGAAATAAAATTTTGGAGAAACAAATTCAGAGAAAAATAAAGAAGCAGAGAGAGATTGTGGATACTGATTTGAATTACATTTGTAAAGATTTGCACTTATGTCATCAAGCTTAAAGTAATCAAATATCACTGACCATAAACTTTCTTCAATGAAGATTATTTCTAAAATATTTTTAGTTATTGTGAATGTTATTACAGCTTTCCATCATTCCAAAACTTACTCTAAATTCATTCACTTTTAAAATTCACAATTATATAGAATAATATTTGAGATATTAAATATCTCTTTTTCAAAGGATATATGAAATTCATATTTTAAGGTGGTCAAACGGAATCTAACTGCTTAATTTTTATTCAGTTTTATTCATTTTTTATTCTGCCTATCAATTGTAAATGTAAATGGCAATGTTTAAAATTCTAGCATCAGCAATGGAAAGAAAAGAAAATCCAGAGAGTTCCTATGTCATTTGATTCTTTGAGCCTGAGTGGGAGGAGGGACAGAGGGAGAGGGAAAGAATCTCAAGCAGACTCCTGCTGAGCATGCAGCCTGATGCAGGGCTCTATCTCACGATTCTAATATCATGACCTGAGCTAAAATCAACAGTCAGTCACCACCCAGGTGCCCCTCCTTTTGGAGTTGTATTTTAAAAATCTATTAAAATGTCTGGCATATAGGAATAAACAAATGTATGAATGAATCACTGAATACATAAGAGGTAATGAACTAGGAAGGAACCTGACAGTTACGGAATGTCTTCAAGATGCATTAAGAAACTTTGTATGTCATTTAATACTTATATATATCTCACATGATAGGAATTACCATGCTCATTTTCAAAGTAAAATCAGTTTCAGAGACTCTTAGTAACTCACTCAAGGTCACATTGATATTCAGTAGTATAATTGGGCTTCCCGTATCAGTTTAACTCATTTCAAACCCATTAACTTCCAACTACAATGTATAACATCCCCACTATAAAAATACAATTTCTGAAACAAATGATTAAACACTTTATTCAGCTTCAGGAATTCTACTCTTATTAATGTAGCTTCAGCAATTCATTAATATAAAGAACTGTTCTCTAGGCTACAATTTACCTTTTTGTATTCTTCTTATTCAAATTAAATTGAATACAGTACATACAGAATTACTCAAGCAGT
Source organism: Martes martes (assembly GCF_963455335.1). Taxonomy (NCBI): domain Eukaryota; kingdom Metazoa; phylum Chordata; class Mammalia; order Carnivora; family Mustelidae; genus Martes; species Martes martes. Next base: position 78,097,800 of record NC_137889.1, on the reverse strand, counting down.
CCAGAAAACAAGTCCCCCCCCCCCATTTATAGCATCAACTAGCAATCTAACTTTGGGCAATTTAATAAGCTTTATTAAAGTTAACTCTTTTATCAAATGAGATTTGGATTAAAATATCTGTAATGATCTATTTAGATAAATTAAAACCTTCATCAGCATTTTCATCTTGTATATCCAAATATAAATCATAGCATGCTGTAAGTTAAACAACTTTTTCATAACTTTTCCTACATCTGAGTATCAAATGTCTTCTTTTTTATTTCCAGTGTATTTAACATGGTATGCATAATTCCAATTTTTTAAAAATGTATTTGTTTATTTGAGATAGAAGGAGAGGGAGAGCACAAGTAGGGGTAGGAGCAGAAGGAGAGGGAGAGAATCTCAAGCAGATTCCACACTGTGGATGGGGTCCAATGTAAGACTTGATCCCAGTACCCTAAGAACATGCATGACCTGAGCCAAAACCAAGAATTGACCACATAACTGACTGAGCCACCCAGGTGCCCCTTATAAAAAAGAAAAATAAAAGTAACTTAATCATATAACCTAAATACAAATTCTATTATTATTTTTGTTTTTCTTTCTTCCTAGGTTTTATTTTAAACATATGTATGTTTTAGAGTCAAGTACATATCATATAGTTTATCTTTCATGTTGGATATTTTTATGCAATATTTAAAAGTACCTGTGTTCAAAGTTATTTAAAATTATTAATTATAATAATCATGAATGCATGTGATACCAGCCTATGGCTGTACCATAATATCCTCAAACATTCCAAGATGAAGAATATTTACATGTTTCCAATTTAAATAAATATCTCAAGGTATTTTAAATATAAACCACCAGATGAAGTAAGAGCAACAATGTACAGCAATCCCTTACATACTACTATTGTGAACTGAGAGTTGTCTCATTCTTTCTCTAAATCAAAGAAGAGAGACTAAATTATTAAATGTGACAGTGTGACTGAGGCCTAATCCTTCTGTTTATATAGAAAAGTGCAACTTCTAGGGTGCCTGGGTGGCTCAGTTTTTAAGGTGTTCAGCCTTCTGCTCTGGTCATGATCCCAGGATCCTGGGATCCAGCCCCACATCAGGCTCCCTGCTCAGTGGAGAGCCTGCTTCTCCCTCTCCCTCTGCTGTCCCTCCCTGCTTGTTCGTTCTCTCTCTCTCTCTCTCTCTCTCTCGCTGTCTTTGTCAAATAAATAAATAAATAAATAAGATCTTCTAAAAAATAAAGAAAATAAAACCCACCCATAATTTTTTTAAAAGTACAGCTTTTTTTTTCTTTCTTTTTTTTTTTAATTTTCTTTTCTTTTTTACATCTTATTGTGTAACAATGAAGAAAGGAATCAAAATGCTTTGAAAATTTGGGAGACTACTAAGATCTGGCAGTTTGGTAAGGGATAATTATATTGAGAAAGGGAAAACGGCAGGGTGAAGTGAAACAATCTGAGGGAACTTCTGGAAGCTTTATATTTTTCTTGTATTCTACTAGGTCATTTAGAAAATGTTTTTGGTCTAAATTAAAGTAGATATTGTTAAGGCAAAATGTGATGTATCAGTATACTTAAAGATTACGTTTTCTTTTAAAGTTTATTTTCTTTGACTTAGCTAATTCAAAGATAGTTTGGGATATTTCAATAAATAGCACATTTATAATTTTACTTTTTAAGTTCACATATCTTTGTAATTAAAGATTAAGTTACTTTGGTTTTTATCATCTAACTAGAGTAATCATCACCTGCCTCCAAATACTGCTTGCAGCTTGTAAAAATAATAGCTTCCTCCACATCATTCATTATCATGCATCTACGATCAATCTATTCTTTAATTGTTACAGAAGGAAAAGCATACACTAGACTGACCTCAGAGGGAGATAAGTACAACTACAGTTCATATACATACTCCTTTTTGTGCCTACAGATAAATCTCTGCCAAGGTGAAGTAGGAAGGAAATAGGAAAGGAAGAAAAAGCCAGAAGAGACCCATTTTTCTTATCAATTCCATTAACAAAATAAAGATTCAGAATCTGAAGTTGGTAGACAGTAAATCACTTCCTACCTAACTTCAGACTCACAGAAACCCTACGAAAGATTAACATACAAAAATTACTTTTACTACACATACATAGACTAGAGATAAGGGTAAGATTTTTTCCTAACCCATTGCTGAAAAAATAACAAGCATTCAGATAAGTCTGTTTTTATTTCTCTAATCCAAATAAGGAAGTTATTTTCTTTCTGGCACAGACCTCCAAAAACCCTTGTAATTTCCTACATGATAAGAGCACTAGCAACATCTTTTGTTCATTAAGGTGACTCTGAGAGGGCTCCTGAATGGCTCCTGGATGGGGGCTGATCTCAAGAAAGACCCAACTATGATAAGAAGCCTGGAACTTTCAGCACCCTACCCCTCATCCTCCAGAAGAGAGAGGAATTGGAAATGAAGTTAATTGGTCATGCATGTGTGAGGAAGCCTCTACAAAATCCCAAAAGCAGGGAATTGGATTCAGAGAGCTTCCAGGTTGGTGAACACATACACACCAGGGGGTTCACACACCTCAACTCCATGGGAACAGTGGCTTCTATACTAGGGAACCTCCCCAAACTCACTTATGAATCTCTTCATCTGACTCTTTATCTGTATTCTTTATCATAGCCTTTAATAAATTGGCGAATGTAAATACATTTTTCCCTGAGTTTTGTGAGCCACTTTAGCAAATTAATCAAACCTGAGGAGGGCATCATTGGAACCTCCAATCTATAGTTTGATCATTGTGACTGGGATCTGAAGTAAGGGGAAATGAAGCACAGTCTTTTGGGACTGAGATTTTAACCTGTGGGATCTGATGCCATCTTCATGTACATAGTGTCAGAATTGAGTTGATGCCCTATCTGGTGTCCAAGAATTGCTTGCTCTTGTGGGAACCCCCCCCACATTTGGTGACCAGAAGTGTGATTTGTGTAAGTAGTAAAGGAGACCTTTACAGGGATAAAGACACACAGCAGGGAAGAACTGTGTTTTTCCCAATTTGGGGGAGGTGGAGGGGGGTGGGGAACTGAGGTGGGTTTTTTTTGTTTTTTTGTTTGTTTGTTTATTTGTTTTTCTTTTTTTCCTAATTTCAGTTTCAATGAATGTTTGTTTTTTTCCCTCCATTCTGAGGGGGGGGGAACCTAAGAAAGCTCATTTATATAATGCTTTGAAAGTACTGTTTAATAATAGACTTCAATTCATTACTGATCTTTATATTGAAACATATTGGTTTTTAGGAAGATCAGTGATATTTAGCATTGGAGAGTTGACAGGCCTAGGTCTCTTAGGAAACAGAAAAAAAAAAGTAAGGTTAAGTGATATTTAAATAATTTCAAGGAAATTTGAAAATAATCTTGTAAGATTATCCCCAAAGAAATTTTCCAAGAGAATAGAGAAATTCACTGCCTTGAAATGGTTCAAGGATGAAAAAGTATAATTCTCAGAAACCTCTTAATATTCTAATTATACATTAAACTTGTATTATATTATATATTATATTGCTGTAACATCCACTGCTTATTGTCTAGCTTCTCCTTGCAACATTTGTACTTTAGTTTTTTTCTTTGTTTGTTTTGTTTTGTTTTGTTTTTTGTACTTTAGATAGTTTAAAAACTTCATTGTTCATAATAAAAGCAAAATGTTTACAAATTATATTCTAATATATCTAATCACTTGTAGTTTAAGTCTAGATTCTTTACAAGAGGTGTTATTCAGTTGAGTTGATTCTCTATCTTGCACTAGAGGTAGGCACTGAATCCAGAATGGACCTTTCTGTACTCTTGATCACAGTCATTGTTTTGGGTATAAGAATGAGAGTGGGTCAGGACACAAAATAATTATTCATTCCTTGACTACCATTTGGAAAGAGGTCCTCTCTTTATGATCAAAGGTATGAACAGAAAGAGAAATATAGACCTAATGTCAATATTTTTACCAAAATTCAGTTGTACTTGAAGCCAGAAGACTCCTGGATTTTTCAGTTTACTTATGTCAAAATATACTCATTTGTGTAAACAAGATTGATTGAGGTTCTGTCTGTTATAAATGAAAATTTTTATCTAATATAAAAGGAATTAAACTTAAGTGTAGAATTTCAGGAACATCATCTGAGAAGAAAAGTTAGTTTTCCTGGCTGTTTTGATTTTTAAAAAATGGACACCCCTCACCCTAAGCTGTCTTAGTTAAGTCATCTATCTATCTATATATAGATGGATATATAAAACTATATAGTTATATATATAACTGTATATAGTTAAGTCATATCTATATATCTATATATCGATATATATATGGATTTTAAAATGTTGGCTACCTTCTAGAAAATTGGTTACTCCATTATCACCCACATTAGGTATCATCTATATTTCTAAATGGAGAATGCCATTGTAACACATATATTTTGGCAAGAACAGCTTCTTACTTAAGGAGAAAAGCAAGAAATTTGGCTCAAAGAACTAATCACTGTCCTTGCTATTTGGCCTTTGTGTAAATGTAGTTTTTTTAAAAGTAGCATATAAAAGACAAGTTATATAGTTAACTGATCCCTCTGATCAAGATTCTTCCAAAGTATTCTTCTCAGATGTTAATAAAGACAGTGAACACATATCTTCTTTAACCTCCTGTTAGTTGGTTTTCCAAGGCATATGGAATATGACAAAATTACAGTGTTAATGACCATCAGGCATGTCATCTTTATTTTGATTAGAGAAGTTTGTTATAAAAACACAACACAGGTCCTTGATTGAGTTCTTAATATACACTTATTACTAGTATAAGTTTGGCTGTATATATTAATACAAAAATATGAAGAGATCTCTATGTTATACTTGAGCAGGACATAACCTATTTATATTGCTTCTAATCTCTTGAGAAAAAAAGCATAGTATATGAATCAGATGTAGTCTTATAATAGTTTCTGTTAATTTCATATAACAGTTGTAACACATAGCACCTTGATACTATTAGGGAAAAAAAAGTTAACATAAACATATGGATAGTTTCTTGCTATACCTGCCAGCTTATTAGCGTGGGAAAACTTTAAGCAGTAAAACTGAAAAGAGTTAACTGCTTTTATTGACTAGAAGTATTTAGGCTATGGCAATAACAAAGGGAAGTCAAGCTACATATATTTAGAATTTTTTTATTAACATATAATGTATTATTTGCTTCAGGGGTAGAGGTCCATGAATCATCAGTCTTACACAATTCACAGCACACACCACAGCCCATATCCTCCCCAATATCCATAACCCAGTCACCCCATCCCTCTCAACCCCCTCTCCTTCAGCAACCCTCAGTTTGTTTCATGAAATTAAGAGTCTCTTATGGTTTGTCTTCCTCCCTGGTCCCATCTTGTTTCATTTTCTTCCCTCCCTTCCCCCAAAGGTCTCCCTCCCTGCCTCTCAAATTTCTCAGATCAAGAGATCATATGATAATTGTCTTTTCCTGATTGACTTATTTCGCTTAGCATAATACTCTCTAGTTCCAGCAACGTCATTGCAAATGGCAAGATTTTGTTTCTTTTGATGGCTGCATAGTATCCCATTGTGTATATATACCACATCTTCTTTATCCATTCATCTGTTGATGGACATCTAGGTTCTTTGGCTATTGTGGGCATTGCTTTTATAAACATTCAAATGCACGTGCCCCTTTGGATCACTACATTTGTATCTATAGGGTAAATACCCAATAGTGTGATTGCTGGGTTGTAGGGTAGCTCTATTTTCAACTTTTTGAGGAACCTCCATTCTGTTTTCCAGAGTGGCTGCACCAGCTTGCATTCCCACCAACAGTGTAGGAGGGTTCCCCTTTCTCCGCATCCTCTCCACCATCTGTCATTCCCTGACTTGTTAATTTTAACCATTCTGACTGGTGTGAGGTGGTATCTCATTGTGGTTTTGATTTATATTTCCCTGGTGCCAAGTGATGTAGAGCACTTTTTCATGTGTCTGTTGGCCATCTGGATGTCTTCTTTGCAGAAATACCTGTTCATGTCTTCTGCTCATTTTTTTTTTAAGATTTTACTTATTTATTTGACAGAGATCATAAGTAGGCAGAGAGGCAGGCAGAGAGAGAGTGGGGGAAGCAGGCTCTCCGCCGAGCAGAGAGTCCGATGCAGGACTCAATCCCAGAACCCTGAGATCATGACCCATCTTCTACTCATTTCTTGATTAGATTATTTGTTTTGGGGTGTTGAGTTTGTTAAGTTCTTTATAGATTTTGGATGCTAGCTCTTTATATGATATGCCATTTGCAAATATCTTCTCCCATTCTGTCGGTTGTCTTTTGGTTTTATTGACTGTTTCCTTTGCTGTGCAAAAGCCTTTTATCTAGATGAAGTCCCAATAGTTCATTTTTGCCCTTGCTTCCCTTGCCTTTGGCAATGTTTCTAGGAAGACATTGCTGTGGCTGAGATCAAAGAGGTTGCTGCCCATGTTCTCCTCATGGATTTTGATGGATTCCTGTCCCACATTGAGGTCTTTCATCCATTTTGAGTCTATTTTTGTGTTATACCATTTTGTGTTCTAGGTGCTTTTTTATGTAGTTATTTCTTAGTCTATATTCTTAGAAAGGGGAGTGGTTTAAAAAAGGGAGATGGGGCACCTGTGTGCTGGGTGGCTCAGTGGGTTAAAGCCTCTGCCTTCAGCTCAGGTCATGATCCCAGGGTCCTGGGGTGGAGCCCCACATCAGGCTCTCTGCTCAGCGGGGAGCCTGCTTCGTCCTCTCTCTCTCTCTCTGCCTGCCTCTCTGCCTACTTGTGATCTCTGTCTGTCAAATAAATAAATAAAATCTTTAAAAAATATATAAAAAATTAAAAAACTCTCTGTGTCAAATAAATAAATGAAATCTTAAAAAATAATAAAAATAAAAATATTTTTTAAAAAAGAAAAGAAATAAGTGTGTAAGGTATCTGATAGACCCTGGGACCAATAACTTTTAAGTATCACTGCCTTAGAAGAAAATTACTAGTTTGGGAGGACAATAGAGATTCCAAGGACAGAGTGACAAAACAGAAAACTGGGGCAGAGCAGAACATTGCGTGGCAACTTTTTGCTAAAACACTTAGAAAATTCTTGATGAAAGAGAACTGAACCACTAAACAAGAAGAAGACTGCTAATATATCATAAAATAAATATACATGTTAATCAATATATATCTTACCGTATTTGTTATTTTATCATTTCCTTATAGTGGTATTACATATTATTTTAGAACTCACATTTAATTCCTAAACACAATTTGAAAGTAATCCATTTGTTGTTAAAATAGAAATCCTTTCATCCTAGTGGAATCAACTAACCATTTGGAAATAATCTCAACATACTTATTGGTGATTGCTAAACAACTAGCACATTTACAGTTTATTGAGCTGCCTTTCAAATGTGAACTGACCATAACTGGTGTCTATCCCAGAAAACAATCTTATATGTAGTGCTGCATAAACCAAATGGAATTTATCAGACATTATCGACTCTTCAACCCTTACCTTCCTCTTGTATTATAGTGGTTGAGGAGCAGAAGCAGCATTTGTTATTCTCCCTTGAAATTAGAGTTCTGTATCTATTTAAATTATAGAAATAAAGAACACACTCATGGGATTTGAGAGAAACTTTAACTTGGACCATTTTGCATTTGAATTTTTAATGTCTGGAAATCAAGATCTGACATGTATGAATATTTGTAGAAGATTCCATATTTTTGTATTTAGCTTTAAGTTTCATAGATATGAGACAAGCATAGAGGATATGTACCTGAAGATTCCTTACATTCTGCATCTCTAGCCCTTCAATCAATATTGTAACCACAAAATTTCTTGTATTAAATTTTTTGTTGGTTGGAATACATTAAGTGGATTCTTACACTGCTTCTTATGTTATATGCTGACAGATACTCAGGTATCTCCTAGAATCTTTATTTGATTATGTTTACACTGGAATCCTAATAAAACATCATAGTAGAAACTGAATTACAACATTGTAACACAATATCCACTTTATTTGGAATAGAAAACATACCCAGTTGGATTGTGAGATTATGACTGTATAGTTTCAAATATCAAAGTAACCTGAGAACATGAATAGTAGGGCTTGCCTTAAACCTTTGTATGATCTTGTTCAATTTCCCCAAATCATCTGCACTTAGAAATAAGATGACTCATGTGCAAACATTGCATTACTCCTAAGCAGCAACTATGAGTTACTTTCAACAATTACATTTGTAGTTATTTTAAAGGTAATGTGATAGTACTTCTTACCAAGGTAAGTATTTTTGACTCTACAGTTTTTTTAAAAAAGGAAACAAATAGGGAAAATTATTTAAAATAAACCAGTTATTTGCGGAAAACTGATTATCTGTTTTTTTTCTACCACTATAATGTTTTATTTATGTTTAATATTAATCATTTAATTTTTGATTGGCTTATTTAATTCAGAATATGGTATCCAAACTTGCTTTACTCCTTGGCTTTTCACAGTCTATTTTTTTTAAGTTTATTAACTTAATTTAAAAAAAATAAAATTAAAATTTTAAAAATCATAAATTATATGTGTATATATATGTGTGTGTGTATATATGTGTGTGTGTGTGTGTGTATACACACACACACACACACACACACATACACAATTTATTAACCTAAAGGCTCAATCTGCCCATATCCTAAGCAAAGTAGTCAATACACTGGCAATCTCATATTCAGCAGCTGATAGGCTCTGCAATTAATCTTGCTGAAGACCTGGCATTTGGTGTGCAGGAAAGCCCTGGTTCAGTGCACTGTCTTTCTTTTTCTCTTTAATCACTACCCGTCCCACTGACATATTGGTACATCAGTATAACTAGACTTCATCCACCCTTGATATCCTTGCTCAGTACTTATGTGTTCAAATCTGGTACTACACCAATCAAAAGCAAGCAGGTCAGAGCCTTGATACACAATCTTCCTTTTGTCACTCTCCTTCAAATTGTGCTCCTTCAATAGTGGAACTGTTCTAAGCAGGCTATCTCCTGATTTCAAGCATTGCTTATCACCTCTCTTCTGACTGTATCATAACTCAATCATTTTAATGGGTCTGTTCAGCTTTCCAGTGCTGCCCCAACCAAGCCAGAGTTAAGTATCACCTCTTGGAAACAGTACAGCTCTGCAATACCATATTGTTCTGCCAAACATGGCCTCCCTTCCAGATGAAGCTATCTTCATCTGTCTTTTTACTACTGGATCCCATTTGCTTCGATGCCTCTTTCTCCCCTTCTGTAAACATTGAAATCTGAAAGCCAACTTTTTCTTTCTGGGTCATGATGAAAGCATTTCAGTTTTCCTTTTCTGTCATATTCCACAGATCTCATAAATCTTCCTCTCCTTGAGAGCAAGAGATATGGCTTTCAAGCATATGAAAACTTATTTAGGCACGTTTTTCTGGATGTGTAGCTTTTTATCCTGAACAATTGGAAGTTTATATGAAGCTAAATAATTATCAACAGATAGTATCAGACTACTTCATATGCTAGGAGTAAAAGAAATATTGATTAAAAGGATTTTCAAGCTGTTCTATAGCACACAAACTCTTTACAGATTTTATCATTTTTGATTTCTCAACAAATCTTCCTGACTTGCTATTTCAATGAAAACAGCTTCCCCAGAAGTTTACATAGATCAGAAACATAGGATAAAGAAACATTAGATGTCTTCTTATCTAGAATACCTATTTGCTTCATGTATTTTTTTTAATGAAAAGAAAATCCCCTTTTTCATACTCCATGATATATTAACTGCTATCAACTATAATGAGTACTATTTGTGTCTAAGATATATTTTGTATACTGGGAGTTAATTTTGCTGACACACAAATAATAAGTAAAAAATTGTAAAATAGGAAAACACATTGAAGAAAAAATGTGTAAAATAAATGAATGCTTAATAGTTGTACATGAGTGCCCATTACTACAAAAATATTTTCATAATTTAAAAAATCCTGTGTAAATCTTACTTCCTTGATCTTCCTTTCATATTTTTAATAATTTAATAAATTAAGAAAATAATTTATATGATTGTGTATAAGCCCTGAAATTCTGTAGTTCTAGGAGTCTATAAAAAGCCCAGATCTCATACAATTAATTCAGTAAATATGTCTCAAAAGAAAGTGCCTCATGAAATGATAGATTGCTCTCATAATTTCATTTAATTGTAAAACTGTCTTATCTTGAGAGTTAACTATATCAATATAAAGCTCACAATATTCTTAAAAAACAAATAAAACATCAAACTATCTTTAAAGAAAATAAAGTTATTTGAAAGTTAAGCATCCTTCCAAAAGGCTGAACACAATTTGAATATATTCTTAAAGGACATTTCTAGAAATAATTGAACTGCATAGTGATATATAATTTTTAAAAAGATATTCTGAATTATGACTCTTCAAAAATCTAAATTCCACTTAGTTTAAACTAGAAGTTAGAATTCAGAGGCATTTTTATTCTTTCATCTATTACTCATTACCATTATGGCTAGGCCACCCATATACTTTATCCCTTTTCAATCCATACCTAAAGGTCAAACAAAGAAATCCACTGTTAATCTAATGTAATCATTTGTAACTTGGACTCTGGCAATCTAAAAATAACTTTAGGCAACAAAACAAAACAAACAAATATACAAACAAACAAATAAAACAAGTGGGATTACACAAAACTAAAAATGTGCATGGCAAAGGAAGCCATCAGCAAAATGAAAACCAACCTACTGAAAAGGAAAAAAAAAAAAAAAGTATTTGCAAATTATGTCTGATAAAGGGTTAATATCTAAAAATATAAAGAACTCACACAATTCAATGACAAAAAAAAAAAATCTGATTAAAAAATTGGGCAGGGAACATGAATACACACTTTTCCAAAGAAGGCACAGGTGACTGAAAGGTAATATTATGAATCATCAGAGAAATGAAAATCAAAACCAAAATTTCACAATTGTTAAGAATGGCTATTATTTAAAAAAAAAAAAAAAAAGGCAAGAAATAACAAGTGTTGGCAAAGATGTGGGGAAAGGGAAACTTTATGCACTCTTGGTGGAAATGTAAATTGGAGCAGCCACTATGGGAATCAGTATGGAGCCTCCTGAAAAAATTAAGAATAGGGATGCCAGAGTGGCTCATTCGGTTAAGCAGCTGCCTTCGGCTCAGGTCATGATCCCAGGGTCCTGGGATCCAGTCCTGCATCTGGCTTCCTGCTCAGAGGGGAGCCTGCTTCTTCCTCTCCCTCTGCCACTCCCCTGCTTGTACGCTCTCTCTCTCTCTTTCTCTCTCTCTCTGTGATAAATAAATAAATAAAATCTAAAAAAAAAAAAAAAAAAAGAAGGAGCCTTGGCTGCTCAGTTGGTTGAGTCACTGCTTTCAGCTCAGGTCATGATTCTGGAGTCCCAGGATCAAGTTCCCCATGGGGCTCCCAACTCCATGGAGAGTCTTCTTCTCCCTCTGACCTTCTCTCCTTTCATGCTCTCTCTCACTCTCACTCTCTCTCTCAAAAAAATAAAATCTTAAAAAAAATTAAGAATAAAACTACCATATGATCCAGCAAATCCCTTTCCTGGTATTTAAGGAAAATGAAAACTAACTTTAAAAGATACACATCCCATGTTTATTGTAGCATTATGTACAAAAACCAAAACATGGCAACAACATACTATCCATCAATAGATGAATGGATAAAGAAAATGTGAAATATATATACACAGTGAAATATTCCTTAGCTATAAAAAAAGAGTGAAATCTTACCATTTTCAACAACACGGATGGACCTCGAGGGCTTTACACTAAGTGAAATAAGTGAGGGAGAAAAAGATGAATACTATGTGATCTCACTTATATGTGAAATCTAAAAACAAACAAAGAAACAAATAACAAGCTTATTGATATAGAGAACAGATTGGTGGTTGCCTTGGGCAAGGAGTAGAATTGAGTGAAATGCATAAATATGACAAATGTACAAATTTCCAGTTATAAAATGAGTACTTCAAGGTGATATAATGTACAGTAGTGTGATTAGAATTAATAATACTTTATTGAATTTTAAAAGTATTTAGGAACATGGATATTAAAAGTTCCAATAGAAAGAAAAAAAATATTTTGTTAACTACTTATTTATGAGATTTATTAACTACTTATTGTAATGATTATTTTGCAATATATACACATTTTGAGTCATTACACTGTACATTCTGAAACTAATATAATGTTATATTAGTCATGCCTCAATACAAATTAAGCAGTAAATGCAATAAACTATACTATTCATACATCTTACAAGAAGCGTTAATTTATGATATAATATGTTAAATGCAATGTAATAGTTTTAGAAAAAATGCAGAACATAATATTTTAAAAGATTTAAAATCTTTTTTAAAATTTTTAAAAAAGGGGCACCTGGGTGGCTCAGTGGGTTAAAGCCTCTGCCTTCGGCTCAGGTCATGATCCCAAGGTTCTGGGATTGAGCCCCACATCAGGCTCTCTGCTCAGCGGGGAGCCTGCTTCTCCCTCTCTCTCTGCCTGCCTTTCTGCCTACTTGTGATTTCTCTCTGTCAAATAAATAAATAAAATATTTGAGAAGAATAAAAATTTTTTAAAATAAATTAATTTTATGTATTTTTAAATTTAAATAAATTTAAATTAAAATAATTTTAAATAAATTTAAATAAAATTTAAATAAATTTAAAATAAAATAAGATTTTAAAATAAAAAGATTTAAAAATCTTTTTGGGTGACATCTAAGTGTCTTGGTCTTTTCTGTTGTGTATGTCTGTTATTTCTTTTTTTTTTTTTTTTTAATTTAAAAATATATTTGTGGCTTAAGTAAAACTTGCACTGAGGGCAGCAGAGGATAACTTCACAGAAAGGCACCCTAAGTAATTTATTAGTTTGATCTGGCTCACAGGAAAGACTTCCTAAAAAAATGTAAGTCACCTGAGTAAAATAGAAACTCATGAAACTTTAATGTTCAACTCTGAGAAGAGATTCTCAACAAAATCACTATCTAGATGCATACCACAATAACTCGTGGAGCTTTTTCAAACTACAAGTACTGCTCTTAACCTGTCTGGTGAGTGTGTATGGCACATTACAAGTTTTTGCCCCTTCTCCTTTAATTACAGCCGTTGTGGTATGGTGAGACATGATGTAAGAATAAGTGATAGTACAAATGGTTGAAAATGTAGTATACTGCTACATTTATTGATTACTCCAAGGGACCTGTTGGCCTTATGTAACTCTTCTCATTTTTACAGTATATCACTTTATCCAACTTATATCATTACAGCAGATGTTAGGTAGTTTCTTGCTTTGGTGCAGTTACTAATGAAATGGCATTGAAAGTTGACTGAAGTGACCATTTTTTAATTCCCACCATTTTCTAACCATGTGAACTTGGGCATGCAGTAGTCAAGCTGCCTAAGGTAGACAAGTACAACATACATCATTTTATTGCAGATACTGTGTTTTTTACAGGAAGTTTTGTGACAACTCTTCATCCAACAAATCTGTACCATTTTCCAACAGCTTTGCTTATTTCATACCTCTGTGTCACATTTTAGTGATTCTTGCAATATTTCAAACATTTTTTATTATTATATTTGATATGTTAATCTGTGATCAGTGATTACAACTGCTAAAAGCTCAGATGATAGAATTTTTAGTGTTATTTTTACTTGTTATGTATACTTTTTTAAGACATAATGCTATTGCACACTTAATAGATTATAGTATAGTTTAAACATTTATAAACTTTTACATGCAGTAAAAAACAAACAAAAAAATAATTTGACTCCCTCTACTGCAATATTTGCTTTATTGTGGTGGTCTGGAACAAAACCTACAATGTCTCTAAAGTATGCCTATATAGCAAATAACTGTTAGATATTGAAGGTCATGTCAGGGATACTGAAAGGAGCAAACAGTTGTTTAAAATTATTTGTGCTAAATAAATTTTTTTTTTAAGATTCTTCAGAAAAATTTATTCTAATATTTAAGGGAGCTTCCCTGAGAAAATAAGTGATGATACTTTGAAAATACAGATGTGCATTGAAGGGGAGAGGTGACAGTTAAAGATATTTAGGAGTTGCGAGTGGGTAGAGAAGGAGATGGTAAGAGTGTAGAAGAGAGATGGACCAGGTAGTAATCAGAAGAAATTTGTTATGTAATTTAAGGCTCACACAACCAATGGCCACATAAACAAGTCCCATGTGTTTTCAAAATTAACCACTTAAATCACTTACTAAACATGAGTTTTCACTCAATGAATGTTAATGGAAATGTGTGTATGTATGTATATGTATGTGTGTGTGTGTGTGTGTGTGTATAAATTGTTATGATACTTGAGCCTCTAAAGCATTTGAACAACAAATGTAAGGAAATAAAATACTTCAAAGAAAAGATACTATAAATGACAAAGTACTCAAAGTTGTTCAGTATATAGACCAAAAACTTTAGGACACAGAAAATATATTTGTCATATTCCTGCACTTTTTAAGTCACGTGTGATTAATAATATACTGAATGAAAAGAAATGCTAAATTATGATTCTCAAAATTGCTGACCTTGAGGGATTTCCCTTCCAAGAAAAGGAACCAAAGTGAGTTCTAAAATAAATAGCATTCTAAGTTCTAGTATGTTTAATATTTTGACAAAGTTGATTATTATGCAAGATATTTTAATCATTCACTTATTAAAAGTGATTCTATGAAGTGATAGATTAAAATTCTTGAAGTAAATTCTAAATTGTGGATTCTTGCATATTTTAGAATCCATTATAATCTGCTTGTTTTTGTTTGATTTTGCCCCCACCTTTGGAAGACTAAGGTAATGAAAGCAAAACTCTTCTGTTTTCTGGTTTTATTTTTAATTTTTCCAGGTTCTTTCATGTTAATCAGTTACCCTCAGTATAGACATTCACTCTTCTGGAATGATCTGAAACTGCACGTCTCTCAAGCTCACAGCCTATGCAGAAGGCCACAAACACTTAGGTTTTCTATCTGACCTTTGGACAGCAGTCTCCAATAAAAATATAATGTGAGCCATGTATATATTTTCCAATTCTACTAGCCACATTGAAAAATAAAATAAAATATCTTTTTGAAAAAATAGATACATTTTTTAGAACAGATTTAGATTTACAGGAATACCGATATATCAGCTGATATTCTCTTAGGGATTGCACTGAAGCCATAGACTAATTTGAAAGTATTATCATTTTAACAGTATTGGGTTTACCAATACATGAATATTAAATACTTTTCCATTTATTTTGAATCTCTTTAAGTTCTTACAACATTGTTTTTTAGTGTAGAGAATAATTTTTTCATTTATTTTGTTAAATTTATCCCTATGTAGTTTATTCTTTTTGCTGCTATTATAAGGATAAATGTCTTGATTTTCTTTTTGGAATGTTCACTCCAAGTGTACAGATGTACAACTGATTTTTGTAATCACTTTTACTGAAAATCTGCTGATTATAAATGTTAACCACATATACAAAATACCTTCACACCAAAGAATAAATTGATGTGTGGTCAAATACCTTGATGCTATGGCCTAACCAAGCTGGAAAATCAAAATAATCATTACCTTCCAACCCTTGTCATTATAATACCCATAGACATCTCTGTAAACTATAATTAATCTATAAGTAATGATAATAGCAAAGTCACATTTCCACATAACATGTAAACCAATGCACATACGACCAAACATGTATTAACCCTTTTCCCAAAAGAAAAAGCAAAGTTCTTGGATGATGTTCACTCTTCTCATAGATATAACACATATGGTGATGTTAACTCTTATAAACACATCTTATGTTGTATGATAAAGGAGTGAGAAGAAAGCATATATATCTGATGAATATCACATACACACACACACAAACATATTCATAACAAAATATGGAAGAAATACTCGTAATAATTATAGCCTTAGTCTAATACATCTTGTCATGTGGTCATAGCTGGCATTTATAACCATCTTTTTCTACTATTGGTTTGATATTCCATTTTCTCTCATAAACTATTTAAGCTATTTGTGGTTCTTTAGTTGGTGGGGTGACCCTAAATTTCACTTCTTAAATAGATGAACCATAAGTAGTCCTGCTTGTTTTGAGTTGTAATTTTCCATTGATTTTATTTCTTTTTTTTAATTCAACCAGCCAACATATAGTAGTATATCATTAATTTCAGATGTAGAATTCAATAATCAGTTACATATGACACCCAGTGCTCATTACACCATGTGCCCTCCTTAATGCTCATCACTCCCACCAACCTCCCCTCCAGCACCCCTCAGTCTGTTTTCTATAGTTAAGAGCCTCTCATCATTTTTGTTTCTCTCTGATGATCCCTATTCAGTTTTCCTTCACTTTCCCTAAGATCCTCTGTGCTTTTTCTTATATTCCACATATGAATGAAATCACATAATTGTCTTTCTCTGATTGACTGATTTAGCTCAGCATAATACCCTCCAGTTCCATCCACATCAATGTAAGTGGTAAGTATTCATCCTTTTTTATGGCTGAGTAAAATTCCAATGTGTATATACCACACATCTTCTTTATCCATACCCTGTCGATGGACTTCTTGGCTCTTTCCACAGTTTGGTTATTGTGGACATTGCTACTATAATTATTGAGGTGCAGCTGCCCCTTCAGATCATTATACTTGTATCTTTGGGGTAAATACTTAGTAGTACAATTACTGGGTCCTAGGGAAACTCTATTTTTAATTTCTTGAGGAAATTCCAAAAACATTTTCCAGAATGGCTGTACCAGTTTGCATTCCCACCAACAGTGTGTGTGGGGGAAGGGGGTTTCCCCTTTCTCTGTGTCCTTTCCAACATCTGTTTTTTCATGACTTGTTAATTTTAGCCATTCTGACTGGTGTGAGGTGGAATCTTATTGTAGTTTTGGTTTGTATTTCCATGATGTCGAGTGATGTAGAGCATTTTCTCATGTATCTATTGGTCATTTGTATGTAGTCTTTGGAGAAATGTCTGTTCATGTCTTCTGCCCATTTCTTGACTGGATTTTTTGGGTGTTGGGTTTGATAAATTCTTCATAGATCTTTAATACTAGCCCTTTTTCTAGTATGTCATTTACAAATATCTTCTCCCATTCCATAGATTGTCTTTTACTTTTGTTGACTGTTTCCTTTGCAGTGCAGAAGCTTTTTTTTTATCTTGAAGAAGTCCCAATAGCTTATTTTTGCTTCTGTTTCCCTTGTCTTTAGAGATGTGTTGAGCAAGAAGTTCCAGCAACTGAGGCCTAAGAGGTTGCTCTCTGTTTTCTCTTTTAGGATTCTGATGGATTCCTATCTCACATTTAGGTGAGATTTTGAGCTTATCTTTGTGTATGAGCTTATCTTTGTGAAAATGGTCCAATTTCATTCTTCGACATGTGGCTGTCCAATTTTCCCAAAACAGTTTGTGGAAAAGACTCTCTTTCCATTGGCTATTCTTTCCTTCTTTGTTGAAGATTAGTTGACCATACAGTTGAGGGTTCACTTCTGGGTTCTCTATTCCATTTGATTGATCTATGTGTCTGTTTTTGTGCCAGTACCAGACTGTCTTGATGATTACAGCTTTTATAATAGAATTTGAAGCCCAGGATTGTGATGCTAAGAGCTTAGCTTTTCTTTTTCAACATTCCTCTAGCTATTCAGTGTCTTTTTTGGTTCTATACAAATTTTAGGATTATTTGTTCCAGTTCTGTGAAAAATGTCAATGGTATTTTGATAGGGATTGCTTTGAATGTGTAGATTTCTCTGGATAGCATAGATATTTTAATAATTTTTATTCTTTCAATCCATGAGTATGGATTTTTTTTCCATTTCTTTCTGTCTTCCTTAATTTCTTTCATAAGTGTTCTATAGTTTTTAAAGTATAGATTTTTTACTTCTTTGGTTAGGTTTATTCATAGGTATTATGTGGTTTATGGTGGAATTATAAATGGAATCAATTCCTTAATATCTCTTTCTTCTGTCTCATTGTTAGCATATAGAAATGCAACTGATTTCTGTGCATTGATTTTGTATCTTGTCATGTTGCTGAATTGTATGAGTTCTAGCAATTTCGGGGTGGAGTCTTTTGAGTTTTCCACATAAAGTATCATATCATCTGCAAAGGGTGAGAGTTTTATTTCTTCTTGGACAATTTGAAAGCCTTTTATTTCTTTATGTTGTCTAGTTGCTGAGGCTAGGACTTCTAGTAAGATTTTGAACAACAGTGGTGAGAGTGGGCATCCCTGTCATTTTCCTGACCTTAAGGGAAAAGCTCTCAGTTTTTCCCCATTGAGAATGATATTTGCTGCAAGCTTTTTAATAATTTATTTTATTTTGTTTTTTTAAAGATTTTATTTATTTATTTGACAGAGAGAGATCACAAGTAGGCAGAGAGGCAGGCAGAGAGAGAGAAAGGAGGAAGCAGGCTCCCTGCCAAACAGAGAGCCTGAGGCAGGACTTGATCCCAGGACCCTAAAATCATGACCCGGGCCGAAGGCAGAGGCTTAACCCACTGAGCCACCTAGGTGTCCCTGCTGCAAGCTTTTTATAGATGGCTTTTATGATACTGAAGTATGTTACCTCTATCCCTACACTGTGGAGAGCTTTAATCAAGAAAGGATGCTGCATTTTTTCAATTTTTTTTTTTCTGCATCAATTGAGAGGGTCATATGGCTCTTATCCTCTATTTTATTAATTTAGTGTACCACATTGATTGATTTGGGGATGTTGAATCACACTTGCAGCCCAGGAATAAATCCTACTTGGTTGTTGCAAATAGCCATTTTAATATACTGTTGGATCTTATTGGTTAGTATCTTGATGAGATTCTGGCATCCATGTTCATCAGGGATATTGGTCTGGAATTCTGTTTTTTGGTGGGGTCTTTGATTTTGGCATCAAGGGAATGCTGGCTTCATAGAATGAGTTTGTAGGTTTTCCTTCTATTTCTATTTTTTGAAACAGTTTCAGAAGAAAATATATTAGTTCTTCTTTAAGTGTTTGGTAAAATTCCCCTTGGAAGCCATCCAGCCCCACCTTGGCTCTTGTTTGTTGGGAGATTTTTGATGACTGCTTCTATTTCCTTGCTGATTATGGGTCTCTTCAGGTTTTCCATTTTTTCCTGGTTCAGTTCTGGAAGTTCACAAGTTCCTAGGAATGCATCTATTTCTTCCAGATTGCCTAATTGCTGACATGTAGCTGCTCATAACATATTCTTAAAATTGTTTGTATTTATTTGGTGTTGCTTGAGATTTCTCCTCTTTCATTCATAACTTTATTAATCTGAGTCCTTTCTCTTTTCTTTGTGATAAGTCTGGCCAGGGGCTTATCAATCTTATTAATTATTTCAATGAATCAGCTCCTAGTTTTGTTGATCTCTTCTACTGTTCCTTTGGTTTCTATTTCATTGACTTCTGCTCTAATCTTTACTATGTCTCTTCTTCTGCTGGGATTAGGCTTTATTTGCTGTTTTTTCTCTAGCTCCTTTAGGTGTAGGTTAGGTTGTGTATCTGAGACTTTTTTGTTTCTTGAGAAAGACTTGAATTTCTATGTATTTCCCTCTAATGACTGCCTTTGCTGCAACCCAAAGGTTCTGAAGAGTTGTATTTCATTTTCATTTGTTTCCACGAATTTTTTAAATTCTTCTTTAATTCTTTAATTTCCTGGTTGACCCATTCATTCTTTAGTAGGATGCTATGTAACCTCCAAGTATTTGAGTTTCTTCCAAATATCCTCTTGTGATTTAACTCATGTTTCAAAGCATTGTGGTCCAAAAGTATGCAGGGAATAATCCCAAACTTTTGGTACTAGTCGAGACCTGATTTGTGACCCTGTATGTGATTTATTCTGAGAATGTCCCATGAGCCTTTAAGAAGAATGTGTATTCTGTTGCTTTAGGATGGAATGCTCTGTGTATCTGTGAAGTCCATCTTGTTCAATGTGTCATTCAAAGACCTTATTTCCTTGCTAATTATCTGCCTAGATGATCTGTCCATTGCTGTAAGTGGGGTGTAAAGTTCCCTACTATTCTAGTATTAATACCAAAGTGTTTCTTTAATTTTCTTATTCATTGGTTTACATAATTAGCTGCTCTCAAGTTAGGAGCATAAATATTTATAATTATTACGTTTTCTTGTTGGATAGACACTTTACATATGCTATAATGTCTCTTTTCATCCCTTTCTACAGTCTTTTGTTTAAAATCTAATTTGTCTGATAAAACAATAGCTACCCCAGCTGTATTTTGATGTCCGTTAGATCGATAAATGCTTTCCCACCTCCTCACTTTCAACCTAGAGATGATTTGGGGCCTAAAATGAATCTCTTATAGACAGCATATGGATGGGTCTTTCTTTTTTATCCAATCTGTTGACCTGTGTCTTTTGATTGGAACATTTAGCCCACTTTCATTCAGAGTAACTATTGAAAGTTATGAATTTAGTGTTGTTGTATTAACTGTAAAGTCTCTGTTTCTGTAGATTGTTTCTGTTTCTTTCTCATTTATGTTACTTTTGGGCTCTCTCTTCTCTTACAGGATCCCTTTTAATATTTCTTGAGGGTTGGTTTAGTGATCACAAATCTTTTAGATTCTGGTTGTCTTGGAAGCTCTTTTTCTCTCCTTCTATCCTAAATGATAACTTGACTGGATAAGGTATTCTTGGCTGCATGTCTTGTTTTGTTTTGTTTTGTTTTGTTTTGTATTTATACACTGAATATATTTTTCCAGCCCTTTCTGGCCTACCAGGTCTCTGTGGATAGGTCTCTTCCAGCCTTGTGTTTCTGCCTCTGTAGGTTAAGGACCTCTTGTCTCGAGTTGCTTTCAAGATTTTCTCTTTATCTCTGAAATTTGCAAGCTTCACTATTATATATCAGAGTGTTGAACAATTTTTATTAATTTTGAGGAGGATTCTCTGCATCTCCAGGACTTGAATGCCTGTTTCCTTCCCTAGATTAGGGAAGTTCTCAGCTATGATTTGCTCCAAAATACTTTCTATTTTTCTGTAAATTTCTTCTTCCTCTGGGACCCCAATAATTTTAATATTGCTTCACTTTATAATATCACCAATTTCTCAAAGCTTCCCTCATGGTCCATTAGTTATTTTACCTGTCTTTTCCTCAACTTCCTTTCTTTCCATCATTTTGTCTTCCCTGTCACTTACTCTCTCTTCTGCCACATTTACCCTGGCTGTTAGAACATCTATTTTAGACTCCATCCCAGTTAAACCATTTTTAATTTTGGCCTTATTAGGCTTTACTTCTGCTCTAAGGCATTCTGTAGTGTCTTTTATGCTTTTCTTAAGCCCAGGTGGTAACTTTATAATCATTATTGCCAATTCAATTTCTGAGATTTACTTATATCCATATCAACTAGATCTACGGAACAAAGTATTACCTCTGGATCGTTCTTTTACTGTGACTTTCTCCTTCTAGTCATTTGTCCAATGAAGAAGAGATGAATGAAAAGACAAAATCAAAAATGTCAAACATGGCCCCAGTGAAATACACACTAGACAAATCTGAAGTGGTCAGGAACCAAAAAAGAAAAAAGGAAAAAAGAGAGAATGTAATCTCCTAGGTGGACAAAACAGGCCCCAACAAAATACACACTAGACAAATCTGTAGTGGTCAGGAACCAAAAAGTAAAAAAGGAAAAAAGAGAGAATGTAATCTCCTAGGTGGGCAAAACAGGGTGATGCACTTGGTCCTGGATGTATTTTGGTCTGTTTGTTAGAAGACACTAAATCCCAAAATTATAAAGAAAGAGAAACTTTACATATTTCCAGGTTATTTATACACACACACACACACACACACACATACACACACATATGAAATTGAATACAGTGAAAGAAGGCAAACATAAAGAATATATGTATAAAATATAAAGGTAAATCTGAAAAATTAAAAAAAAGACTTAAAAACAAAGGGTTGATAAAATGAGAAACTAGTTGAAAAGGAAATAGAAAAAGAAAATATTAAACTGAAAGACTAAAGACTCATGAGAAAAACAAAACAAAACAAAAACAAAAAACTCAAATTCTATACACTATTTTCCCCTGAGATGGGCTTTTTTCAGTTCTGAGTGATCCATAAACGTGTTATTTGGCTGATGTTCCTGTTAGTCTTCTTGGGGAAGGGCCTGTTGCACTGATTCTCAGGTGTCTTTGCTTGCACAGGCTTGCACTGCCCCTTGCCATGGGGTCAGGTTCAGTGTAAGCTGCTTCAGGTTACTCTATGTGGTTTTTGTTCCCTGAATACTTTCTGTGCTGCTTTAAAGGTTTAAAAAAAGAAAGAAAGAAAGAAAGAAAGAAAGAAAGAAAGAAAGAAAGAAAGAAAGAAAAAATTGTTGAAACCCATCTCCAGCCCTGGAGCTGAAAGATCACAGCCCCCACCCTTCAGTGAACCGTCAGGGAACTCAGTCAATACCTTTTATGTGCACCAAACTCTACAGTCTCCTGCAGTGCACTCCTGGCACCAATTCTCTCAGGGGAGGGAGGGGGTTGCTGTGGTTTTTCCACTTGCAGGGCCCCTGCCAAGGGGTCTGTCAACAGGATCTTGTAAGTACTCATGTAATTCCTCGCAAGAGAAGGAGGGGTGTCCCCACATTTCTGCTGCTTACAGGGTAGGAAGTGCAGAGAAGTGAATCTGAGGGGATATATAGGAGTTTCTCTGAGTGCAATTGCCTAATAGTGCCCTGGTTTTCACTTTATGGCAAACTGAGCTGAGAGCCACCCCCCCCCCCAGTCTTGCTGATTGTAGTTGGTTTCCCCACTCCACTGCTTGGCAACTCTGCCAGCCTCTGCATCCCCATTCTTTCTGTGACTCCAGGAATCCTGAGACCGCACTGTCTCACCTACGAGTCTGCCTTGCTTTGCCACCTGAACATCTTTCAGGTTGGAATATCTCTCATGGGAGCAGACTTCTAAAAGTTCCAATTTTGCACTCTGCTGTTGTATCACTTTCTAATATCCAGCTTATGAAGGCTCCCTCCCCCACTCTTTTATCTCCCTATATATCCCCTTAGATTCATTTCTCTGCATTTCCTACCTTGCAAAATGTGGTCACTTTTCTATTTGTAGAATTCCGGCAATTCTTTTCTTACATTTCAGGTTGAATTCACAGGTATTCAGAATGACTTGATACATATCTAGTTGAATTCAAAAGACCAGATGAAATTCAGATACCTTACTCTTCTATCATCTTCCCTCCTTTCCTAGAAGCATTTTCTGCATTACTTTTAGTCACAAAGCATGGCGGTACCAAGAAAGACCCCAAGAAATCTGTATTTCAGACATACTCTTCCTTTTTATAATTAAAAAATATATTATTTACTTATTTGAAATAGAGTGAAAGAGAAAGAACATAAGCTGAGGGGAGGGGCAGAGAGAGAGAGAGGGAGAAGCAGGCTCTCCACTGAACAGGGAACCTGATGCAGGGCTCAATCCCAGAACTCTGTGCTCATGACCTGACCTGAAAGTAGATGCTTAATGACTGAACCACCCAAGTGCCCCCTTGAGTAGCAAGCAGCCCAGTTTACCTTTGGTGATCAGAGTCAGCCATATAGGAATATCTTTCTCTGCCTATTGATGCATAGACAGGTAGATTCCAAAGTAGCTGGGTGGCAGTTTTAACTTACAGTTCAAATAATCAATGTGTTTCTTGATGCAAGAGCTCTTCCTTTGTAACTAACATTACTGGACCCACAAAACATAAAGCCAGAGGGACAGGAAATTAAAATGTTATTAGTGGATCACCATGTATTACACAAACATTCAAAGCATATTCAACCTTCTAGAGAACCTACCACTGCCCTGCAAGCTATTGCTATCCAGCTGGCATAGTCTACATATTCAAAAGGACATTCCATGATTGGACTGAGTGGATCATATGGCCCAAGTAGAAGAGGAGTTTGTGTAGCAGCCCAGATCTCTTACAAACCTTCTTTTGGTCCGGGACCCACTCAAAAGTAGGAGCTTTTTTTAGTGACTTAGTAAATGAGCCAGAGTAGCACATCCAGATGAGGAATACGTTGCCTTCAAAATTCAGAGAGGCCCAGCAGTTGTGTCTATTTTGGGTTATAGGAAATATTAAATGAAACTATTTATCTTTCACCTTAGAAGAGATATCTCAAGGGGTGCCTGTGTGCTCAGTAGATTAAGCCTTTGGTCATGATCTCAGAGTTGTGCAATTGAGTCCTGTATTGGGTTTCACACATGGAGTCTGCTTAAGATTCTTTTTCTCTCTCTAAAAAGAGAAAGAGAGAGAGAGAGAGAGATACCTCAACATGTTCCACACCACTGGCCCCCTAGAAATTTTACTGAGGTATAAGTCATTAAGTTTTTCTCAGATTTATTTCTCAACATCTGGCATGTGAAAGTCTTGCCAGTTAAGTTTAAAGCAGTAGACTGACTACTTCTCAGTCACTGGGGTCAAACAGCATAATGTCATCAATGTAGTAGACTAGTGGTATATCTTGTGGAAGGGAAAATTGATCAAGATCTCTGTGGAATAAATTATGACATACGACTACAGAGTTGGTATACTCAGGAGATAAGTAGCAGATGTTTGTCTCTTGTTTCTGATCTCAGGAAGAAACCATCTAGTCTTTCACATTAATTTGTTGTTAGCTGTAGGGTTTTCGTAAATGCTGTTTATCAGGTTGATGAACTTTCCTTCTATTATTAGTTTGTTGATTATTTCCTCAGGAAAGGATTTGGATTTTGCCAAATATTTTTCTGTATATTGAGAGTATCATGAGGTTCTCGAGGTTTTTTTTTCCTATTATTATAATGTATTACATTAATTAATTTACATAATCAACTAGTATATGTGTCTATATTAATCTCTGTTAATATATATCTAAACATGTCTGGGGGTGCCTGGGTGGCTCAGTGGGTTAAAGCCTCTGCTTTCGGTTCAGGTCATGATCTCAGGGTCCTGGGATCAAGCCCCGCATTGGGCTCTCTGCTCATCAGGGAGCCTGCTTCCTCCTCTCTCTCTGTCTGCCTCTCTGCCTACTTGTGATCTCTCTCTCTGTCAAAGAAATAAATAAAATCTTTAAAAATAAATAAATAAATAAACATGTCTGTATGTAACTACCATATTTATATTAAGCTGAATATGAATTCATACTTTCCAACTTTATTCCATTGCCACGTGGATGACTGCAGCCTCAGTGTTTGCTTACCCATTAATTCATGCTTCAGTGGTGAGAAATCTGGTTCCCACCATCAACTGTTTACATATTTAATTATACATTTTCAGTATACATCTATAACAATATCAGAATACTTAACCTGTATTGCTGGAGGAACCAACTTTAGCAAATAAAACACAGTGCTTATATGCAGTTATTTGGGCTTTCAATTTTATAGATGCCCTTGTTTCTAAAGTTAGTCAGCCCTTCCATCTTCCTCCACTGAGGGTGTTCCATGGATTTGGAATTCCAAATTTGGCATTTCAATTAGATTCTCTTGTCAGAGTACAAATTCCTTTCTATGATTCTCTCAATTTCCTAAGTGATTTTTTAGAATTTGCTTACATAAAGATCCACTCTTTCTACTGTAAATGTCTATGGATTTTAAAAAATGCAAAATACTGTGGGTCCACCATTACACTGTCAGAATAGTTTCAACACCACCCAAATCCCCAAATTTTACCTATTTAAACTTTTGTTACTGCCCTCCCGAACTCCTGGAAACCACTGATCATTTTACTGACTATAATTTTGCCTTTTCAAGAATTCCATCTAATTGGAATTACATGGTTTTTAGCGTTTATAGACTGGCTTCTTTTACTTAGCAAATCCATTTAAGGTTTACCCATGTATTTAAATAGATGTACCAAAGTTTATCTACTTAACTATTGGGGGATATTTTGGTTGTACTCAAGCTTTGGCAATTATGAATAAAGCTGTTATAAATACATTTTCAGGTTTTTGTGTAGACAAGTGTTTTCAAATTAGTTAAGTAAATACCTAGGTGTGCAAATTCTGGATTACAAGTTAATGCCATGTTTCGCTTTGAAAAAAGCTGCCCAATCCCCTTAAAAAGTGGTATACCAATTAGCATTTCCACCCACAATGCATGAGAGGTTCTGCTGTTTCATATCCTTACCAGCATTTGGTATTGTCAGTTTTTTAGGTTTTAGTCATTCAATTCAATTATCTTATTACTTAATCTGTAGTTCCCTAATGACAGAATATTTTGGTATCTTTTTATATACTTGTTTTCTGTATATTGTCTTGATGAGGTGTTTATTCAGATCTTTGCCCATTTTTATTTGTGTTCATTTTCTTATCATTGAGTATTAAGAATCTTTTACATATTTTGAATACAAGCCATTAATCAGAATATTTGTTTTAGTAAAACATTTTATATAAAACAATATATATATTAAAATGTGTATCCTAAGGAACTGTGTTATTGAATGTTAGCAGTCAGAAAGTCTAAAATCTTTAGGAAAGACTAGCAGGCTGAAAACTCAAATAAGAGTGGTCTTGAGGCTGAATTTCTTCTTCTCTGGAACACCTAGATTCTGGCTCTTAAAATGTTTAGATTTATCGGATAAAGCTCTTCCACATTATAGAAGGTAATTTCCCCTACCTAAGAGTGAACAAATTATAGGTATTTGCTACATCTACAAAATAGTTTCACAGCTACCCCTAGACTATTGTTTGATTAAATAACTTTAAACAATCTTAAATGTCTAGAAACATTTTTATAGACTGGGTAATATAGTCTAAACAAGTTGACATATAAAATGTAACCTTCACAGAAATCATCAAATTTTCAACTGAAAAAATAAACTTAATACCAGAGTTAGTATATAGGTAAAGTTTTTCCAATACCTGAGTGGAATATCAGTTTTTAAACTGAGGCTTAGGTTAATTAAAATGAACAAAACTTAAAATTCAGTTCTTCAGACTAACTTGCCACATTTTAAGGGGTCTATAGCCACATTTGATTATTTGCTACCATATGGATAGCACAGCTCTAGACACTTTGTTTTCTTGCCATCAAGCATCAATTTATTTGGGTAATTCTTAAAAATATTTTGCATCTTAACATTTCTTAACATGGCTATATATTTCCAAATAAATTCTGTGAGACAGCTTCATTTATTCTTAACACTCAATTTATTTAAAAACTGTACCCAGGGCCCCTGGGTGGCTCAGTGGGTTAAGCCTCAGTCTTTGGCTCAGGTCATGATCTCAGGGTCCTGGGATCAAGCCCCACATCGGGCTCTCTGCTCAGCAGGGAGGCTACTTTCCCCTCTCTCTGCCTGCCTCTCTGCCTACTTGTTACATCTCTCTCTGTCAAATAAATAAATAAAATCTTAAAAAAATATAAAAACTGAACCCATATACTACTTTTATAATCCTTAGTCTTCATTACTAAAACTGTCCTATTCGTCTTCATTCTATAATCATACTGTATTAGGTAGTAGAAAATAACTGATTTTAGGAGCAAGACTTAGGTGTGAATACCTGTGTTAGCACTTTCTAGCTAACCATTTCATCTCTATGGACATTAATTTCCTAATCTTTGAAATTGGCATAATAATACCTTTCAAAATTACTTGTGAAAATTCGATATAAGGTACATCAGGTTATTAACAAAACAAGCATATAGTAGCTTCTGAATAAATATCACTTACCCTATTTCCTGTTATATTTTTCTCTACATAGTTACTTTAGTTATTCTCTCATTACATGCCAAATAGATTTTGTCCAGGTCAGTTCCTTACTGTATTTCTAGACTTATTCTTTGTTTCCAGGCCTGTATAATCATACTTATATATTTTTTTAAAGATTATTTATTTATTTCACAGAGAGAGAGTGCAAGCAAGGGGAGCAGCAGGCAGAGGCAAAGGGAGAAGCTGAATCCCCTCTGAGCAGGGAGCTTGATGTGGGGCTTGATCCCAGGACCCTGAGATGATGACCTGAGCTGAAGGCAAATACTTAACTGACTGAGCCACCCAGGCTCCCCCATTCCTATCTCTTTTGATCAGATAAATCATCACAGAAATCTAACTCTGTTTACATGCCTATCTTGTTGTTGTTGTTGTTGTTGTTGTTGAAGATTTTATTTATTTATTTGACAGAAAGAGAGAGATCCCAAGTAGGCAGAAGGGCAGGCAGACAGAGAGGGGGAAGCAGGCTCCCCACTGAGCAGAGAGCCCGATGCGGTGCTTGATACCAGGACCCTGAGATCTTGATCTGAGCCAAAGACCGAGGCTTAACCCACTGAGCCACCCAGGCGCCCCTTGTTTTGTTTTGTTTTGTGTTTTTTAAAGACAATATCTATCCATGCTTAGCCAAAACTCTAATATCCATTTAGTTGAGAATAAAATAGTCAGGGCATTTCACAATACTGCACCTTTCCAAACTCTTTGCAGTCTCAACCAATACCCAAATTTATAAAGAATATATGCCATTTTCAGAGAAGTCTTATATTTTTAATTATATTAGAGTCTCTTCTTAGATACTGGTTTTCTTCAATGAAACCCTATTTCTATTTCAATCTATTTAATCTCAATTCAGAACAAGGATTATTACATTTAGAATTGTACATTATAATTCCTATTCATTATATTATGAATAAAATTAAACTCCAGTAAATTTTGTCTATTCAGTTTGAATGAAGTATTCCCATTAGAATGATAATTTCTCTTGAAGTAAACATGACCATTTTCTTTTTGTCTGTTAAATTAGATTTTCTCTGATTTTTTTTTTTTTTCCTTAAAGAGAATTTGACCCTTTACAGCTTATTTCTTTACCTGGTTTGACTATCTTTCTATATTCATTTGAACTGAGCTTTCTTGGATCAACTAAATATATGATTGTGTGAAACCCTCACAGATGTGTAAATTATAAATTGTGTATTATAGGACATTGGTGATATTAAAATAGCACATTAACACAGAGAGAAGGTCAATGCCCATTCATAAAACAAACACTGAGGCTCCAGTTTGAATTGAATTTTGACTGAATTGAAGGTTACTATAATATAACATGCATCTTCACTACATTTTGAATGTAAATGAGGTTGAAGGAATGAACAGAGAAGGAAATCTGAAGTGCAAACACCGTAGTGAGGTTATATACTGCATTTTAGTTTTGCACATAGACTATGATATTTGTAGTATCCCCGTTTCACAATTTCAAAAGCTAAAATATTTATGTTCATACCCACAGAGAGAATATGAAAAAAAGCCCTCTATTCAAAGCAAATTCAAATGACTATCAAAGCTAGATTCTAATTCTATAAAGAAGGCATCTGATTCATGTTTTTGTGAAGGCTTTTAATTCTAAAGTTTTCAAGCAACACATCTTTAACTGAAAAATTTGAAAGATGTTTAAAAAATCATCACTGAACTAGAAATTTAGAGATAATCTCTTCATGTTTATAAGTCATCATTTTTTTCTTCCTAAGTTCTTTAGAAATCACATACTTTGCATTTACTTGAGTTAATCTAGATTTCTATTATATATATGTACATATATATAAATACATATGTGTATATATATGCAATAACTTGTACTACACTTATTTTACATTAATTTATTCAAATTATGGATGAAAAATGTCTGGATCCATGAAGCTTCCTCAGATCAATGAAGTATGATTAAAATCTCAAGAGTCAAATAACAAACAAATAAATACAATGTGTAGACAGATACAACCACAAGTTCTATAAATGAGAATCTTACTTTCTGGAAATCTGTACCAGGAAACAAAGACTTTTTGATTCCTTCCATTCAAAGACCTACCCCTCATGGACCTCATTGTTTAATTTCACAGTAAAGATCTCAGACTGAACACATGTCTCTAAATACCTTTATCTTTATCACCTTTCTCTATCACCTCTTGACCAGGTGCTCACAACTGCCTTAAATTTGTCCACTGAACTTTGGCTTGACCAAATTTTAGTCAGGCTTCTCTTCTCTCCATAGGCCCCTAAACTTTGGCTTGCCTCCATGTTTGGGCACGCACTAAAGCACTAGGTGCAGAACATTCCTCCTGACCAGCTCATTCTGAGAATCAGCCGAGCACATAAGCAAACATTTCTTGTTGATGCACACTGATTTACCACCTGTGCATTCACACTGCTTGACCTCCTCCCTCACAGAGTCCCTGCTGGCCCTGCTTATGCACTCATGTAAAAGAAAAGTCTTTTTTATTTGTTTGAGTTTGAGATGCTGGCAAATTAGTAAGATCAGAGTTTCCTCTGTATTGCAAGTCTTTTAAAAATATAGTTTTTACTTATCTATGTCCAGATTTGTTTTTATTTTCAACACATTCACATTTTCTCTCACCGGAATAGCTAATCATCAGTGAATTATGTCATTTATAGAAAACTCTATACCCTACCTAGATGTGGTTAGACCAGTTATTAGTTCTTTTTTAAAAAGCACACAGAACAAAACAAAACAAAGCACACAGAATTTTTAGGGCAGTGAAAAAATTCTGTATGATATTAACAAGGTGGGTATCAGTCATACATTTGTTCAAACAAATAGAACGTACAACTCTAAAAGTGAACTGTCAGGTAAACTGTGGACTCTGGGGAATTATGACTGCAATATAGGTTCATCACTTGTAATAATGTACTAGTCTGGTATAGGATATTGATAATGGGGGATTAGTTTGTATTTCTGTGGGGGCAGGTGGTACATGGGAATCTCTGCACCTTCCTGTCAAGGTTGATGTGAACCTAACACTGTTCTAAAAAAAAAAAAAAATATATATATATATATATATATATATGTGTAATAAAATCTGTTCTGTTCTTGTTAGGCTCTGGTTAACTATTTTTTTTTTTTTTTTCCTGAGGGCAGAATGTTTTAAGAATAATGGTGATCTGGCATATTTCAAAATGGTTCCTTTTCCCTTCCGCTGCTGGAAGTATGAGCGGATTTTTCTCCAACATTTGCTGTGAGACCGTCACCAAAGTTTTGGAGGCAAAACTTACAAAAGGAAGGGCCTTCCACAGCTGGTCCCACTGGAGTTTTTAATGTTCACGCTTGTCCTCTCTCAGCCTCCAATAATTCGTTAATAATAATTTGTATTTTTTTTTATCCCATCAGAGATTTCTGCTTGTGAATCTCCACTCTGGTGAACTGTATACTCCTGTTTGTCTCACCAGTCTTGGGCACTGGCATTTTCTCTGTTCCCTCACCTCTATTAGAGATTTAAGAAGCACTGTTATTTATCCAGTCTATTCAACTTTTTACTTGTTAGAACAGAGTGTCAAACTCAAGCCCCTTACATGCATAAGTATAAACCAGAAGTTTCTATTAGTTCTTTTTTTTTTCTTGCTTTTAGCCATTAAGCCAATCAGGGACAACTGGGTGCTTCAGTTAAGCATCTGCCTTCAGCTCAGCTTCTGGTCCCAGAGCCCTGGGATGGAGCCACACATCAGGCTTCCTGCTCGGTGGGGAGTCTTCTTCTCCCTCTCCCTGCTCACGCTCTTTTCTCACTCTCTCAAATAAATAAATCCTTTTTTTTTTAAGACAATCAAATGTATGTCCCTAAAATTAATATTTTCAAATTTCTTATTAATGCTGTATAACAAATGGTTCACACAGATTTGAGGAATGCTACTTACAATCTTGTTGTAGATGTCTGTTAGATGCTTCACTACAGTAGGTCTTCTGCTTAAACTTTGCAACATTAGCCACATGAAGATTTTTACCTTAACTATTATTACATCTTTATACTATTTTCAAATAGTTGAGAATTTCTGCCTTTGATTTTTTCAAGGAAAAAAAAAAAGATAATCACTACACAGATATTTAAAAGTTTCATCAAGGTTTTATACCAGGTTTTAGATGGTATTCAACACTTATGACATTTATCTTTTAATTAACTCTCCACCACAATTTCTCTACCCTCCTTTCTTCTCTTAATATTAGCCACAAATCACTTCAGGCAAATATCCTTGGCTTTTATTTAACTGAACTTCTATTCTTCTGTTCACATGGCCTATAGAACTAGTAAACAAATGTTATTTCTTATCATAAATATATACTCATTAATCACGTTATGCTTTCTTAAAAATTGCTTTCTTGTTTAGTTTTCTTACTTTTTTTTTTTTTTGCTTTCTAATTTCACTGTTAATATTTTTTTTTCCTAAATTTTAGGACAGCCCTTTGATTTATCTCTAATTTAGTTTTATTCAAATTAAATTTGCAGATGATTCAATTTTCCTTCCTGTATGTTTATTTATAAAATGGCCTACTCAAAACCACCATATGTTATAGTGTAAAAAGTTGTAATTCCTCATACCATATTAAAGATCACTACTGTATATTACTGCTTATCTTTCTGGAATACTTTTGAAGTCTCTTAAAATAACCATTAACTTAGTCTAAACAATCCACCCACTGTTTCTGAATAGATTTTATTCTTTCTTTTCCCATTATTTTAAATTCTTTAAATTCCATCCTCCTAATTTAATTCTATGTCACACATGAAAAAAAAAATCCAACAACTTTCAGATAGATTTAGAACTTAAATATGAAAAGTAAAATTTAAAATTTTTTTTCCAAATGAGAATATCTTTAAATGAATTTGGGCCTGGGAAGGAATTTCTTAGAGTTACCATACAAATCATAAAAATAAGGACTGAGGGGCACCTGGGTGGCTCAGTGGGTTAAAGCCTCTGCCTTCGGCTCAGGTCATGATCCCAGGGTCCTGGAATCGAGCCCCATATCAGGCTCTCTGCTCAGCAGAGAGCCTGCTTCCTCCTCTCTCTCTCTGCCTGCCTCTCTGCCTACTTGTGATCTCTGTCAAATAAATAAATAAAATCTTAAAAAAAAAATAAGGACTGATACATTTGCTATGTGTAGACTTTTTAGGAAAGAAGACACACATGAGAGATGAAAAGGCACAACATAAACTGGGAGAAACTATTAGCCTTATATATAATTTCAAAAGTTGTAGTTTCAGAATACATTGTTTCCCACATATTGATAAAAGAAATACAAGCTAAAGTAATTGGGCTAAAGTCATGGTCAAATTTTTAAAACAGAAAAATTTATAACTCAATGATAAAGATAAAAAACAATTTCAATTATTAATCTGGAAAATACAAACTAAATATCACTGAATTGAGTACCATTTCATTTTTGCCAGGTTAAAAAACAAAACAAAACAAAATAAAAAAATAAAAAACAAAACAAACACCAAAAATTGTTTTGGAGAAGTAACAGTTGTTAGTAAAGAATAGGACAATAGATAGTTTAGGCAGAATATAAATAGAGATACACACTTTAGAAAGCAATTTGGGATTACCAGAGTAAGTTGCAGATATGCAATTTTATTCTTAGAAATATTCTTGCATATGTGTGCCAATAGATACATACAAAAATGCACATACCAGTATTACTTCTAAAAACAAAACACTGCAAGAACCAAATGGCTATTCATTTTTGAATGGATAAATAAAATTTATAGATTTATACAACAAAATATATTCAATAGTGTAAAATAATGATCTTCTTTTATATGTGTTAATATATATAAACCTAAAAAGATGTTTAATGAAAAATGTCAAGTCATGGAAGAGTACATATGAATATTACATTGAAATGAAGATCTACTGTGGAAAAAAACTTAAAATTAATTAAAAACACATACCTATGCTGTAACACTATGAAATAATATAAGGGGATAAGTAATAGTATTTTGGATGATTATCTTGGACAGAGAAGAGAAAGAGGATCCTTTCAGAACAGAACCATTGAGGAATTTGATCGCAATGTTAATATTTTATGTATTGTTTAGTGGTGATGATGGGTATTTAATTATTAAATATTGAAATATTGTAGACTTTTTTGAATAATTTTATCCATATTTACACAAAAGGATGAGGGAAAAGAGAGAAGAGAAGGAAAATAAGGAGAATAAGCAGAAACATTCAAGTCAGGTGGGCTGGGTTCAAAACCTTCCTTCACCACTTCCAGTGGTACTCTGGACAAGTTATTGAAATCTCCTTGGCATTTTTTTCTTATATGTAAAGTGAATAGTGACAACAGCTATCTCTCAGAGTTGTCATGAATAAAAATAATTTAAAACATTTAGAAAGAATGTCTAGCAGCCAATATATACTAAATAAATGCTAGTTTTCATTTTCAATTCTGGGAGAATAAAATCTTACCTCTGTATGTTGTATCATTTATGTGGATAAATAGTAACTTGATCATAATAGAAACATTAAAATTAATAAATATTTGATTTTTATAACATTGTTTCATTGTTTATTATAAGGAAACAAATTACTTTTCTATACACACATACACACACACACACACACACACACACACACACACCGTGAATGTTCTGACTTTTGTCAACCTCTTCAGGCTTTCCAAAATAGAACATGATCTTCTGTTGGTTCTTCAGACACATCTTCTTTGAATTTATATGTATTTTTTATGTGCTGTTTTAGCTTCACTTAACTCTTTACATATTTGGCTTCTTCACTTAACTCTTTATATATTTGGGTCACCCTCATACATTAATTCTGGACAATGTTCCCTGTCCTAAGGTAAGGCTATACAACATCCTTAACCGTAATGTAAATCTGTATGACATTGATTCTATCTTCTCATAGGATTTTTCATAGAAATCCATATTATTACTTGTTTCTTTTCTACTTCTTCTCAACACAGGACTAAATTTTATGGTATCAGGAGCTCTTCAGTTTTGCTCACCACTATATCCCCAACACTAAAAAATGTGCCTAGTACAGAGTAAGTGATTGATATTTGGTCATTAAATAAATGGATGAACATATGACAGAATGAGTGAATAAATTAATACATTCTGCTCTTGAATATTGTTGAGTATTTAATACTTCATAATTTCATGACATTATTTGCTTATTTATTCTTCTTCAGTTATATAAATTATGTATAAGTCATGGCTTTTTTGTTTTTTGTTTGTTTGTTTGTTTGTTTTTTGGATGAGCAAAGGATTGCTTTGACAAAATATTTTGCCAAATATCACAGTGATTGTGTTAGCAGAAGGTTTCAGTTGAAAAAAGTCCATGTTCATCTCCTGAAAAATATGAGTTTTTCTCTTTCATTTATTCAGACAAGTAAAAAATAATTGTCATGGTATAGCTTGAAGAGTTGTGTCCTGCCCCAGTCATCAAATTATTTAGATGGAGAGCTTGCTTGATATAAGAAATATTAAAACTTTTACAAAATCATATTAAAGATATATATTAAATAAGAATTATCAGGAATAAACCTTCTGAGAAACAGTTATTAAACACAAAATTTATACTTCTAAACTACTTGTATATGATAATATGACTCTAACATTGTCAGTGATTTTGAAACAGTTAATACACCTGACAGGAAGTTGTGGATATTTGTTCTTACTATAAAATTAAAGTTTTAGAGCTACTTAAAGAAATAAGATTTACCTTAATGATATGAAATGAGGTTGGAAAGTGGGAAATACTTATAAATTGATGCAAATTTTATATTACTTACAAATTTTGCTTTCTATGTTTTTATGTCCTCCCCTCACTCTTAGGAAAGCTGTAACTGCATATCCCGAGTCGGTGTTATCCAGAAACAATTTGGATTGCAAGATGATGAAGCCTCTTTAAGTGGTTACACATACCTTATCCCAAATGGAAACATAATTTAATAAGAGGTTGAGTGTCAACAGGTGAGGGCTATAAATGAAAACTAAATTAAAATGCCACACCAAAATTAAATAAGTAAATAAGCAAACAGAAAACCACTTTGAAACTAAAGAATCCAATAAAAATAAAGCTATTCATTGATCAGTTCAGACTGTTACTTGCTTTATTATTTTTTAAAGACACACTTCATGGATTCTAAATAAAAATCCACAGAAAACTTAGTGTTTAAAGAACAAAAATGATG
Source organism: Martes martes (assembly GCF_963455335.1). NCBI lineage: Eukaryota > Metazoa > Chordata > Mammalia > Carnivora > Mustelidae > Martes > Martes martes. The sequence goes on along the minus strand of NC_137889.1, from coordinate 78,061,822 downwards.
TAATGAATCAAATTCCTCAAAGTTTCAACAATCAATGTAAGAAATCTTTCACGCATAGCGACTCCATGGTTCAGTTAGCTGTTTCAAATGGTCTTCATGAGAGTCTGACAGTAGGATCCTCAGTAGGGAGCTACATCAGTTGCTGGCAAATCATTCTTGCTCGTCTAGTGATAAGAGGTGGTAAAAGGCATCATAGAGTTTAAACTGATTTAAACTTAGTATAACAAGCTTAAAAAACTATACTTTTTAAGGGTTACATATCAGTTGTGAGTATCCTGAACTATTCAAAAAATAACTTTATGTGATTGGATTTCTAATATTCTCTGATTTTTTACAGACCATTACTTTTTTTTCTTTTTTAAGTTTTTATTTAAATTCCTGTTAGTCAACATACAATGTAATAGTAGTTTCAGGTATAGAACTTAGTGATTCATCACTTACATACAAGACCCAGTGTTCATCCTAACAAGAGCCCTCCTTAATACCCATCACCTATTTAACCACCCCTGACACACCTCCTTTCCAGCAACCCTGTTTGTTCTCTTATGGTTTACCTCTTTTTCTTTCCTCATTACTTTTAACATAAAGTCTTTGCTTATGGATGACAGCAATGTAGGATGCTTATCTTTTGATTCATATTATATTAAATTACATGTGAGTTTTACACTTTCAGTTAGGGGGTATATATCATAGCAAATTCATTTAAGTGTTCCACTGTGGTTCTAAGTAAGTTGTGAATATTAAAAATCATGAAATATTTCTATAAAAATTTACTGATTTTGAGAATTTAAAGAGAAATTTAAAAAATAAATATAGATGACCTACAAAATATTTTGTTTATAAAACAAATAAAGTTTGTGAACTTAATAACTGATACAATTAATGAAATCAAGGACAAAACAGTATTTGACTGATTCATCAATGTTACTTATAGAAACTGCCACCAGGAAAATAAATAGAAATGGTGTCCAATTTCTTTCCCTAAAAGAGGTTTTAAAAAGGAGAATAGTTTTGAAAACTTCATTATGGAAAATTGTATTTAACCTATATCTGTGCCTTCATTTTCCCTGGTTAAAAAAATAAAAGAACTTCTCAAGTCTACCTCAAAATGTTATTTATTTACTATTACACAATGAACTTAAAACAGACACTGGCACCACTACAGAATATATATATATATATATATATATATATATATATATAATCTGTATATACACACACACACACACACACGTACATGTATGTATCTATACATATATTTCTAGATTATTTTGAAATGTTGTAATTTTGATCTTATGTATGAGAACTTTATTTTATTTGTAAACTTAATATAAAATACTACATTTTATCACTATGAACACATTTATGAGGTTTTCTGTGATTTTCTCCATTTAAAATATTATTTTCCATTGCTTCCACTATTGTCACCATTACATTCATACCTGTGAGGTGTGTAAGCTTTGATTATTACAAATGCTAATACCATGAAGTAATAAAAATGAAAATTCAACTAGGAAGTGACTACAGTTAATAACACTGTAATTGTATGTTTGAAAGTTGCTAAGAGTATAGAACTTAAAAGTTCTTATCGCAAAGAGAAAATTAAATTACTATATATGATAATGGATATTAGCTAAACTTCTTGTAGTAATCATTTCATAATATATACAAACATAAAATCATTTTGTTGTGTACTTGAAACTAATATAATGTAATATGTCTCTTATACCTCAATTAAAATAATCTAAAACTCTTTTCTAACAAAAATTACTAAACTATACCATGAAACAAATAAAAAAATCCAATTATAAAAAATAACATGTAAATAAAAGCAATTTGACCATCCTCTATAGCACTATGTCTTTCATGCTACAATTCATGAATGGTAATGTTTTGTTTTCAGAAAACATAGAAGAAGCCAACACAAGGTTTTTCTAATGGCTTTCATATAAACCAAAAAGAGCTCTATCATAATTCTAGTCTCTAAAAAACAGATTACTGGGATGAAATAAAGTCAAACATCTTGATCCATTGAGTATTTAAGAATGTCTATCATAACACCAACAAGATGTAAGTATGAGTAGGGAAAGCAAATCTCTCAGGTAGTTTTTAGAATAAAGAAGAAGAGGAGTTCTCAAACTGTCATGCTGAGTATTTTCCTAAGGGGCCTTTATTTTTACTCAGGGTCTAACTGTCTGAAACACTTCTTTTCTGCACATTCGGTAAGTCAAACTTAATATCGCTCTTTCTATAAGAAAACCTAGAGAGTGAATTAAATAAAATATAGAAAGCATTTGTGCTTAATTTGCAACATAAGACAACAAAAAGAACATCCAAATGTTTTCCTGGGTCTTCTAAGTCTGCATGCTTGGCAGGATATCATATATAAATATAAATGATTATTTCAATCAAATTATAGATTATGAAATTTTCATTTAGTTACTGTCATATTTGTCTCTGAAAAAATATGTGGAATGGGAAGTATTCTCTATAATTCAATATAATTAATTATTATAAAGTTATCTCAAGGAAATATGTTTCTGTAATTATACATCAGTAATCACTTTTTTTTTAAGATTTTATTTGTTTATTTAACAGAGAGAGAGAGAGATCACAAGTAGGCAGAGAGATAGGCAGAGAGAGAGGGCAAAGCAGGCTCCCTGCTGAGCAGAGAGCCTGATGTGGGGCTCGATCCCAGGTCCACTGGGATCATGACCTGAGCTGAAGGCAGAGGCTTAACCCACTGAGCCACCCAGGTGCCCCAGTAATCACTTTAAAAAGTATATACTATAAGACATATTGGCTTCCACTTGAACTTTTATCTGTCATTGAGAATGACATCCTTTCATTTCTGCTTCTTAATTATCTGTGGTTTGAAAGACATTTTCCTATTTCTAGTTTGGGTAATAACTGAGCACTTTATGATACAACAGACATTCAAACAGAGTTGGAAAATTATTCTATATTGAGGATTACCAAAGGCAAAATCCTATTGAGGAAATAAATAAATATTAAATAAGGCCAGGAAATTAAACAGCAAAGTTATTTATAAATTTATTTAATATATTTGTATGATATGAATAATGCTACCCACCTGGTTTAATTGCATTATCTAAAAATATTTTTTATTTTATGATAAAATTATATATGCATATGTAAAAATAAATGTAAATGTTTGAAATATTAAAATAAAATCAGAAAAAATGTAAATTCTTTAATACGCAATCTAGAATAAACTCTCTAAATATTTCCATGCACATACGTTTTTATTCATTCATTTTTCTATGAATAGAGATGGTATGTAAGAAGAGCGTAAGTTTCAAATGGTCAGGCTACAATTCAGTTTTTTGTATTCTCTCCAAAATAGGCATGTATTTGTTTTTCAAAATAGCACTTATAATAAGAGTAAATTATTTAAAAGAAGTCTAAAATAAGTTTTAAAAAGTACAAAATGCTAAAAATATGCAAATCTCAGTAAATAAGAAAACAATGGCAAAAATATATGTATTTTTAACATCACTCAACTTTCATTCAGAAGACCAAAGAGAGACATGAACATGAAGAATGCTTCCCTTCCGTCTCACTGGAACTTTATAATGAAAAGATTAATCACTCCTCCAGGATTTCTGTGAGAGTTAAAACTTGATAAAATACATTTGAGTCCTTTGAGACTTGACTGAGGTATTGTTAAACTATTCAGCTTAAAACCTTTCCTTTATGAGTAAAATGAAATATTATAAAGAACACTTGACAATAGAGAAAAACAAGTTAAAATGCCAAAAGTGGAAATAGAGAGTTGATGTAAGAGAGTTTATGTTAGATTTGGTAATTGTTCCCAAGCCTCCACTACCTTTCTGTAGTTAAACACACTTCCTCCCAGTTTTGTGATTTGTCTTTGTAGTTGTTATCAGTAGAGCAGGCAGAGTATGCATTACCATCTCATTGATTATCTAACTCACTTGGACAATAAAGTGTTAGTAGATGTGAAGTAAACAGATGTTTCAAAATGGGCTTTTGTTTGGTTGGTCATCGAGGCTTCTACCACTGCCGTGAAAAGAACATAATCTGGGTAACTGCTGGTCTCCAGAATGAAGGTAAATGAACGAGAAGCCTAGAGCCTCAGCTGAGCCCTGCTAAAACCAAATATGTCTAGTTAAGATCAGCCAAACTTCATCCAACCTAAAGATCCATAAGCCAGGAAAACAAGTATTTGTTACTGCAAACCATCAACTCTGGGGATTCTTTGTTATACATTCACACAGCAATAACTAGCAATAGCTAGGTAATACTGTGTGTAAGGCTTTCGTGTCAGTCAAGCTAGAGTCAGACTCTCTGTGTTTAATTCTTTTTTTTTTTTTTTAAAGATTTTATTTATTTATTTGACAGAGATCACAAGTAGCCAGAGAGGCAGGCAGAGAGAGAGGAAGGGAAGCAGGCTCCCCGCTGAGCAGAGAGCCTGATGCGGGGCTTGATCCCAGGACTCTGGGATCATGATCTGAGCTGGAGGCAGAGGCTTTAACCCACTGAGCCACCCAGGCACCCCCTCTGTGTTTAATTCTAACCACACTATTTTTTTTAACATTCTGAGAACATTTTATTTGGTTACAGAAATTGGGCATCTTCTTTTTTATTATTATTTAAATATATTATTTAAATAAATATTATTTAAATTCCATTAGCCAAGGTATAATACATCATTGGTTTTTGATATAATGCTCAATGATAAAAAGTTTCTGCACAGCAAAGGAAACCACACTATTTTTTTAAGTGAATGGCATTGGTTAAGTTGCTGACACCGTACTCTAGGATCCTCTTTTAAAAGGGACAAGAGTAAATAAATTTAGAGGATGGTTGTGAGAATTACATGAGTTGTGGCATGTATGTTTAGAACAATAGCTGGAATGTATAAGTGGTTATTACATGTAAATAAGTTACAATCTTGGTAAAGTCTAAAATTTCACGTAATTTCACCTAGAATGGTAATCTTTATGTAAAAAACAAAACAAAATATATATTAACCTCAGTGTCTAAACATAAATAGAAAGGCTAACTAAAAGCTTATAGATCATAAACTTGAGTACATTTATGTGCTTCTAAATCTCAGATGTGACTGTTAAGTAATTTAATTACCTGCAGTAGGTCAACATTTTAATTTTTTCTGACATTATAATATTATAGAGAAAATTAAACTGGATGGCCATAAATATTTGGATAAGGGAGGCTTTTGAAAATTCTGGATAGAAAGTTATCCAAATCTTTGTTAGTTTCTTAATGTAATAAATCACCACAAATTTAGTGGCTTAAACAATAGAAATTTATTATCTTATAATTAGGAGTATAGAAACCACAGATAAATTTCACTGGACTAAAGTCAAGTTGTCCTCGAGGTAGGACTGCTTCTAGAAGCTCCAGGACAGAACCCAATCCTTTACTTTTTAATATTTTAGAGGTGGCCTATATTTCTTGGTTTGTGGCCCATTTTTCCATCTTAAAAGCCGGCACAGTTGCAATCTCTTGTTTTTTCTTCCCCAATTCCCTTTCCATTTTAAGGACCCTTGTGATTACATTGAGCTCATCCAGATAAGGAGGAATGGGTTGTCTGTTACAAGGTCATTTGATTAGAAGACTTAATCCCATCTGTACCTTGATTCTTCTTTGCCACAAAATCTAACATTCACAGGCTCTGAAGATTGGTTGTGGATCTCTTTGGAGGGAGGCACTAATCTACCTAACACAAATACTCAATTTAATTTCTACAGATAAAATAAGAATATATCCCATCCTACCTATTATAGTGAAAAAAGGAACATATTGTCACAATGAAGTGTTCCTCTTCTCATATTATAATATTTCTATGTGTTACTCTGTATTTAAATCTTGATTGGGTGGGTAACTTTGAATATTTTCATATGTCTTATTTTCCATTTGCATGCATGTGCATATTGGTCTGAAAGAAATTGTTTCAGTATGCAAATCTGCCCATATTATTTACACCAATAAGTCTTTCAGGAAATAGCATTATATATTACATATATATTTTATGTACTTATAGACATGTTTTCCTATTTCAAGACTTCCTTTCAAGAGAAGTGTTTTTGAATTGACTGGCTTATGATAAAAAGTCAGTACACATCTCTTTTTTATCATGGCTGTTCTGTTATACAAGTTTTATTTTCAATCTGTTACTTTTTTACCCTTCTGCTCTAATACTAACCGTGCTACAGCACTATAATAAAAGTTTTTTTTTTTTTTTTTTTTTTTAATGAAACTAAGTCAAATTCCATCAGGTAATTTTTTTTCCAATTAGGGCATACAATAACCCATAGAACTTCAACTGAATCATGAAATCTAAAGAGCCTATGTTTTTATGTTTTTATTCTTTTATTTTCTTAATTTTGGTAAAGTTTGTGTTTTCCTATTGCTTTTGTTTTTCCCTTTAAATTCTACATAAAGACCATACAGAGCAAGAGGTGGAATACTTCACAATTTATTTTTAGGACATGGTTAAGTATGACACAATTATTTGCATATGGATGTGATCTGTAGTCCATCAACATACAAAGAATCAAGGGGAAAAAAAAAAACCCTTAATTCACAACATAAATCTTATTTCTTTTAATCCTCCACCCACTTTCTGTAATATATTATGGGGAAGAAGAAATTATTGAAAATTGGAGGGCTCTAATACTATTATAATCACTATTAGACTGTTGAGTTCTGGACATCACTGACAGTGAAATTTTATACTTTAAAGTACTCCTCTTCTTCCCTCAAACATTTTGAAGTAGGTCATACAACTATTCTATTTAATATGGCATATAGGGTGTCATTTAATTCTTGAGCACTGAGAGCACAGTTGAGTAAAAATTGTTTATTGACATGACCATTCTAAACAATTCCAGGACAAATCCTGCTGACAGAGAGACTTTGTTAAAGAAAATTAACACCAGACATGTAACTTTCGACATGAGAGAGAGAAAAAAAAAATATATATATATATATATATTGTTGTGTGCTCTGAAGAATGCCACAAAACGTCAGTTATACTGAGCTTCTAAAAGCCTGTAGGCCTGCAAGTAGCAAAAAACTACATGATTTAAAAAGAAAGGTAAAATCACTAAGGGTGGAGTAGAGCACTTCTGAGGTCAACAGGCTTTTAGTGATGAGCCTAGCAAAATTGGAATCATCATTGCAGATTTCCAACCTTAAAGCTATTTTATTTATTTTTTTTAAGACCAAGAATAAATTTTGGGGAAGATGGCTACCAAGCAAAATTCAACTCTAAAGTTGTTTGTCTTCAAGTTGCAAAATGACATCCCCATTTAAAATCTATCAGAGTTCCTCAGATTGTTCCAAAAACAATGTTGAATCCTTCAGATGACTTTGAACACATTATTTTTATCTTGTTTATGCATTTGTTTTTGCTTGCTTTTAAGATCCTCTAAGGGAGAGTTTCCTTCCTCTGTTTGTGACTACTTCTGATCTATCATGCTATTTTCAAATGTTCTCAACTCTATAGGGCTTTCTTTTATGGCTTTAATTTTCAGTGTCATGTTCTTTCCAATGAAAACTAAGTCTAAAAACACAAAAGCAGGAAATGGTTGACTATGTTGCTTTAATTGACCTATCTGAAATAGAAATAAACAAGTTACCAACAATTGCTCATTTTTTTGACAACAAATATGAAAGAAAAACAATTATAATGGCAAGGTGTTCATTCTACATCCTAATTAAATTCAAAATATACTTTAAATTCAAATGTATCTAAAGGAAATGTAAACTTTAAAAATAATAACTACACACTAATTATATTTATTCTAATGAGAAGTGCCTAGATGAAAAAGAATTTAAAATACAATGTGTATGAAAAAGAATATTCACAACACAAACTAATTTTCTCTTACTCCTTTGGGCAACCTGAAATTAATTATAGCCCAAATTATTCTCCTTCATATATTATTTTGAGAATCAGAAAATACAATTGCTTGCCATTACACTTTTTAATTTAAAAAATCTTTGTTAGATGATATAATTTGAAAATAATAATGAGTAGTAATAATAGTAAATGAAAAGCCTCAGAGCATAAAAATATATCTGTGCAGCTTAAATGTGCATAGTCATGACATTACCTAGATGTACTGCTGGAGGAATACTATTTTGAAAAAAAATAAATTTATTTAAATGTCTTTGACTTAAAATATGCTTCAAAATAATTCCTCCCATGCCACGCCACCTTGGCATTTTGGAGAAATATATAATGAGTAACAGTTAAAAGTTTTGCATGATTTACAGCACAATATCCACACACTCTTTTCATCACTCATTTATTTCGGTGCAAGTCCAGAACCACTCATTCCATCTTTGATTCAACAAAACAGGTACAGGTATAATGCAATGGCGAATCTATACAGAATTGTGTTCACTGTGTCCAAAAATAAGCTTCTTTTTTTGTGTTAATTTTTTTTCCAAAACAAAAAATAAAATTTTAATGATTGTCTTTTCTAAAATAAAAAATGCAGATCAATTAATATGTTTTAATGTAAAACCACATCTGGAAGGATTATTTTTTGTGCTTTTCCTAAACATTCACTTTCATTTTTCAAAGAACTGTATATTGATTCTCCTGGCACACTTTCTTGGTTAATAATGTAGTTTATATATCCATCATCACTTCCTCAAATTTTTCTAGTGCCAGTTTCCTCCTCAGAATACAGCTGTATGCAATGACCTAAAACATCTTTCCAAACTTGCAAGCTTTCTTTCCCAGTATTATACAAATGGTATGTTAGAAAAGCAGAAATTTCTTTCTGAAGGAACTTGAAACCATATTTATTTATTGAATTATGTGTTGATATGAAAATGCATACAAAACTGTTTATTCTTCTTCCTAGATAAATGGCTAGATTATATTGTTGTTAGATATGGTCGTGCAGTGTGATTGAGCAACAGATAGTAAGTACAAGTGTCAGATACTATTTCTAGGCTTGACCCATGTAACTTCCTGTACAGCATCCTCCATTTTTTTTTTCCTTTCTTCTGGCATGATCCCATGTGCATGAATTCCCATGAGTTGAAAAGCACATAGACTCAAGATAAAAGAAATCCTGATTTGTAAATTAGTACTAGGAAGGAAGACAGACCAGTTAAGAACACTAGTCTTGGAATTTACCCAAATAATAAATAAATCTCACTCATGTTTGAGTCTATATATGTATTGCAGCGGCTAGCATTACATAAGTTTATTCCAAAGCTGGTAACTGGAAATGGATTGCTGCATTTATAGGCACCTAAAGTATTTGATTTAGTGGTTGGATGACAAGTGGTAAAAAAAGAATACATAATTACGAATTGTAAAGCTGTGTTAATTGATGTTCTGTGTTAGATAATCAAAAAATGCTCAGTAGAATTATTTTCTACGAAATTGTTGAAAATTTTCAAAATAGATTGTGTGCTCATTAAGCATGATTTCAGAAAAATGGAGTTAAGAAAAATATACCATATATTAGCTACTATTGGCAGCTTTTAGAAGATATAAGATATGAGATCAAGCAAGAATTGACTCGTTTCAAATATAGATATAAATAAAGAAAATATAGAAATACAATTATGGGTTTGGAAAAGCCACCAACCCCTTTTGGACCTAAGTAAAAAGATATGACATTGGAAAAAAGTTAGCAATAAAGATTCAATAATACTCCCTAATTGAACATGTCCAGTCCAGAGACAATGATCATTGAACCTAATATAGACACATCTGAATCTCCCATCAGTCTACTTCAAATTGGCCAAAATTAAGTGGGAAAAGGAGCATAAGATTAATAAACCAAATAAATAAATTGTACCCAAGAATTATGCACCAAGAGGACTTTGTGTGAATTTACTGGCACATATGAAATGCCTGCAAGCAAACAGATCCAAAACCTACAACATCTTGAGGGAAATTTTTTTCAAAGAAACAACAAATCTGGATTTAAAAAAACCTTGACTTTTTTTTCTTTTTTCTCCAAATCAATTCTTGATGTTCAGTGTTGCACAAGTGGGAAGAACATTGTGAAAACTCTATACTACCAAATAGGTAATTTTCTCCACATTACACCCACTTCAGATGTAGCAAACAAGGAAATATTTCTCAGAAAGAAAAGGGGTACCTGGGTGGCTCAGTCGGTTAAGGGTCCAACACTTGATTTCAGCTCGTCATGATCTCAGGGTCATGAGATTAAACCCCATGTCAGTCTTCACACTAGGTGGGAGCCTGCTTGGGATTCTCCTTCTTCCCCTCCCTCTGCCCCTTTCTTCATCTCCAATAGAAAGAAAGGAAGGAAGGAAGGAGAGGAGGAAGGAAGGAAGGAAGTAGAGAAGGAAGGGAAGAAGGAAGGAAGAAAGGAATTTTAAAAAGCCAGCAGTTATGAAGAACAATGTATAAGAGGAAAATTAAGGAGGGTCTCATTAAGTTGATTCTGCACCAAAGAAATCTTAACAATACTTGGCCTGTAAGATTTTATTATTTCTCTGGAAAAGTAATTTCAAGTTGTCTTCCATTCTCCACTTTCCCAAATGATATTTTTTTTCTTCTTTTTTTTTTTTTTAAGATTTTATTTATTTATTTGACAGAGAGAGAGACAGAGAGCACAAGCAGGCAGAAAGGCAGGCAGCAGGCTCCCCACTGAGCAAGGAGCCCGATGCGGGGCTCGATCCCAGGACCCTGAGATCATGACCTGAGCTGAAGGCAGTGGCCTAACCCACTGAGCCGCCCAGGTGCCCCCCAGATGATATTTTTTATTATGGTTATTCAGACCCTGCTTCTCAGTTTTGGAAACTGAAATGTGAAAATCAGATAAAATGTCTTTTGTTTATATGTTATTAGACAATTAGGAACTTACCAAGACCAAATGGATTGTCTAGATATCTTGAACTTTAAGGTGGGCATAGTAATTGAATGTCTTAGTCTATGTTCTATGGAAAGGGATTGAATCTGTCCTATATATGGGGCCATGAGTGAATCTGGTATTTTGTGACCAGATGGGTTGACTGTGGCAGAGACAGAATCATGTTTATTTAACCCATTTCCTCTTCTTAGAGAACCAGCTAGAGTATTTGCTAACTTCCTTAATTGAGTTATAGCCAATATAACCAACATAATATAAGCAGAATTTATGTGAACCACTTATATAACTGGCCTCTAAAATCATCCCATGTGCATTCTTCATAATTTCTCTTTTCTGTAAGCTTAATTGAGATAAGCATGGCAACCTTGAAAATCACATGTTGAAGATAATAGGTCTAAAAAAATGGGACTGTCTTGCCCCTTGAATTATCTCTTTTAGAAACACCAATTTTAGACCTTATATGAGAAAAATATAAATTAATTAACTTAGTATAAATAAAATACATAATTAAGATAAACAAACACACAATAAATAACGACCGAGAATTCTGTTCTTACCTATGCAGTCTGTGTTCTTATATATGTTTAAAGTTATTTATTTACAATCTTCCAGCTGTACTTTAGCTATTTCACATAGGTTACTGCCAGACATATGACACATAAAAACACAATATGTAATTTGTATTAATTATAATTATGTAATTATTTTGTATTATATATTATGTCAAAACTGCCTCTCATTAAATTTTTATATGGTATTCCACAGAACATCTCCAGTTAATCCACTCAATTAAGCACATAGTTTTGAGTTGTTTTTTTTGTGTGATACTGGGCTAGTAATGGACGTAAAAAAGTGAATAAGACAGAAATTTGTCTTTGAGAAGCTTAGGGCCCAGTGGAATTCATATAAATAAAAAGTAATAATAGAATGTGGTAGATGCTACTGTGAAGGGAATTTAAATTCTGGAGAAGTACAAAGGAAGGACATTCAAACAAGTGCTACATGGTTGAAGGACTTCAGAGAGAAGTGACCAATTCTAGACATCAAGAAGTAGGAGTTATCTAGACAAAGCTAGTTGGGAAAAGGAAGGAGGAGACAATGATATAGAAGCTTGTAAATACAACCAAAAGTTAGATAATGACTTTTTTTTGCCATATTAAAGAATTGTGATGTTTTGTAAAGACAGGCACTTTTATAGGTTAAAATCAGAAGAGTAACAATAGTGGATCAACATTTTGAAAAGGCCTCTTTAACCTCTTAATTAAAATGGGTTAAGTCTAAATTCAAGATACAAGAGAATGTTAAAAATTCCATGTGGAAAAATATGCTCTGAACTAAAGTAAGGATGGGGAGTAAAAAGAGAAGCAGCAATATTCAAGAGTTATAAAGAAGAATTATCAATAAGGCAAAATTATTCAATGCATGATTAATGGATAAATATGTTCAGGGTGAGAAGTAGTTAATTAAGAACTTTTCACCCATGAGTCAGAGAAAAATGGGAGATGGAACAGGTTTTTAGGCAAAGACCACAACTCAAGTTTTATATGTACCATGTGGAATTATGTATTAGTGCTGTGGAAGTACCAAATGGGATTATTTTGTGGTTTCTTTGAAATTTCTTTGAAACTATAAAATTGACCCTGATTAAAAATAACTATGCACCCAAAATGAGCACACCAAAGATATAGAAAACTTAACATAAAAACTTACATAATGTGTTATCCTGTAATGTAGTATTTGTGACATCATTTAAACCAACATTGTGAATGGGTACAACTAAGATGATTTGTTTTTAAATTTAATACTTTATTCCTTATTCCTCTGACCTTAATTCCATGAAAATGCCAAAGTCAAACAGAAGACTTTTTTTTTTTTTATTAACAATATGAAACTATGTATTTCTGTTTGCCACTGTGTACTACTTGAGATATTAAACATTCTCAGTAAGCACTGTTTACTACTATCAGGCCTGAAATTTACTGTCCTTGGAGTTCACACTGTTCCCTCTTATTCTGGCATTTCATGTTCTCTATCCCTTGAACTCTAGTTCTAAACAATGTACAAAAAATGTGATGCAGATTTCTCTATTTTTATATATATAGTAGCATCTAAGGGCATATCCACGGAAGTGCAGTTTTTCGATCTTATGAGAGACTTTCTAAAATTAACAAGGACACTGATCAAATATACTGGGGAGGAGCGCCTTGGTGGCTCAGTGGGTTAAGCCTCTGCCTTTGGCTCAGGTCATGATCCCAGGGTCCTGGGATCAAGTCCCACATCGGGCTCTCTGCTCAGTGCGGAGCCTGCTTCCCCCTCTCTCTCTCTGCCTGCATCTCTGCCTACTTGTGATCTCTCTCTGTCAAATAAATAAATAAAAATCTTAAAAATAAAATATATGCTGGGGAAATTTAATAGTGGCATAATGTGTATGTTAACAAAATGCTCATATTAAATAACATTAAGGGAAAAGAGAAGGCCATACTTTCCATTACAGTAAATGCTAACATGTCTACTTTGATCTGAAATCCAGAAATTTAAAAAATATGGAGAAATTGTTCAATATCTATTTTATCTGTATATCATGAAAGAAACTGTCCATGCATGCAGATCACAAGCATTAACTAAAAAAAGCAAAATGTGTTAATTAATTTTGTCACATACACAGGTCTATTTAATATCATTTAATATCATCATGAAACCATTTAAGAGTTTCAGTAGAACAAGTCCTAGATAATGTAACAGTTGTGGGTGTGTTAATACTCTCAGATAGTTCCAGCAGAAATGTGCTGACTCTCCTATTGTTTGATTACTCTTTCCAAACAGAGGAGAAAGGTTTTATTGTTAAGATTTATTTATTTTATGTGGCTTGAAAGTATTTCATCATTTATTTACTGCTTTGGTGTGCACCATCATGCATTATTATCAAAACACGTTTTTGTAAATGCTATCTTTTTATGTTTGGGGATACTCCATATATATCATGTACTTAACTAATGACATTTCTCAGTTCTATCATTTGCAGAAATATCTATAACCTATCTCTCATGAATGGCAAGAAATCTCTTTATGAAAGGTAGAGGACTGTTTATTTATACCTCATCAGTAGAGTTACCTGTAAGTTGCAGTGTTTTGCTGACATGTCCAATCTTTCAAAATAATAGAATGTAAACTCACATTCTTTTGTGCAATTGCAGGATTCTACAAGACTCCTGAAGTAAGTACTACACTTCTGAAAACCAATACAAAATATGAAAATTATAAATGTTTAAAGATTTTAAAATTGATAATAAAAGTTAGCTGTTTATCACACTGTACTTTGTTCATATCTGACTTCACTTTGAAGCATATTATTGAAACTTCTTACTTTGAAAACTGTATCAATATAGTTGTGTTCTTATTTTTAGTGCCAAATTTGTTTCCAGTTCTGTCTTTAAATTTTACAACCTGAACAATATTATGAACTTAAAAATGACCGCGAAATTGAGAACAATAGTCCATTGATTTTTGTGCTGTAACTATAAATTTTGTACTTTTGAGATGGCATAATATTCTATAATGATACTGAACCCAGAAGTTATAACACTGTCTAAATCGTTCTATTATAAATTGATAAGCTACTAAAATAATCACCAAATAATGTTTCTCTTATTAATATTATAAACATGTATTATTCTTTTAAATAGCAGTTATTATTTATTCTTTAAATTATAGACTGATAGTTTCTAAATGCTGTATTCTTTCAATTTTGATTCTAATAGAATGAAAAATCAATGTGGAATCAAAAGGCATAGGTCCAAGTGCTAACTATGTTGAATAATTCAGTTGTGAACTTTCTTCTTTTCTGAGTCTCCTTTGTCAAGAGTGAGAGATTCTGGAGCTGGTAAAACAGAATATCATCACAAATATTTCTTGCAATTCTAAAGTCTATTTCAAATGTAACTCTCCATACATTTATTTTGTAATTTCCAACTTATGGCTAACACTACTTATTTTAATAATTATGGTTACTTTTTTATTTTCATATTAATTTCATTTTTCATGAGATGGTGTGTATCACTATTACCATAGATGAGGATTCATATTGTTCTACATTGAATAAGTTATTTAATTGTTTTATTTCTCTTTACGTTTACCTATTAAGACACTGTGTGAGAATTACACCTGTACAAGGAGCTTTTATGGTAGCAGAAGATAGATATAGAAACAACACATTGGATAAATACACTTATGCTGAGCATGTTGATAGTCTACAGCATCCTCCATAGTTTGTACTGATAACAGAAAAAAGTGAGATCGAATATGACTGACATCTAAACATATTTTGCAACTTGTCAATAGGTAAACTTCTGACCCACAGTGATCTTTGGGGGAGCATTTTAATGAAAGAAAATAACTGTGTTCAAACTTTATTTGGTCATCCAGTGCCAAAAATATAGTGGCAGATCTCAAAAGCATCTCTAATGACTTTTGTATGTTTGTGATAATCCTCAAACATTAATAAGCTGTGAGAATGTTTATTAATATCTGAAAAGCTATCCCTAAGTGAACAAAGTTGTCAGACAATTTCAGCATAGGCAAAAAAAGAAAAATAAATTTACAGGGGAAAGGTAATTCTGAAAATGAAGCATGAATCGTTAGAAATGTAAGGAACCAGAGAAATCACCTAGTTTAAAACTCTATTCTTTAGAAAATTATTTTCTACAATATTTCTTATACGTCATCCTGATACTCTTTCAGTACTTCCAGTGATATAATTTTCATTTCTTTTTTAAAAGTATATTTATTGGCCTACAGTTATATAAAGTTGGGCATAAAAATATGAGTAAGATAATGCTTTTGCCATATGCAAACTAGGAAGTTTGAAACAAGTTACCAATATACTGTTCAATAAAGAAAGAACAATAAAAACCTTTTTTTTTTCTTTTTTCTGTGCCTATCCCACTTGAAGTCTGTCGTTGACATTAGCATATGGCATTATGATTACTGTTTCTTTGCTCTTTTAGGACACAGTCTTTATTATTTGTATTTATTAATTTCATGATGTGGCATTTACTTATCACATAAGAAATGATCCATAAATACAAGTTGCATGACGAACTCAACCAGAGAGAAAATAATTTCATGAGGAAACAATTTAATCTGAATCTTAGATAGGAAGAACATATATCTTAAAGGAAAACAAGCAAAATATAGGAGAAGGTCATTCAGTGCTGAAGGAAATCGTATATGAAGGAATGGCTGTAAGGAGTACTAGCAACTTGAAGTTGAGGGGATATAATCTGTCAAAAACTCAATAGTACTTACAGAATGCCTAGTATTCCAACATAATTGGAATACATTTAACCACAGAATAAAGAATCTTTATATCTATTCTAGAAGGGTTTAACACAATTTTCTCTTAAAAATGTTAATGTTCTTTTTCAAACTTTAACAACTTTATTAGAAATGCTGTATATTTAAGATGAACAATTTGATGTATTGATACATGTATATCTTGTAGAAAGATCGCCAAATCAAGCTAACTAGCATACCTATCATCTCTACAGAGTTACTATTTTGCATGTGAGAGAAAATGATAGCACCATTTTCTTGAAGTATTATGTAAAATGTCAAATGGCACTGTTATGATTTGTTTCATCCTATTTTATTACAATTGTATTCCAAAAATATTGTAAGAATTACTTTGCTAAGGACAGAAAGCTCTTTTTATGGGGAGTCAGATTAGAACACCAAACTATTTTTTATTTAGAAAATAGTTTTTCAGAAAATTGCATGGTGACCTCAAACCAGTTACCTTTACCGAAGAAAAAAGAAAAAAAAAAAAAAAAAGATCAAGATGAGAAGAGTGAGAAAGTAAGCTTGAAGTGTCAAAGATTTGGTTGATGTGCTACAGATGTGTGTGCTATGCCAAGGAGTTGTTTTTCAATTTGATACCTTAGTATTGAGCAGGAGTTTTTCAGGTAGGAAGGTAAAGGCAAGTGGTATAGAGAAGCTACCAGGAAGGGGACAAGAGGTAAGAGAAATTTAGATTTTCTTCCAGGAATTACATGGAGTACTGTACAGCCAAATGCTGAAGTGTCCCAAGAAGTTAAGGAAATGATAATATGAAATAGTCTTCATTAAATCTCCTAAGATTTAATTAATAGGAGTTCTGTTAGAAGAACACTCATGTTAAGTTTATTCTTTGAGTAGTACTAAAATGAATGTGTATTCTGCAGAAAGGACAAATAGTCCCCAAAATGTAAGCTCGGGTATGTTTCTCAACTGCTAATTTGTGCCGATACACTAAAAGAAGAAAAAAAAAAGCTTCAGGGTTTTTTGTACCACTAAAGTTCATTGAGGGCATAAACTCAGTCTATTTGCACTTGCCTGGCATTATGTATAGCATAAAGTATACATACATGTATTAGCATTTATCTAAGTGAGTAAAAATAAGGCTATCCAATGGTGAATTAAAGAGACTGTGAGAAAGATCAATAGAGTACAGCAGAGATTGGCTGGATCTTTTTTGGCTTTTATATTCTTAGACCTAGTTTGTTGTATTTAACCTTGCCTCTCCACTTGTAATTCCTTATCGGTATTATTGGTTTGTTCATTTCTCTTCTATTTTAGACTTCAAGGGAGTCATTATGGATTGTTTGTGATTGTATTTTCTAGAGAAGAAAGCTGATCCTTAGTTTTGAGGTAAATAAATAAATTCTAGCAAAGTAATAATAGCTGAAGTCAATTAAGTGATAGAATAAAGATAGTGAAAAGAATATAGTTTTTAAAGTACTCTTAAGCTAAACAAATCATTTGATTTGGAAAAATATGACTTAATGGGAAAGAGTTTTGATGGACTCAAAGGACAGGATATTAAATAGTTTGAGGCTTAACATGCGTGATCGTCTATACTTAACTATTCTAGCCAATGAGAATCTGAAAGTATTAGAGGAATTAGAGGTTTTGTTTTGTTCTGCTTCATTTCCTAACACAAAATCCACACCAAAAAAAGGTAGCAGGGAAGACATTACTGCAAAACTACATGCACTGATGTGTGTAATATGTACAACCCCTACTCTTAAGCATATAAGAACCCATTCAGATGTAGGCTGCATGCACAATAGGAAGTTTAATGAATCAAATTTCAACTGACTCAAAGGCAGTTGGTCTTAGCAGAAATATGGGACTTGGAGTCAGAACTTGATTTAAATTCTGCCTGTACTATTTTTTTTTTTTTAGCATTATTGAGGTAGACATACAAAAATGCACATATTTAATGTATACATTTTGTTTATGATTCTACTGTGACCTTAGTAAGATATTTAATTATCTTGAGCCACAATTTTCTCTTCTGTAAAATGAAAATGACGGTATCCCATGTGTTATTTATGAGGATAAACTATAGTAATATAAAAAAGTTCTAACACTATGACTGAGTTCAAGAAAGAACTCCCTAAATATTAATCCCAATATCTATTATCAAATAGATATTTCTTATGAGTTTCAGTACATTCAGTAATTCATTGGGCAGAACTGGAAAGCAACAAAACTGAAAAGTTGGTGACAAATATGTGTGGAAAAATGTATGCTGATGGACATTTTGAATAAGTAGAGTGTGTAGGCATTCTTTTTTAAGATTTTATTTATTTATTTCAGGTAGAGCAAGAGCAAGAGAGCACAAAGAAGGGAAGCGGCAGAGGAAAAGGGAGAAGTAGACTCCCAGCTGAGCAGGGAGCACAAGGGGAGGCTCAGTCCCAGGACCCTGAGATCATGACCTGAACTGAAAGCAGATGCCCAACTGACTGAGCCACCCAGGTTCCCCATGTGTAGGCATTTGTGCCACATATAAATAACCACCAAAGTACATCCACTGTGGAGGAGAGTTTCAATAATCACAGACAAGATGACTTATTATATAATTTTGATACAAGGATGAGGCTTTCCCTGGGATTAATAACAAAGTCTTCCCCTCACTGAGGCTGTTTTGTCTGCCAGAGCTGTTGAATGAATGCATCATCTTCCAAGAGCAAAGTCCAACAATGAGCTCTTAATATGGTGCTGGGGGCTACCTGGTATCTGGTTCATTATAGTGAACCCCTCTTATCACCAAGGAGCATTACTGTATTCTCAGAGAGATTGACAAATATTCCAGATAAGACTATGCATCTCTTTTCTGCAGAGCTTCTGTCAGCACTAGGATTCCTTAATCTTTATTTATTTATTTTTTAAAATTATCTGACACAGTATTCTTTGGGTTCAGGAAGCATGTTGGGCAGCAAAAGAATATGGCAATTACACTCAGGTTATGAATTTCATGGATTATAATACATATTCCACTATCCAGAAGCAGCACCTTTGTTCTTATCAATCAAGTCTCCAATTTAATGCTACATTATCTAATGGGCCTTCATGAATATGTATAATTCTTGCTTCAAGATCTTCACAACTACTAGTTACCAAATTATAAGCCCAAGTAAAGGATTCTAATTATATATCCTAAGCCCTACTGTTTCCTAAAACTGCAGGTGACGTTTACAATATTAGTAGACATTTAGGTAATTGTTAGGGCTGATTTAATGTTAAAACCTGTTTAACTATTAGGGCCTGCTTAGCCAGAGTGACTCCATATTACCTGGGTAGCCATATTGTTGTTTACATCTAAAGACTTCATTCTGGGAATAAATGCCCCAGTAGTTCCTGGTATTGGTTCCTGGTGTCAGTTGAAGCCACGTACCTTGGGTCTGCGGTTATGCCCTATAAAACCAGCCTGTGAGATCCGGACGGGGTCGCCCTCTTCGGAGGCGGTCCTGACCGGTCAGTCTGGTTTCTGATCCCTGGCATAAAACTAAAGCTTTGCCTTACTTTCAATTTGTATCAGTCTCACTCCTTTGATATTGGATCCCAACAGTAATCATACCTGAATGTCTTACCAGCAGCAGCCTACATTCAGTGCTTTTAAATCTGAAAGTCCAAGACATCGAAAACCAGGAGAGAATCACCAGCACAAGTGTGGACTCTCCTTTTCTTCTTATACCTGATCGTCCCACCCACCTCTCCCTTCCTTCTACCTGCAGCCTGAATTGAGTAAACCAACAGAATATGAGTTGAATAGACACACCCTAGTCTTGCATTGCAAGCTATTTTTATTCAAAGGGCCTCTTCCATCTAAAAATGCTTTCCCATTTCTTTAAGCCAATTCAGCTGCTATTTTGGTAAATAACACTCTATGAATATTTCATATGTCCACATGGTCTGGTTCTCTGAGCAAAAGTTGCTGAAAATCTTCCCTGGGAGATAGAGATAGTTTCTCCCTCTAGGTCAAAGGTCATTTGTTTCCTGACAAATATAATAAAGATAGAGAACTTTATTATATATTTTTTTCTAGGAATCTTTTCAGGAAAGTAAATTATCCTTTGCCTCTCCAGAGATTTGTTTACCTTCCAGAGTAAAGATAAGGCCCTTTTTTCTTTCTTTCTTATTTAAGAGGAGGATGGGTAGGTCACCAGCAGCCCTAGGCAAGATCACCATTTCTTAATTTAATTGAGTTGCTCTCCTGTAATGTACCCTACTATATATGCGGATTTTATCTGCCCCTCACTGTGCCACTGTATGGGGATCTACGTTTAGGAAACTCATACAAGATATGGCTCTGGGTGCTGCTTTTATCATGAGTTGTAATTAGTCTTTCTCTCTGACAATAGGTTCTCCTATTTTCTGGGTCTATGTATATAACACTGAGGCAGGCTCACTTGTTAACTTTCAAGTAAGGCAAAATCTCAGCTCCTTCACAGCTTCTGACTTAATACATATCTTCAAGAGGCCTTGCAGATCCTTCTAGGATCTAGATCTTCTAGGTGTAATCTTTAAACCCTCTAGGATTTTCTTTTTCTTAAATCCCCTAATCTCTTTTCTTTTTAACTATCCTTAGTATAGTCATACTGAACTTTGTTCCCAATAGTCCCCTTCTGGAAGGCAGTATTATACTGATGATAGGAAGTGACTCTTTTCTTTTGCTCTACACACGTTTTCTGGCCCTTAGGAAACATTCAATAAATACTGAGTTTTGGGACACCTGGGTGGCTGTCGGTTAAGCCACTGTCTTTGGCTCAGGTCATGATCCCGGTGTTCTGGGATCGAGTGCTGCATCGAGCTCCTTGCTCAACCAGGAGCCTGCTTCTCTCTCTGCCTCTGCCTACCACTCTGCCTGCTTGTGCTCTCTCTCTCTGTTTCTCTCTCTGTCAAATCAATCTATTAATCAATTAATTAATTAAAAATAAATAAATACTGAGTTTTATCAATATAAACCGAACCAGACCAGAATATTCTTAAAAATCTGACATTTTCTCCTACTTTGATATTTGCTTTATTTTCACTTTTCTTTGAGTTTTGAGCATTCCAGTGTCATATTTCTTTACGTGCAGTACTTTTCCCCTCATAATTAAGAATTGCAAGAGCAAGGAATTTTGTATTTAGTAACAGTTGTTCCAGGAGCATCATGCCTGCCACAGCTGTTCTTGTTTTAGATCAGACTTAATGGTTTTCCATTCTAATCAATATTTTCCAATGTAACTATAATATGAAGCTATTTTTTCATGGTTTGTTTATTATCTAAACAGGTTACATTTTTTTTTCTAATTTTTGTATCTTATGCACTGTTTATAAGTATTTTAGGATACTGTTTTTTAAGTATCCTAAAAATAAGAAATTCTCTTATAAATAAACATTTTTCTATGAAAGGTATTGAATGAGGTGTCTGGAGAGATTACTACAATATTTATTGACTTTAAGGTTTTAGTGGTAACATTTGGCCAGTACTATTTGCTTTAAATAAAAGATTTTATCATCAAGCACATCATTGTGTCCCTGTTCAGATACACATTATGCTGAAAAGCCTCTGAAAAAAATTAATATATGTACTTAAAAGTATTATAATTCTCTCTGAAGATACTTTTTCTCCTTTTTCATTTTTAACGGAACCAGTCTTTGTATGTTTGACCTCCTGATGTTTTAAATAGGCTGCTTAATAAAAAATTTAAGACCATTGTACACATACTGAAAACAAATCTATAATAAATCTTTGAACTTCATTCCATCTACGAAACTCCATTCATACTGTAGATTTTTCATACAAAAAGAATGTCGATATTCTATAAATAAACAGTTTTCCATAAGTAACCCTGCAAATACACAACAAATACACATGAGTAACCACAAATGCCTGTGCCTTTTCATTGTGGTAAGACAAGATACTCAACGAAAAGGCACAAGCTTTTGTGTTTTTACTTGCATATTTGACTCCTAGTTGTGTGTTTGTGAATATGAGTATGTTAGAGTCTATATGCGGATGTTAAGTGTGATGTGTGTGTGTGTGAATGTTTTTCATCTCTTTAACTAGCAAGGACTGAATTTCATCTCAGTTTGTTGTTATTTGGTTTATTTGGGGGAAATGTATTTCACTTTAAGAACAAGTCAAAAAAATCTTCATATAATTTTAAAAGGACTTGTTTTTGCTGGTTCAAGAAAAATGTCACATTTACTAATGAAATTATAATAATAATGTTAACCCTTTATTTGGTTAGTTGTGTCCCATACCTTAATAAAAACATCTTTTTTTTTTTTTTTTTTTTTTTTTTTTTTTTCAGATTTTTAGGCTGCTGCTGTGCCGAGGGTCCTCTGTGTCTTCTAGCACAAGCACTTTCTTTATGATTAAGTTCACCCAAGCTCAAATGGCTACTACTTCTTTCCCAGAAAGAGAAGTAACTTACTCCTAAAGTTCAAACTACAAGCATATCACTAACATGTCAGGAGTTTTAATTGATATAACATAACAATCAGATATGAATTATTAAATTTGGGTAAGAACATAGTCATACACAATTTAAAGCGATTTAAATTACTTAACTACAATAATAATTTACTGAAATGCTTTTGAAATGAAAAGTTACTATCGGCTCTGCTATCATTTATACTACTTCTCTGTTTTAATTTGATGATAGCTTGCAGATTTAAGTCTTTTCTAGATTAATTGTTGCCCTGGGCCACCACGGTGCTGGATTGTTTTGTTCTGTCCCACTAGGTCATCGCTCCACCCCAGCATGCATTCTTTTTGCTCAGCAGACATTGTTGCACCTGACAGGCTCCCATGCCCTTCTCTCCCTGTTTACCCCGTTGGTTTCTATCAGCGACTATTCTCTTAATAACATTCAAACATTTTTTTAGGTTTGAAACCTTAACTGCATCCTTAGATGCATTTTCCTTATTGAAACTTGTTTTTCACTAAGGACAGTCTTTACTTTGCCTTCCTTTTGAGTGGGCCTCTTTATTTGGTCACCAATTATTAAGAGCTGAGGCTTATAAAGGAAGCTGCTAGCATTCTATTAGTCTTCTCCTCCACGACCAGAGTGTAAGGGAAAACTCTCCTGTTTCTCCTCTATTCTCAACAGGTCTTTTATGAAGCCAGACATGTGAATTTTCCCATACATACAACAATTCTCTAACACTAGCTGAGGGTCCTGCAATTCAACTCCATTCTGAACTATCTACCCAGAGTTATCATCAGAACCCACAGATTAAGAGCTCAGTCCCCAAAATGCCTCCACTTCAGATACAAGTCACAAGTCCTGGCTGTCGCCTGTGCTCATGACTGGACAGCTCTGAATAGGAGCTCCCCATAACTCCCTAGTCTGGCTCATTAATTTGCTAGAGGGGCTCATAGCACTCAGGAAAACAGTTACTTACCAGCTTATCAGTTTATTATGTAAGGATATAATTCAAGAACAGTGAGATGGAAGAGATAGACAGAACAAAGTATGTGGGAAGGGCAAGAAGCTTCCATGCCCTCCCCAGGTGTGCCACCATCCCAGCTTCTCCACAGGTTTGCTTGCTCATCCGAATGTTCTCTAAACCCATCCTTTTGGGGTTATACAGTGGCTTCATTATATAGGCAAAATGGATAAAATCATTGCCCCTTGGTTATCCCTTACTGCACTGACAAGAATCTCCAATACATTGGTAAATAGAAATGGTGAATGCAAACACCTTCCTTTTTCCTGGTCTTAAGACAAAGTATTTGGTCTTTCATTATTTAGTAGCATAAGAGATGCAGATTTTTACTGATGCCCTTTATCAGGTTGAGAGAGTTCCCTTATATTATAAATTTATTTTCCTTCAGCATTTGACATGACCATACAGCTTAAGTTTGCAAGCTTTTTTTTTTAATATGTTCAATGACATCTATTGGTATTCAAATGTTAAACTTCCTTTTTATTCTTTAGATAAGCTCAATTTGTACACTGATCTGTATTTTTGTTTCTGATATGTATTTACCTAATTTTGAAATCGATGCAATAAACTCAAAAAATGTACTTAGAATTAGTCATTCCTTTCAGTTTTCTGCAAGAGTTTATGTAGGGTTTTATTTTATTTTTTCTCCCTATGTTTGCTTTGCTTCATTTATTAATGAAGCCATCAGGGTGTGGACTTTTCTTTGTGGGTAGTTTTTAATTGTAATTTTACTTTCTTTAATCAATACAGACTCTCATTTTTTCTGTGAACTTTGGTAGTTTATGTTTTTCAAAGAATATGTCCATTAATTTTTTAATATGTTGGTATATATTTGTTCATAATAATTTCTTATTGTCCTTTCAGTCTCTCCACAATTTGTATTGATGTCTCCTCTCTAATTGTTAATATTGGTCATTTGTGCCTGCCTTCCCTCTTCTTTCCCTGATTAGTCAGACACGAGATTAATAAATTTAATTTTTCCCCATAATGGGATAGATTTTGGTTTCATTTTTTTGTTGTCTAATTATTCCATTTACCTTTTATATTTATTAATTTATTTCTTTTGCTTTATTGCTTACTTTTCACTTCTTAGTTGCTTAGTTTGGAAACTGAAGCAACTGACCTGAGACTTCTTGTCTCTCTTTTTTTTTTTTTTTTTTTTAGGATTTTATTTATTTATTTATTTAAAGAGAAAGACAGATGAGACAGATAGTGACATAGATAGCAAGAGAGAGCACAAGCAGGGAGAAGAGGGAGAAGCAGGCTTTTGCTGAGCAGGGAGCCTGACATGGGGCTCAATCTGAGGACCCTAGGATCATGACTTGAACCAAAGGCAGATGCTTAACCCACTGAGCCACCCAGGAGACCCGAGATTTCTTTTCTAATGTTTTTGTTTCTAAAGTATTATTCTAGTAAATTTACTTTATAACTATCCCTCTAAATCCCACTTTAGCTGACTGAATACTATACATTTAGATGTGCTATTTTTAATTTTTTTAATTTTATTTAAATTCAATTAATTAACATATAATGTATTATTAACTTCAGAGGTAGAGTTCAGTGATTCATCAGTTGTATATAACACTCAGTGCTCATTACATCACGTGCTCTCTTTAATGCCCATCACCCAGTTTCCCTATCCCCCCACCCACCTCTCTTCCAAAAACCCTTGGTTTGTTTTCTACAGTTAAAAGTCTCTTATGGTTTGTCTCTTTGATTTCATCTTGCTTTATTTTTCCCTCCCTTCCCCTCTGCTCCTCTGTTTTGTTTCTTACATTCCACATATGAGTGAAATCCTGATAATTGTCTTTATTTGCTTGATTTATTTCACCTACCATAATATCTTCTAGGCCTATCCACATCATTGCAAATGACAAGTTTTCATTTTTTTGATGGCTAAGTAATATTCATATATATATATATATATATAAAATATATTGTCTACTCATCTTTTGATGGGTAGCTGGGCACTTTCCATAGTTTGGCTCTTGTACAGGTGCCCTTTCAGATCACTATGTTTGTATCTTTTGGGTAACTACCTAGTAGTGCAATTGCTGGGTAAAGAAGTAGCTTTATTTATAGCTTTTTGAGAAATATCCATACTGTTTTCCAGAGTGGTTGTACAGCTTCATTCCCACCAGCAGTGTAAGAGAGTTCCCCCTTCTCTGCATTACCAACATTTGTTTCCTGACTTGTTAATTTTAGCCATTCTGACTGGTAAGAGGTGGTATCTCATTGTGGTTCTGATTTATACTTGAGGAATTGTTTCTTATAAAGGCCTTCAAAACAGGTTGATGGCAATTCAGTAAAAGTAACCCTGGTGGCAGGTGAGGAGATATCCTATGTTTTTTTTTTCAGTTTAAAATACTTTATAATTCTACCATTGATGCCCTTTTTGACCCATGGATTATGCAGAAACATAATATTTAGTTCTCACCTACATGAGGGTTTTCTAGGGACTGTTCTATTATAGATTGCTAACTTAAATATGTTGTAATCAAGCAGCATACTCTGCATAATTTTTACTATTATAAATACATGGATGTTATTTTATGGATTATAATGTAGTCTATCTTTAAATGATTCCTGTGCAATTGAGAAGAATGTGTATGTTGTTCAGTGGAGTATTCTATAAATGTCAAGTAGATCTACTTGATTAATAGTGTTGTTCACATCTTCTGTATCTTTAAAATTATT
This sequence comes from Martes martes, assembly GCF_963455335.1. NCBI lineage: Eukaryota > Metazoa > Chordata > Mammalia > Carnivora > Mustelidae > Martes > Martes martes. The sequence goes on along the minus strand of NC_137889.1, from coordinate 78,035,474 downwards.
ATCAATTATTGAGAGGCGGATGCTGAAATCTCTGACTATAACTGAGAATTTTACCATTTCTACTTTCAGTTATATCAATTTTTGCTTAGTGTTATCTTAAAGCTCTCTTACTAGGCACATAGACATTACTTAAATACTCTCTCTATATATATATACACATATATATGTATATATATTGTATTTAATGAATTTAAATGAAATTTAATTTAATTTAAATGAATTTAATGAATGAAACAGTATATATATACTGTATATATATATAAATACAAATGAATGAAACAGTATATACTGTTTATATATATACTATATATATACAGCATATATGTATATATATACAGTATATATACTGTATGTATATATATAAATACAAATGAATGAAACAGTATATTTATACTGTTTCATTCATTTGTATTTGAAATTTAGTTTCTGTCTAATGTGGTTTTTCTTTTGCCTTCAGGATTTCCTTTAACATTTTCTGTAGTGCAGTCTGTTATTTGTGTATTTCATTTAGTATGTCTCAAAAATGTTATATATACTAAAAGATATTTTTGCTGGATATAGAATACAAAATTAACAGTCTTGTTCTTTTTGTACAAAAGAAAGCAAAAAACAAAAGATGCAGATGTTTCTCTGCAACTAATGTATTTTTTTGTGTGTGTGCTGCCTGTAAGATTTTCTCTCTATGGTTTTTCTTACATAATTAATGAAGCTATGCCTTGATGCAGTTTCTTTCATGTCTCCTTTATTTGGGATTCTTTGATCTTCTTGGGACTATGGTTTTATTTTATCAAATTTGAAATATTTCTATTATTTATTCAAATGTTTTTGTGCCCTATGAATTTTCTGGGTTTCTATTATGGTTGATGAGGCTAGTATCTACTTCTAGTCCTATTTGAGGACAGGTGATACTACCCTCTGATCCATTTGGGTGAGTCCTCTCTAGCATGACTTGACCTTATCCACACACACTGATCAAAACTCAGCTAAAAACTTGAGGAAGATCTTCCACAGATCTCTGTCTGGATGTCTTTGTTCAGTTCTCCCTTCTCTGATCATCTGTCTTGTGAAGACTATCCATTTTTGCTTCACAGACCTCTGCTTCATCTTCTCAATTGAGGGAGACCCTCAGGCTCTTCCTGAGGTCCTGAGCCACATGATGTGGACTAGAACTCTGCCCATAAACTAAGGCAGTCAAGTCTTCCCTCAATTTTTCCCTAACTTTCATGGATTAATTGGCTGATGTCCATGTCTTGAAAAGTGTCTTATATATTTCATCTGCTTTGAGTTTTTCAGGAGGGTGGTAATCCAGTCCCTACTAATAAACATGTATTTTTGAGTATTTTTTGAGTATTTGAGTATTTTTCTCTTTATTTCTTTTTCATCTTTATATTTTTTAGCTTAGCAGAATAATGGGAATAGATTAGGTACAAAACAGTTTGTATTTCTCCTTATATACATGCTATAAAAGTATGTGCTTGTATGGGAAGGGGAGACTTCTTTCCCTGGGTTTATGTTTTCAAGGGAAGAACGATTACATTGGAATAACACCTTGTTTGTCTCTCTTCTCCCTATCTCACTCTGCTTCACATGACAAAAAGTGAATTATCCGATTTGTAAAATTGGGAGCAAAAACTAATATGTGTGTCTCAACCATATACTCCCTTATTTCTTTTAGGAAATAGCTATTTGAAGGTGTTTGAAGGAAACTCATATTCTATTCTGAATTATTATGTGTTAGTTCCTTTTTATATTGAGATAGAATTCACATATAATGTTTACAAATTTAAAGTGTGCAATTTAGTGTTTTCATTTTATTTACAAAGCCCTGCAACTAGTACCACTATCAAATTATAGAATATGTTCACTACTTCAAAGAAAAACCCCATAATTGTTAGCAGTCATTCTCCTTTCCCCACCATCCCCACTGCTGGCCCCAAGCAACCACTAAAACACTTTTTTTTTTTTTTCTTTCCAGAATTTGTCTGTTCTGAACATTGCATATAAATGGAACCATGAAATTTGTGGTGTTTTGTGTCTGGGTCTTTTCTCTTCTCACAATGCTTTCAAGGTTCATTTATGTTGTGATATCAACCAGTACTTCATTTCTTTTCATGCTAAAGAATAGTCTATTGTATGGATGTATCACATTTTGTTTCTCCATCAATCGGTAAATGGACATTTAAGTTATTCCCACTTTTTGACTATTATGGAGAGCACAGCTATGAGCCTTCATGTAGAAGTTTTTTTGTGAATATGTTTTCATTCTCTTGGGCATATACATAGTAGTGGAATTGCTGAACCATATTTTAATTCTATGTTTACACTTAAAGGAACTGCCAAATTATTTTCCAAAGTGGCTGTAGAATTTTAAATTCTCACCATCAATATATGAGGATTCCAATTCCTCCACATTCTCATCAATACTTGATATCAAATATCTTTCCCATTATAGTCATTCTACTGAGTGGGGAGTAGTATTTTTGTGTGGTTTTAACTTTTATTTCCCTAAAGATTAATCATGTTGCACATTTTTATATACTTATTGGCTCTTTGGATATCTTATTTAGAGGAATGTCTATTCAATTTTTTGCCCATTTGTAAACTGCCTAATTTATCTTTGTTATTATTGAATTGTAATAGTTTTTTTTATATTTTATAGATATGAGTCCCTTATCAAATAAATGAATTGCAAGTATTTTCTTCCAGTCTATGGATAAACTTCATTTTCTTGATCCTCTGAAGTGCAGAAGTCTTTATTTTTGATGAACCTAATTTATATGTGTTGTTTTTGTTGCTGTTTGCTGTGCTTTTGCTGTTATATCTAAAAATATTTTATCTAAATCAAGCTCACAAAGATTTATTCTTATAATTTCTTCTAAGATTTTAATAGATTTATTATAGTTAGATCTCTGATCTATTTTGAATTAATTTTTGTATATGGTATGACTTAGAGATCCAACTTTGTTATTTTGCATGTGGATATCTAGTTTCCCCAGCACCATTTGTTGACTTTTCTTTCCACATTGAATTTCTTTGACAAGCTTATACAAAAATTAATGACTGCCAATGTGTGGGTTAATTTCTGGATTCCAAAGTTTAGTTCATTGGTCTGTGTGTCTCTCCTTAAGCCTTGGTTACACTGGTTTTGCAGTTTGTTTTGCAGTCCCAAAGTGTGGATCTTCTAAACTTGTTCTTCTTTTTCAAGTTTTGAATTTTCTAGATCAACTGTATTTGCATATAAATTTTAGAATCAGCTTGTCAAACTCGGTAAAAAGACAGCTGGAATTTTATGGGGATTAAGATAAATCTGTAGGCCAATTTGTGTGTTGTTGATATCTTAACAATATTGTTTTCTATATCATGAACATGAAACATTTGTCCATTTTTAGGTTTTTAATTTCCTTCAGCAAGATATTGTACTTTCAGTGTATAAATTTTGCATGTCTTTAGATTAATTTATTCATGAGTATTTGTTTGATGTTATTGCAATTTGAATTACCTAAATTTTGTTTTTATATTATTCACTGTTATAGTTTAGAAAGATAATTTTTGTATGTTGATCTTGTATGCAACATTGCTGATTCATTAAGTAAAAGTTATTACTCTAATATTGTGTGTGTGTGTGTTCCTAAGGATTTTCTATGTACAAAAACATGTCTTTGAAAAAAGATTATTTTATTAATTTCTTACTAGTTTTAAAGACTTTCATTTAATTCTCCTTACCTAATTGCCCAGGTTAAATTGTCTAGTACAAAGTTGAATAGAAGTGGACATCCTTGTCTTGTCTTTGTTCTTTTGAGGAAATATCTCAGTCTTTTAGCATAAAATATGATGGTAGCTGTGGGTTTTTCATAGATGGCCTTTGTCAGGTTGAGGAAGTTCTTTCCTATTTATGGTTTCCCAAGTGTTTTAAAATGTAAGGGTATTGTATTTGGTTAAATATTTCCAGTATCTTTTGAGATGATCTTTTTTTTTTTGTTCTTTATTCTATTAATATGGTGTCTTACTTTGATTGATTTTCATATTGCAATGGACTAAACTTTTGTGCCCACCCCCCATTCATATGTTGAAATCCTAATCCCAGTGTGATGATATTGAGAAGTAGAACTTCTGAGAAGCATTTAGGTTATTGAGATTCAAACTAGAGTTCTGGGGAATGAGGCTAGTACCCTTATAAAAGACCAAAGAGTAAGTTAATAAAAGACCAAAGAGTAATTTAGCATCCTTCTGCTCTGTGTTGGCACAGCAAGAAGATAGAGGTCTTCAATCCAAGAAGACACTTATCAGAAACCTATCCTAATGGCATCCTGATCTTGGACTAGCAACCTCAAAAACTGTGAAATATAAATTTCTGTTTTTTAACCTATCTAGATTACAGTACTTTGTTATAGCAGCTAGAGCTGAAACAGATGTTGAACCAAACTTGCATTACTTGGATTAATCCCACTTGATCCCCATGTATAATTGTTTTACATGTTGCTAAATTCTAGTATTTGCTAACAGTTTCTTGAGTATTTTTGTGCCTATTTTAAGAAGTGATATTGGCCTGTAGTTTCTTGTGCTATTTTTGTCTGGTTTTGGTTTCAGTATAATAATGGCATACAGAATGATTAAGAAGTATTCTCACTATGTGCTATGGTGAGTGCTGTTAATTGTGTAAGACTGGTGATTCACAGACCTGTACCCCTGAAACAAATAATATATTATATGTTTATATATATATATATATATATATATATATATATATATATATAAAATTAGTGAAATTAGTGTTAATTCTTCTTCAAACATTTGGTTGAACTTATCAGCAAAACCATCTAACCTGGACTTTTCTTTATGGGAATATCTTTGATTACTAAACTAATATCCGTATTTGTATGTCTTTCCAGATTTTCAACTTTTTCTTGCACATGACAAATCGCTTTTCTTTTCCTATTCTCTATTTGTGTTTGGTTTTCTGCAATTTGATTATGATATGCTTAGATGTGACTCTGTCTTTTCTTTTTTTGGCCAGTATTCTTACTGCTTTACGGAAAAGAAAATTTTTAAATGTCCTTACTTTGTTATTTTTGCTGACATGATTTTATAACCTTGACTTTTACTAGGGAAGACTCTACCCCTCCTGGTGGTCAGCAAATATGTAACAGTGAATAAGTAGGTCTACTCTGGAGTTTAGTACTATGAAGTCAATTTTTAACTATTTCTATTGATAATTAAACTGATATTGTTATTTTCACGTGTACATGTCTTAACCCCTATCTTTCAATTGGTTCAGAACTTAAGCAAGGAACATGGCTGTAACTCACTAGCCCTCTTCTTTCTCAACAGTTTGCTTGACAAACACTGTGAAATTACGTCCGGCTAAAGGCAAGGATTCCTGATCATACCTCAACTGATTTCATTGTAGACAAATTAGCAAGAACTCAAGGGGAGATTTTATCCATAGTTTATGCCAAAATGCTATTCAGACTTAAAGTCAAATTCTTCATACTCAGAGTACTTACTAAAATACTTTAGTAACAGCTAATATCTAAGATTATCTGGCAATACAGTATATTTTTATCTACACTAATAACTAAGCTTTTTTATTAAAAGTTTTATTTTCTCTAATTATGTCATATGTTATATCTTCCAAAAAGAGATGTGTCTTCAAAGAAGTAATGAAGCTTATTTTTTTTTACTTTTAGTGTATTAATTCATGAAAAATTAATAAGTATTCAGTTAATATTTATTGTTTAAGGATATGTAAAATATGAACTAACAAACTACATGATAAACTAGTAGGATTAGTGACTTCAGTTATAATTTTTTTTTTTCTTTCCCAAAGATTTTATCTATCTATTTACAGACAGAGATCACAAGTAGGCAGTGAGGCAGGCAGAGAGAGAGAGGGAGAAGCAGGCTCCCTGCTGAGAAGAGAGCCCAATGCGGGGCTCGATCCCAGGACCCCAAGATCATGACCAGAGCTGAAGGTAGAGGCTTTAAGCCACTGGGTCACCCAGGTGCCCCCAGTTATAATTTTTTTTTATCACTTAAAAATAATTATCTTGAGAAATTTTCTCAAATTTTTGCTCATCTATGAAATGGAATAACACTAATTAAATGCATTAATTTATATAAAGTATAAGACTTAATAAATGGCAGTTTGCTCCCTGCTTGTTCCAGGGACTAAATAACTACTTGAAATAAATATTGCTTACTGTGTTTAATAAAACCATTTCATTAATCTTCTCATATAGCCCACATGTTCACTCCAAATATATGTGGTAGTACACAGATTGTACTGTTTTGTTTTGTTGTTCTCCATTACATAGATCAATGATAAATGTTAAGAAGTTACCAGTTTTTAAATAAGAATCTTGGTATTGAGAACAATGTTGAGATTAAGCATAAGATCTTTATTCATGTTATTTTTTTCTTCATATAATGTCAGTTCTTGCATTCAAACTTCAATAAACAGGATTTTCAGAGGTACTATTCAGTGAGCTGTCACTTGAATAGGAATGTTATGTAAGCACTCTTCCTTGAGTTTAACAGAATTTTCAGAAATGAGTAATATTTTCGATATCTTAGAAATGTCTGCTCAACAGATTTCATACATTTGATTTGTCTTCTGGCTTTGCTTACTACTTACACACAAAGAAGATGGCTGATTACCACACTATAGGCTTTGTCAGTTCAAGGTTATTTGTGAGTTTGCTTAGAACTTTAATACTCATCTATTCATCCTCTACATTGTAAGATTTTTTTTTAAGTTTTTCTTGTTTACCTCCTGCACACTTTCATGTATTTTAGGGAACTCTTTGAATAAAACAGATTTTAATAGTTAACATTTAACAAGCACTTACTACATACCACTATATTATATTTATATATATAAATGCTTACATAGTATTTATAACATCATCTTAAGGTAGATACTACAATATTCAGAAGCTCATAAATGAGAAAACTGGATCACAAGCAGGTTAAATATCTATTAGCATATTTTCCTGACTATTAAGGTATAGACCTCATTGCATCATGTCAACCTTGCTAATCTCTATATTATGATGCTGAGTTTAAAAATCTGCAGACTGCCTTCTTATTACATTCTGACAAGAGGGAGGAGCACGGTAAAGAGATTACAAGGTTAACAAAGGGAAGAATGTCTTCCTTCTGCCCTATGCTTGCTATTTATATCACCACCACCTCAATCAGCAGACTTCACCTCAGGAGAAACAGTTGGTTCCAGGCTCTGGATCTTTTTTCTCTCCTAGGACCAGTATTATTGAAACTCCTTCTGGTACCTGCAGCAGCACATTCACACCTGCTCCTTGAGGTTCTGAGTTTTTGTTCTGCAGGACTATTCTTGCTCGTCTATATTATGATAATCCCAAACTTTCCCCTTTATGCCCCTAGATATAAGGATGATAGAGTCTTCTTGTAGTTATTCCCAGCTTCCCTCAGAGTTTTTGGGTGTTTCGTTTTGTTTTGTTTTTTAAGATTTTATTTATTTATTTGAGAGAGAGAGAGAGAGAGAGCATGAGCAAGGCAGAGGGAAAGGGACAAGCAGACTCCTGGCCGAGCAGGGAGCCTGATGTTGGGCTAGAACCCAAGACCCTGGGATCATGACATGAGCCAAAGGCAGCCACTTAACTGAACAGCTACCCAGGAACCCCTTTGTTTTTGTTTTTTTACTCATTCAGTTTATTCAGCACCCACATAACCAATTCTCTTAAATTCTTCATTTCAAATACCTAATTCGGTTTCTGTTTTTCCTACCAAGTCCCCTGATTTATAAACTCTCTTGGCTCACTTCTTTGATTTGCTAGATCTCTTTTTTTTTTTTTTTTTTTTTTTATTTATTTTTATTTATTTTTTATTTTTATTTATTTATTTATTTATTTATTTTTTTACTTATTTGACAGAGAGAGATAGAATCACAGGTAGGCAGAGCAGCAGGCAGAGAGAGAGGGAGAAGCAGGCTCCCCGCTGAGCAGAGAGCCTGATGTGGGGCTCGATCTCAGGACCCTGAGATCATGACCTGAGCCGAAGGCGGAGGCTTAACCCACTGAGCCACCCAGATGCCCCCGAATTGCTAGATCTCTTAATGTAAGTCCCTTATGGAGTGAAAATAAAATTGTCCATTTCATAACATTTTCAAATGATTATTGACATAAATAAACAAATACAACTACTCCTTACATCCTGGATGAGACTAATGCTCAAGTAAGAATAGTTATCATATGCTCATGTATGATCTGAGAGTTGACATTGCTAACACCACACCACTTAGAATTGGGAAGTAGCATGCCTTTATGCTCATATCTATGTGGTTCTTGGTGTCTCAGGTTCTGAACCAACACTATTTGTGCCCAGAACCTGCCTACATTTTTCAGCTCTCCATCAATCAAAATCCAGATCTCATGCCCATATCTACATTTTCCTCATTCACAACCTTCCTTTTCACTGTACCTCATTTTTAGAATCTGAATTCAGAGCCAAGATTCAAAAGAAAATTAGGCATTACCAAATATATTAACTCATACAAATAGTGTACGCATTTGTGTGTGTGTGTGTGTGTGTGTGTGTTGGAGAGGCAATGGCAATTCCACATGTTTAGTAATTATTCTGTTTTAACCAGTCCCGCTGAACCATCTGAATTAACCATACTGCACAGAATTGACTTCGCCATTTATTAGTTCTGGGATTTGAATAAACTACTCAGAACCCACACACTGTTTCCTCACCTCTAAACTGGGGATTTCAAAAGTATCTGAATTGAGGATTATGTGAAGTTAAGTGAGTTAATAAATTTAAAGTGCTTAGAATGGCATTGTCAGATGGTAATTGTTAAATGAATGCCACCTAATGTGATTGCTATTATTCTTATAACATCCTAGAATGGCATTGCTCAAACATGTACTAGAAAAAAAAAATAATAATGCACTCTAAAACATGCAAGGGAAATGTCCATGAACTAGAAACAGTTTGCTCAAAAATATGGAGAGTACAAATTTATCAATTTCTCCTGTGAACAGAAATATCTGAAATGAAGTCAGCAATGTCAATGGAGCCAGCAGGCTGTTGGGGAGGTTAGTCTTATGCCTGTCCATACCTGGATGGAATGTGAACTTTTGGGCTGTGCCAACCACGAACTGCTATGTCCTGTTGTAATCCTCAGAATGAGGCTAAACTCCAACCCCTCTCACCCTTCAGAGCATATTTCAGGTATCTGGATCTGTGTCTCCTGAATTCAAATTCCTAAAGACCCCCAAATAAACTTTTGGTTTGCTTTGCAGTCTCAATTATTTCTTGTTCGACATTCCTTTATATTTGGCTTATTGATTGGGTGGAACTGTTTCACACTTCTGGAGAAGAGAGCCCCTCTGGTAAAAAGATGTGTGAAAACAGTCTCTTCCCCTCCCTACCCTTCATTTCTCCCTTATTATATGTTCTTAGAAACAATGTGAAGGCAGATGCCAACGGCATATAAAATTTTGTATTATGGAGGGCATGTATTGCATGGAGCACTGGGTGTGGTATAGTTCTTTGGCGGGAAACTGAACACTTCCCCTTAACACCAGCTCCCGCCATGTATGTATGTATGTATTTATGTATCTATCTATCATCTATCTATATCATTACTAGCCAGATCTTTTGTTTCTTGTTTTGAATTTCTCTGATTTCCATATAAACTGCCATTTATTTTTGGACATGCTTTTTTTTTTTAACACTTTATTCAAACTGATCTTTGTTATCATTCTCCCTTATGAAAAATAGAGTTGAATCCTAGAGGCCAAATGTCTGAATACAATCTCTGAGTCAATCAAAAACTAGATCTCCTGATCCTTGGCCTGGCATCTTTTGTTAATGTCTAGGTTAGAGATACACATTTGTCCTTTTCTAGGGACAGGATGCACAGCCTTTATTAGATTCACATATGGATATATGATGAAAAACTGGTAATTACCAGAATTTTAAATATTATAGGAAGTTTGGTATTTGAGTTTGGTTTAGTGAAACTGGTGATAGTGAATGCAACTGGGATAGTGACTACACTGGGTGCATTACTAGTAGATGTGGTGAACACATTTCAGGTCTATGGTACTAATCCCATTTCCCTGTGGGTGGGAGAGAACAAAGTAATTCAGACTAAAGAGGTTTTTCATTTCTCCTTATCTTCTGTGCTGACCATGCCTAGCTGAGACTTCTCTGAAGATAAAAAGAGTAAATATTTAGTTCAGAATAAATGTTTTTTTTATTATTTTTCAATACACTGGAGACACAGAAGTTGGAGAAAATATATCGCAAAACCTAAACTTTGCCAATAGGGTTCAAGTCACAGGATACTGCAGTTTTTTTTTTGGTTTTGTTTTAACTAAAACATATTTTCTATTAAAAATATGGGAAATAGTTATTTAATTGTGCTACATTTTCCTTGGAGCATAACATGTTGCAGAGATATATGAAACATACTGCACTAAGCCCATATATATATATATATATATAGTTACTAATTCCTAATATATATATATATATATATATATATATATATATATATCTCCAGTCCTAGAGTTTCTTGGATTCTATTTCTTTCTTTCTTTTTCTTTCTTTTTTTTTTTTTTTTAGATTTTGTTTATTTATTTGACAGACAGAAATCACAAGTAGGCAGAGAGGCAGGCAGAGAGAGAGGGGGAAGCAGGCTCCCCCCTCAGCAGAAAACCCGATGCAGGGCTCGATCCCAGGACTCTGAGATCATGACCTGACCCAAGACAGAGGCTTAACCCACTTAACCACCCAGGCGCCCCTTGGACTCTATTTCTATTTCAGAAGAGAATTCCCTGGAGCAGGCAGCCAAGACAATATGGCAGGCAGGAAATAAAGAGAAAGCATTCCACACTGAGTAACCTGACTCCTCATCTATTCTATAAAAAATATAAGTGTAAAGAGGTATGAAATCTACTTATATGAACAGTCTCACAATATGATGCATTCATAACTGCAATACCTGCACTTTTTATCTAGTGTGAAATGTAATCATCTCTAGAGTTAATATACCTTTCCTTTTCCATACTAAAAATCTGTTAGTGTGGTCCTAGAAATTTATTTTTCTTTCCCTCTCTGTCTCTCTTTCATTCCCTCTCTTTCACTTATTCCCTCTTCCCTTTCTTTCTTTATACATCTAAAGTTTCCTCTGTAATTTAAAGAATTTTGTCTCACAAAATTTAATATTTTAATTGCCAAGCAGCATGCTATCTCAAGTCATAAAATTCTATATGCTTACTTATTCCTTAAGAACAGCAACCAACAGCCTCGAAGGGAATACAAATCAGCAAAAAACTCAGTGGGAGGGGGAAGTTACAGGGACACCACATTTCCTAAATGATACTGATGTTCTTGTTTGTTACTAATTCCTAAATTTACCTCACTCCATCCCTGTTGAATTATCATTTCTAGCAACTTTACCATGAAAACTTCTGCTCCTCTAAAAACTTGTTTGCATTAAAACCAAGGAAACTCTAAGAATTAGGTTTATAAGAAACAGGAGAAATTGTCCTGCTTGATTCTGTTGCATTTTCTTGTATTTTTTAAACAAAACTCAATTTATCAATTCAAGAGAGGGTAGAACATAAAAGTAAAGGATGTTGCCATAAAAGTTGGAAATATATCCTCTATAACAGCTTCTGGGGCCGATCTGCATAGCAAGCTCTTGGTTGTTTATTCAGTGTGAAAGCTAATAAATCTATTTGTGAGAACTCCTAAAAGGCAATCATTTTCAGAAAGAGCGAATTCTGGCAAAAGCTATTGTTTCAGCAAATCCAAATGACAAGTGCTTTAATATGACAACATTTGCAGTTCCGGGGGCACAGTACATTTTGGAATCATAAAAGTAGCAACACATTCTGCGTGGCAAAACATACTGTGTTTAAATCTGTCCTACTGAAACGTGCTGCTAATGGTTATGCACAATACATTAAGGAGAGAAAGGATGACAAATTATAAACCTACACAGATCTCGTCATTTTGCAAGAAAGTCTTTATTTTATTTATTTATTTTTTCTTTCCATCCATCTGTTTTAGTTATACACCCTCTCCAAATTCAGCTAGAAATCTGTCTCTCAAGAGCCTTCTCACACTGCATTCTACTTTTCTTTAGATGATATGCATTAGATTTTCCAATAACAATACTTTTTATTTTATTGATAATAGCAAATAAAATATATTTTTAGATTAATGAATTAAAATAAACACCTTTTTTGGTTTGTATAAAAAGTAATGATTCTTGATGCTTAGTAAGGTGAAATTCAGTTCTCATTTAACTTTCTTCTTCAGCTTCTATTCTCAGTTTGTCACTGGGATACAGGACACCAAACATTGTGGAAAATGAGAAGTTGATAGTCTTTGCCCTGAAGCTTACAGTCTGAGAGTAAAAACTTGAGACAGGCAGAGTCAAAATAGGAAAGCTGTACCAAAGTGAAATAAACATTGTTAGAGGTAAGGCAGTAAGAAAACGGTATACTGGGAGCTTGGAAGTAGAGACAAAAATTGTGTTTATTTAACAATTGTCAATCTTTCCAACTTCACGCTGCAAGATGACCCCTGTTACAGTGAGCTTAAAATTTTTTCTAAAGGATTCATGGATGAGGCTTCTTGTTTGGACTTTCTGATTTGTGCTCCAAACCACAATGCAGAAAATTGCCTGGAAAACACAGCAATTTTTGAAGGCATTCCTGCACACACTGTAACCTGACTCCATTTTTTTTTCTGTCACATTTAATCTAAACCTGTTACCTAGTTTTTCAAAGCTCTCTCTTCTGTTAATCTGCCATTCCTAATGGGTCTACCCTCCTAGTCGATAATCAGGCCAGATTTCCCGTGACTCACTTTCCTGATTTGAAGCGTTCAGTTTCTTCTGTTCTACCTATTCAAATCTTGTCATTTAAGCCCAGATAAATATACTTCTTCCACCGTCCCTACACTATTCTTTTTTACAGATCTCAATTACTATATTATAGGAAGGTGTGCCTTGTAGATTGTCAGCTCCTGTTTCTGCTGCCCCCTCAATTAGAAAATGTGCTGCCTGAGGAAATCTGTGATGTATTATGTGCCCACATAGTTCACAAAGCCCTGAGTAGAATATGTCTTTGTAATATTCTCAAAACCACGTCTGTGTGTTTAAATGACAAATGAACATGTTTTGTTTCTTAGATAAATTCTTCATTAATAACTATATTATTAATGCTTATTATATTGAGTATAATAACTGTAAGTGATGGGTTAATTAAAGTGTGACTTTTATCTACTTTTAATTTTCAATTTTTATTCTTAAAATTATTTTTGAATACAACATTTGGTTCTAAGGTAAATTTTCACTGTAATGTCTTTTTGTAATTTTCCTCCACTCAATTCCGTCCAAATTAAGGTGAAAAGGGCAATAGGGTTACTCTCATAAGTTTCAATTGAACTAATACAAGTGAGGATGGTGTATGTTCTCTTGAATACACACAGATATTCACAAGCATACACACAATGAATTTGGCTAAAATATTTTAATTATTTATAAGTTCTGATTGTTTTATAATTACAACATCACTTTCTCGGGCTCATCAAAACTTTTTTCTTCATAAATGACTCTCATATGCAGGCAAATAAGTGTATTTACTTTCTGTGAACTCTCAGTAGTTCAAGTAATTTTTAACTCCGTTTTGGTTTAAAAATTCAGTAATATTACTTGGTAAATAATACAATGAAACACTTCCTGAAGTAAGTACACTACATTAGCTGGCATGGTCTCAGATAGTGAACTATTCTGCAATGTCAGGGGAAATAGTCACAATTTTTCTAGTTACATTTAGAGCAGAAAATGTTGTAGAATGGGATAAGAGTTGAACCCTGATCTCTCTGTCTCTGATTCCCAACTTTTGACCACTTTGCAATCTACCTTTCAGTTTTTATTTGCTCAAAGTGGTGAAGTGATGCAAAGAATGAAGATCTCTCTCTCCCACATCTCCCACATCTCTCTACTACATCTGTGTGTGTGTGTGTGTGTGTGTGTGTGTGTCTGTGTGTGTATAAATATATTCCTATCTGAAATAAAGTTCTACAGCAAGTCTCACATTTAATTTACAATAGAAGTCAAACTCATTAGCTGTCTTCCATCTAACTTTTCTGCTGCCATCCTCACACTACATTGGACCCAACTCAAATTTCTCACAATTTTGAAAATATGACTTGATCTTTCTCACCAGTCATCCACCTGTACTATTCTCTCTACCTGGCATTCTTTCCATTTTCCTCTTGATTGCTAATTTCAAAGCTCTTGTCAAGAATCACTTTCTCCTTGATGACATGATGTCTTGCTCTGCTCAGTCTAATTTCTATCTCTTTCCCTTATCCTGAAGTCCCTGAGTACTCTCTGTCACATCTGCATGAAAACTGGCCTCCTTGAGATCACTAATACTACCCACATTGACCATTCACATTATCAGTTCTCAATAAAATATCTTACACAGCATATGAGCCAAGTTTGGTGTATTTAGTACCATTGATAAGGCATTTTTTCACATGGTTCAGAATACTATATTATATTATTCTTCAACTAACTTATTTTTCTGACGCATTTGTTTCTCTCAACACTAATTAGTGTTAATTCTTAGTCTTATTTTTTGTTCTATTTATAAATAATCTTTTGATGATCTCATTGATCTCATGGTTTAACATAGGGCAAAAGCTAACAACTTACAGATTTATTTTCATGATAGCTTCATTCTCTCAGTTGCCCAGTTAGAAAAATTCTAAAATTACTTTTTCTCTCACCAACATATCCATCTGAAAATGGTGTTATCATTTAGATTTTAGCCATTTCTCTCAGTCTCTTCACCTGTTAATCTCTTAACTCGGATATGAGTTGTTACCGTGTCATGTTTCATTTGCTGTAATAACACTAGGTCTCAAGTTCTTCTAGTCTTCTCTACAATCTCTTTTTAAAATAGACACTGCAGTGTGCCTGGGTGGTTTAGTGGATTAAGCCTCTGCCTTCAGCTCAGGTCATGATCTCAGGGCCCTGGGATAGAGCCCCACATCAGGCTCTCTGTTCAGCAGGGAACCTGCTTTGCTCTCTCTCTGACTGCTTCTCTGCCTACTTGTGATCTCTCTCTCTCTGTGTCAAATAAATAAATAAAATATTAAAAAAAATAGATGCTGCAAAAGGAAACTGTCAGCAAAACTAAAAGGCAGCCCATGGAAAGCGGGGAGATATTTGCAAATGTCATTAGGGATAAAGGGCTTGTATCCAAGATCTATAAAGAACTTCTCAAACTCAACACCCAGACATAAATGATCAAGTCAAAAATGGGCAGAAGACATGAGCAGATACTTCTCCAAAGAAGACTTACAATTGGCTAACAGACACATAAAAGAAAATGTTCAACATCATTAGCCATCAGGGAATTTCAAATCAAAACCACATTGAGATACCACCTTATACCAGTTAGAATGGCAAAAAATTAACAAGAGGGGAAACAACAAATGTTGGCAAGGATGTGAAGAAAGGGGAACCCTCTTACACTGTTGGTAGGAATGCAAGCTGGTGCAGCCACTTTGGAAAACAGTGTGGAGGTTCCTCAAAAAGTTAAAAATAGAGCTACCTTATGACCCAGCAATTGCATTACTGGGTATTTACCTAAAGATACCAATGAAGTAAAATGAAGGGGCACATAAACCCCAATGTTCATAGCAGTGATGTCCACAATAGCCAAACTGTGGAAGGAGTTGGGATGCCCTTCAACAGATGAATGGATAAAGAAGATGTGGTTCATACATATACTGGAATATTACTCAACCATCAGAAAAGATGAATACCCACCATTTTCATCAACATGGTTGGAACTGAAGGGGATTATGCTAAGTGAAGTAAGTAAAGCAGAGAAAGACAATTATCATATGGTTTTACTCATATGTGGAACATAAGGAATAGCACAGAAGACATTAGAGGAAGAAAGGGAAAACTGAAGGGGGGAAGTCAGAGCGGGAGATGAACCATGAGAGGTTGTTGACTCCGGGAACCAATCTGAGTTTTTCAGAGGGGTGGGGCATGAGGGGAATGGTGTAGCCCAGTGATGGGTATTAAGGAGGGCACATGTTGTAATGAACTCTGGGTGTTATATGCAAATAATGAATCATGGAACACTACATCAAAAACTAATGATGTACTGTATGGTGGCTAACATAACATTTAAAAGAAAAAGAAAAAAAAATAAAACAGATGTTGCATAGGTCCTGTAAAATGTGACCTAATTCTTACTTCTTCTCTGGCCCAAGCCAAGCAATGATTCTCCATTTCACTCAAAGTAAAAGCCAAAGACCTAACCATGACCTAGAAAACGTTGTAACATCTGATTCTGCTGTGGGTTGAATTGTATCTTCCCACAATTTATATGTTAATTCCCTCTACTACAGTGTGATGATATTTGAAAATGAGGCTTTTGAAAAATTGTTGGGTTTAGACAACATCATGAGGGTGGGGTTCTTATAATGAGATTAGTGCCCTTATAAGAAGAGATGTCAGAAAATTCATTCTTTTTCCTTCTGCCATGTTAAGACACAGACAGAAAGTGGTCATTTGAAACCCAGGAAGACATCCCTCATCAGAACTCAACAGTGCTAGCACCCTGATATTGCACTTTCAGCCCATGAAACTGTGAGAAAATAAATTTCTGTCATTTAAGCAACCCAGTCAGTGCTATTTTGTTATGGCTGGCCAAACTAAAACAGACCTTTGTTAGCTTTCTGAATTTTTATTCTATGATCTCCTTGACTCCAGTCAGAGACTCCTTATTCATTCTAAATCTACTAAGTAACGCCTGTGTTAGAAACTAGTTCTATCTATCCTCTTTACTTGAGATAAAGTTTTGGAAGACATTAATTTGTCAGAAGATTTTATCTCTTTCAAGTCATTGCTCAAAATTCCACTTTCTTTGCAAAGTCAATCCTACCTGCCCAATAAACGACTTTTACACCCGAACCCTAGATTCACCACCCTCCTTACTCTGTTTTATTTTTGTTAAGTTTTCATTTAAATTCTACTTAGTTAACATACAGTGTAATATTAGTTTCAAGTGTGCAATATAGTAATTGACCACTTCCATACAACACCTGATTCTCATTACAAGTGGTCCTCCTTCATCCCCATCACCTATTTCACCCATCTGCCCACTCACCTCCCTTCTGGTGACCATCGGCTTGTTTTCTTTAGTTAAGAGTCTGTTTCTTGGTTTGCCTCTTTCTTTCTCACCCCACTTTTGCTCATTTGTGTTGTTTCTTAAATTCCACATGAATGAAATCATATGGTATTTGCCTTTCTCTGACTGACTTAGTATAATATTATCTATCTCTAACCAAATTGTTGGAAATGGCAAGATTTCATTCTTTTTTTTTTGTAGCTGAGTAATATTCCATTGTATGTTTTGTTTGTGTGTACATATATACATATATACATATATATGTATATATGTATATATGTACACACAAACATGACTTCATCTTTATCCATTTATCAGTTGATGAATACCTGGGATGTTTTCATAATTTGGCTATTTGCATAGTAGATAATGTTGTTATAATCATCCAAGTACATGTATCCCTTCAGACCAGTATTTTTGTATTCTTTGGGTAAATAGTAGTGGAATTGCTAGATCATGGGGTATCTCTATTTTTAACTTTTTGAGGAATCTCCATCCTGGTTTCAAGAGTGACTGCACCAGGTTGCATTCCCATCAACAGTGCAAGAAAGTCCTCCTTTCTCCACATTCTCACCAATACCTGTTGTTTCTTGTGTTGTTGATTTGAGCCATTCTGACAGGTGTGAGTAGATACCTCATTGTAGTTTTGATTTGCATTTCCCTGATGATCCAGTGATGTTGAGCATCTTTTCATGTGTCTGTTAGCCATCTGAATGTCTTATTTGGAGAAATGTCTGTCTTCTGCCCATTTTTTGATTGGATTATTCATTTTTTGGGTGTTGAGTTTTCTGCTCCATTGAAATGATCATATAGTTCTTATCTTTACTTTGATTAATGTGATGTATCACATTGATTGATTTGAAAATATTTAACCATGCTTGTAATCCAGGAATAAATCCCACTTGATTGTGGTAAATTATTCTTTAATATATTATTGAATTCAGTTTGCTAGTATTTTATTGAGAATTTTTATATCTATTTTCATCAGGGATATTGGCCTGTAGTTCTCTTTCTTAGTGTTGTCTTTATCTGTTCTATTTTTCTTTAATGGAACATATCATCTTCTAACCATAAGATACCATTTAGTGATTATCTTTATTATTGAATGTCATTCTCTGCTAAACTGGGAGCCTCACAAGGATAAGGATTTTTTCTTTACGTTTTTTTCTTAATGAATCCCAAATATCTATACAGAATATATGTTATTTTTCCTTAAAGATTAAGTTTTAATGTATTTTATACTATCAATGGCATTTATTTTCTGAGAACTCAGAACATTCATATAATAATTATTCATTATTATGCAGATTTCATAATTTCCCTTTCTCTTGAAATATTTGTAATAAACAATTTATCTATTTTTTTGACTTTCACTATTAACATTAAAACATTTGTATATAATTAGCTTTTTTATTGAAGTATAATTAATATACAATATATTAATTTCAGATGTAAAACAAAGTGATTTTACATTTGTATGCATTGTGACATGACCATCTCCCTTAATCTAGATACTGTATGTCACCACACAAAGTTAACATGATCTTACTAATTATATTCCTCCTACTGTACATTGCATCCCCAGGACTTATTTATTTTATAACTAGAAATTTGTAATTTTTGATCCCCTTCACCCATTTTGTACTCCAACCCTCATCCAACTAGCAACTACCAATCTATTCCCTGTAGTTATGAGCCTTGGTTTTGTTTTGTTTTGTTTTTTAGATTCCACATATAACTGAATTTATACAATATTTGCCTTTTTTTTAACTTATATAATGTAATACCCTGAAAGTCCATCCACATTGTTGCAAATGCAACATTATACTCTTTTTAATGGCTGAGCAATATCCATTGTGTGTGTATATACATCACATCATCTTTATCTATCTATCATGAACATTTAGGTTGTTTCCATATCTTGGGTATTGTAAATGATGCTTCAATGAATATAGAAGTGCACATATCTTTTCAAATTAGTGTTTTCATTTTCTATAGATAGCTACCAAAAAGTAGAATTGCTGGATCTTTTGGTAGGTTTTTTTTTTTTTTTCATTTTTTGAGGAATTATAACACTGTTTTCCACAGTGTCTAAACCTACTTACATTCCCAAAAATCAGGGTACCAGGGTTTCCTTTACTCAACATCCTTGTCAAAAGTTGTTAATTTTTATCTTTTGCATAATAGATTGTGCTGACAGGTGTAAGGTGATATCTTACTGTGGTTTTGATGTGGATTTCCCTGACAATTAGTGATGTTGAACATCTTTTCCTGTGCCTTTTGAACATCAATATGTCTTCTTAGGGAAAATGCCTATTCAGATCCTCTGCCCATTTTTTAATCATATTTTCTATTTTTATTTTTGTTGTGATTGAGTTTTATGAATTCTTTATATATTTTGAATATTTACCTTAGTGAATATATCATTTGCAAATATCTTATCCCATTCAGTAGATTGTTTTATTTATTTATTTATTTGCTGTGTAGAAGCTTTTAATTTGTTGTAGTCCCGTTTACTTATTTTGCTTTTTTTGTCCTTGTCTTTGGAGTCAGATCCTAAACAAACAAACAAACAAACAGACAAGCAAAAAACAACAACAACAACAAAAACAACAGATCACTAAGATTAATGGGAAAGAGTTTACTGCATATATATATATTTTTTTTTTTTTAGAACAGTTATGATTTAAGTTCTGGCTTTAATAAATTATAAGTTAATATTTTTGTGTGTGGTGTAAGACGGTTTTCCAATTTCAGTCTTTTACAGGTGGCTGTCCAGTTTTCCCAACATGATTTACTGAAAAACTATACTTTCCTCACTGTATATTCTTGCCTCTTTTGTCATATATTAATTGACATTATATGTGCAGGTTTTTTTCTGAGCTCTGCATTCTGTTCCATTGATTTATGTTTCTGTTTTTATGCCAATACCATCCTCTTTTGATTACTATAGCATTGGAGCATAGATTGAAATCTGGGAATATCTTGAACTTTGTTTTTATTTTTCAAGATTGTTTTGGCTATTTCGGGTCTTTTGTGGTTCAATACAAACTTTAGGATACTTTGTTTTAGTTCTATGAAAAACTGCCATTAAAATTTTGATAGGGATTGCATTGAATGTGTAGATTCACACATTTACACATTCACACATTCACACATTCATGGGTAGTATAGACATTTTAACAGTATTAATTATTCTAATCCATGAGCACAGAATATCTTTCCGTTTATTAGGCTTTTCTTCAACTTCTTTCTTTAATATCTTATACTTTCCAGTGTAGAAGTCTTTTTCCTCATTGGTTAAATTTATTCCTAAGTATTTTATTCTTTTTGACATAATTGAAGTGCAATTGCTTTTTCGGCTTCTCTTTCTGGTAGTTCATTATTAGTGTATAGAAACAAAACAGATTTTTGTATATTAATTTCTTATCCTGAAGCTTTATTAAATCCATTTGCCAGTTCTAGCTAACAATTTTTGGGTGGAGTCTTTAGGATTTTCTGTATATTATCATGTCAACTGCAAATGGTGACAGTTTTGCTTTTTTTCTTCATAATTTGGATGCCTTTTATTTATTTTTCTTATCTGATTGCTTTGGCTACCATTTTCAATGTATAAAAGTGGCAAGAATGAGCATCCTTGTCTTGTTCCTGATCTGAGCATGATATTAGCTATCAGTTTGTCATATATGGTCTTTATTATGTTGAAGTACCTTCCCTCTGCACCCACTTTGTTGAGAGTTTTTATAAGTAGATATTGCTTTTTGTCAAATGCTTTTTCTGCATCTTTTGAAATAATCATGCAATTTTTATGTTTCATTTTGTTAACATAGTGTATCACATTGATTCATTTGCAGATACTGAGCCATCCTTGAATTCATGAAATAAATCTCACTTGATCATGGTATATGATCCTTTGAATCTATTGCTGAATTTGATTGGCTAATATTTTGTTGAGGATTTTTATATCTGTGTTTATCAAGGATATTGAGCTATGATTTTTTGCTTTTATTTTTATACTGTCTTTGTCCTGTTTTGGTATTAAATAATGCTGCTCTGATAAAATGAGTTTGGAAGTGTTCCCTTCTCTCCAGTTTTTTGAAAGAGTTTGAGAAGGATCAATATTAAATCTTTTTTCAATGTTTTTCATCTTTTTTCAATCTTTTTTCAAAAACATTTTTTAAAGTTTTTCAATGTTTTGTAAACTGGTGAAGGTTTTGGGCCAAGGACTTTTGTTTTTAGAGGTTTTTGAGACTGATACAACCTCCTTATTAGTATTCAGTCTACTCAGATTTTATATTTCTTCCTGATTCAGTCTTGTGTCTTTTGATTAGAGAATATAGTCCATTTACATTTGAAGTAATTATTGATAGTTATGTACTTACTATAATTTTCTTCATTTTTTTTCTGGCTGTTTTTGTAGTTATTCTCTGTTTCTTTTTTATCTTTCTTTCTTTGTGTTATAATGTTTTTCTTTAGTGTTATGTTTAGATCCCTTTTTGTGTTTGCTATAAGTTTTTGTTTTGTGATTACTGTGAAGTCCACGTATAACATTGTATATACATAACAGTCTATTTTAGGTTGATAGCAACTTAAATTTAAATACATTGCAAAACTTCACATTTTTACTTAACCTCCCATTTTGTTTTTAATGAAAAATTTATTTATTTTATTTTATTTATTTATTTTTTTTTTTTGAGAAAAAGAGAGAGAGAACATGAAGGAGGTGATGGAGGGAGAGAGAAAGAGAAAGAATCTCAAACACGTTCCATACCCAGCACAGAGCCTGACAAAGGGCTCAAACTCATGACCCTGAGATCATGACCTGAACTAAATCAACAGTCTTAACCAACTGAACCACCCAGGTACCCCTCATTTTACTTCTTTATATTTTATGTATTCTTTAACTAATTATTGTGGTTTTAGTTAATCTTACTACTTTTTTATTAAAGTATAATTTATATGAAATGTTATATCAGTTTCAAATGCACAACATATTGATTCAACAATTTTACACATTATTCAGTGCTTACCACCATACAACATTATTACAATATTATTGACTATATTTCCTATTTTACTACTTTTATCTTTTAATCTTCATATTAGCTTATACCTACCACCTTTATATGTTTACTTTTCCAAGGGATATTTTCACATTCATATTTTTTCTTGTTTTTAAACAGTGTCGTTTCTTTTCAGCTTAAACAAATCCCTTTAACATTTCTTGTAAGGCCAGGTTAGTGTGGATGATTGAACTTTTTCTTATCTGGAAAATTCTTTATCTCTCCTTTAGCTGTGACCAGGTAGAGTATTATTGATGGGCTGTTTTTTTGTTTTTTGTTTTTTTCCCTGCTCAGCATTCTAAATATGTCATGCCACTCCCTTCTGGCCTACAAAGTTATTGCTGAAAAATCTGCTGAAAGACTTATCGAATTTTTCTTGAACATGACAAGTTACTTTTCTCTTGCTGGTTTTAAGATTCTCTATTTTTAAATTTTCATGTTTTAACTATAATATATCTTTGTGTCACTCTCTTTGAGTTTATTTTATCTGTGACTCTTCATGCATTCTGAATTTGGACACCTGTTCCTTCCGTACCTTATGAAAGTTTTCAGCCATTATTCTTCAAGTAAGTTTTCTGTACCTTTCTCTCTCTCTTCTCCTCTTGGGACCCTTATAAATACAGAAGTTATTCTGTTTGATGTTTTCTCAGGTCTCTTAAATTATTTTCATCTATTTTTTTTTTCCTTCTCTTTTCTTTTTGGTGCTCTGGGTGTGTTCCAAAATCCTTTGTCTTCCAGCTCATTGATCCATTCTTCTATTTCATCCAGTCTTCTGTTGAACCCCTCCAGTGTATTTTTCAGTTCAGTTTTTATATTTTTCAGTGGTACTGTCTTATATTTTCCAACTCACTGTTGAAGTTTTCATTGTATCCATCCATTCTTCTTCTGAGTTTGGTAAGCATCTTTATGACCATGGCTTACTTTATTTATTTATTTGGTTAGTTATTTAGTTAATTATTTAAATCAGGTAGTTTGCTTACCTCCATCATATAAGGTCTTTTTCTGAGATTTTGTATTATTCTCTCATTTGGAACATATTTTTCTCTTTCTTCATTTTGCTTTGACTTTTTGTGTTTGTTTTTATGTATTACACAAAACAGCTATATCCTTGAGTCTTGAAGGAGAGACCTTATTTGGTGATGAAATTTCTCATTTACCCTTGTCTTAGTTCACCATTTTTCTCTCAAACCTTTGTGTTTGTCTAAACAACCTGATTTATTCTTGATATGTCTTCATTGTTGAGGGTGTGTTAAGTAAGATGTGTCCTTGTTCCAAGGTGAAGAATCTCATTTTGTATGAAGCTTCAGTCTGATTGGAAGTCAGATCCTCAGACAGCAACTTTTAAAACATTCAAATATATACAATCCTATGAGGCCCCAGTTGTTAACTCTTCTATTTTCCAGATCTCTCAATCTGGAGATATTCCCTAGGCAAAAATAAGAGCTCCAGATGAACCTTTTTCTGGAAGTTCTTACCAAGTTGTAGCAAGGCCAAAGGGGTGCAAAAGAATGGTGTTTCCCTTCTTACAGTCCCTGGGAACTCTTCAATAGCCTATTGATGTGTGCAAAACCTGGAGTCTGTTTCTCAAGCTGAAGCTCCAGGATAAGTAAATAGGTCTTTTTCACAGGAAAATTGGAGGTATGTTTTATTATCTGTGCTGTACCCTGCCAAGAACTGTCCTTCTGACTGTTATCTAATTGTTACTTTGAAGTTCAGGAATACCAGGCACTTTGGCTACCAAGGCCAGGCAAACATGGGATGTCTCCTGTTGTTTTTGTATACTCACTGGCTTTATTAGGGCAGCTGGGAAGTGTAGTAGGTAGCACACACCAGCTTCAGAAAGATAGCAAGAAAATGTCTTGACTGTGTACACTAGTGGGCTTCAGTGATGTTATATGTAATTAGCTTCTTTTTTCTTAACACTTTGTGAATGAACAGAACATCATTGCTTTAGGTTGTTCCATTTGGAATACTGAAGATCTAGAGTTCTTGTCTTAGCCCCCTTTGTAGTATACCTGAGGCACTTGATGTATATCTGTGATCAAGATAAAAACATCCTTATCCTCCATCTTATATTCTAGAGATCATGCTTCATATATCCTATGGGTTCAGATCTAGCTATTTGAGTGTCAAACACTATTATACTCTTTTGACTCTCTTTCACTTTAAAAGTTTCATTTCATAAGACTCATATTAAAAATTTCTCTCAAAGTCTCTGTTTAAACCATTCCCATGCTCCCTACGTCTCCTCAAATTAATGAATTTTAATCTTTAATATTTATCCTTTTTGTTAAGATGTTTCTCTAAAAGTTCCATATGATTTATTTAAAGTTTTTTTTTTCTTTCTTTTGATGGATTATAAATTCCTTTCCCTTAAATGAGTTGATATTTGTAAAATAACTTTAAAAGTAAATGCAAGCTTTTAATATCCATTCCTTCCTTTTCATAAAAAGCATTTACTTTTACTGTTTCATTGCCACTTTTTAAAACTCTAGGCTACAATACAAATTGCAAACTTTTTGTTAATATAATTTACCTTTTTCATTTTCATCATCATTTTGTACATATTTCTTTTAGTTTCTTTCTTTCTCTCTCTCTCTCTCTCTCTCTCTCTCTTTTTTTTTTTTTTTTGCTTTTACGTACTGTCACTCCATTAGTGAGAATGAATCTAAAAGGTTTTAGCCAACTGCGTAATTTTGTTCTTCTGTGCACTCAAGTCCCTGCCTGAGAGTGAATTAGGCACTTAGAGAGGACCATTAGCACTTGCAGTGCATGTATAATGCTCAAAACAGCACCCAAGTGGCTTAAAGAATTTATGTACCTGATGCCAAAGATTCTTACAGAGCTTGACTTAGGTTCTAGGGAGAAAGGAAAACAGGATCCTGGGAGACTATCTGATCTAGCTTCTTGCCTTCAGGCAGGCACATGTTGAAGCTATTCAGAAATGATTTTTTCTAATTATCATTCTGAATATCTCATGTTTATTTTTTTCTTCTCAAAATTACACAAGGCAGTTTTCACAATGCCATGCACTTGGCGCTTTTTGACACTTCCTGGATTGAATAGTTGCCTTACATCATTTTTGTTGTTATTCTTAGGTATCCATCTAGCAAGGCTTAATATATTTCACTACTCACTATTTTAAATTGAAATAAGACTAGCCTCCTGTGATTTTAAATTTAGATATCAAAGATAAAAAAATAGGTAATGTAAAAGCAGGAATAAATCTTTTATTATGAGATTCCAGCTGTTTCCATTGGAATCTCAATACTTTGGACACTTAACATTTTCTTCCCTTGTTAAGTATTAAAAATAATATCTGCATTAACTACCTCATTGAATTGTTGTAAGGATTAAATAAACCAGTGCATGTGATGGTGCCAAGAAATCTACAGGGTACTATTCAATTATAAGGCCTTTAATCACTATCCCTTCTATGTCCCTGGCAGAATTTGTTTACATAGCTATTATAGCACTCAGGATATTGTTTCTTAGTATTAAATGTGTCTCTTCTATTTCCCAACTACTAGAAAGCAGGGGCTCTAATTTATTGCTATGCTCCCTGAATGTTAACAAGTTCAGTGCTATGGATGTAATAGCCAATAAATAAATGTGGAATAAATGAGTAAATGAAATGTGTAGATTTCATTATTATTTGCAAAACTAATACGTTATTGTGCTAAGTTGGAAACAGAAAGCAAAGGTATAATGAAAAAAGTTCCAGCTATGTATTGCTAGATTTTAATGGTAAAAAAAAAAAAAATGTGACATAAATCTGTACAAGAAATATTGCCAAAATAAATTTTAAAAAGAACATCCATGCTCTAAAACTATTGCAAAGGGATAATTCATTGCAAAAACAAACAAACATACAAAAAGTCTGTATTATCATTTGACTATGTCTACTTATCATACCAAAGTCCAGTGTACTTTACTCAAGAATGATGGGCACCGGAGATCAAATACTAGTTCAGTCATATTCTCACTATGTGGTCTTGGCAAACTGGGAATTTTAGGTTTCATCCAGGTTAGGGATATCTATTACTCAATCTTAAAATATTAGGAAATGTTGCCTTGCTTTATGAACATCTCAATCCATTATTTCAAAGTTTTACTCAAGCTTGCTCCAAACACTATTCAAAGCAGAAATTTAGAAAGTTAGGGACAAAAAATTCAGCAAAAGCAATTATATAGTCTGCTGTAGCTAAAAGAAGTGTAAGAACACCAAGTATTACTTAAAATATTTGAGTACACTGATTTTCTCAGCCTTCCTGAGGGAAGTATTTGCTCATATTAACTTAATATTAATAAAAGAAAAAAGGTTGAAGCATGGGACTATTTAAATGCTGACAAAATGATGACATATATCAAGCAGGAAAAGCTATGAAGAAGGATAAACATAGTCTACTTACAAAGAAGTCAGATTTCACTTGATTTAAAATGAGTAGAGTTTGCTGATATTAGTAAATGGGATTTTAAAATAATTCAAAATGATTTGCTTCTTATTTCTTAAATCTACATTAAAATTCTGAAAGAGATTACTATAATGATATTATTATTAAGAGCTCATAAGAAGAAGTTACTAAGACTATCTTCCTCCCCCTCAAAAAGAGTATCTTTCCTTTCTTCACCTTTTATATTTTTTTAACCTTACCAAAAGGAGAAAAAGAAAACAAAATCAAAAGCAAAAACAAAATGCTGAAGAGTCTTTCAATTTCCAATCACATACTTGTCTAATTGTCCTGAAATTTTGGGGGCTCGAAATCCTGGTGGGCTAGAAAACTGCTAATGTTAAAGAAAAGAAAATGTAAAGGAAAAGATTTTTCATTTATGTAGGCCTTATCAGTTTACAGTGTGACTGTGCACAACATCTTTTACCCAATCTGATGTTGTATCATAAAATAAAATAAAAATAAATAAATAAATAAAATAAAAAGTTGTCATAAAATCAAAGTTTGTACTGTTTTCTCTTTCTTTAAGAGCTTTTAAAATGGCTAACTTTACAGCATTTTTTTTTTTTTTTTTTTTTTAAAGATTTTATTTCTTTATTTGACAGACATAGATCACAAGTAGGCAGAGAGGCAGGCAGAGAGAGAGAGGGGAGGAAGCAGGCTCCCTGCTGAGCAGAGAGCCCGATGCGGGGCTCGATCCCAGGACCCTGGGATCATGACCTGAGCCGAAGGCAGAGGCTTTAACCCACTGAGCCACCCAGGCGCCCCACTTTACAGCATTTTTATCAACATATTTACTTCAGTTAGAAAATATTTACAAAGATTTATTAATATTGTTTTTGTTGAAAAATATCAGAAAAATTTTGTATTTACGTCAGTGGTGGCTTTTGCTATTATGAAATTCTGATTCTTTGGTTTGGGAGATCAGGAGATCAAATGCCATTTATTGGAAAAACTTTTGCCTTACTTTATCCAAAGAAAGGAATGAATAAATGCAAGTACCAAATGAAATAAATATTCAAAAGACTGATGTCTAAAAATGTGTGAGAGAAGTAATAACAAGAATCTTGTGTATAAAGAGAGAAATAAATGGGAGAAGACTGGGCAGTCTACTCTCACTTTACAGTTCATAGTTAAATGACTTTGCCAAGGTGACAAACATATGAAAACCTGTTTCACAATACCCAAGATAGTGTTTTTCCACTGTTTTACATTGATGGTTAAAAAGACAATCTTTTGTGAGTCACAACATGATGCAGTGGTTGAGTGAGACCTCTGGAGCCAGACTCCCTGAGTTCATATCCCATCTCTGTTACTTACCATCACTGTGACTTTGGGCAGCTTACCTTCTCTGTATCTTTGTTTCTTTATCTGTAAAAGGGTCCTAACAATAACACATACTTTTTAGAGTTTTTGTAAGTACCTTATTTTATTCATGAACAGTGCACAGAATGGTCCTTAACACATAATAAGGGTGTATCTGTTTTCCATGGCTGCTTTAGTAAACAACCATGAATCTGGTAGTTTAAAACAGCAGTTTATTCTCTCAGTTCAGAAAACTGGAAGTCTCTAGGTAGGTAGGTCTGGTAGGTCCACATTATTTCTGGGAGCTCTATAGAACAAGCTATTTCTTTTCTCTTCTGTCTTATGGTGCTGCCGCAGCATTCCTGGGTTTGTGGCCATATCCCTGACTTTATCCTCACATCACCTACATTGTATCCTCTGTGTGAAACCTACTTCTATTTTATAAGAACATTGTGATGACATTTAGGGCCTACTGAGACAATTCAGAGCTATTTCCCCATCTCAATATTCTTAATTTATTTGCATCTTCAAGAACACTTTTCCAAATCAGTTAACATTTATAAATTCCAGGGATTAGAATTTGAGATGTTTAGGTGAGCAAATTCAACTTACTATATAAGGGCTTTAAAATGTTACTATTTTTAGAATGTGGGGGCTTTTGGATGTCCTTGTTTCATGACTAAGTTTAGCAGAGTCAAATATCAAAATAGTAGGTCATTAACCTCTAGAACTGGAGAGGGAAAGATCTTGAGCAAAGTAGGACAGACTCAAAGGGAAGGCTCAGAGCTACCAACAATTCTTGCTAATGAAGGAAGAAAGGAATAGCATTATTAAGAAAAAAAAAATAAAACAAAAACTAAGTAGGTTTATTGTAATATGCTTCTCTAATCAACATATCAGTGATTTAGTAATATAGCTAAATTGTGAACCAAAGTGAGATAAATAGGATTTTTTTTCCTTGAAACTTCTATTGTATTTGATAATGTGTCTAAAAACACTTGCTGATAATAAAACCAACTATTTTTATGGAGTTGTTCAGTACCATTCTATCAATCTCAGGGTGCCTGGGTGGCTCAGTCAGTTAAGCATCTGCCTTTGGCTTAGGTCATGATCTCAGGGTCCTGGGACAAAACCCAATGTCAGGCTCCCTGCTCAGTGGGGAGTCTGCTTCTCCCTCTCCCTCTGAACCTCTCACTACTCTCCCCCCTTCTCCCTGCTTGTGCTCTCTGCTCTCTCTCTCAAATAAATAAATAATTTTTTAAGTCCTATTAGTCTCATTGAAATGAGAAAAACCAAACTAAACTCTTATCTTGAGTTTCTACTTTCCTTAGGTCTTTTCTAATTCCTTTCTGTATAAGTCAGGGCCCTGAAAGAAACAGATAGTCATGTTACAATTAGAAGAAAGTTTGCACATTGAAAGATGTGGTAATGAATTAGAAATAGCAAGAAAGGATGGTGTCCTACTCCAAAAATAGTACCATCAGGGAGACCCCACTGGGCATGAGTGGGAAGGTGGGGGAGAAGTGACTGGAAACAAAGAGCTGAATGGAGAAGTCTTTCTGACTCAAGTCATGTCCTTTAACAGTATTGCAGTAGATGGGGAGCCAGAAAAACAAGTATCCTGGGTTTTTTGTTTGTTTGTTGTATTGGTTTTGGATTCCTTTTATTCTTTTTTTTTTTTTTAATTCTATTTAGCTAACCTATACTGTATTGTTTGTTTCATTTTTGTTTCCTGTCTTCTGTATGGTATTCTGGTTCCCATGGTGAATACCAGAGGACTGGGGAGTCCAGTGATTGAATCCATCTGGGTCATTCTCCCAGAACACAGACATGAAGGAGGATAAAGGATGTTGTGGGCCGAGAAGGTATCCACCACACTTACTTGGAAATTTTGGATTCCTCCTGGGCTCTTTTATATATTGCATGCACATTTTCTTTTCTCTTCTCTCTCTTTTTTTTCCAGTTTATTTTATTTTATTTTCAGAATTCCAGAATTCATTATTTATGCACCACACCCAGTGCTCCATGCAATACGTGCCCTCCATAATACCCACCATCAGGCTCAACCAACCCCCCACTTCCCTCCCCTCCAAAACCCTCAGCTTGTTTCTCAGAGTCCACAGTCTCTCATGGTTTTTCTCCCCCTCCAATTTCCCCCAACTCAATTCTCCTCTCCATCTTCCAATGTCCTCTGTGTTATTCCTCATGCTACATAAGTAAGTGAAACCATATGATACTTGATTCTCTCTGTTTGACTTATTTCACTCAGCATAATCTCTTCCAGTCCCGTCCAGGTTGATACAAAAGTTGGGTATTCATCCTTTCTGATGGATGCATAATACTCCATAGTATATATGGACCACATCTTCCTTATCCATTTGTCTGTTGAAGAGCATCTTGGTTCTTTCCACAATTTGGTGACTGTGGTCATTGCTGCTATGAACATTGGGGTACAGATGGCCCTTCTTTTCACTACATCTGTATCTTTGGGGTAAATACCCAATAGTGTAATTGCAGGATCATAGAGTAGCTCTCTTTTTGATTTCTTAAGGAATCTGCGCACTGTTTCCAAAGTGACTGCACCAACTTGCATTCCCACCAACAGTGTAAGAGGGTTCCCCTTTCTCCACATCCTCTCCAACACATGTTGTTTACTGTCTTGTTAATTTTAGCCATTCTAACTGGTGTAAGGTGGTATCTCAATGTGGTTTTGATTTGAATCTCCCTGATGGCTAATGATGATGAACATTTTTTTCATGTGTCTGTTAGCTATTTGTATATCTTCTTTGGAGAAGTGTCTGTTCATGTCTACTGCCTTTTTTTTTTTTTTTTTTTGACATGATTATCTGTTTAGTGTGTGTTGAGTTTGAATAATCTTATAGATTTTGGATATCAGCCTTTGTCTGTAATGTCATTTGCAAATATCTTCTCTCATTCCGTCAGATGCCTCTATGTTTTCTTCACTATTTCCTTTGCTGTGCAGAAGCTTTTGATCTTGATGAATTCCCAAAAGTTTATTTTCATTTTGTTTCCTTTGCCTTTGGAGACATAGCTTGAAAGAAGTTGCTGTGGCTGATGTCGAAGAGGTTACTGCCTATGTTCTCCTTTATGATTTTGATAGATCCCTGCCTCACCTAGAGGTCTTTTATCCATTTCAAGTTTATCTTTGTGTATGGTGTAAGAGAATGGTCAAGTGTCATTCTTCTACATGTAGCTGTTCAATTTTTCCAGCACCATTTACTGAAGAGATTGCCCCCCACCGGCTCCATACACTGGATATATTTCCTGCTTTGTCGAAGATTATTTGGCCATAGAGTTGAGAGTCCATATCTGGGCTGTCTACTCTGTTCCACTAGTTTATGTGTTTGTTTTTATGGCAGTACCATGCTGTCTTGGTGATCACAGCTTTGTAGTAAAGCTTGGAATCAGGCAATGGGATACCCCCAGGTTTGTTTCTCTTTTTCAACATTTCCTTAGCAATTTGGGGTCTCTTCTGGTTCCACACAAATTTTAGGATTGTTACAGCTGTTTGAAAAATGCTGGTGGAATTTTTATTGGGATGACATTGAAAGTATAGATGGCTTTAGGCAGTATAGACATTTTGACAATGTTTATTCTTCCAATCCATACTCATGGAATGCTCTCCCATATTTTTCTTTCTTCTTCAATTACTTTCATGAGTGTTCTGCAGTTCTTTGAGTACAGATCCTTTACCTCATTGGTTAGGTTTATTCCCAAGTAGCTTATGGTTCTTGGTGCTATGGTAAATGGAATCGGTTCTCTAATTTCTCTTTCTATATTTTCATTGTTAGTGTGTAAGAAAGCAACTGATTTTTGTACATCAATTTTGTATCCTGCCACATTACTGAATTTCTATATGAGTTTAATAGTTTGGGAGTGGAGTCTTTTGGGTTTTCCATATAAAGTATCATGTCATCTGTGAAGAGGGAGAGTTTGACTTCTTTATTGCCAATTTAAATACCTTTTATTTCTCTTTGTTGTTTAATTGCCATTGCTAGGGCTTCTAATACTTTGTTGAACAAGAGTGGTGAGAGTGGCCATTTTTGCTGTATGCCTGATCTCAAAGGGAAGACTGTCAGCTTTTCCCCATTGAGGATGATATTTGCTGTGGGTTTTTCATAGATTTTATGAAGTTGAGGAATGTTCCCTGTATCCTTGTACTTTGAAGGGTATTAATTAGGAACAGATGCTGTATCCTGTCAAATGTTTTTTCTCCATCAATTGAGAAGACCATGTGGTTCTTCTCTCTTCTTTTAGTGATTTCTTCTACCACATTGATTAATTTACCCACCCTTGCATCCCATGGGTAAATCCCACCTGGTCATGGTGGATAATCTTTTTAATGTACTGTTTAATCCTATTAACTAGGATCTTGTTGAGAATCTTAGCATCCATATTCATCAGGAATATTGGTCAGAAATTCTCCATTTTGGTGGTGTCTTTGCCTGGTTTGGGGATCAGGGTAATGTTGACTTCATAAAGTGTCTGGAAGTTTTCCTTCTGTTTCTATTTTTTGAAACAGCTTCAGGAGAATAGGTATTATTTCTTCTTTTAATGTTTGGTAGAATTCTTCAGGAAATCCGTCAGGTCCTGGGATCTTGTTTTTTGGGAGGTTTTTGAGCACTGCCTCAATCTCATTACTAGATATTGGTCTATTCAGGTTGTCAATGCTCCTGATTTGGTTTTGGAAGTTTATAGGTTTCCAGGAATGCATCCATTTCATCTAGGTTGCTTAACTTACTGACATATAACTATTGATAATAATTTCTGATGATTGTTTCTATTTCCTTGGTGCTAGTCGTGATCTCTCCCTCTTCATTCATAATTTTATTAATTTGAGTCCTCTCTTCTTTTGGATTAGTTTGGCCAGTGGTTTATTGATCTTATTGATTCTTTCAAAAATAACAGCTTCTAGTTTCATTGTTGTGTTCTACTGAATTCCTAGTTTCTATCTCACTGACCTTTGTTCTAATCTTGATTATTTCCCTTCTTGTATGTGGGGTTGGCTTAATTTGTTGTTGTCTCTCCAGTTCTTTAAGGTGTAAAGAGAGCTGGTATATTCTGAATTTTTCAATTTTTTTTGAGGGACAGTTGGATGGCTATGCATTTCCCCCTTAAGGACTGCCTTTGCTGTATCTCATAGGTTTTGGACTGAAGTCTCTTCATTCTCATTGGTTTCCATGAATTGTTTCATTCTTCTTTGATTTCCTAGTTGATCCAAACATTCTTAAGCAAGGTGGTCTTTAGCTTCCAAGTTTTGAATTCCTTCCAAACTTTTTCTTGTGGTTGAGTTCCAGTTTCAAAGCATTGTGGTCTGAGAATATGCAGGGAATCATCTCAATCTTCTGGTATTGGTTGAGTCCTGATTTGTGACCCAGTATGTGATTTATTCTGGAAAAAGGTCCATGTGCACTTGAGAAGAATGAGTATTCTGTTGTTTTAGGATGGAATGTTCTGTATATATCTATGAGGTCCATCTGGTCCAATGTGTCATTTAATGCTCTTGTTTCTTTATTGATTTTCTGCTTGGATGATCTATTACTGAGAGTGGCATGTTAAGATCCCCTGCTATTAATGTATTCATATCAATATGACTTTTTACCTTGATTAACAGTTGTCTTATGTAGTTGGCTGCTCCTGTTTTGGGGACATAAATATTTACAATTGTTAGATCTTCTTGGTGGATAGACCCTTTAAGAATAATGTAGTGTCCTTCTTTATCTCTGACTACAGTCTTTAGTTTAAAATCTAATTTATCTGACATGAGAATCACTACCCCGGTCTTCTTTTCAGGCCCATTGTCATGAAAGACGCTTCTCCATCCCTTCACTTTCAGTCTGGACATATCCTAGGTTCAAAATGGGTCTCTTGTAGACAACATATGGACGGGGCTTGTCATTTTATCCAATCTGCAACCTTATTCCATTTTATGGGAGCTTTTAGGCCATTCACATTAAGCGTGATCACTGAAAGATATGTTTTTATTGACATATGTTGCCTTTGAAGTCCTTGTTTCTATAGATTGTCTCTGCAAATTTCTGTCCTATGACATTCTTGGGTTCTTTCTTCTTTTATAGAACCTCACTTAGTATTTCTTGTAGTGCCGTCTTGGTGGTCACATACTCTTTTAAACCTTGCCAGTCTTGGAAGCTCTTTATCTCACCATCCATTTTGAATGTCAGCCTTGTTGAATAAAGTATTCTTGGCTGCATGTTCTTCTCATTTAGTGCCCTGAATATGTCTTGCCAGCCCTTTCTAGTCTTACTAGTTTTCTGTGGATAGGTCTGACATTATTCTGATGGATCTTCCTCTATAGGCAAGGAATCTCTTCCCCCTAGCTGCTCTCAAGAGCTCCTGTCTAAAATTATGATTTGTCAGCTTCACAGTGAGATTTCTCAAGGTTTTTCTAGATTTTATGATCTTGGGGGGAGATCTTTTTGCCTCAAGTTCCATTCCCCAGATTGGGAAAATTTCCATGGAGAATTTGATCAACTGTATCTTCTAGTCTTCTTTCTTTCTTTCTATCTCCTCCCCCTCAGGGATCCCAATAATTCTAATTTTGGAACATTTCATGGTGTCATTTATTTCCCCAATTCTGTTTTCATGGCTTCTAAACTGTTTGTTGCAGGCTTCCTCCTGATCCTTTTTCTCTATCAGTTTGTCCTCTAGATCACTAATCTATCTTCTGCTTCATTTACCCTAGCTGTTAGAGAATTTAGATTAGATTGGAACTCATTGATAGCATTTTTACTTTCTTCCTGGGCAGCTTTCACTTCTGCGTTAATTGATTCCATGTTGTCATTAATGGTTTTCTCCAACCTAACCATTGCCTGGATAATTGTTACCCTGAATTCCCTTTCCGACATACTGCTTATGTCCATATCCAATAGCTCTGATGGAGAGGGCACAGTCTCTGAATTTTTCATTGTTCCTCTTCCTAGTCATTTTGGTAATAGGTGGTTGAGGGGGTGTGTAGCTGAATATATCAAATGTGATTCAGACAAGGTGTACCCTGGAATTCGTCTGAGGATTCAAATGTCACCACCAAAAAGAAAGAAAAAAGAAAATATAGAGAAAAAGAGAGAGACAGAAAAAAAAAAAGAGAGAGAGAGAGAGAGAGAGAAGACCCAGCCAGAATGGGCCCCAAAGGTAAGATTTATAAGATATACAAACAAAAACTGACAAACGAAAAGACCAACAAAAGTAAATGACAAGGAAAAAAAAAAAAAAAGAACCAAGCCAAAATGAACCCCAAGGATAAGATTTATATAATAACAGAACAAAAACAGATACAAAGAAACACTGACAGAATAAAAAGATAGGAGGGTGGTTTTAAATCCTCTATGTGGGGAGGAAGATTATTTCGATTCTGCCTGGGTGTATCTTGATATCTTTGTTAAGGGGCTCAACTTCCCAAAGACAAAGGGAGACTAAAACTGGTTTATATATAGGGGTAGTATTGATTAGGGAAAGAGGATTATCGTGAAGCTTATATCTATATGTATATTTAAAAAATAGAAAAGCAAAAGAAAAACACAGGTATATGTATGAAAAAAGTTCAAGTTAAAAGGTTATTACGGAATTTGTTGTATTGAACCTCTTGTAATTGTAAAGAGGTTAAAAAAATAAAAACAATGAGAATAGTGGGAACAAATTAAAGATAAGAGTTGTATCTATGAAATACACGGGTTTTAGGGAAATACTGGGAGCTTAATATTTTCTTTTCTCCTGTTACTGGGATTTTACAGTTTTATGTGGACCCTGTGGTGGTTTTCCTCTCATTGTTTCAGCTGTCTTTTTGGGGGAGGGGACTGCCACATTGTTTTTCAGTCAGTCTTGCTTGGGTTGAGTTCCCTGCTCCCTCTTAAGGGGTTGGGCTCTGTTGAAACTGATTTTTCAGGCTTTTGTTCTCTGGAGGTTTTTGTTCTTTGGTGACTTTTTGCAGCTTTTCAGAGGTTTGGTGGAAAGCAAACTTCACCCAGACCTCCATCTTAGAGAGAAGCCTCAGTCTGCTCCCCTCTCGGTGGTCCAGAACACACATACTCCCCCTTTGCAAACTTCACTGAGCCATGCAACCTCCCACAGGCAATGCTCGCCCTCAGCCACTGTCTCAGGGGTCGCAAAAGTGCCCCCATTTGTCCCTGCACCCCGTGCCACTAAACCCACAAGCAATATTAGTCCAGGGAGCCTGCTTCCAGAGGCTGTCTTTGCCAGGACTGTGATAAAACAAAGATAGCACGATGAGACTTTCAAGCCCGGGCTGGGAGTGCTGAGACTCTTGGCCAGTCCTAACGCACACTGGCTAGTGCCCACACAGAGAACTCACAGGCATGGGTGAGGAGCAAGGTTCAGTCTCCAGTAGTGCAGTGCACATGCAGTACATTACATCATCAATACAATTTATTAGGGTACAGGTGGTGATTATCAAGATCTGCCATGACAGATTATACTTCTTCATCCAGAATTAATATCATTAAAGTAGGACTCACCTATTGCTTTGATAACACATTAAGGGTGTATTGAATATCTTCCCAAGTCAATGCAAACTCTTCCTGACTGTGTTTTATAATAGACTGGGAAAAGCTAACATGAACAAGATCAATAACAGCATGCCATTGTCCTGCATCTAGCCGAGCTTCCACTACTCCAGTGATTAAAAGCATGGACTTTGGAGACAAACATCCTGGATTCATAGTCTGGCTCTACCTTTTATTAGCTGCATGACTTTGCCCAAGTTACTTAATCTTACTCAGTAAAGTGAGTTTTAATAGTACCTACTTCATAGAGTTGTCATGAGCATTAAAACAGTTAATATACTTAAAGCATATAATAGAGTGCCTATAAAGAGCTATGTAAGAATTTGCCATTATTCTTATACCCTAATATTTTACATATACCATTTCTTTAGTTAGAAATCATATTCCTTAAGGTCTTTCTTAGAGCCAATACTGTTTCAGATTTTCCCACTACTTTGCATTCCATACATCAACAAGTTTTTAACATTTGGTTATAATTCCCACCTCACTGTCTGGGCTGTGTCTCTCAGAACAGAGATCATACTAGACATTTTTAACCTCCTCTTTCATTTTTTATTTGTTCACCACTACAGTCCCATAGCTGTCTAAGGTTACAGCCAGCCTCTAGTGTCCATGTTTAGAACTAATGGCATAATCTACAGAGCTCAGGAATCTCCTCCATGGTATTTGTCTAAATCCCATCGTCTCAATCTTCTACGTAGCAGTTAACAATAACTAGGGAAATGCAATAATTTTTTTTTCTTTTAAAAATTCTAATGTAATCTAATGAGGCAGACCTCTAAGAGATAAGTCTTCATAATCCACTGATAATTCTACTTGCTATCATATATCTTAGTGTCTGAGTCACAGGGGGTACATCCAATCAATCAAGCATCATATGTTATTACAAAACTCCACTCCCATTATCACCCTAGGATCTTTCCACTGAGATTTACTCTAGCAGTTTATGGTTTCCATGGCAAATCATTTAAACTACACTTAAGTCAGTGCAGTCAGAATATGTGACAGAGAGAAGTACCATTTTTCATAAGTGATAGTGGTATAAAGTTCTTAAAACTTAAAAATCCTCATCTGTTCAGGAAAATAATAATATAAGGAAGAGGCACATTATATCTCCAGGATGTACAAATGGGCCATGAAAACTCAGCCTTATACATACAAGGGTAGAGAGCTACTGTAGTACATAGCAAGATCTGAAACACACTACATACCTCATGAGTGTCAGGGAGGTGCTGTGTCCCATTTGACTACAGAGGGAAGGCAAAGAACTCAGGCTTGAATACACTCTTTGTTTGCCATCTGTAGATTCTGAAGTGAATAAAACCCTGTCCAAGTGTGTTCTTGAACTCAGAGCTATAGAGTTAGAACAAGAATCACATCACACTCAAATGTCTCTGAGAGTCTGGCTAACAATCTGTTAGGCAATCACATGGCCTATATTTAGCACTCAACCAGTTTAAGTAAATTGTTAAACATAAAATTTTTGAATCTATCATATCTGATCACATTATTTATAATGACTCATTTATGCTGTGACTTTCTGAAATTCAGTATAGGGTGGAAAGTCATACTGTTGTTTAATGACTTTCTTGAACTAGGGTAGGACATTTGCACTTAGAAGATATCCATTGCCTCTAAGATGCATTGTGGATAGTGTGCCAAACTTGACAAAAAAGGGTATTGGTTGCTGTGGATTAAAGTTTCCAGGTTAGTTTTATGAACCTTCATGCATTTTCTGTGTTTTAACTTAGTCAGTTTATTTATGTATAGGTGTGTTTCTAACTTATATGCCTTCCTCAGGACTCCTGTACACTGAAAGCTACAGTGAAAAAAATGGAGAAATGATGGAGTCATCTGGAAAGAGATACATAATAATACATAGAAAATAGAAGTAGAAATTGAAGCCACCATGATTAACAGAAGACATGGGGCGAGAACTCAAAAGAGAAGAATTTTGTCTTCCTAATTCCCTGCTTCACCCCCACTATACAAATCCCCTTCAGGAAAAGTCTTTGTCTTTTGTAGGGGGCATCCGTGTGTCTCAGTCAGTTAAGCGTCTGACTTTTGATATGGGTTCTGGTCATGATCTCAGGGTCATGGGATAGGGATAGAGCTCCATGACAGGCTTCATGCTGGATGTGGAGCCTGCTTAAGATTCTCTCTCTCCTTCTGCCCCTTTTCCCCACCCACACACAGGTGTGCACTACTTCTCTCTCTCTCTAAGAAAGAAAAAGAAAAGAAAAGAAAAGAAAAGAAAAGAAAAGGAAGGAAGGAAAGAAGGAAGGAAGAAAAGTCTTTGTCCTTTTTGTTCCTGTATAGCTAGCACCTAGAGCAGAACCTAGCCATAGTTGGTACTTGATAAATATTTCATAAATGGATGAACAAAAAATCAAAGCAGCACAAAAAAAGCAGCATTTGAAGATTAGAAGGTTGATGTAGCTAAGGACACAGTGAATTCTTCTGGTAAAAAGTCAGGCTGCTAATATAGACAATGTCCATTTGTTCCTAGAATAAATATTTACCATTTGGTAAATATGGGGAGGGGAGTTATGTTATTATATAAAACATGATAACCTCATGCTCATATAGCACTTTGTTAGCAAGCTGCCCAAACTAGCAGTGCTGCAAAACACAAATGCAAATGATTGCACTGATAAAGTTAAAAAGCTGCCAAATCAGTCTCAAAATATTTATTTTATTTGGTTGTTTATTCCTCACTGGATTGAAAACTTCTAGGGATGGTGATAGTATCTCATTTATCTTTGTTCCCTGGTAACACACAGAATCTGATTCAGAGGCAGCATGCATTTATTAATTTAATTGAAGTAAATCCCAAAGAACTTTCTCAGTAAGCAGACGTCCTGCCAGATCAAATAAAGCCTGTCCTAATCTTTGCAAGCCAAGATTGCCGGTGTTGTTACTTTGTTAAATCTCCTGTAAAACAGGTAACTTCAGGCAATTCCTCCTCTAGCTTGAAAGAACCATAGCACTGACACTAATTTGATTTTTTTTAATGTTTTCTCTTCTATAATCGTATCACTTGAGGTCGGCACTGCAAATCTGTCTTGTCAGACAGCTTGTTGCCACCCACTGCCTGTCAGCCTCTCAGCCTCTCAGAAGATGGTGGATCAGTGAGAGAAAGCACATTTACACCTCTGTGATTCAGCTGGTTGAGAGAAGCACCACTTCTAACAGCTTAGCTTCCACATGATGAGAGAGCCTTGTTCTCTCATCCCTTGGGCTACAGTCTGATTTGTATTGAAAAGTGTTATTTATATGAGCCAACTGAGACTGAGGGAAATGATATACCAGGCAATACAGGCAGACGTCAATATTTTAAATAAAACAGAAACAGTGGGATGTGAGATAGATATGGAAACAAGGGAGCTTAGTGGTCTAATTTTTTCATTTCAAAGATAGATAAAAAATTCCAAAGAGATTATGGCCCAATAAGGATTACATAGATAAGTGGTAGGAAAAAACACTGTAAATTAGAAGCCATATATATATACTACGTACTACATTAAAAGGGTATGTGCTTTGTGGTATATACATATGTGCTATGTTGAGTGCTCTGAATTATGTAAGACTGATGAATCACAGACCTGTACTCCTGAAACAAATAAAGCATTATGTTAATTTTTTAAAAAATCTTAAAAATAAATAAATAAATAAAAGGATTGTTTCCACTGTATTTTTAAAAACTAGAATTTTGAAGGGCTCGTTCTATCAAATATGGTAGGCACTAGTCACATGCAGCTGAAACTGAACTTTAAAATTTATTTTTTTAATTTTTAAAGAATTTTTAAAATATTTCATTTATTTATTTATTTATATTATGAATTTTTATTATATGTCATGTTAGTTACCAAACAGTACATCATTGGTTTTTGATGTAGAGTTCCATGATTCATTGTTTGCATGTAACACCCAGTGCTCCATGCAATATGTGCCCTCCGTAATACCCAACACTGCGCCAACCCATCCCCCACTCCCCTCGTTTCTAAAACCCTCAGTTAATTTAATTAAATTAAAAATTTTGTCCCTCAATTATACTACCCACCATAGATGGCTAGTGGCTACATATTGGACAGTGATGGTATAGAATTTTTCCATTAGTGAAGAATGTTCTTTAGGATGGCATAGATCGAAAGATTATCTTTGCTGATGGCTACAACTCATATCAAATTAAATATTTCTACAAGTTCCTTCTACTTAACATATTTGGCTTCCTACACAGAATTTCACTTAAAAATACGGTTTAAAAATAATATAAATAGCACAGCAACTTCCTGCTTTTGTTTCTAACTCCTTAGGAACATAGTGATACTTCATAGTGACACTTACGCCCACAGATACATCACAAAATAAGAATTTGTGGGACTGGATTATAAACCAAAGTTTCCATAACCAGCAAATATATAGTTTATTTACTACATCCTTAACAATTGACATTCATATAAATTTAGTACTCTTTCAGTAAAAATTCAACTTTTTTCTTTAATATTTTATTTATTTATCTGACAGAGGGAGAGAGAGAGAGAAAGCACACAAGCAGGGGATACAGCAGAGGAGAAGCAGGCTCTTTGCTGAGCAGGGAGCTCGATGCAAGGCTCCACCCCAGGACCCTGGGATCATGACCTGAGCCAAAAACAGGTGCTTAACAGACTGAGCCACACAGGTACCCCTAAAAATTCAAATTTAAAAATACTTAACTTTGAAAGAATTACAGATTTACAGGAAATTTCAAAAACATACACAGTAAAGTCCTGTGTATTCTCCACCCAGGCTCTACCAATTTTAACATCTTGAATACTATAGTAAAATATCGAAGCCAAGAAATTACCTTGATTCAAAGTGCAGTTTATACAGATTTCAGCAGTAGTGTGTATGTGTATGTGCATATGTGTGTAGCTTTATGCAATTTTACCCATGTGTAGCTTAGTGTAACCACCATCCTTAAGGATACTTAACTACACCATCACACGATTCCCTTATGTTATAGCCAAGTTCATTTTATTCCACTCCCCACCATGACAATCAAAATTCATCCCTATCTATATAATTATATCATTTAGCAAATGTTTATATATAAACAAAATCACATTATATATGTTGTTTTATGATTACCTTTCTCCACTCAGCATAATTTTCCTGAAGGTCATTCAGGTTCTTATGTATATCAATAGTTATATCCTTTTTACTGCTAAGGACTACTCCATGATATGGAAGTTCCACAGTTTGTTGAACTGTTCACCTATTGAAGAACATTAAAGAAGTTTCCTTTTTTGTGTGATTATGTACAAGTTTCTGCATGTATCTCTGGAATAAAGGCCAAACACTGCAATTCTTGGATAATTTATTAAGAACATTTTTAGTTCTAAAAGAAACTGCCGAACTCTTGTCTCGGGTTACTCTTCCATTTCACATTCAAGCCAGCAGTGTATGAGTTACCAGCATCAACACATCTTCACCAGCACTGGGGGTTATTGATATTTTTAAATTTAGCCATTCTGATAGCTATGTAGTAATATTGTGATTTTCATTTGTATTTTTGTAAAGGCTAATGATGTGGAACATCTTTCCATATGCTTATTTATCATCCATTTATCCCCTCTGTGAAATGTCTGTTCATATAATTCTCCTCATTTTCTAATGGTATTGTTTGTTTTATTAACATTGAGTTTTAAGAATTCTTTACACATTATGTATATGGGCCATTTGTCAGATTTAGTATTTGCAAATATTTTTCCCAGTAACTTATTTTTTCATCATGGAGTTTTTAACAGAGAAAATTTTTAAGTTTCAATGGTTTCAGTTTATCAATTTTTCCTTTTATGGATCATGATTTTGGTGCTAAGTGTGAGATGTTTTTCCTAGTCCTAGGCCCCAAATACTTTGTCTTATTTTTTTGAAGTTTTATAGTATTATGTTTCATATGTAATCCATTATCCATTTTTATATAAAGTCTCAGAGGTTCATTTTTTGCCAATAGCTGTCCAGGTGCTCTAGCACAACCTGTTGAAAAGATTACCCTCCTAAATTAAATTGTTTTGTCCCTATGTCAAAAATTAATTCTAGTTTCTGTTTTCTGCTACATTTATCTCTGTCATTCCCTCTAAAGGTACCACATCCTCTTAATTATTCCAGATATAGAGTAAGCCTTCATATATTAGCAAGAATGGTTCCTCTCAATTTTTTTTTAATTTTTATATGTCTTAAGGAATTTTTATAAAAATTTTAGAATAAGTTTAACTCTACCAAAAATTACTGAGAGTTTGATAACTGTGTCAAATCTGTAATCAATTAATGAGAATTAACATCCTTACTATGTCATATCTTCCAATCAATAAAAATAATATGCCTCTTGTAGTATTTATAACTTCTCTGACTCTTTTCTTCAATATTTTATTTTCATCTTATAGGTCCTATACATGTGTTGTTAGATGTATACCTAATATTTCATTTTCTCTGGAGCAGTTGTATGTGGTATTCCATCTTTAATTTCAGTCTCCAGTTGCTCACTGTAAATACATAAAAATGCAATTGACTTGTGTGTATTGATCTTGTGTTCCGTGACCATACTGATTTCATTTATCAGTTCTAGAAACTTTTTTGTAAATTTCTTGGAATTTTCTCCCAAGAAATCTTGTTATCTGAATATTTCTCCTTCCATTTCCATCATATTTTCATTTTTTAAGTGTAATAGCTTTAGTGAGATATATTTCAAATGCCATAAATTCAGTCATTTAAGTGTATAAGTCAATAGTTTTAGTATATCATGGAGTTGTGCAATTACCATTACAAGTAACTGCAGAATGTTTTTATCACCCTAAAAAAAAGTCGATGGCCATTAGAAGTCACTCCTTCTAAGTCCCTCTAACTCCTCACCCTGCCAACCATTGATGAGTTTTTCTATCTCCATAGATTTGCATTTTGGAAATTTCACATGACTGGAATTATTCAAGATATGGTCTTCATGACCAATACCACTTAATTTGCATAATGCTTTCAAAATTCATCCATGTTAAAGCATGTAGCAATATTCATTCTTTTATGCATGATATTTACTTACTCGGAAAATACCTATGAAAATTATCCATTCAACAGGTGCTAAACATTTAAGTGTTTCCCCCTTCTGGTTAGAATAATACTGCAATGGACAATCATGTATATGATTTTGTGTGGACCTATGTTTTAGGTTACTTGGATATAACTCTAGAAGTGGAATCTTTGAGTCATTTGGTAATTCTGTGATCAATACATCAGTAAAATACTTTATTTTCAGCCTGTTTTCCCAAGTGTCTGTAACATCTTTTATTCCCGCCAGCAGTGTAAATCCATTCTAATTTCTTCAAGTCTGCCCTGACAAGTGTCCTTTTCTTTTTTTTAATATTCTAGTTGGTGTGGACTGGAATCTCATTATGGTTTTTAATGGCATTTCTCTAGTAGCTGATTATGGTCAGTAGATTTTCATGGGCTTACTGGCCATGTTTATATCTTGTTTGTTTGTTTTTGCAACTTTATTGAGATGTAATTGACATAATACATTGTGTAAGTTTAAGGTATATAGAATATTTATTACCATATGATTAGTTAGCACACCCCACACCTCTTATAATTATGATTTTTTGTTGTTGCTTTTATGGTGGGAACACTTAAGATCTACCCTCATAGGATGTTCAGGTATACAGTACAGGATCGTTAACTATAGTCACCTTACTGAACATTAGAACCTAGAATTTATTCACTCGTAACTAGAAGTTTGTAACATCTCCTCATTTTCCCGCATTCCTCTACCTCAAGTCCTTGGCAATAACTATATACTCTGGTTCTATGAATTCAGCTTTTTTTGGGATTCTACATATATGTGAAGTCACATAGGGTTTTTCTCTGATTTATTTAACTTAGCATAATGTCACAATCCATCCACGTTGTCACAAATAACAGTATTTCCTCCTTTTTTGTGATCCAGTAATATTCCTATTATTCCATTGTGTGTGTGTATCAGAGTTTCTTCATCTATTCATCCACTAACAGACATTTAAGTATTTTCTATACCTTGTCTGCTGTAAATAATGCTGCAGTGAACTATCTCTTTGAGACAGTGATTTCATTTTCTTTGATAAATACCCAGAAGTGGAATTGCTGGATCATATTGTACTTTTGATTTAATTTTTTGAGGAAACTCTAATTCTTTCTTATAAATTAGCTGGCATACAATATACCTTGTAAATTTCTAGCCCCACTTAGTTGTTTATAATCCAAATTTTTATTGTTTGTAAGAGAGGTCTCCAAGCTCAATTCATCACATTCTCTTTCCAAAAATGTCAGTTCTTCTGAGGATAATTTTGGAACTATCTATTCTTATGGCCTGCTTCTCCT
Organism: Martes martes; assembly: GCF_963455335.1. NCBI lineage: Eukaryota > Metazoa > Chordata > Mammalia > Carnivora > Mustelidae > Martes > Martes martes. The sequence goes on along the minus strand of NC_137889.1, from coordinate 77,990,487 downwards.
GTGCAAAATATCTGGTTACTGCTCTGGAATTGGGAGTTAGAACAGTGACTCAATTTTCCCTGGTTGACACTAGGCTGGTATTGTAGTTTTTGGTCTTTTTGAATTCCTTCAATTTTCCTGAAACTCTAACTTGCAAGTAAGTTCAGGCAAAGTCGAGCAAAGCTAGTGTTTTCAATTTGCCTAGATTGGCATAGATTTTTCTGCCCTATGAGTGGGGTAATATGAATATCCAGTTTTTGGTTCAACATGTTAGGTAATATCCATTTCATCATGCACAATTTAAGTCATATAGTAACTTTGTCCCACATGGTAAAGTGTTTAGTCTCAGCCAGTAGTAAACAAGAAACTGCTTTTAATTTAAAAAATTTTGGTCTGGTAAAAAGACTCTTCTCCAGTACCACTGTGATTACGGACTTAATACAAACAACATGGCAGTACACCCTATATTGTAACCTGGACCTTTTATGAATCAGTTTAATACCTTATACCATTACTAGTAATGTTATTTTAAAAAATTTTATAATATAATATTATTAACTTCTGAAATTAAATTTGTTTACCTTAGGTCTATAGCTGACTTTCCCTCATACCTCACTGAATATATGATATGAATATATGCACCTTCCATAATCCTCTGAAGTATATGAATTTCTTCTAGACTTAGACTATTAAACATCTTGGCTTGGTTTTATAAGGTAAAAGAATGTATAATAATATATTTAGATAAATATTATATTTAAGTAAATATAACAAAAATAAATATAATTTAGATAAATATAAATATAATATAATAATGGTTTAATTTCCTTGTCCCAAATTCTCTTTAATTCTGTCTGAGAATAGTCTAAGAGAATTCAAAAATACAATTTATAAATAACATAGTTTAGTATTTCAAATATAATATGTAAATTTACTTATTTTTAACTATAATTTTCTTTAATTAATATGATCTTTCTGGATGGTAATACTCAGTTCAAGTAATCATAACTAATAATGTTAGCAAAAATAAACATCAAGTTAACGATGGAAGGAAATATTAGTTTTATATTTATATTATATTATATTTATTATTATTTATTATTTATTATTATTTATTATATGATATTATATTTATTATATTTATATTATATTATATTATATTTATATAATGATGGAAGGAAATATTAGTTTTATGCACAACACATGAGTAAGAGCAATTAGAGGCAAGTCGTATCAGGTTGGATATTACAGAAATTTTAAATTTTAAATTTTATTGTTTGATGAATTTATACTTTCTGTAAGTATAAATTCATCAAACAATAAAATTTAAATAAAATTGTATTTGCTTTCAACAAGGAGTGGTATATTTTTGATTTCATAAGTTAGTCTTTTTTTAAGATTTTATTTATTTGAGAGAGAGAAAGGGAAAGCACAGAGGGAGAGTTTGTGGGAGAAGCAGACTTCCCACTGAGAAGAGAGCCCACGTGGGGCTCGATCCCAGGACCCTGAGATCATGACCTAAGGTGAATGCAGACACTTAAATGACTGAGCCATCCAAACATCCCATATATTAATCTTGAAACAGAAATATACTCATCATCCACAAATACACTGATATTTATTTAAGATACCATAGATGCAGAATCCTTTATCTTATGTAAGCATGCTTCTTGTGGCAAGGTTAATATATAGAGGACAATCTGCCTCTATAAATAACTAAAAGATGATATATATTAATTTAGAGTTTAATAATACCTGAAAGGGACTAATCTTTAACATAACAAACATCGTGTTTACATAAGCAATTACATTTGAGATGGCAAATGTTTAAAATACATCATCTATCCAAATGTTCATTATATGTCTATTAGCTCTAATACTTTAGAGAATTAAAGAATATTAAATAGAAAACACCTGCCTGAATGTTGCTACAGTTAATTATCACAGTTTAATATCATTCAAAGCATGCATTTTAACATCATGATTTGAGATTCTCAAAAAGTTAAACACATATTCTATAGAGACCAAAAATATTTTGAGTTCAATTAAAACAACAATTCAATTGTCTCACATGTGTTTATTGGCTGCCTAATACATACCTACCACATTCCAAGCCCTTTTCTGGATATGATATAAACAAGACAGACAAAAGTCCTTGCTCTCATTTGGTTGTATCATGTGTGTGTGTTGAATGGGGTTATACAGATAATAAATAAATTCACAATAAATTTTATAGCATGTTAGGTACTAATACATAATGGAAATGCATATCAGCAAAGGTAGATGAGCGTATTTTGGAAGATGATTTCAAATTTTAAATAGGATAGTCAGCAAATCTCACTAGTAAGCATCCATCTGAAGAAAGTAAATAAACAATTCATGAGAATATCTGGAGACTGTATATCATAGATGGAAGAAACAACATCTGTAAAATGCCATGTCAGGAGTAGTCCTTCAAGAGAAAAGAAAGGAAGCTATATGACTGCAGATGAGTGATTGTGGGGGGTGATCAGGTGATCAGAGAACTAACTGGATGTTACATCATGAAGTTCCACGTAGACAATTTTAAGAAAGTTCTTAAAGACAACCTTAAGAAAGTTCCAGGACCAGAGAAGTAAGTTTAGAGGAACAGATGCTACCATCTTCCATCCATTGCCTTGCTCATAAAGCTGGAGTGTCACTCGAAGAGTAGGGAGCAACTATTTCTACTTTTATGGTGGCCACCTCTTTATCCTGTGCCATGCCAAGAGCTAGGTAGCTCTTTGTTCCTCATTAGATATTAGATAACTTGGTGAACTTGCAACTCTATATCTATAATACGTTTAGGTGAAATTATAATATTGTTGACTTGTCCAACTTTTCCTTTTTACTAGAGTGGCAATGACATTCTTTGCATATTTGTACTTTCTAAGCAATATCAGAATCTTCACATTATTTTTGAAGTATATTGTTTTCATTTTTATTATTATATAGAGAATCCAGATTGTGCATATCTCAATTTGATTTTTTCTTTAGTGTTGTTTTTGAATACTTGTATAATGTCTATGCTTATTTATTTATATACTTATAACCTCTTAAGTGATGGTAAAATTTGACTACTTCTCAGTTTTTTTTTTTTTCCAAATGGATTAAGGATGTTTTCTGCACTATTTTCTGTTTTTTTTTTTCAAGTTTTTATTTAAATTCAAGTTAGTTAATATACAGTGTTATACTAATTTCAGGTGTACAATATAGTGATTCAACACATACAACACCTAGTGCTCATTACAAGTGCACTCCTTAATCACCATCCTTTATTTAACTCATCCCCTACCCATTTCCCCTCTGGTAACCACCCGTTTGTTCTCTATCATTAAGAGTCACTGTCTTGGTTTCTTTCTCTCTCTTTTTTCCCTTTACTCTTTTTATGTTTCTTAAATTCAACACATGAATGAAATCATGTGGTATTTGTCTCTGACTGCCTTATTTTACTTAGTATAATACTCTCTAGCTTATCCAATTAAATAATGGGCAGAAGACACAAATAGACATTTTCAAAAGAAGACATACAGATGGCTAACAGACAAGTGAAAAGATGCTCAACATTACTGATCGTCAGGGAAATATAAATCAAAACTACAATGAGGTATCACCTCATGTCTGTCAGAATAGCTCAAATCAACAACACAAGAAACAACAAGGTATTGATGGGGATGTGGAGAAAGGGGAATCCTTTTGCATTGTCGGTGGGAATGCAAACTGGTGCAGCTACTCTGGAAAAGAGTATTATGAAGGTTCCTCATAAAGTTAAAAATAGAACTACCCTATGATCCAGCAATTGCACCATTAGGTAGTCACCCAAAGAACCCAAAATATTAATTCATATATTAATTCAAAGAGTTACATACACCTTGCTGTCTCTGGTTAGCATTATCTACAGTAGCCAAATTATGAAAACAGTCCAAGTGTCCATCAACTGAAGAATGGATAAAGAAGAAGTGGTGTGTGTACACACACACACACACACACACACACGATGGAATATTACTTGACCACAAAAAAGAATGAAAAAATTATTTTCTTTATTAAATGTATGTTTTTAATTGATTTTAAAATGTACTGGTAGTTTCAAAAAATCAAGGAAGCGATGTATATATGTGTATATAAATGTATATATATATGTGTGTGTATACACACAGATTCATTTGTTAAATATTAATATTACATTATTCAGATCCTATACATATATATTCTTAATTTACTTGATCTAATAGAGTCTCCAGAATCAAGTCTCATTACTATTTTGTTTCTTTGATATTCCTTACTTCTATGTAGTTTATACTTTTAAATACTTTGACAATCAATCATGTCACTCTAGATCTAACAGACATTCTAAAATACTAATGGGATATGTCTGGATATTAAAATTTAATTCTCTAATATTTCCAGATATGCTTCCAGTTTTGCATAGGCCCAATGAACACACACACACACACACATACACACACACACACACACACATCCAGTGAGGTGTCTAATTGCTGCAACTTGTAAAACTGCATGGCACATGGCACAGTTGCACCAAAATAAACAAAATGAAATCATATATTTCTGTCAACAATTTTTTAATTATGCAAAATTAATATGCTGTATGTTAATATAATACTTTATATCTGTATATTTACTTTTGCTCAATTTATATTATTTCCCTCAAGAAAAATCAATGTATCCAAAGGATGTTTATTGATCTAGAGAAAGTCATGAATTATATTTTATTTATAAGCTCAAATGTTGAATGCTATGCTACTCTTTGCTAATAGTTCTGACCATAGTAAAGAACTTAAATCAGGAGCAAAACTGATTTGAAAGTAGGTGGGTAAGCTGAAGCACACTAAAGTAATTCAGTGATGATTTCAAATAGCTACATAATTTCACGTATGTTGAGTCCCTATCTTTATCATCATGTGACTTTTCACTTGAACTTCATAGCACTGAACAAGTATTTAGATCCAGGTTTAAAAGAACATTGTGATTTTCTTTGGAAATGAAAAATGGAAGTGTAAAAATAATTTATGCACATGAGTAACATTTTTAATTGAAGTAATAGTATATTCTTTTGACACTGAAACAATTTTGATTCTAAGCGGTTAAATGTGTATTTGCAGACAGTCTTCAAAATGTTTATCAAACACTAAAACAGAATATATTTTGTGTTTTAGTATTTCTTTCTCAATTTCAGCCAAATGATACTACATACAAAATTTAGTAATATATCTAAACATGAATCTCCAAACATTGAGAATTTTATCATTACTAAACTCAAGTAAAAAAGAACAATTAAAACTTTTCTAATTCATCAAGTGTAGCTGTAAGTCACTGTAAAATAGTTATGGTGTACTCATTAAATACCACAGAGACACGTACATTTTGCTGATGAATATTACTAAAAAGCTAAGTGCTTTTCCAGTGACCAATAGGACTAGATAATTTATTAAGTGCAAACAAACAAGCAAGCAAAAATATGCTCATATGGTCTGGTTAAGATTTAGTCTTCTGAGAAGATGGGAAAAGTTACCACAACTTAAGAACACAAGAACTTTTATAGCATGACTTTCAGAATACATTTCCATGTATGAAATTTCCCAGGAGAGGTAAATGATATTAGTGTGTTTTTGGAAAGAAAGTAAAGATAAGCTTTTGATAAGGTGCTGCGTTTGTTCTCTTTTTCCATTCATACAGGAACACATAAATGGTAGATATATGAACAAGTGATATTAGAAGTAACCCTGGTGACTTTTTAAGGTTGTAACGTTGGGTTGTCCATTTTCATCTTGTATTGATTTCGATCATAGCAGTATTCTTAAAATTTTTCTCACTTTAAAGTTTGCATAATGTGATAAATTGTCTGATATGACTAAATATACTGTTTCATCCTATAAAATCTTCACTAGTGAATGTAAAATCCAGGCAAACTAACTTATTTCTCAAAAGAAAACCCTGTGAAGAATTTTTGGGTGAGGATCTGAAAGGTGATAAGATCTAAATTGCATTTTTTAAAAAGTGTTTCAACTTTACATAGATATAATTAGACAGAATATGGTTGGTTTGTTATGCATGATGACACTTCTCTGAGAACGTATTCCATTGTCTAATATTTTCACCTAAAATATTATCTAAATCCTTATTCTCTGACCCCAATCTGTTTCTCTCTCATGGCTTTCCTGTGTTTATCAATGATGTCATATATGATACTGCTCATGTTTGTCTCTTTTTACTATGTCTCATACTTATTCATGTCTGGTTCCTTAATATGCCCTGGTTCATAATATATACTTTCAATTTAATTGTATTAAAAACCATAAACTCACCTTGTTGCAGTAGCTCTGCCCCCAATTTCCCTTTTCTTCAAATCGTCATTCTATTTCAAAATAATACACTTTAAAAGTGTTGTTTCCACTGCCATTTCTCTTTTTAAAAATCACTGAGTGCCTATTACCTGGATTACATCCAAATTCTTTAAATTGGTTTTCTTTCTTTTTTTTTTTTTTTTTTTTGCATTCTTCTCCTCCTTTCCTCTACCATCTGATTGTAACCTATTTTCTTGCCTTATCTATATCACCTCCTTTACATAAAACTTTTACTTCTTCTTGGTCAAGGTCAAGGTTCTCCATCAAGGACCTCCCACATCCTATTTCCATTCTCCATTTCCCATCTTTTCTCGTTCCATGCCCTGCATTGCTATTGCTTCACTTTGCCCCTGCTTATTATAAATCTACTATTTGATGTTAGAGTTTTGTTTTTGTTTGTTTGCTTGCAGTCACCTCATAATTTTATCCTGGTTTTTCTTTTTCTTTTTTTTTTTTAAGATTTTATTTGTTTAAGACAGAGAGAGAGAGAAAGAGTACAAGCAGGGGAGAGGCAGAGAAAGGGGCAGAGGAAGAGAGAAAAGCAGACTCCCCGTGGATATGGAGCCCTATGCAGGGCTCAACCCAGGATCCTGAGATCATGACCTGAGCGGGTCAGACCCTTAACCAACTGAGCCAACCGGGTGCCCCTATCCTGTTTTTTCCAGACTTTCAGTTTTTACACATACCCACATTATTGATGAGATTATTATTTGCAACACAATTTATATTTTATATAAAAAGACAAAACAAAAGGCCTTTCCTTGATTGATCTCACTTTACTTGCCCTCTACGCCATCAGATCAACTTTCAAAATAATGCAGAACACCAGACTATGTTGGAAGCACTGAGAAACAAAACAAAACATCGGTATGCACATTAAAACATTGACTGGACTCTCAAGGGTTAAAATTTAAGAGGTTTATTCTCTTTTTATCAAGCAATGTCTACAGACAGAGCATCCACATGGTGTAAGCTACCAAAGAAGGATGTATGAGATGGACTTACATTAAATTATTAGACACTTTATATGGTTCATGTTCACAAGGGAGAAAATTGCTAAAAAGGAAAGCAGGTAAGTAGAAACATAAGCTGGTAGTTTATTAAATCTACCTCCCATAATGTTTCCTTAAGCTAAGAAGAAATCTACGGTATCACACAGCTCAGGATGCTATATATACATAAGATATTACACACACTATAAAATTTCAGGTTTCTAAGCAGTTTTATACAATTTAAACTTGAGTAAAATTTGTATCTAAAAAAGACCTTATTGGATTACCTTCAGTAAACGGAGGTCATTTCAACAGCCCATTAGCATTTTTAGCAATAATTAAAAAAAATAAGTAAAAAGATTCTCCAAACATGTAAGCTATCACTTTAAGCCTAGATAATTATCTGCTTATTTCAATAAACCAGCTCTCTAGTTCTAATCCAATTCTACTAGCCTTTTATCTGCCTTTCAAAAAAAAAAAAAAAAAAGAAGAAGAAGCAATCATTTTTATTTCTATACAGTGTCTCAAATAAGAGAATTAGTTAGGTTTCAATCCATACACACAGTCAATGAGAGGGTCATTTAAGGATTATTCAGGAGTTGAGCAGAACTCATTTAGGAAAATTCTTAAGAAATGAAGTTCCTTGATGTGTTATGTTTAAATTGCCAATGCAAGAGTAAATTATGTCTTTACTCACCACTGTGGAGTTGTCCCTTACTCTCAATTTCTGCTACTAATTCTCCTAAACCACTAATACTTATCAGTTCTCTAGCCAGTATTTTCTCCCTGGTGTTAATTTCCCTATATGTGGTTTACTTTCAGCAGACACAAATGATACTTCTTTTTGAAAACTGAAATTTCCTGCTGTTTCAACACTGGACTAGATGAAAAGAAAGAAACATATTCTGCTAATAATAAACATTTGTAAGCAGTTGACATCTGAGACAAACTTGCATTAAAATACAATGTACTCCAATGATTAAAAGCAAAATGAGTAGAGAATACACTGCAAACATTTTTCCATAATTATTTTTCCTCCCTTCCTCCTCATTTTCCATAGCATGCTGCAGACCATAAAGTTAAGTATCAAATAGAGTTTGTTACCTGTATACAACCTAAGGCCAACTTATGCCTTCAAATGATATTTTGCTGAGGTTTAAAATAGTGTCAAAGACAGGATTTAGTGCAAGAGATGTTAAACTTTTCTCTTTTAATGACAAAAGATTTATAGTTATGGGGGTGTTCAGTATGCAGCATTTAGCCTACCTTTTCCTCTTGTGACATTCCCTTCAAGGCACAAAAGATTATAAACAGTGGATGGGACAGAATATTTTGAAGTAAGAATTTTAAGGTTCCACAATACCTTTTTATTTCTAGTTTAAGCATACCAAAAGACAGAGAAAAGAATAAGAGATAAGTCACCCCCAAAATGAAGTAGTGCTTAAAGTCATCTGAAATTCCCTGCAGTTATTTTTTATGTATTTAAATTTCTATTTTATTCACTTAAAATGTAATTATAGATTTGATTCCTGCGATTGATGTAGTTCTTAATGTTGTTTTAAGTATTTCTAATCAACCAATAGTACTAATTGTGTGTATCTTTGCAAAAAAAAAAAAAAATCTATTTTATTTGGCCAACCAATTAACTTATGCTTGACTAGGGTATCATCTTGAAAAGTTAAGCTGTAAATTTAAACAATGGATTAAGTGCAATGCACTGGAAAACTCTTTATTCAATAGTTATCTAATAGGGCTCCTAGGCATCTCCAACCCAAATGACTGTATTTCCTTTCTCAACTTCAGTGATCTCACAGTTTAACTTATTGAGTCGTCCATCTAGTATAAAGAGAGAGTCCTTGGAAGGTGTCATCAGGTATTGACCAAACAAGCCACTGTCCTGGATTTGCCTGTTCTTCTGGTTCCAAGGCCATTCTTCTGCCTTGAGTGGTTCCTTAAGACTCTTTATCATCTTAACCTTCCCCGAGGAGAGCTCAACAAAGAGCACATCAGTCTGTGTGCTTGAACTACCATAGATGTTGTATTGGTGGGCTTCAGTAAAGGATGGCTGAAATGCCAGATCAGATATGTGCAGATTTGTGTGAATATCAAAAGCCTCTTGTATTTCTCCTCTGATGGTAATGTACTGAACCCTTACAAGACCCTTCACATCATTAATGCTGACAAGATAGTGCCCATCTGGAGAGACATATGGAGTGCCTGTCACATCACTATTGAATCCAATGACTGAGTCGGTTACACCATCCACCATAAGCTGTGGTGGTATTGCCCCAGTGCTGTCAGGTTTGCAGCCAATAAAGTAGTATCCTCCCAAATGTGTATACGCCAATGACTGAGGAATGCACTTATAGTCCATCAAGTTAATTGTCTTGATGTATGACATGGTTTCAAGATCAATTTTTTGTAGTGCAGCTTCATCTTTATGAAGAATAAATCCAAACCTGAAAAGATGAAAACCAAAGTTAGACAGGAAACTACAGAGTGGTTCCCGTATGAATATGTATTGTGGGCAGGTGGAAAGGGTCATCACTAGTCTAGGCATTAATTGTCAGGCTATGCAGCAATTTGTGTCACCATCGTGTTAGAATTAAACTTTAAATTGTGCTCCTTTCACCTCCTTTCTCTAGGTCATTTTTTTCATTATAGCCAAATAATTGTAACTCATGGTGTAGAAAACAAAATAATTAAAAGCAATATATCAAGTTAATTGGAACAACAGATTTTACTTTTACCATACATAAAAAGGTAAACATTATTTTGTGAGTCTCTAATCCTTCTGATATTGAATAAGATTGGTTTACTGCTATTAAAGTCAACAAGAATAAAAGACTTGAATATATATCTATTATATGCGCTTCATTTACTTCTTATTTTGTCCAAAGACCATCCGAAAAGTCTGACACTCATTACTACTTAGACAATTATCCACATCTTTCTCATTTTCATCTGAGGGTTTTTTTGTTTTGTTGTTGTTGTTGTTGTTGTTTGGTATAGAACTATTAAACTTCTATTTATTAGATTTTAAGATTGCCTTGATTAACTACTTTTATGATTTTAACACTCTTTTATTTTAAGTTTTAAATACAGGTTACATTTTTCAACCTTGCTATACTTACATTATCATTTGTAGTGATATACCTGCACTATATTCGTTATCTTATATTGAACAACAATGAACCTTAAAGATTTATGATTTTTTCTGTTAAAGATATTTTAAAAATAAATATTTCTTATTTGTTTTGGTAGTCTCTTTAGTTATTTCTGTGCTTTTCAAAGCGTTTGTCCTGAATTCTAGCTGCAAATTATTATTTTTTTAGCTGCAAATTATTTTAAGTCCCTGTGACAAATATAAATATATTTTGTAACTATGACCTATAACACCAGTGGGTTCTTAGAAAAAATAAGTTAAATAAGATAAAATGAGATGGAGAGTAGTATAGAAAATTACATCCAAAATAGATACTGGCCAATAAAATTTTGAAGGACACTTACTTTTGTTTCCCTTAATAATATCGATTAAAACACATACTAGTATTTTCAAAGACTCCATTAAAAAACGGGGGGGTCTATTGTTATACTGAATGTGCTCATAAATGAAAAAAAGTTAAACATAAGATGACTTGTGGCACATTAAAACAGAAACTCTAAAGGTAATCTGTTATGTTATTTTCACCTGTGCAATTCATTTTTAATATGCTAATCCTTACACAAAATTTTATTTATGTAAAAATAACCATTTCTACACATAATACATAAATATAATGAACTCAGGGTAACAACTCCTTAAAATTTCAAATATAAGCATATGGCAAGCCCCTCAAATAAACTCATCTTTAATATTATAGAAAGGATAAGATGAATGTTCTCAAAAAATCAGTCTTTGTGCTGTAATTGTGGAAGGCAACAAGTGCATCCACAGAAATTTTACTGAAATAGATGTAAAGTTGTAACTGCTTCTATGTTATTATATTACATATAGTTGGGAAACCCCATATAAAATTTTAGCTAATTTAAACATTTGTGAAAAAACTATTTGTTGTCTTTAGAGAGATTACAACATCCATACAAAAGAAAAACTACAATGTACACTTACTCCTTTAAATTTTTTAAAAAATATTTATCAAACAACTACTGAATATGAGGCACTGGGAATATGTCAGATCAACATAACTCTCCCTGCTCTCAATGACTCTGGGAATTTTAGTAATAAAAACGGAAAACTTAGTGATCAATGTTTAATTATAGCATCTTACTATACTATCATTTAACTTAGTGATTATTGCTTTTTCTATTTACAGGAGATGGAATAAAGTAATCATTTTGAAAATAATATTTCTGGTGTATTTCAGAATGACATTCGCTATTTCTGGCGCATTTCCTCGATCTTTCTCTTTTCCTGTGTCCTTAGTAACTGTGTTTGTGTCACAGCTCCCATCATACCTATTTAGGATAACATTTTCATTTGATTATAATGGTATGAAGAAGAATTTGTACTATTAAAAATCACTTCCAGGCGCCTGGGTGGCTCAGTGGGTTAAAGCCTCTGCCTTCGGCTCAGGTCATGATCCCAGGGTCCTGGGATCGAGCCCCACATCAGGCTCTCTGCTCTGCAGGGAGCCTGCTTCCTCCTCTCTCTCTCTGCCTGCCTCTCTGCCTACTTGTGATCTCTGTCTGTCAAATAATTAAAATCTTTAAAAAAAAAAAAAAGGTGTTTAAAAAAAAATCACTTCCACATGTTTCTTAAAATATTAATGCCTAGCACAGGTTTTAAATACTGAATATTAGAGAATTTAAAACAAAACAAAACAAAAAAAAACCCTCAAACCAAAAACTGCGTCCCATGATTTTTTGTCAACCTCAAAAATATCATAAAATCCTAGATATCACTATCCACTCTCATACTTGTCTTAATAAATAATTAACTCTGATTACTGTAAAGGGATATTTTTCCATTAATGGACAATCATTAAGGATACAGAAGTATGTATATGATTGTATCTGGTATTATTTATGACATTTTGAATAATGATGGAAAATACTGTCTTTCTTTTATGTTACCCACTGTACATGTGCCCGGAGACAAAAGCAGTAATATGCACATTTAATAAAAGCAACAAGCCAATCAAGTTTTGGCATTTCAGCTCCTCTTTTAACCTTGAGTCTTCCAGTCCCTTTGGGCAATGGTTTGTGAATGCTAATGAAAAAGAATGTGACAAGCTTTAACTACTCTTGAGCTATTTTACTCTAATACTGAAGAATGCACTCAAGTTTTCTATGATACAATCCAGCTTCTTTTGAAGGTAATTAAAATTTTAAGAGAAGGTCCAGTTAAAAATGCAAAACCTCCATGTGGGGCGATAAAATCACATCTATTTTGGCATCCATGCTGCATGCTCCTTTAGGACTAGAGATCTAGCTACATAAGCAGATGCATGAGAATGCCTTCAATTTTTCACTACTGATTTATTGGGTAGGAAGTGATGTCTCTAATTCAAAATTTCCCCCTAGTACAGATTGATATTCAAAAATCTCCCACTCTTCATTAGTCTGTGATTAATATTTACGAGCCTCTCAACTTCCATGCCTGCTTAGTATAATAAAATCCTGCCCCAGACTAAGCCTAACATAGTTTGTCTAATACTTGTCAGAATATGTATAGGAAGTTGCAGACTGTAAGAAATGAGAGTTAAAACTTACTCTTGGAATCACTTCTTTTACTAGGAAATGAATAAAGCTAGGAAAGTGTGACCCCCTCGGTAACAGCATTGTGTGGATTTGTTGCTGGACTTGGTGAGGAGAATCAGGGCAATGTTTTTCATTTACAAATTATTTTATTTTTCTGAAGTGTAATCGATCTAATTCATTATAAAGATTTTAAGAAGTTCAACTTTAATTACTGCTTTTGTACTTTAAGGTAAGGTCCTGAAATGATTCATACAAGGGAACTTCTTGTTTTGGAAGCAGTAAAAATTTTCAACCCAGGGTGATTTAGTTTCGTGTTCCAGTTTTTCGATATAATAGATAGCTGACCTTATATAAAGTCCTTGACCTCCATGAGTTTAAATTCCTTCGTTAGAAGAAAAAGGACAAAAGTATTACCTTGCTTGAAATATAGAAGTTAAATGTGTGTTACCAGGCAAACAGTACATTATCAATAAACAGAACTTGCCTATGCTTTATACCTTAAGTAACATAATTTTCCACTTATGAACCCAATATGATATTTCCTATGGGACTACAGATTATTACAATTCATAAATGGGAAGAACAGAAACAAATTATCAGTTTTTCTGTATAGCCAGTATTCGCAGTTTTGTTTTTTTTTTTTAAATAAACACATTGTGTTACTCCAATGTGGCAGGATATTTCCCCTTGCAAATTCAGCAGATATCACACTTGTAATAGAAATCCACATCTTTATTCTTGCTCTCACTACTGACAACAGGTTCTATGGCTAGTACACCCTTTACCCAATTACCAAATCTCTCACATTGTTAAGAAGGAAGGCAGTCTAGCTCACTCCATCTTCTTTAGAGGTGATGCGTCAGTTCTCACTGAAGGCATGAAGCAGTGAGCCATGGTGTGCTGGGTGATTTTGACCTTGGCACAGAGGATGGGATTTGAAATAGATACCTGTCTTACTCAAGAATTTTCACTTAGAGTAACAGGAAATTTTGAGGCAGACTTTAAGACATGGATATCTAACGACATGGAGAATTGCAATCAGAGTATATCATGGCAATTCAAGAGACTTGCAAAAGAAGTTATTTGGCAGAGGGGAAAAGAACAGGTATTTAGAGAGAAGCATGGCTGAAATACTATGAAGTCTATTAAAAAGCTGCTCAAAGACCACATCCCACAAGACCACGTGTATTCCTTTCATCTGAGTAATGACTGATTTCCCCATATCTCTTGCTCAGTTCCTGAATGGGTCTGGTCACAGAGAAACTTAGAGAGCAATTTCCCAGTTATTGTCACTCCATAGCATCTGCCATGTTATTCTACCCCGATTCTGCTTTCAGAGATGCTGCTGAAAGAATCCCATAATGCCAATTAATAACCTGTATTAATTTGCCATGATCAGTACCAACAGTGTTAATACTCCAAAGCTTGGTGTGAATGAATCTCATAACATTTGCACAATAACAATTTTTTTTTCATCTCCTGAGTCTTAATATAGTATGGCCTTTCCCCAGAGTCCGCATAGATTCTCACCTGAACAACTCTCTTAACTGCCGACTTTCAGTATTTACCCACTGAGATCAACCCCCATACTACCAGCTGGGAAGTGTTCCTGATTCTCCCTCTCCATCCGTACATGACCTCTTTCCTCATACCCTATCTTCTGAACCTCCCTAAATTTTAAAACAAGCACTTCTATGTATATCAATGGAGACAAATGGGAAGTGGTAAGTGCAAGACTGGGTGTATATGCCGTCAAATACTCTACCACTGAGCTATGCCCCCGCATATTGGAGGTGTCTGAACATGGGATTACTCAGACACTCTATCCTGTAATAAAAAAAACACTGCTGCAATCCACACCTAAAACAAAAGCATTTCCCAAAACTATTCTGATGTCTTAATAATAGAAAATATGAAATTCCAGGACAGAATAACTTCAACAGCCCTAGGAATTACTTGTAATGGGATTTTACTTGTGAAAATCTACATCTAAAACTTATGATCTAGTACTAAGTGTTTCATAATAATAATGAGCGAGATTATCAAGACCCTGTTTTTCTAACTGGATTATAATTATCATGTTTTTCCAATTGGAAGGTAAGAGATACTTAACAGAAAAGAAACTGAAATTATAACCTCTTCTCCATATAACTAATATACAAACTCACACATGCAATGTGCTGTTGAAATGGCATCTTCCATTATGTTACAACTGAAAGAGAGTTTTCATGGACGCAAAGCATAAATCTGACATGAGCCATCATTCACTAGTTTATGAATTCCTTTATATTTAGTTGTTTTCTATTATCCCAGACTGACCCTTGTAAGAAAAGATTGAATGCTGTTCCTACACAAGTACCAGAGGATTTAGTTTTTATCTGAACTTCACATAAATAGCTCAGTAAAACATACCTGTTCATAAACAGTGGTCACATTCATATTCGGGAGATGGGAGGCACAGAGAAATAGAATTGACACATTTAGTGAAGATTTACAACCAGAGCAAGGACAGTTTCTGAATAGACCTAATGCTTAGATGTATTTGAGAGATCATACTACTTTGAAGTTCTCTGTTTTCAAAACATAGGTTGGAAAAGCTAAAATAAGCCACAGGATGCCTCCTACCTGCCTTTTATAAGTATATTATAGAAATTCTATATTAAAGATTTTAATGTTACTTTCCCTACTTTCAGTTTTAGAATTTTTTTCTTTAAAAAGTAGACTGTGTTTCTGAATACTAAATTCCCTATTTTCCTCCTTCTCTGGTATCGTATTGTTTGGATTTGTAGGCCAAATTGAGACATAAATGCATAATTTAATTATAGTATATCCAGGATGTCTAATGGCTCAACAGAATTAATACAGTACCTAAAGGTATATCACTTCCAGTGGCCAGGACATTAAAAAAAAAAAAAAGATTCATTAAGAATTCCATGCACACCATATATACTATAGACCATATTTCAAAAACCAAAGTCCTCCACCTCTTTCTGAAGAACTTAAGAGCTTAGAGGAAAAAAAAAAAAAGAAAGAAAGAAAGAATAAAACCTGACAACTATGTTTTCAGATGGCATTTTAAAAGATTGCTTGCTCTTCTGACCTGGTTTTAGAAAAGCACATGAAAATCTGAGAATAGGAGCCTCATGGATCTTACCCATTTTTCTAATCTGGGCATGTTTTATGCAGGAATTGGCAAATGGAACAGGGATAACATTGTAGAAGTGGAGATAGTAATTAGAAGAATGGGAAATAATTTGTGAGTGCAGAGGTGGAAATACAAAAGGAAGGTCAAACAAAGGCAAGAGCAAAATCTGTGAATCAAAACAAAAAACAAAAAACAAAAAAACACTACCAAAGTGACCATTGCATATCTGGCAAACTGAAATGATGGGTGAAAAAAAATTCAGTAAGGGACTAGGTCTGTCATGAGTTGGGTTCCAGACACCGTGTGACCCAATTCAGTATTATTCACAAGCTGCTATGTTCAGCACACTTTGTACAACCTTATGAAGGAAATGGAAAGGAAATACATGGTTCCTATCCTTAAGGTAATTATAGTCAAGCAGAGGAGTGCTTATAATTGGATGCTCTGACTTTCAAAAAGTGTTTAGGGAGCCTCTTCAAAGATGAGAGGAAAGATGGGTGTAGCTACATCTCTGTTTCAGCTACTAATTTACATTTCAGTTATGCTATGCTTTCACGTGAAGAGAGAGTTTATATTAGTCTGGATCCCAGAAGGAAAGGAATAAATTTCAATTAGAATAAATCAAGGAGGGTATGATAAAGAGACTGTTTACAGTGAAATAGAAACTGGTCACAAGGGATAGTGCAGTAATATGTGGAGAGTAACAATGAAGCTGTTGTCACAGCTCTGTCTGGGTAGGAGGGAGTTATGTGGAGAGATGTGTCTTGTGGTGTTTTGTTACCTGCGATCTAAAGAAACAGCTGGTCACCTACAAAACAGCACACATGGTGGGGAGTGAGGGGATAGAGAGTGGGAAGGTAGGGGGTATTCTACATTCTGGTCTCATGTTCCTTCATTGTGCAATCTCCAGTCAGGCTTTTCATTGGCCCAACCAACCAGAAGCCCTATTAGCCAGCCTTCTGGGATAGAAAGCAAGGTGGAGAAGGGTGGAATGTGTACCTGGGAATAGATATGCAAAACAGCAACCACAGATTTCCTTGGCCAAAGAGTCTTGAAAAACTCAATTCCAGTGAAGATACAGAGCTATATGGAGTGATGATTGTGGCATATATGTTTAGTTCCTAATTGGGATCACGTGACAATGCATAAAGGAAAATTGTGTAACTTTCCAAGCTGCGAGAAAGCATTCTTGATTTATTTTCCCCCCTAAAGTGATAGCATTTTCTTACTTTCTGTAAAGTTTCAGAAAATGTCTCTTACCTTTAGTTACTGGTAAAATATTTTTAATAATTGCTATGTACTAAATGTTTGCATCCCCACCCCCTCAAGCCCCCAACAAATTCATATGTTGAAGTTCAAATCCCACTGTAATGGCATTTGGAGGTGGGGCCTTTGGAAAGGAGTTAGGTTATGGAGGTGAGCCTTCTTGGATTAGATTAGTGCCCTTAAAAGAAGAGACATAAGAGAGATGATCTCTCTCTCTCTCTTTCTCTCTCTCTCTGCCATGTGAGGACAGAGTAAGATGATGGCATCCTGCAAACTAGAAGGAAGGCTCTCTCCAGAATCTAAGCAGGTTGACATCCTGATCTCTGATTTCCTAGCCTCCAGAACTGTGATAAATACATTTCTGTTGTTTAAACCATCCTGTCTGTGATATTTTGTTAAAGCAGCCTGAACTGACTAACATCATTGGTACCAGAAATGAGGTGCTGTTACAACAGGATTCTGAAAGTGTGGAAGAGGCTTTGGAACCAGATAAGGCATAGGGGCTGGAGGTGTTTTGAGGTGCATGTTAGAAAAACCCAATATTATTGGGTTGGGGTCAATAAAAGTGATCTTGGTGAGAGCTCAGAAATGAAAGGAGAGAGCTGGAGAGGAAGCCTTCATCTTCTTAGAGAGTACATAAATAATCATGAACAGATTGTAGAAATGTGGCTGGTAAAGGACATTCTGATGAGGTCTTAGATGTCAATGGGGGATATGTTATTAGAAATTGGAGGAAAGACATATCCTTACTATAAAGCAACAGAAGATTTAGTTAAACTGTGTTATTTCTGGTGTTTTGTGGAAAGTAGAACGTGAGAATGATGAAATTGGATATTTAGCTGAGATTTAAAAGCAAAGTGTTGAAGAAGTGATTTGGTTCCTCCTGATTGCTGTTAGTAAAATGGAAGCAGAAAAAGTAGATTGAAGGAGGAATTGTTATGCAAAAGGAACCAGAACATAAAGATTTGGAGAGATCTTAGCCTGTCTATAAGACCAGAAAAAGAAGGGAGGGAATGCATACTCAGAAAAGAACATTAACAGTGTGGAAGACCAGCCTTTTGATAAGGATATTAGCATGTTGTGAACCACAGAACTCATCAGCCACCCAGCAGGGAGACTGCCAGTTTGAACTGGAGGAGACAGAGACAGAATGGAATGAAGGAAGGTTGCTGGACTTCTTGAATTTTATAGGATAAGACCACACGGCTCTACATCTACGAATGTGCATTATTCTTCAAGATAAAGGAAAAATGATTCTAAGGTGATTCAGCGATTATTAGGGCTGCTGTCTCAATTTGAAAAGGGCCAAGACATCACCCAGAGCCTTGGAAATGAAACCCTCACCATGCAGAGCTATAAGGGCAAGACCACAACTGCAGTGGGGCTGGAAGTCAGAACATCAAGTCAGAGAATTATTCTCAAGCCTTAAAATCTCACGGAGTTGCTTTGCTAGATTTTAGACTTATTTCGGACTTATCATCACTTTTCCCTCTCTTATTGCTCCCTTTTGGAGTAGGATGTCTATCTTCTGCCTGCCCCACCATTTTATTTTGGAAGCACATAATATATTTGATTTCATAGGTTCACAGCTAGAAAGGAATTTTGCCTCAGTGTGAATCAGACCTGAGTCTTTCCCATATCTAATTTAGATGACATTTAGATAAGATTTTGGATGTTCGACTTTAGAATTGATGCTGCAACTAGTTAAGACCTTTGGGACTCTAGGATAAAATAAATGTTTTTTTTTTTTTTTTTTCATGTGAGAAAGATATGAATTTTGAGTGACCAGGGGTGGGAAGCTATGACTGAATTATGTCTCCCCCATACCTCAAAGGCTTATGTTGAAGGTCTAGTTCTCAAAGTGATGTTATTTGGAGGTGGAAATTTGGGGGAGGGAATTAAGTCATGAGGGTAGAGCCCTTCTGAATGTAACTGGTGCCCTTGATAGAAGAGACATGAAGATATGATATCTCTCTCTCTTTCTCTCTCTGCCATGAGAGACACAGCTTAAGGCAGCAATCAGGCATAATCCAGGAAGAGGGCTCTCACCAGAATCCAAACATGTTGGCACTGTGATTCCTGACATCCCAACCTCTAAAACTGTGAGAAAGAAACTTCTGTTTTTTAAACCACCCAGTCTGTGGTATTTTGTTAAATTAGCAAAACTAAGTTAGAAATCATGTGGTTAAAGTTATGCACATGATTAATACCAGTGGTTGTTTTATTATTTTCCCATTGCTTCTGCATTTTTTTTCAGGTAAAAGCAACGCTGCTTGAGTAATTGTTACTTAACAGACTAAGGATTTGTAATATATCTTTAAAAATTTATCTGGATTTCATAATTTTTTTTAACTTTTATTAATCTGTGTGTGTTCTCAGGTATACAAGAGTAAGCGAAAGGGGAGGATTTTTGTTTGTTTGTTTGCATTTTTCATTCATACAAATGACAGTATATATGATATGTATCTCATATTGTGTCTTTTTTTCTTTCACATACATTTTTAAAAGATATATTCATGTTGCTCTGTACATTTTTACTGTACGACTTATAGTCATTCATCGGAAATCGATAGTATGATCTGCCATATTTTACTTAATCAGCTTCCTTAATATGTGTACTCATGTGGCTTCATTAAGCTAGGGGTTGGTTGGTGGCTGAACTCAGCAAGGAAGCCTGGGATGGGTGAGCCTTCCTCTCTCCATGTGGTTTTCTCTCCTCAGGGACGCTCATAAGATTTCTTTTACAGGTGACTGCAAAGTTCTAATAGGGAAAGCTTTTGTCAAGTCTCTGCTTGACTCATGTTTGCTTATGTTGCATGGACATAAAGAAATCACATGCCCGTGGTCAGAGTGCAAGGGAACTACCCACAGACATTGATACTCATTAGTATAACAATCTATCATATACGGTAATGGTTCAACTGTTTTTTTTTTTTAACTATGTTTTTAAAGATTTTATTTATTTATTTGAGAGAGAGAGAGCAGGCGAGAGAGCACAATAGGGGGGGATAGAAGGAGAGGGAGAAGCAGGCTTCCCGCTGAGCCAAGAGCCAGATTCGAGGCTCCATCCCAGGACCCTGGGGTCATGACCTGAGCTCAAGGTAGATGCTTAACCGACTAAGACACCCATGGGGCATCCCCTTTTTAAAAATTATTCTTAAGATAGATATCTTTTGCTCCTATTTTATTGGATAGTACATCACTTTCTACTGACTTGGACTGTCACTTGGCATTTAGTCTATGTCCGTAGTTCTATTTCTTTCATCACAGATACATGTTGTACTATTTTATTCATTGAACCTATTTAATATGTATAAATATCCAGGAGAATGAACTTAACAATTTTTTTCCTCAAAATTTATTGGCTATTGTTGAGTTTGTGTGATGGTCTATAAACTTTTCAATCAGTTTATCAAGTTAGAACATGATTAGTACTTTTATCTCACATTTTAGAATCAGCTTATCTAATTTTAAAATGTCAATATATTTGAGGGGGTTTATTACATTTACATATTAACCAGGTTATAATATTTTAAAAAATAATATGAAATATATTTTTACTTATTTGATTCATATAATTGCTTTACCAAGAAAAATTGATTTGTTCTTAGATATATTCATAGATATTTTACCTTTTGCTTGTTAATATTAATGGATTCTTTTTTCCATTATATCTCCTGCGTGTTTTTATTTATAAAGTTATTAATATCTGAATATTGGTTTTGTACCCCTTAACATTTGGATTACTCTATTTTCCTAATAGGTTTTTAGCTGGTAGTCTAGTGTTACTTATATTCAATCATAGCATTTTTAGAGATGAATAATTTACCTCCTCTTTGCAATTTCTAACCTACTTGTCTTCATATTTTTCATTGCCGTGGCTAGTACATTCCTCTTATTTTTAAAATACACATTTCAAAAAATAAACAAAATAAAATAAAATACACATTTCAAAACTGGCCTTGATCCAGTGGTGTTTCAGCAGTACATAAAAATATTGGTGGAATAGAATAAAAATTTCAGAAGCAGACTCATATGATATGTGAAAGCTAAAAATATATAAAGATTGTTATTGAAATCTATAGAGAAGATATAAGCTGTATAATATTTTGAGATAATCAGCTATGTCAGAAAAATGTATGTATAACTCATTTTTTACACAAAGTAGTATCTAGAGAGATGAAAGGGTTGAAATTATGATAAAATAATAATAACCGATCAGTATTAAACAGCAGTATTATAACAGCATTAAAAGCATCAAGTATTTAAATACTGAAGAAGATGATACCTTTTTAAGCAAGATCCCATATTCTAGAAGTCTAAAAGTGAAGCTTGATAAAAGTGACTACATTTTTTAAATGAACAAACAATGGTTAATGCAAACTATAAAATGAGCAAATATAACAGAAAAAGTCAATATTCTGACTGTATAAGAAATTACTAAAATCAGAAAAAGCAAAATATTAAAAAGAAAAAATAGCCACCAAATAGCTATTCCTCACATGAGGGGAGAATTAATGGCCTTCTAACATCAAACTTTCAAAACTTCATAAAGAATTAGGTGAATTAAGTTAAAACCAAAAAGAATGTGATATTTATTTTTAGCAATCTACATTATCTACAGTGATAAAGCGTGTTTAAACCCAACACTGATAAGGATGTGATCAAATATGTTCTCTCACATACTACTGGTGGAAGCATAGTTACCTTGGGCTTTTTAGAGAATAATTTGATATTACCTCTTAAAATTAAAATATGACTCTGCTTTAATGAAACAATGATGCCTCTCAGTATCTCCTTTTAATAAATGCTCATAAATGACCACAAAGTAGCATGCACAAGGATATTCACTCCAGAACTGGTTACAATAAGAAATTTAGAAATAATTTAAATGTCAAACAATAAAGGAATACTTAAATACACTATGAAGCATCCGCCAAATGAAATCTCATACTGCAGCTATAAAAATAATAGGTTATTAGTAATGACCTATTGGTATCTCCAAAACAGTTAACGTTTAAAGAAGTACATACCAGATTTAAAAGAATACTGTATATTTAATGCATTTATATGTAATTGCTAGAAGAAATGGACTGGGAGGTTACACAACAATATGTCTAGTCTTCTAAAAAGAAAAGTGCTGAGTGCTTATAGGAGATTTGCTCTAAGGAGATTTGTACATATTACTATATTAACTTCTTTATGGTTTTAATACAGCATGTATGTATCAAAATAATACAGAAAACATGCAGTCCCATTATTTTTCTACTAAACAAAATTAGAACAGTGATACATCATGTTCATTTAGTAAATTAGGAATACATAATGTTAAAGTATTCCATGAAATTGGCACTAAATTTGTTAGTAACACTGTAACTTGCATATAGAAAATAATTAATAATTAGAATCAAGGTTCTTTCACATATTTCTACCCTTTTAGCAGTAATTCATTTTCCAATTGACTATCCTGAGAGTATAATAGTAAATATGAATAAAATTTTATGTATAAATATATTCATAATATTATTATGTATAGTAGTAAAGATGTATAAACAACCCAAGAGCCCATACATAAGTGAATATTAAATGGTGCTGCAGACATGATACAATAGACTATGCATGTTGGAAATATAAAACACTAATTTAGAATTAATCTCTACTCAGTAAAGTTATATGAAAAGAGCACAATATTAATGAATGATATGATTAAATCATTAAAAATAAAATAAACAAAGGCCATGCATGCACTGAAGATAACACACCCAAAGTTTGACTTTGGTCAAGTTTAGAGACTGACACTTAAGTTTGCCATCTTTGGTCAATGAACATAGTGATTTTTTGTAATAACAAATATATTTTTTATTTCTATATATTAATAGAAATAAAACACTATTTATGAAGTCTAGATAAAAAGCTCAGGTCATCCTCATGATAATTGCTCATTATTTCATTCTTGAATATACATTTACTAGGTGTCTAAACAAAGTGCAGACCTCAAACTCACCACTGTATATAGTTAACTAATTTTCAACAAAAGAGGCAAGAATAATCAATGGGGGAAAAGACAGTCTCTTCAACAAATGGTTTTGGGAAGACTGGACAGCAACATGCAAAAGAATGAAACTGGACCACTTTCTTACACCATACACAGAAATAAGCACAAAATGCACTAAAGACCTAAATATGAGACCTGAAATTATAGAAATCCTAGAAGAGAGCACAAACAATAATTTCTCTGACATTGGCCATAGCAACATCTTCCTAGATACATCTCTTGAAGATAAGAGAAACACAAGTAAAAATAAATTTTGGGGACTACATCAAAATAAAAAGATCTGTACAACAAAGGAAATAACCAACAAAACTAAAAGACAACCTATTGAACGGGACAAGATATTTCTAAGTGACATATCTGGTAAAAGGTTAAGATCAGAAACATATAAAGAACTTACACAACTCAACAGCAAAAAAACAAATAATCCAATTAAAAATGGGCAGAAGACATGAACAAACATCTCTTCAAGGAAGACATCCAGAAAGCCAACAGACACATGAAAAGATGCTCAACATCAATAGTCATTATCAGGGAAGTGTGAATCAAAACTATAATATGAAATATTACCTCACACCAGTCAGAATGGTTAAAATCTCAATGAATAGTTGTATTGCTAAGGATGTGGAGAAAAAGGAATCCTCTTACATTGTTGGTAGGAATACAAACTGAGGCAGCCACTTTGGAAGACATTATGGAGGTTCCTCACAAAGTTAAAAACAACTACTCTACAGTTTAGTAATTGCACTACTGGGTATTTACCCAAAGAATATTAAAAACAAACAAACAAACAAACATGAATTTGAAGAGCTATATGAATTATTATGTTTACTGAAGCATTATTTACAATAACCAAATATGGAAGCAACCCAAGTGTCCATCAATAGATGAATGGATAAAGAAGATTTGGTATATATATATACAATGGAATATGATTCAGACATAAAAAAAAGAATGA
The DNA here is from genome assembly GCF_963455335.1 of Martes martes. Taxonomy (NCBI): domain Eukaryota; kingdom Metazoa; phylum Chordata; class Mammalia; order Carnivora; family Mustelidae; genus Martes; species Martes martes. Next base: position 77,966,006 of record NC_137889.1, on the reverse strand, counting down.
AGTCTTGCCATTTGCAAGAACGTGAGCAGATCTAGAGAGTGTAATGTTAAGCAAAGTCAGAGAAAGACAAATACAATATGATTTCATTTGTTTGTGGAATTTAAGAAACAAAACAAATGAACAAATTAAAAAAAAAAAAAAAGAGAGAGAAAGAGAGAGAGAGAGAAACCAAAAAAAGGACTCAACTACAGAGAACAAACGGAGGTTACCAGAGGGGAGGGGTGTGGGGAATGGGTGATATAGGTGATGGAGATTAAGAGTACATTGATATTGATGAGTGCTGAGTAATATATGGAACTGCTGGATCACTATAGTGTACACTTGAAACTAATATAACACTGTATGTCAAGTACACCGGGATTAAAATAATAAACAAACAAACAGACTGTGCTTCATGCTTCACTAAAAATTCATCTATGTAAAGACTTAATCTGCAAAGAAATACAGACATACTGAAACAAATTCTGAAAATACCAGAGTATGCTTTGATGTTAAATTAAGCGAAAAAATGTGCAAATGCAAAGAATATCTGTACTGAATCACACAAGGAGATAATGGAACAATAAATTCATAGTATACTAATGACATAATAGGGGCACCTGGGTGGCTCAGTGGGTTAAAGCCTCTGCCTTCGGCTCAGGTCATGATCCCAGGGTCCTGGGATCGAGCCCCGCATCAGGTTCTCTGCTCAGTGGGGAGCCTGCTTCCTCCTCTCTCTGCCTGCTTCTCTGCCTACTTGTGATCTCTGTCTGTCAAATAAATAAATAAAACCTTAAAAAAAAATAATGATATAATAGCTGAATATTAGAAGATCAATGGGAGATGTTATGATCTATAATTTTAACAAAGAATTTGCATGCTAGAATGAAACTAAAAGTTTGTCTGGAAAAAATGCTTGCAGTTGTGATCTTAACAGAAGATACAGTAGAATATAACTGAATGGAAAAAGTGGAAACTGAAAGCGTTCTCCTCTGAAGACATCATTCCACAATGTTAATTAGAAGTTATTTTTTGTATTTCTCTAAACTACTCTGTCTTTGAAAATCTACTTTTATATTCAACATGGAATAACTATATATATTTTTACAACTTCTAAATTCAAAATAGTACCTTTGATAATTATCTTAACTTTGATTTCGGTAATACTGGAAGGTTTTCCAGTTTTAAGTCTATTATATGCAATTTGGTGAACAAACATCAGAATTTAAAATCAAATGTGATTTTATCGCAAATCTCTGAAAAGACATATTTATTTCAGAGATTGAACTAAGCATATATACTAGAGAATTAAAGAAAAACAAGTCTGAAGTAGTTGAATTTGTATAACTCCTTCATCAATTCTGCTTGAAAATTTAATCTTATTAACTTTAGTAGTCTTTCCCTGGTGACTTCTTTTAATTGGCACGATGTTGCTACAGAGAAATATGTAGTGAAGTTTTATGAGGAAGAAAGTAGAAATAGAAAAACCAAAGTGTGCCTGTAAGTCTGCCCCAAAACTATAATATCATTGGTTTTATTTCTGTTTGTACAATGGTGATTATACCAAGTACTTCCCAGAAAACTACAAGAATAAATTAGTTGTAAGAATATCAGTGTTTTAAGTCATGAAATTCCTATGCAGGAGGCAATGTACATATAACTAGAATGTTTATAATAATGAACAAATGGTAATATTTCACTTGGATGGAAATTAGATGGTTGTTGCCTTTTTAGAAAACTTAACTAATGCCAATTAATTTAGAGTTCAATAATGACATGTATTTTTCTAATTTTACTACATTTTATTTCAATTTATCATAACTTTGATTTTCTCTTACTTTTTAGTCATCAGATTTTCAAAAGTGACTTTCGTATCTCTGTATAAACATCAGTCAATTAAGACTAGGTAAAAAGCACAAAGGAGCTGTTACTGAAAGGAGCCAGGTAAAGCAAACATTCCTGAAGACAGCCTGATAGAAGGGGAAGTGAAACACACACACACACACACACACACACACTCAGTGCAAAAATAACACAATATTTCAGCAAAAACAACAACAAAAAATTAGGACATTTTGTGCAAAATGATCAATGTATTTTACAAGCATTTCACCTGAAAGTTATTGTTTTAAAAAACAGCCTGAATTATCACTAGTAATTTGTATTACTAATAATATAATTATTTGGCCCTTACACTGACTCTTCCCTTGAAGAATCCACATAGCTGAGCTTTACCTTATACCACTTAAAATATTAGAAACTAAGCAATACATTTGGAAACAATGGCACATTGTGTTTGTTTTTTTTCTGAATGTGTTCCTAGCATCTATGGATTATTTAACTTCTTTTGTCTAGAGTGAAAGATTTAGCAAGATTTGTTTCTGTGAAGAAAGAATCTGGAGCTCTCTTTGGCTCTATTCTTAGCTTCCTTTTTCTCCTTGTGTTGGTTTTGTGTACACTGCATACTCCCCCTTCTATGTTAGATTCTTGGACTGAGCCTAATCTGATATTTGCTTCGTAATGGTCAATACCTCCTTTAACGACCTCTGATGATGTAGAATCAAATCCCACTTACACCATCCAATATGCCATCTTAGGTACAAAATCAAAATCATGATTTGTACTTCCCAGGAGTATTAATAATTAACAAATATAAATGATAAAATATTGAATCCTCTAAACATCTCAACATCGTAAAAAGTACTATTAATTCTTTCTATAGAACATCCTAGTTTTTGAGCTTTATGAGAAGAAGATTTTCTTGCTGTTTTCACAAAACTTACACAATTTGTTTTTGTGTGAAAAGCAAGAAGAAATATTGAGAAGTCAATAAATTTGAGGAAGTTTTTAAAAATTTAAAGACCGGGGCGCCTGGGTGGCTCAGTGGGTTAAAGCCTCTGCCTTTGGCTCGGGTCATGATCTTAGGGTCCTGGGATCGAGCCCCGCATTGGGCTCTCTGCTCAGCAGGGAGCCTGCTTCCTCCTCTCTCTCTCTGCCTGCCTCTCTGCCTACTTGTGATCTCCATCTGTCAAATAAATAAATAAAATCTTTTTTAAAAAAATTTAAAGACCTACTAATTATTGTAGAAGATATGATCTAGTTTACTGATACTGAAATGTATCAAAAGTGAGTTATTTTCTTGTACTTTTTTACTGGTATCTTACCAAAATTTTTTTTATTTCAAAAGAAAGATTTCAAAATGATCACCAAACTTTGCACTTTAAGAACTAAAAAGGAAAGAGCAAACCAAATCTAAAACCAACAGAAGTAAATAACAATGAGAGGTGAAGATACAGAGATTATGAAAATAATTTTCTATTGTTCAACAAAATAATATTTAACAAAAAAGTTGATTCTTTGAAAAGTATAAGTATAAAAAGTGACAAATATTTTAGTAAACTGAAAAAAAGAAAATAATCAGATTCTAAATCAATAATGAAAGTGGGATGGCACTACTGACCTTACAGAACTAAAAATAATTAAAAAGAATACTATGAACAATTATAGGTCAACAAATTAGATAACATAGATAACTTAGATAATATGGATAAATTCCTAAAAAACACCAGCTTCCAAAACTCACTCAAGGAAAAACAGAAAATCAAAACAGACATATAACTAGTAAAGAGACTGAATCAGTAATTAAAAGCCTCCCAAGGAAGAAAAGTCCAGGACCCAAAGGCTTCATTGGTAAATTCTACTAAATATTTGAGGAAACATTAACACCAATGTTCCTAAAGATCTTCCACAAAAGTAGTGGACTTCCTCCATCATCAAGGCATATTAAAAAACCATCATTACCCTGGTACTGAGGTTGAAATATGAAAGAAAGGAGAAAGAAGAAAAGAAAGAAAGAGAGAGAGAGAGAAAGAAGGAAGGAAGGAAGGAAGGGAGGGAGGAAGGGGGAGGGAAGGTGGGAGGGAGACAGGGCAAGAAGAAGGGAAGGAGGGAGGGAGGGAAAGATGAAAATTACAAAACAATATCTCTTTAAGTGTAAATGGAAAAATTTTCAATGAAATATTACCAAACCAAATCTATAAGCACAGTAAATGGATTATATACCATGAGCAGGTGAATTAATCTTAAGACTGAAAGGGTAGTTTGTTATGAAAAGCTCATTCAATATAATTGTCTACATTAATGGGATAAAGGGGGTCATGGTCATTAAAATTGATACAGAAAAAAAAAAAAACATTTCATAAAATCTAACACTCTTTCCTGATAAAAACACTTAGCAAATTAGTAAGAAAAAGAAATCTTTTTAATTTGATAAAGGATATTTATGAAAAACCTAAAGCTAACATCATACCAATTATCACCAAAACCTTCCCTCTAAGATCAGGGATAAAACAAGGATGCCTACTTTTTAAAGATTCATTTTATTTGAGAGAGAGAAAGAGCTGGGAGCGCCAAAAGGAGAGAATCTTCAAGCAGACTACCCACTGAGCCTGGAGGCCAACATGTAGTTCAGTCACACTACCCATGAGATCATGACCTGAGTCAAAACCAAGAACTGGAGGCTTAACTAAGGAGCCAGCCAAATGTCCCAAGGGTGTTTACTTTCATCACTTCTATTCAACTATATTGGATTTTCAAGCCAGAACATTAAGGCAGTCTTAAAAAAAAAAAAAAAGAAAAAAAGAAAAAAGAAAAAAAATGAAACGCATTCAAATTGGAAAAGAAGTAAAACTATCTTAATTCAAAGATGTCTAGATATTATATGTAAAAAATTTCTAAAGAATACACGCACGTACACACACACACTATCAATACCAATAAATTCAGCAAAATTGCGGATACAAGATCAACACTCAAAACTCTGTTGTATTCTATATGCTACCAATAAACAATCTGAAAATGGAATTAATTGTTTTCATTTACAATTGCATAATAATAATAATAAAATGCCTAAGAATAAGAGTTTCAACACTGAAAGACTTTCACATTGAAAACCACAAAGCATTACTCACAGACTTTATAGAAGGTTAAATAAGTGGAAAGTTATTTTTGTACATAGCCTAAAATACATCATATTGCTAAAACGGCAGTACTCCTCAAAGTGATCCAGAGATTCAGTGCAATCCCCAGCAAAATCCCAATAGCCTCTTTTTGCAGGAATGGAAGAGGCAAACCTAATATTCACGTGAGATTGTGAGGTTTCCAAAATAGACAATTAACCTTGCAAGAGAAGAACAAAGATGTCAGACTCAGATTTCCTAATTTCAAAACTTACTAAATACCTACTTTATTCACTACTGTGCAGTTTCATCGTAAGGACAAAGTTGTAGCCAATAGAAGGGTATTGTGAGTCAAAAACTATGGCAATACTTTTACGACTAATTTATATTTTTCAATGATACTAAGACTATTCAATTGGGTAGGATAGTCTCTTCAACAAATAGTGCTGTGAAAAATTCATATCCACTTGCAAAAGAATGAAGTTGGTTCCCTTCTTCATGCCATATATAAAAGGTAACTAAAAATGAAATAAAGAAACAAGTAAGATCTGTAACTATAAAAATCTTAGAAGGTAACTTATGTATAATTCTTCATGATCTCAGATATAGTGATAGATTCTTGGATATGACCTCGAAAGTATGACTAACAAGAGAAAAAAAAAAAGATAATTTGGACTATATCAATATTAAAAATTTTGTCTATTGGGGGCACCTGGGTGGCTCAGTGGGTTAAAGCCCCTGCCTTCAGCTCAGGTCATGATCCCAGAGTCCTGGGATGGAACCCCACATAGGGCTTTCTGCTCAGCAGGGAGTCTGCTTCTCTCCACCCCACCCACCCCTCCTGCCTCTCTGCCTACTTGTGGTCTCTCTGTCAAATAAATAAATAAAATCTGAAAAAAAAAAAATTGTGTACCACATACCACCATCAAGATACCATTAAAAAGTGAAAGACCTCCCACAGTATGAGAGAAAATTTTTGTAAATCATATATCTGATGTTGTCTAGTATCCAGAATAAATACAGAACTCTGAGAATTTAAGAGTAAAAAAGACAAACAACCCAATTAAAAAACAGACAAAAGACTTAAACAGAAATTTCTCCAATGAAGATATACAAATGACCAACAAGCACTAAACAGGTGTTCAATATCATTAAACATTAGAATTGCAAATCAGCCCACAATGAAATACCATTTAATACTCACTAGGATGGCTATCATCAAAGAGATGAGTAATAACAAATGTTGATGAGGATGTGGAAAAATTGGAACTCATGACTTCCTGGTAGGAATGTAAGATGGTGCAACACTGAAGAAAACAGTTTGGTGATTTCTCGAAAAGTTAAACATGGAATTATCATAGGATCCAGGAATTCTATTTCTAGATATATATCCCTCCAAAATTATAGATAGGTATTCAAACAAAAACCTGTGCAAAAGTATTCATAGCAGCACTATTCTCAATATCCAAAATGTAGCAATAACTCATGTCCATGAACAAATAAATGGATAAACAGAAGTAATATATTCATGTAATGGAATATTCAACCAAAATGTGGATGAATCTGGAAAATATTAATCTATGCTAAAGAAACCAGATACAAAATATTCCATAGTAAATGACATAATCAGTATGAAATATATTCCATTTATAGGTAATATAAAAAGGTACATATAACGGACAGAAAGTATATTAGTGGTTTTTAAGGACTGAGGCAAGGGGGAATGGGAAATGATTGCTTAGTAAGTACAGGTTCCCCTTTAGAGACAATGAAAAAAATTTGGAATATTTTTAAACTGGAGGTGATGGTGGCACAGCATTCTGAATATACTAATACTATGAATTGTACATTTTGAAATGTTTAATTTTGTGTAATGTGAATTTCACCTCCAAAGTTAAAAAACAAACAATCTAAATCTAAATGTTAATTGATGGCTAAGCTAAAACCAATAGCAAAAGAGGAGTAGGAATTGCTGACTCAGTCTAACTCAGGACAATATTGATGATATCAAACAATGCTCTCCCTGATTTGTGGCACATTTGAATCAAATAGCAGTTTTATCACATCCTTGGTCCCATTCTTAATTTTAGTTAATGGTCGGAGGAAGCGAACAATAAAAACAGAAGCATCAAATAAAAGACCATAATAGTCATTAGATACAGAAACAAAAGAAAACTACAATACCTATGTAATTTAGCTTATTCACCTGAAAGAAGTAAAAAAAAAAAAAATACATTTTTAATGTTTGGATTTATAGATTCTCTGAGTCAACCACTCTTCTAGAACCTTTGAGATATTTTAGTATTTAGTGAAAAGGAGTCATTTACTTACCATGGGAATATCAGTCAGGTATCTTAAATCTTTTCATACCTTATATTTTTTATAGAAAGAAAACCTAGATAGTTGTCTAAGATTTATTACTTAAACTCCTCAAAAAAAGGAGAAAAATGATATGAGAGAGAGGGAAGCAACAAAAGCAAGAAAAGATTCAGAAAACAAATAAAATAAGACCACAATAACACCACACCAGCAATCCCAGAAGAGTATTAACTGAACATTTTTTTTCTGCATGTGGAAAAAATATTGAAAAATAAGATTGAAAATAAGATTGAAAAATAATTCAGACTTATTATTTCCTTCCTTTAAATACTGGTATGAGTTCTAATGTGGAACAATGTTCCAGTTCAAGTTCCTCATGATTATATAGTAAAAAGGTGTGTTTTGGAGTCATATGAATTTGAGTATTCTTCTTGTGTAATTTTGAATAAGTTACTTTATTTCAGCTTTGGTTCTTCTCTTTGTTATATATTCTAATAATACAAACCAGTGAATATTAGAGAAAATACATGTACAAAGTCTGATATATTGTAGGCACTTAGTAATTACAGCTATTATCATTAACAATAGTTGCAAAATATCGAGAACATATATTAAAATTACAAATAATGCAAAAATAAGTCACCAGTTTCTTTTCAAGAATTTAGATCATTGCCCTGAATAGGGAAGATAAACATATTTAAGAGCTCTGATTTTTTTTTCCCTCTGCAGGTTTTCTTCTCTGCTCACTTTCTTTTGAGGTTCACTTAGCTGCTTTGGCTTTAAAATAATTCCTCACCTGTTACCTACTCAAAAAGATACATGTTGCTTTACGAGAGTTAACTAGCATTTCAGAGCAACAGTTGCTAATTTGCTTTGATGTTATTCTTTAATTTACGTCTACAATGGGTGGGTGAGTGATGGATGGCCTACACAGATCACTTCTTTATTCAGAGAACTTAGTGCTCAGATACTTAGAAACTCCATATGGAGAAATATTTCTGCTTATCACATTCAAACATATGAGCTTATGCTTACATTAAGCCTGATTCCATATCTTTATTTATTGATGAGATTTCAATCCCAATCCATCAGCATTAATATATGGAATAACAAATGATTTTTCCTGAAGTACAATGATTTAGTATAATGCATAATTATATTACTATTCCTCTAAGAGAAACATGTAAAAGGTTAATTTGAGGGTAGGGTCATTGAATCCAGCTCTTTTCTTCTGATGACTATGAAAGATTAAGTATATTGTCCAGTTTTCATGGCTGATTATAGAATAAACAATTTGGTTTAGAGAATTAATGGAGCCAGTGATCTTCCATTTAACTCTTTTGATCTATTGGTGCAAGTAACAATGTTTAAATTGTTATATTTCACACAAGCCTTTTCTGTTCATTTCTACTGAAGATTTTGCTCCCAAATTATTTGGTCATTTTATTCTAAATATGATTGAAATAATTTCTTGTTCTCTCATCATATCATAGCTTTAGTTATGTACAAAGTGTGGATTCACCAACACTTCTAAATTAATTTTGGAAAGTTTTAAAAAAATATTCTGCATAAAATCATACCCAACATTGGTGGCCTTTCTGGGATGTGTAAATTGCCCATTTCCCAAAGGAATCCCATGCTTACTTTCAATATTCAATACATTATACTAAAATCTGTGCATTGGACAGCATCTTTTTATGTAAAGTCAATTTTAACAAACATAAATATTGCTATTTTAAATTTCAACAGTAGCCTAATTTTGAAGCAGCATATCTAGTAGATATTTAACTGGTTTATTTGTTTTAACTCTAGCAAATTTTGTTCAAAAATCCACAACTCTTAACGGTCATACAAACTGAGTGAACTTTTCTTTCTCTCATAATCAGAACAATTCAGCCACACAGAAAGTAATGTGTGCCATATTTCCTACTAATTTTTAATAATGCCATCTTTTACTCCAGCTAGTTTGTAGTTACTAATTTTTCTAATATGTTACATCATTTTTCAACTTTATTATTTATTTATTATTTTTTTATACATACCTTTTAATGAAACCATTTTAGTTCGTGATGATTTGAAACCATGAGTTAACCCTTATTTTCCACTGTCAGTGGTTTTTGTTTGTTTGTTTGTTTTTTTAAGGTTTTTTTTTATTTATTTATTTGACAGACAGAGATCACAAGTAGGCAGAGAGGCAGGCAGAGAGAGGGGTGGAGGCAGGCTCCCCGCTGAGCAGAGAGCCCGATGCGGGGCTCGATCCCAGGACCCTGAGATCATGAGCTGAGCTGAAGGCAGAGACTTCAACCCACTGAGCCACCCAGGCACCCCTATTTTTTTTTTTTTTTAAGTAAGCTCCAATGCCCAGTGTGGAGCCCAACACAGGGCTTGAACTCATGACCCTGAGATCAAGAGCTGAGCTGTGATTAGGAGCTGAACACCTAACTGACTGAGCCACCCAGGCACCCTCCCAACTTTTTGACCCACTCTTCTCATGATGTTCCATACAGAAAGTGATCTGGGTACTAGAAATACATCACAGAACATGGAACAGTCACTGTTCCTGAGAGTGTAGAGTCTATGATTAACAATTTGGACCTGGACACTAAGCTTTCTAGCTTCAAATCCCACCATCCCATATGACTGTGTAGCCCTCAGAAATCCAGTTTTTTCCCTGTAAGACGGGACTAGCAATGACATCTATTTATAAGGGTTTTGTGAGGACTGAATAAATTCATGTAACACAAACAAAATTGTATCTTGCATACACTTACCCCCATATATGTTTGTTCAATGAATATTTAAACAGAGACACTAATGAATACACAAATTAATATAATGTATTAAGTGTTACAATTAGACACAAAATTACATTAGAAAATGAGCAATTTACACAGACTGATGGAGATTATGAATGCCTTACTGGAGGAAATAAAGTAAATGTTGGAAAATTGTGGTCAGATGAAGGAGGAGGAGAACACATTTTAAATACAGGGGACAAAATAAGCAGCATAGTCTAAAACAGAAAGTATAAGCTAGTTTACATCACAAAACTGAAGAGTAGAGCAGAGTCATCTATTTCATTCTGTTTCTAAGTTCCCTGAGAGGGAAGTCTTAGACTACCAGATGTGTGTACTGTTAGTCTCTAACCCAGAGCTTTACATAAAAGACACTTATCATCTCATGCATTATTCCCGTGATAGCTTTCTAAACTTCTCTCAAACATGCTCTCAATCACATTTCAATCTACTTCATGTAGAGCTTCCAGGATAATCTACAGTTTACACATAATCCCTCAAAAGAAGAGTAGGCTGAAGAACATTAGTTGCTGCTTGTTACCAATGGCATTAAAGACATATTCCTGTTCTAACACTAAACATATTTTTCATACTTTATGGCTTCTTTGCTTTTTATTCAGCCTCCTCTTTTCTTCTGCCTCAATCATATATATTTATCTATACATATGAAGCAAAATAATTTTCTAACTATAAAATATCCATTTTTATATGGCATACTTTACTAGGTTTTTTTTTTTTTAATTTTTAAAACGTTATTTATTTATTTGAGAGAGAGAGGGAGGGAGCACAAGTAGGGGGAGGAGCAGAGGTAGAGGAAGAAGCAGAATCCCCACTGAGCAGGGATCCCAATATAGGGCTCCATTCCAGTACCCTGGGATCATGACCTGAGTCAATATCAAGAGTTAGATAATTAATTGACTGAGGCACCCAGGTGCCCCCAAATCTAGAAGTTTATAAAAATGCAGTTGGAAAATCAGAGAAAACAGCAGAAAACAAAAAAGGAAATACTCTTAAAGGAAAGAGATTTCTTGAATATTGGTCAATTCTTAGTACCATGTCCTTGAGTGTTAACTGTCCAAATCTTGGATTTGGACTTCTACATTAGCTATACACCTGTCCTCTTAGAAAATAATCTCCACAACCACACACTTTCCCAGGGAAAATCAGATTCCGTCTCATCTTCAATCAAAATTTGTAATGGCTTCTATCACACTCAGAGTAATATGAAACTGGCAGTACGTTTCCAAACTAATTTCCTACCTCTGGAACTGTAGAGGTCTCCATGCTGTTCCTCAAACATGCCACAGGATTTCTGTTCAACAACTTTGCACTCAGTTACCACTATCTAAAATACTTAGCTTGATTGTTTCCTCACTATTTTTTTTTAATTCATATGATCTTTCCACAAATATACCTTACTATAATTATTGTCAGTAAATTTACACTCTAATCTCTTCCTTGACCTTTTATGTATTTTAGTGAGCTAGAGTCAGTTGGCAAGATTTTGGTCATCCCTGGACACGTCTAAGAGTCTGTAGGCCTTGAAATTAGAGTCTAAACCCTGAATTCTGTGATCAAATCCAAGAACTTCTTAGTAAGGTTCTCAGCAGGCAGCTTTTTGGTTGGCATTATATGATTTCTGCATGTCATCCTATTAATATCTACAAATTCCTCATTTGAAAGGTTACTGAGAATACTAAATATTATACATAAAGTATGTGATAGACTGCCTGGCACAAAACAATGAAGACGGTCTACTATTACTATGATTGCTGCTCTAATGAGCACCTGAGCTTCTAAAAAGGAAAACTAGTTTTACCTCCTGAGTTAATGAGAATTTTATTAAGAGTCCAGCACTAATTTTCTTATTTAGATTGCCTGGGCTCATCCAGAAATTAATTAGGTTTGGAGTTATCCCACAGAAAGTGAAGTTAGGAATCCAAGGGGGCTAATGTAAAAGTGTAGTGTAGATAGCAGCACAGCTGAGGAAAAATGAGCATCTAGACTGGGCCGTAGGACTCCCTATACTGTGTTCCCTTGATTTCCCCTGGCTGACTTTGTAACCAAAAAACAAACAAATGAATAAAAGAAGCAATTTGAGCATTCCTGGCAGGATGCCTAAATACTACCCTTCAAAGTGCCCTAGGGAATATATTTTATTTTTCAAAAATAAATCCAACTGTAATGCGACACACTTCTTTCTTTGAAAAGGAGACTACGAAAGAAGGCATAGAGTTCTCTTGGAAAAGACCTATACCCTGAAAATACATTTGCAGCAGATTACAATCTGATCACAGCTTCACTTATCTATTTGGAAAGGCATTTATATTGCACTTATTACCTAGTCCCTGTTAAAGCTGTTTATGGAGACGACAAGGAAGAAATAATTTTTATGCTCCTTTTAGTTTGCTATAAATTCAGAAACAATTTTGCTTGAACAGCTGATCTGTGAATTAATAATGAGGGACTATAACTTTTTTTCACTACAGTATGTCAAGTACTTCTTTGTGTTTAAAAATTGATGAGGCTCAAAACTCCATTTCTTTACACAAAACAGATTTCAAAGGCATATGGGACAATCACCACTTCCCTCATACGGAAAGTACTTTCCAAGATCATGTCTGGCTAGTAAAAAATAAATAAATAAATAGAGTTTAGCTTTGATTTCAGAATGAAATAAAATATTATGTTATTTCTTTAAGTACTTCATGAAAATATTCTCCTGAAAAATGATGTAAAGAATAATATTTGGTAAAATATATATCATAATTTATCTCAGAAATGCTATCTACCTTAAGAAACAATTGGGGCACCTCAGTGGCTCAGTGGATTAAGCCTGTGCCTTAGGCTCAGGTTATGATCTCAGGGTCCTTGGATCAAACCCCACATCAGGCTCTCTGCTCAGCAGGAAGCCTGCTTCCCCCTCTCTTTCTGCCTGCCTCTCTGCCTACTTGTGATCTCTGTTAAATAAATAAAATTAAAAAAACAACAACAACAATTAACTGAGTCTTTCTGTAATGTGAATAATCCTCTTAATTGCTTTCGTTGGTCTTGTATGTTTGAATTTTTATATCTACTGTTTTTGAAGTACCAGTATTCTTTCTACTATATTTTTCATTCATTATTAGCTTGAATTTCTTTTGAGGATTTATTTATTTTAAGGAGAGAGAGAGAAAGAGAGTGGGGGAGTGGCAGAGGAAGATGGAGAGAGAAAGAGACACTCCTCAAGCAGACTCCCAATGAAGCGTGGAGCCCAACACAAGGCTCGATCCCAGGACCCTGAGACCATGACCTGAATTGAAACCAAGAGTTGGACGCTCACCTGACTGAACCACCCAGGTGCTCCACTACTAGCTTGAATTTACCAAGACTAATACATCACTGAAATGAGCTTCCTATCATTGGGATAACTGGACAAGTAGAGGCAAAGATGAAAAGTCCCTCATTTCTAAATATGATGTCTTAGTCCTGAGCATGGACACATCAGTAATTGAATCAGAGTCAATTTGAAGGTGATCTGAGACAGTGGACAGGGTTTGATCTTTTCTAGTATTTTTTGTGGTTTATCATCAGATGGAGGGTAGAGAGGAGATAATGTTCATGTTGAAGTTGAAAAATTGCCCAGATTATCCATGCAGTAAGAGTAATTCTTAAAGTAGCTTTAATATAATTATTTTGTCATTGCAAATAGGGTGTTAATGTAATCAAAATATTTACTATTTACTGGGAAATAGGGGATGGCAGTTAACGATATAATGTCCTGAAGGCTTATAGTCTATCCTGCATAAGCTTTTCATTTTTGAGGGGCAGGGAGAAAATTTCCTAAGTAGTGTCTTTAGAAGACCTGTGTTGTCATTTATTTAAAGAAAGTTTATACCTCTTACCTAAATTTTAAAAAAATTGATTTTCCTTTGTATTTTATTGTTTTCCCAGTCTATCTCTTTTTTCATATATTACATACAGGAAATCTTCCTTCTTTCTTGTTTTCTTTTTCTCTAGGACTCAGTATGGTGATAAGATTTTGTAAATATCCAGTCTCTAAGTGTAGAGATTGGAAATTAAGTCAGATAGTGGCAGATACACTCTGCAAATGAGCTTCAATTTTAACAATTAAAAAAAAACAAAAATATTATATAATTTTGGAAGATTTTTAGAGGCAGATGCTAAAGTTAGAGAGAAACTATAACTAGGAAAGAAAACCATTTTTATATCATAGAATGTTTCTATCTTGTTCATGTTTTCCGTAATTAGATATTAACTACATTAAGGTATGTAAAATAACAATCCAAAGATTCTGGGGTGTGTAGAATGTGACAGGAATGAGTTGAACTGAGCTAGGATTTATTTGTAGTTAAGACTGTACTTGACAATATGGTGAGTTCCGCTGTGCTATAGATATCACTGATTTTTGAATAATTATGTATTATATTTTAATAGGTATTAATTTCCCAGGAAGCTCCTATTCCAAAGATTATTTGGCCTCCTTTGAGAGAATGATTAATACTTTGTAATTCTTATATAATATCACAAGGCATTAGAGAGAAGAACAGCAGAGAGCCAGATGTTCTGGTTTGAGGCAATCTTAAGACCTTGACTTTGTTTTAGAATTGAAGGAACTTGAAACATAATCTGGTTCAATCCCTTCATTTCATAGATGAAAATCTTGAAACCCACTGAAATTAAAGGATATACCTGAAGTCACACAGCTCAGTTACTGAAGAGCTTGGATTAGAGCTTATGTTCTTAAATTCTATTGTATTCCCCTCTCAGGAGGGAGATGAGCATGAGTAGAGCTTATAAGGTAAAAAAAAAAAGATAGAGATAGATATATAGATGTAATATAGATATATAATATAATAATATAATAGATATATATTTAAATTAATGCATAAAGAAAAATAAAGATTAATTATTTAGTAGAGATTGAAAATTCTAAACCAACAAAAAGTAATAGAAAAAGATATTTAAGAAAAAAAATCTTCCACCTTCTAGGTAGTATCTCAATGTATACTATTTGAATAATATTATTTGTCTTGTGTAACTTATAAACATTTTTGTAGCTACATATTTTCACTATATGTAGATATTAAATTTACTAAATTTGATTAACATACATATATAGTAATTCTATCCAAATAATATTTAACAACCATTGTCTATTAGGTACTACAATAAGTGAACAGTTTAACAAATTCTATTAAACTCTAGAAGTTTAATTTCTAGATACAATTCTATGATATCAAATATGATATTACAAGTGCTACAGTAGCTGTAATCATATCAGCTTTGAGAACACAGAAAATGGACAGAAAAATATAGCTGTAGCTACAGAATGGTACTGAAACATCTGGAAAAAAATTCCTCAAAGCTAAAAGACACAATGTGATGTGAATTTTAAACAAAAGACAGAACCTTGTAGGCAGGTATATGGGGGTGGACATTTTTTATAGGAATTATTCCAAGTTTACTTTAATTACATGTCCCTTTCCGTTTCCAAGCTTGAGGGCATAAATCTTTCAATATAAGAAGGCAAATATTTATTTTATTTATCAAGAGGAGTAAAACAACCATTCTTTCTCTGATCTCTAGCTATGAGTGACTTGAAAATAATTTACATAAAATTTACTAGTTACTTAATGATCTCTAACCACAGTTAAAATATTTGCCAACTATCTCAATTGAACTCAGTTTATGAATTCATCATAAAATGGTTTTTGAAAGGATTTATATTCTCTAGCAAAGATCATGTTAAGTATAAATCATGTCAAAGATTCAGAAAATAGGTTTAAAAGTCTACATCTATATTGTTGAGATTAAAATACAAATAATGTATTATCTATGAGAGAAAATCAAGCATTGCTAATATGAAGATATTATAAATATACAAAATAGAGATTAGCTAGAAAATAGGAAACTCCTAAATTGGATACTAAATGTTCAATAGTAGAAGTTAACTTTAAAAATTTTACCTAGATCTCAATATGCTTCCTTAGAAAGATAGTCCCCTCATTTTTATTGTTACTTTGAATTTAACTTAATTTAACTAATTTTATTAAGCCCTTGCTGACTATCGATTTCTGTAGGATCCATGTCCCATGCTGTGCCAGCCATGAAAATAAGATCATCAGTTCTTCTCCTGTGGGGACCCTAATTGACTGAGGGTCTCAGCTGCTATACTTGGAAATCTATAGCTGTATTTGTGACCTAACCATGTTTTCCACATGCTGCTCTGAGCCAGTGTTGGAGGGTAGTACTGATAGGAAAGCAGACCCATTTCTACTAGATGAGAGGCTTCTCTGAACGGGGATTTTGGCTCTAGGACTTATAACAACACTGTTCAATCTTCTGCAGACTCTGGGAGTCTAGGATGTTTCACCCAGACTCACTTTTTTTTTTTTTTAATAAGATTTCATATATTTTATTTGAGAGAGAGAGTGATGGAGACAGCAGGAACAGGGGGAAGTGGAAGAAGCAGACTCCCTACTAGACAGGGAGCCCTGTGTGGGGCTTGATTTCAGGACCCTGAGCTGAAGGTTTTTTTGCTCAGGGTCCTGTAATCAAGCTTAACTAATCAACACTTAACTAACTGAGCCACCCAGGTGCCGCTCACTTCCTTTCTTTTCATTCTTCTTCACTCAGGGTCAGACAGGCACAACACATTTCTGCTTGGTGTCTGCTTTACAAAATATCCAGAATAAGACACGTGCATATAGAGGATATGTAAAAATAATGTCCAATTACAATAAGCCATATCATGAATGTGACAAAATTTCAACAGAAGTAATAAATTATTATTACACCAGATGTTCAGTCCTCATAGTAAACAGTCAAAACTAGACTATTCCTTGGCAACTCTCAAAAAAGCTATTCAAATCGGTCAATGAATGTCACCCTTTATGCTTCTACCATACAGAACCAATGGGATGTCCCCAAAGGAATCAAAACAGGGTTTTAAGTGTATTTTTTTTTCTGATTATAAAAGTAAGCATGCTATTGTTATTTTTTTAATTAACATGGCATTTCCTCTACCAGCAATAAATTTCCTCATGTTTTTCCCCTTGTTCAGTATGACAAGCTATGCAACTTTTCATAGCTGTCTCAGAGTAACAATAGTTGATAGATATTCTCCATTTGACACAAACAAAAGGGCACTTATTTTTAATGAAGTCAAAAATTTAAGAACATGTCTGGATTGGTTAGCACTTCTTGCAGAAGATACAACAGAATGCTTTCAGTTGAAGGAGTAATTTTACCAGCCCACCAGTCTCCATAAGAGGATGTACCCACTGAAAACCCTGAAGATAGAATAAAGATCTAGACAACTCCATTCTGTTTATTCCTTCAGTTCTCAAGGGATCTATATATCTTCCTAGATTCTTCCAACTCTGGCGGATTTTAGCTATTGCCACCCACTTGCCTGATCTAATAAACAAACATTCCTAAGTGTTTACTGAAGGAGCGAGATGATGTTTATTTTCCGTGAAAACTAGGTGCTAGCATTTTCATGTCCCAAGGTTTGCTTTCTTTATTTCTTTAAAACCAACTGTACGCATCATTGCTACTGCCAACTCTCTGACCTTTCTGCAATGATTGTGTCCTTCACTTATATTAGAAATGTCTTGGCACTACCTCCATGATAGCACTTACCATTATGCCTTAAACTATATTTATATATTAAACTATTTTACAAGGTTATGAAGAACTTGATGAAAACATATGTGTTAATGATTTCTGTATCAAACTCCTCCAACTATGCCTACGTTTATCTGCAGATGGTCAGATTAAACTCATCAAAAAATTGGGATAATTCCTTCACTAAGATTAATAAGAATTACTAGCTTTTTTTGAGATAGAGACAAAGAGTCTTTCCCTAAGTAATTTCAAGTTTGCAGAGGAAAGTTTTTGAAGTCTGTACAAGTAGCTTCTACTAATTATATTTAATCATTCCCTTACTGAGCATTTATGTGCCAGGCAATGAGGTATGTGTTAGGTATAAAAATACAATGACTATTATGATTCTGTTATTAGGGACCTTATTCTTTCTTATTTTCATAAGGAAGACAACTATGTAAACAAATAGTTTTTGAAAAAATGAGTTCTGCCGTCATAGAAACTTGCATAGAATTCCATTACAATTATCAGGGGCTACAATAGTTTCCACAGACAAGATGAAGTGTAGACACATTGCAGCATCAGTGAGACTGACACAATAGAGGCACTGGGAACAGTTTGTCTGAAGCCTAAGATAAATATTTAGGAAGTAGCTGATAGTGAGGATGAAGAAAAATTGAAAAATCTAGGTCACAAATGTCTTTAATCCCATGAAAAATATTTCTTGTAAAGATAATAGGTACTATTGTCATATTTGAAGCAAGGACTTGCAGTATGAGCAATAGGGACAATTATTAGACAAATTAGATTATATTTTGGAGATAGAATCAATAGCACTGGTTGATCTTGTGAAAGTGTGAAGTATGGTGGTTGAGTAGTCCACACTGATGCAGAAGTCACATGGCTGGAAAGGGCATGGAGACTAAGGTACCCACTGAGGTTTTTAAACAGTAATTGTTGTTAAAGGGTGGTTTAGATGTTGTTAGGTAGCAATAAGAAATGGAAGTGATTCAGCTGAGATGAAGGATTATACATTTCTACAGGGGATCACAGGTCTTTTTCTCATGGTAATGAAGGACCGGTTGTCTGTAGATGACCCTGTGGGCAAAAATGGGAGAGGCAAACAACTCCCACTTCTCAGCCCCACACACATTGAGTCTGTTTAGAATAAGAATACTCAGGCATGTGTGCAAAAATAGCCTATGAAAAGGAGAATGGAAGAGTTTCATTAAAGCAAGGAGGGTGAAGAAAAATGCTTTTAACAGTCTGTGCAAGTAAGGAAATTTAACTCAAATAGCTGTCTATAAAAATAAGATAATGTTGAGGCATCTGAAGTGATTCTCTGCCTATGAGCCCCATCTGTCCGATTGAGGTTTTTCACATTTATCTTTAAGTGGGCCAAAGAACTATACTTAGGTTTTTTTTTTGTTTTTTTTTTTTTTTTCCTTTTTCTTTTATGTCCACAATGTACTGGGAGAAAATAACAACTGCGACTTAGAAATAAGTGAACAGCTTATTGTACTGGATGTATTGATGGTAAAAATGAATATACATTCAAGAAAAGGATTTTATCTAAAATCCTTCATATGTTGCCTTTTAATTACCCTTTATGTCTTGCTGATGATTTAAAAAAATAGACTGCCCAATTATAATTTTATATGGCTACAGAATGGCATTTTTCCAATGTCCCATGGGGGGGAATATTTATAAAAGTCTAAAGAACAACATGAATTATTTTCCAGCTCTACAATTCATAAATCTAAATGAACAAAAGATAACTGAATTGAATTAAGGTATATCATTACTGGACAAGGGTTCAAAAGTAAAATTAAATTGATGACTTTAATGTAATGAACTATGATATTCCAGATGTTTAAATATGTTTACAGAGTACTTAATTATCTTGTATGAAGGGATGTTTTTGGAAGAGACAAGCACTCTACCCCAATATAATAAATCAGAAATGAAAATCTACTTTATAGTAATTCCTCTCTTTCATACTTGAAATTGAAGTATATATTTTATTCTTTCTAAAGTTCATCCCAGCACTATTTGGATAGTGAGTACAAAGACTATTTTTAGAATATTTAACAGACTGGCAGCTATACAGAAAGCTCATAGATGATGATTAAAATAAGGAATGAGCTTGCTTTCTTTCGATTGGAAGTCATTTTTAAGCACTGAAAACACCAGAACATAGCACTACCCAATTATTATAAAGCACACATTCGAATCAATATAATTTCATTGATTCAATGTCTTTTAACATGGTATGCCACTGTTTGTGCATTAATGAACGTCTCTCAAAAAGTGTCCCATAAAACAAATTTCAGAAATATATCTGACTGGGGCGCCTGGGTGGCTCAGTGGGTTAAGCCTCTGCCTTTGGCTCAGGTCATGATCTCAGGGTCCTGGGATCAAGCCCTGCATCAGGCTCTCTGCTCAGCGGGGAGCCTGCTTCCCCCTCTCTCTCTGCCTGCCTCTCTGCCTACTTGTGATCTCTGTCAAATGAATAAATAAAATCTTTAAAAAAAAAAAAAAAAGAAATATATCTGACTGAACAGTAGGCTGTGCAAAATCTCTCCACAAAACAAACAAACAAAAGGAAACATTTTAAGTGGAGGTTAAGTGTGTGTGCATGTGTGTTGGGGGAGTGGATCACTCAGGGCCCCTCAGGAGGAAAGTGTTTAAGAACACTCAAATGCAGCGCTCTAACCAGAGTATGCAGGTTTGTGTCCCAGCTCCATCATGCAATAACTTGTGTGATGTTGACTAAGCCATTTAAGTTCTCCATGAGTGTTTTCTTAGTGCATGAAATTGGATTAATGTGGTTGTTCTGATTAATAATAGGCTAAAATATGCACAAGTTAAAACCTTCCCTTCACAGATTAAGCATTTGATAAACATCAGTTATTTCTGAAGTGGTATTAAAAATATCTGACATCTGATAGGTCATGGGCAGCAGCCAATTGGAATGCATGACAACCTGGTATCCACTTTGTTAATGCAAACCCTGATTGTTTAATACACACACGTACGTCATTTGAAACCAACTGACTCTTTTAAATTGGTATTAATCAAAAAGTAAGTTGTGCATGTAAAAGTTATCAAGATATCCTTTAGTGCATCCAAAGATTATCAGAAAAGTTCTCCAAGTAAAGGCCAAAATGAGCTGGCTCTGAGAGAGGCATTTATTGATACTACAGTCTGGCATATTTTCTATAAGTGATTGAAGATAGATTATTGCCATTTTCAGAAGCTATAGGTCCTGACAGAAATAGATAATGTTGAACAATACAATATCTGCTATTAGAGTCGTGGAGAAAATAAGATGACTTTGCAATTCACTTCACAATGACAGGGCTACTTTTGATTTTATTTATTTTTCTTTTCTTGAGCAGAAAAAAAGAATAGACATGATGCTTCTAGGAGGTACTGAAAATAAACATGTCATCACTGAACATGTAAGGGATTCATTGATGTACAGACCTTTGCTCCACTCTATCATCTATCTGTCTTTCTGTCTGTCTATCTATCTACCTGTCATCTATCATCTATTTACTGCAGCTAACACAGTGAGAGTAATCACATATGTGGACTTGTTGATGAAGTGTTTTATTTTCTTTCCTGCTGTACCTACAGAAAGTCTCTGACAACCTCATTTTCCAACAGACTGGGGTTTTGTCCTGTTTTCCTCATGCTGTTCTGAGTTTCCTAATGAACATCTACTATGTCAGTGGTTTTTTCATTCTGTATAAAATACTGATGTGCCTCTGGACCTGCCATTTAGTATCTCTCCATGATTTTTTATTTTAGAGGTTCTTGTTTTTACCACATTTTTCCTTTCGTCCTTGTGAAAATGAAGGACTCTGTCATGGCTGTAATTTCAACCACTAATGATGTTTTACTTCAAAAGGTCTAAAAAGGGGCACCTGGGTGGCTCAGTGGGTTAAAGCCTCTGCCTTCGGCTCAAGTCATGATTCCCACGAGCCCCGCATCGGGCTCTCTGCTCCGCGGGGAGCCTGCTTCTCCCTCTTTCTGCCTGCCTCTCTGCCTTCTGTCTACTTGTGATCTCTGTCTGTCAAATAAATAAATAAAATCTTAAAAAAAAAAAAAAGGTCTAAATGAACTATACATAGGACTGACATTTATAACGGCACATATTGGACATAATAGAAATAACTGCGAGTGATTCTTTATTAATTCATTTTGAATATTACTGATATTCCTAGTAAACTAAGTAATAAATTTGAGAGTGTTCAAACATTTACCTGCTTGGTGCTCTTCAGGTAATAAGCCTGTAGCTTATCATTTGATTGCTTTGACACTGAAAAAAATTCTCCAGGTATTTATTCATAAAATAAATTCATAATTTATTTATAAAATATTTATAATTTTAATGTATATATTATTTTAATATATAATGTAATATATTATATGTAATAATATATAATATAATAATATATTATTTTTAATTTATATAATTTTAATTTATAATTCATTCATAAAATAAATATTATTATTTAACAGGTATTTATTCAGAATTCTTCCATGTCATCTTTATTACAGGATTATTTTACTTGAAATATTTCTCTCCAGAGGTGAGCTACTCAATACAGCTCTCCATAGGAGTTACGTGAATCATCAATCCTCATGATTGCCAAAAAACCAAAACTATACTTGGTTTTGAACTTCTTCCTATATCTTGTTTGCAGAAGAGTATGAATTGCTTTCTTTAGAACACCAATACTCAAAATCTAAATTAAAATGAACAAAACCGCAAAGCTTCCTGAGCTTTATAAGGTATTTAACAAATATACTGAACGTCAACCTCAGATGATATTCTTCTTTGTAGTGTTACAATTCGATAAATTCAATTTTAAGAAAAGAACTACACTCTTTGGAGAAATATTAGCCATGGGGTAGGTAGAGTTCTAACTTACTTATAAAACTTACCAATTATTCAGTATTGTTATAAATCAGTTTTTTTTTTTAAGATTTTTTTTTTTTAAATTTATTTAACAGAGAGTAACAGTGAGAGAGGGAACACAAGCAAGGGAAGTGGGAGAGGGAGACGCAAGCTTCTGGCTGAGCAAGGAACCCCACACAGCGCTCAATCCCAGGACACTGGGATCATGACCTGAACCCAAGACAGGTGCTTAATGACTGAGCCACCCAGCTGCCCCTGTTATAAACTAGGCTGATGCTAAATTAAAACTGAGACACCTACTGAAATATCCACTCCAATACACATTGCTTTGAGACAGGAAAAAAAAAAAAAAAATCACTGAGTAAACATCTCTAGAATATTTTCAGAATCTCATGAAAGACATAAATTTCAAACAAACATTCTAGGAGATTTACAATGAAATCTACCCAAGAGAGGAGAAAAATAGATTCTCTAAACCTTAGAAGAACTGTAATATTCCCGGAGTTCAGGTTTTGTTCAATCACAAGTTTCACTCAAATCCTAAAAGAAATAACAAGCTTCTCTTTGAGAAAGTCCTAGGGAAATTTCTCTTCTCAGCACTTAGAGAAAATGTGGATTTGTGCAAACCATAGATATAGATATCCAGACTGAAAAACAATGGCCTTTCTTATAACTTGTAATTTAAGGGACTCTGAGGAAACCTCTACAGATGAAATCCTATAGTTTTAGCATTACTCTTGAGTTGCCTTAGTTGTCCAAATATCTTCAAACTGAGTCGTCTTCTTAAGGTGTTACACAAGTGGTTGATAAACAACAACTCCCTGTCTACACAGCACTAAAGCCATGGAGAAGTTTTTAGTAAGATACAAACTGGGACTTGACTCATGGCCCTTTTTTTTCTTTTATGCAGAATCACCATGCTAGACAGACAAACATTACTAAGCGTGTTACATTTTAAAAGATTTATTTATTTATTTATTTATTTATAGGGAGGGAGGGGTGAGAAAAGGGGACAGAGTCTCAAGCAGAATCTGCCCTAGCATGGAGCCCCACAGGGGGCTGGATCATATGACCCTAAGATCACAACCTGAGCTGAAACCAAAAGTCAAGTAAATGCTTAGCTGACTGAGCCACCCAGGTCCCCTAAGTGCACTATTTTTTAACAAATATTTATTGAGTGCTAATTAGTATAAGTGCTAGGGTTATAATAACTATACTGTGATAAGAAATTCATCAACCCAAGGGAATAGGAAAATAACATTTGTTAATCACCTTTTGTGTGCCAGGAATTGCACAAGATCCTGCAATCTACTCAAAAGAGTGTGAAGTGGGTAATATGCGTATTTTAGACATAAGAAAACCTACTCTTAGACTCTTTCATCTGTAAATAATAGGATATGCAATCCAGACTTTTTAAACCACAAAAATATGGGATTTCATACAGATGGAATTCTAGAACCAGCTCAAGTATAGCTGAAATTTGGTCTACAGTAATGTAATATAGATCATATTTTTTCTTAGTGTATTGGCTCTGCCATCTACTATATTGATTTCAGGTCTAGGCTTCACATGGTGTGAAAGTAACTGCTGTAAGCTCTATATCTCCTAGACCATTCTACACACAAAACCAAAGTCTCTTTCCAGAAAGTTCCAGAAAAAGTGTTCATTATAGCACAGGAGTTCAGAATGGGTTATACACCATGTCTACACTAATTATTGGGGCCAGAGAGAATTTGGGGACTTACTTGTCTATGCCTGTCTCAGGTGCTCTTTCTCTTTGTTTAGTAAGTGAAGCAAGGCAGGCAAAAGACACAGGCCTAAGAAGAGGGCAGGATGAACCTCTAGCAGACAATTAAAAATAATCTGCCTTGATAGAGTTTGGAGTCTGCATACAGAATCAGGGAAGAAATGAAAGTGAAGGTGAGTGGGTCAGTCTTTCTCCTTCCACCATCCCCACCCATCTCCATTTAATCAACCTGAGTAGTATGGCATTTATTTCATTTACATTATAGACTTCAACAGAGGGTCCCACTGCTCTAAGGAAGAGAAAAAGAAAGAACACGAATATTTTAAAAATAGATGTCAATTCACCTGAGTAGGGACATAAATTGTGTAAAGCTGTAGGTGACAGGGGTGGGAGCTTGGGGGAGGAACAAGGTAACAAAATTATTCCAGTAAATCAAAGATAAACTAATACTTGAAATAAGCAACATTTCTGGATGAGACACATATCTTTAGCAGACAATTTTTTTAAAATGTCCTTTACAAAGTTTAATTTACTTAAAATCACATTGTAGTAAGTGGTAGCATCTGAATTTGAACCTATATTCTTACCATTCCAAAACCAGTTCCTTTTAAAAAATACATCTAGGGCACCTGGGTGGCCCAGTTGGTTAGCACCCAACACTTGACTTTGATCATGATCTCAGGGTTGCAAGATCCAGCCCTGTGTCGGGCTCCACACTCAGACTGGAATCTGCTTGAGACTCTCCTTACCTCTTCCTCTGCCTCTCCCCACTTTTGTGCTCTCTCTCACTCTCAAATAAATAAATAAATTCTAAAAAAAAAAAAAAAAATGTATTTTTTATTAACTGTTGAATATACTATAGGAAAGTAGGACAAAAATCTTTACTCATGCTCCTATTAGAATCTAGAATAGTGTCTACTATGTGAACAGTTCAATTGTATTGAATGAGTGAATGAAATAAAGTAACAATTGGTTGATGCCTTAACAAGAAGTAAATTCTAAGGAGAGTGCTATTATAAGTGACAAAGCAATAGAAAAAGTTGCATGACTCAGAAAGTACTTGAGTTTGGCCAAGAAATTGGCATAAATTAAGAGGTTCTAAATCAAAATCATAAAGAATACTTTAGAGAAAATGAAGGGGTAAGTGGAAACAGGGAAGTATAGGAGCTACTCAGGTTCACACTGGCTGGACCCTAGGGTGTCTGCAGATCATACACTTAGGAAGTGGCTTAGGAGTAGCTTAACTTTAACTTAAATGCAGTAAGAAATATTTTATTTTATTTTTTTTTTTCTTTCCAGTGCGGAACTGTAGTACCATAGCTAGGAATTCAAAAAAGGAATGTAGTGGTTCTCTGTTTATTGAGTTGAAGTATGGAGAAAACAAGAAGTATAGAGAAATAGACAACATATTTTTTCTCTATCCCTTCTGAAATCATTTACTTGTGGAAGAGGAAAATCAAACTGATCTAAGCAAAATTAAATATACTATGCTAAAGACCCCAAAGGATCTGAAGAGCTACTTTCCATCCTCGGTCTGTGTGAGTCTCAACATAAATGAGAAATGTCAAGGGGATTCCAAATAGGGAGATTATAACAGATTTTATAAAAGGTGGCTTTGAGATAAGCCCCGAAGAGTTTGTTAAGCAGACAATGAAGAAATAGGGCATTCTGCAAATTAATTCAGATAGGTGAGAAAATATGGTGTAGGTTTGTTGTGAGGAGGTGAGTTTTGTTGTAGCAGAGATAACAGAAAAGTGAGAGAGAGAATGTGTTAAAGGTAAGTGTGAGATAATTTATAGAGGATATCAGTCATTAGGTTTTACCCTAAAAGTGAGAAAAGGACTTGAACACTAAAATGTATTAAGTGCTAAGAAACTAAATTTAGACAGAACAGAGTTTATAGCTGGTTCCAATACTTATTAGTTAAGTGATTCACCATATGTAGAATAGGAATAAAAATTTACATAGCTGCTAGTTCTAAATGAGTCAGTGCATAAAAACTCTGAGATCACTTTCTGACATAGAGTAAGTGCTCAATGTTTCCTCATTACTCTTAACATATTATATAACAACCATAGTAATAAGAACAAAAACTGTAACCAAGCAATACAACTGGATGGTATGTAAATGATATAGTAAGCTCTGACTTTAGAAAATCAGGTTTTGCTTCTATATTAAAATAAAATTATAGGGAACCACTTTAAATGACTATTATACATAGGAACAGAGAAAAGATGGAAATTATTTATGAAACTATTAGACAATATGAATAAGTGGTAGTGTATTTCCTGTATTTCTAATAATTTTCTCATATACCTAGTTCTCTTCTCCTTAACATTTTCATTCCTTTACTTCCTGCTAAAATTCAAATTTGCGATTTATTCCTGTGTATAACTTTTAGGAAATCATTATGAGCCTGTCATAATTAAAAAAAGTGACTCTCTTTAAATTATTTACATTAACAACTTACAATTAGATGTAATGTTATTGTGTGTGTTTCACTTGTATAAATACAATAAAGAACAATGTTTCCCTGATGAATTTGAAATTTTAATAACAACTTCATGAACTGGAAGCATAAATATAATTTATCTGCTTTCTGTAAAACCACATATGGTTGTTCAAAAGTGTTTTCATGCATTTAAAAATTTTTAAAGATGGCAAATGGAGCAAGCTGAAATTAGGTAAGTGGTAAAAGTATCGAAAAAATTATTAATATATCTTTGATGGTGACAGGGCACAGACTGGATTCAGGAAATGAAAAATGTAACAGATAGGTTAATGTGACCTCTCTTTTCATAAGGCCTCTTATAATGATAGCCATGAAGTGTATCTCTTAATTCACAAAACAAAAAATACTAAGTTGTCAAATGTATATCTAAAAGGACTATTGCTAAATAATTTCTATTCCACTTTAAGTCTATTTTTAAAAAATCATTTGCATCCAACAATCTCTTTGAACTAGATTCCATTATATCCCAATGCAAATAATAATTTAGATGGAAGTAGGGGTTTTGATGTCAAAAATTACCAAACAAAATTAAGGCTGTATGTAAAGAATCAAGAAAGCATGTTTAGTCAACATAAAGATATGTGTACCTATGATCTATTAAAAGTGTTTCTTAACATTATCTTCTTATATAAACTAATAATCTATTTTCAAATTATTTTCACATATTAATTAAATTAGTTTTTCAAGCTTTTTAATAACAATTCTACAGATGTTCCAAATATTCTATTACTTTATATTTGTACAGCTAGGTTTTTAAGCAGAATTTAAATAATATACACTTTAATTAAAAACATAAAAAATGTTTTCTATCACTCAAAATTGATGAATAATCTTGATTTACATTATGAGAGGAAAATCTAGGTTATTTTAGGATTTTTTGGCTTACTTATATAAATCAGCACTACTTTCATAGCACATGCAAACCCTGATTTCCTTTTGTTTCAAAGAACTGAAAACTACATTTATGCATTCAAATTACATAAGCTTAAAAATAAGCTTCTACATTATGACCAACAAATGAATTACTGTAATTTCATACTGTTTTCCTTGAAAATCAGTTGTGAATATAGAAACAAATCTATAAAGATTCATTATCCACCTCCCAAATAACAGAAAAATGGGAAGGTAAGAAAGGAAAATTTTCTATAGTGTAGAAAAATTCAGCTAATCTCAGCCTAAACCAATACAGAGATTTTAACTATAACTAACCATAACTAGCTAGCAGTTTTAAAAATCACTTAAGGCAACTCTCATTTTTATCTCCCCTGAAGCTGTCTATTTCAATCCATTTTGTAAGTTTTGTGTATCCTACAAGGTGCTAGTGTATACACCAAAGGATAAAACCCCAGCAGTTTGATATTTGTTGCCTAATGTTCTTAATGTACTCAGGTAGTTATGTTGAGTATTTCCACTCATGATTGATGATAGATGAGACCTAATAGGCAGTTTCTCCATATATCTACTAATTTGGTGGGTGTTTCTGTTACAGTACTTTTTAAAGGCTCTCTGACATCCTGTCATGTACTTCATTTTTGCTTGAACCAAATCTTTAAAACCAAGGAATTTTAAAACCTGAAATTTTGCTGCAGGATTTCTTTTTCACAAGGAGAAGCAAGAGATAAAACACTGCTACAGAACAAGTGATTGTTAATTTAAGTGAAAAAAAGGAATGCATTTGTGTAAATATATTTGATTGGCTTACAATAACCAATACCTTTTTCTTACATGGATAGCCATAGTGAGGCCAAATCCACAGATTTACAACTAAATTAGAATGGCATAGGAGCACATGGGTGGCTCAGTTGGTTAAGCATCTGGCTTGATTTTGGTTCAGGTCATGATCTCAGGGCTGTGAGATTGAGCCATGCCTTGGGCTCCGTGCTCAACATGGAGTCTGCTTGGGATTCTCTTTCTCCCTCAGGCCCTCAGCCCCTCCCTCCACTCTGGCACTCCCCCACTCACTCTAGTAGGAGTTCTCTCTCTCTCTCTCTCTCTCTCTGTATCTAAATAAATAAATAAAATCGTTTTAAAAATGCTATAAAATATGAACTTGTGTGGATTCACAATGAATATTTTTTATAGTCTTAAATCATTGTAAATAGAGTATCAGTGCCACCATGTTGTCCATCTAAAGACACCTCCCACTACTACCACTAATTTTACATTTAAAATAAGTTTTTATAATTAAATAAAATTGAGAAGTGATGTGTGTGTGTATATACATATATATATATGTATTTAGTCACATTCACAGAAAATTTCAAAAAATGTTCTATTGACCACAGTTCTATTGACTTCACACAATATTCAAAGATAAAATTATTTATTTTTAACTATATTGCTCTATTGAACTGCAGTAGAAGTCTTTCATTCAAAAAAGAGTTTTGTTAAAGTTATGATATGTGTATGTTAAGTTTTAACATTTTAATAAAGCATTTCATCAAAAAATTAATGAATTCATAAAATAAGATACTATGGTAAACTATACAACTTTTAACAGAATAATAATAAAGCCACTTCAGACAGAAAGAATTAGAAACCCCAATATACATTATCCTTTTGTATACACATTTTATGAGGATTATTTAATGTCTTATACACTTGATTTAAAATACTATAAGCTATTAAATATATGTATGAAATAGGTCGTGTAGTGCACATATTAAATTCACATAAGAAATTAGTTAGGTTCTCAGGATGAGTTTTGACCCTCTCTTGATATATTGTATTGTATTTTAACTTTTGGTATTTTTCTTTATTAACCTTAATTGTTATCTGAGTTTGTTTTTACTACCAAGCAAAAAAGCAAAGTAATCTATACAACCATATCATTTACTCATTTAAGGTAAAGTAAGTTTGATTTATAATTTCCAGCAAAACTTAAAATCATATGTGACAAAGGGAAAAAAAAAAAAGACCACACAAATTTGCTATGTATATCCCACACCTGCCTCCTAAGAATCCTGGGTCCTGTCAAATGGACAGCCCTGTGTTTTACTGAACACCTTGATGAGTTAGCATAAGGACTCTGAGAGAAGCAAGAGCTATTTTTCTTTGCATAATAAAACTCAAGAGGCAGATTTGCAATGTAGAGTGCTTCTAAATTACACATTATTAGTGCTACATTGATTTCTTCAGTAAAAAATGTCATAGAATGAATCTACTTAGGGGCTTTATTAAATCTTAAAGCTTGGAGTCTACTAATAACACCTGTACAAAACTTTGCCTTTTTAAAAAATAATGAGATCCTCATATTTTAAATATAGTTGGCTCTTTAAATACAACCTCATTTACTCATAAAATTAAAAAAAAAAGATTACATAGATAATATGGTCTTAGTAGGAAAAAAAAAGAGGAGTTGGCCTTCTTGGACACTAGATTCTTTTTTTTTTTTTTTTTACAGGACTCAGATAGTGCAGAGACCTATTAATATAGGGCAGAAACCAAGCAGGGAAGCAGACAGTGCTCTCCAACTCAAGAAATAATGAAAATAACAAACTGAACACACACACACACACACACACACACACACACAGGCACATACACACGCAACACTTGGCTGTAAGCACTCAATGGTTTTCTGTCTAAGCATTTTATACTCAATGTGTTAGCTACACAAATATGCTTAAGAAAGTGGAAAATAAAAAAGCAAATCCAGTAACCAAAATGAAAAAGGAGGATAACATTACAGATCCAAACTGAAGGGTGTGTTTACTTCTTTTTTTTTTTTTTTTTAAGAATTTATTCATTTATTTGACAGAGAGAGACACAGTGAAGAGAGGGAACACAAGCAGGGGGAGTGGGAGAGGAAGAAGCAGGCTTCCTGCTGAGCAAAGAGCCCAATGCAGGGCTGGATCCCAGGACCTGAGCTGAAGGCAGATGTCCAAAAACTGAGCCACCCAGGTGCCCCATGTTTACTTCTTTAAAAATAAGTATGTTTAGGGGCATCTGGGTGGCATAGTTGGCTATGCAGCCGCCTACGGCTCAGGTCATGATCCAGGGATCCTGGGCTTGAGCCCCACGTCATATTCCCTGCTCAGCAGAGAGCCTGGCTCTCCCTCTCCCTCTGCCTGCCACTCTGCCTACTTGTGTTCTCTATCTCTCTGTCAATAAATAAATAAAATCTTAAAGAAAAAAATAAGTGTGTTTACTTCTTTAAAAATAAGATGAAACAAGCTATCAAGAGCTTACGTAGAAGAAACTGTGCACCCATATAAAAAGGCTGGAAAGTTTGCCAACATGATTTGTATATGTATTGCATACACACTCACAAACATATACATATGTACTGTGTTTAATAAGCAACTTATGAATATCTTCTGTTTTTCAATAGTGCACCAGGCTCTGGAAATGTAAGGGTCCCAAGATATTGCAGGTCCTGACAATCTAGAGTTTGTGTTTGTGTGCTGTGGAGAGGGCAATGAAAAACCTCAGAGATGCCGGGGGAAGAGAAGATCATAGTTTCAGAATTCATAAATGTTTCAGGTATTCACTATATGTGAGAATACAGACAGAGAGAGCTCCCACTCCTGGTTTGTTTAGAATCCTTATAGTTTGTTAGTTTCTTTCTTTGTGGGAGAAATTAGCATACAAGGATGAATGGAGTAAAAAAAAAGAACCTCACTGAACTGTGATTTTGTGAGATCTTTACCTAAGAACCATTTTTGAAACAATTTTGATTGTTGCTTATCATCCTGAGTTTATATTTTTCCTAAAAAGGATTGAACAACTAATATTTTCAATTTCTGATGTGCCAGGATTTCAGTTACCCAGGCAATTTTGCTGCTGACATTGTATCTCCATACACCTGGCCTGTCCATGAATCAAGTCACGCGTGTAGGGTTGTCTTGATAAATGGCTAGCCATATATATAATTTTGCTTTAACAGATCTGATAAAATATGAGGAAGAATGATATACTTTACTTTAACTTTCACTTTCACAGAATGTTTATTTTTCCCTTGGAGAAGCTTCAAGGAAACATAAATCAAACCCAATCCCTTCTTAATCATTTCCTTGCTGTAATTTATAACAGAAAAGGAGCGCTATAGACCTCTCTCCAGACTCCCAGAATGGTGCCCGTTACTTGTTATTCCAGCTTTCTTCATCCTTTACAGTTTGGAGCCATAGCCGTTGGGCGGGGAGGAATTATGACTCATCTGGAACAGGATAGGCCCTGAGCCCCTTATTCCACATTTGTCTGCAACCCTCTTACATTACATTCTTCTCACTCATTTGACTTTTGAGGGTCTTAAAACTGCCTTTCCAGCCCATCAAAATTGAAAAGTAACACTGAGGTCCACTTTCCATGAAAATTCCTGAATTACCCAATTTGAGATAATTATTTGACACTGACATCATTTTAGGGTATGTGGTAGGGAAGGGATGAGTGTTACAAAGAAACTTTTGGAACATTGTTTGTCTGTTTGTTTTGTTTAGTAGGTGGAGTCCAGAGTAGGAGAAAAATGTTGGAACTGACATTCTCAGTTGTTATGTAAATACTTGTTGCTTTCAAGTTCTCTATTATACTCTATTCATTTTATTACTTATCATGTAATCATAGATTGAAATAAATACACACGTGTGCACACACGCGTGCACGCACACACACACACATCCTCCCAAGTTCAAACATTAATCTTAAGGGACTACATAAACAACCAATCAACCCATAAATAAAAATGCCAATAAGAAAAATGTCAAATTTCCGAGCTGCCTCTCCCTTTTCCTTTCAAGAAATAGGAGTACTTTAAAGGTTGATTTCTAGAGAAATATAACCCAAAGTAACAAGAGTAGTTTAAATCCAGGCAATATTACCAAATGCTGGTGTTGGAAGTGATGTCAAGTGTAGACAAGCCTTTTGAAGAATCTCAAATAGCATCATTGAAGTTCTTATCTTCCCTTTCTATCACAGCCCTACTCCTGAAGTAACACATAAATCAGAAATAACTTCCTTCTTTTTTTTACTGAAAGTTTCCTCTGTGCCAGGTGAACTAGATGGGATTAAACTTGTCTGTAGTTGCAGTCAACTTCAGGGAGGACAGAAAATGCAAGACACATGATTTGTAGATGTTACAAATGTCAGGCTATAAAACACATTTTTTCTTCATGTATTTTATCTATTGAAAATGGTATCAAAGGTATTATTTTGGTCAGTGAAAATTTAAATAATTTCTTAGAGCCCCAAAGAACCTGAATATTAGCTGTGCCTTTGTAATGTAGGTGAACATATCTAGTTGTTCCTCCCTTCCTTATCTTTCCACTAATTTTATTCATGACAAGACAAAAGCTCTCAGAAAGACTTCTGCTAATTCTTGCATTTGTCATACCTTGTACGTTCTGGCCTTCTCGGTATCTTCCACTAAGCTTTATCAAGTTTCCTTGCTCTCAACCATGCTGGCCTGTAAGTAATTCTCACTTTCATCACCCCACTACCAAAAATTAATCATGCTTTGGAAAAATTATTAAAGTATTTTTGGGGAGAGTCCCATGGAAACACTTTGCCATTCATTGCTTGAATATGTTTCATCTCATTAGCTTCTCCTCTCATTTTCTCAATTCTCCTCACCCCTCTAAACTTACACAAGGAAATATTTTAAAAATAAACATACAATAATGCAATAAATCACTGCCAAACCTGTGGTTTTCATTTCCTATGCTAATTATAATAGCATTTACACAGTAAGTTGTAATCTTTACATATATCACAATAAGAAATTGGCATTTAAATTTTTTCTCTTCAGAACAGTACCAAAAATGAAACACAATCAATTATGTAAATGTCCATTCTTTATGAGATTTAGTTGCTTTGAAGATAATACAACCATTACTATACAACAATTTTTCTGGGAAAAAAAGGAAATTGTTTTGAAATTACTTTTTAATCTCTAGCTAATTAAAAAACTGACGCAAAAATTACTAAATCCCCCATGTATTATCCATATCATAAAAAACATAAGCGTAGTAGAACTATATCTTTCCCATATCTATTTGCATGTAATGATATTATAATAACTTAGCACTTTGGATACAAGTTATGAGTACAATAATGAAACATTTTCCTTTACATTTGTAGAGCACTTGTGCTTAAAAAAGAAAATGAATTATTATTTCAATTTTTATACATTAAATAGACATAACTGATTCTTCTGAGAATTATACATGCATTTTCATTTTTAATAGTCTCTTTCAATTTTTCCTTTCTGGATATATTTGTATATAGAAGAAGATAAAAATCCAAGTTGAAATTCCTCATATAAGAAATTTATATTTCTCATGTCATGACAAAACAGATTCTTTTTGCACTGCATAATCTCTTCAAATTTAGAACTATGATTTTATGATTAATTAATTACTTGGTGGAGTTTAAGGTTTTTAAAGAAAATTCTTTATTAACTACAAGTCTGAAAAATGAGTATCTAGTTAATATATATTGCCAGTTAACTGAAATGTGCTATGAATTACTAACATGAAAAGTACATCACTTATTAAATATTCAATGGATCTGTTTTTATAAAAATTAACAGAATTTAAGGTATAATTTCTTTACTCTTACTTTAAAAACAAAAAGAAAACATAATTATAGAGTGATTTAAATCAATATATTTCAATAAACATCAGAGTATCATCTGTGCTATTAGCTAAATATCAAGTAATTTAAGTTTTCCCTAAACAATTGGAGAAGTGGATATTAAGCAACTCACACTCAATATTGAAAATACATATGCTAGAATTTTAATAACCTTTTAAAAACAAACTTTCAGTCAATAAGTATTTTGTCAATCCCTTTCAGAAGCTGAGTAGGTAGTTGGAACTTTGGGGAGACAGGATTGTAATACATCTTCTCTTATCTTCCAGGAAGTTTAGTTTCATTAAACCAAAGTGACTTCACAGTTGGGGCTCACATATCCGTATCTTAAAGAATGGCTGTGTGCTAGTCTAGAGTTATTATCCCCTGGTAAGCATGCATATTCAAGAGAGTGTAAGACAGGGACACAAGCTGTAGCTGAGTCCAGTAACCAGAACTCAATCGTTTAAAGACCATTTTGATTTAGATCAAAGGAAGTATGGCATCAGTGTATCTGGTATATCCTCAGCCTAGGGCTCAGGTACTCTTCTGATTCCTATGGAGAAGGAATACATAAAAACAAAAAGGGATTCTTTTTACTATTAAAGTGACATTCCATAAGATAAAATGGGAATAACTGTATGTGTGCTCGCTTAGGCAACACATATACTTAAAAATAGGAATAACTGCATGTGGTCTGGACTGTGTCTCTTAAGGAATGGGAAGGAATTCACTGAGGAACGGAATGATTACATAGAATCAGTCCTTCCTTCTCAGATATTTTTTAAATGAAAATGAGTTTTCTGAAATTAAAATTTCTCAGGTCACTCAAAATGGATAAAAAAGATATGAAACACATGTACACACACAAACACACACACATACATTCCATACAATGGAATACTACTCAACCATTAAAACAAATGAAGTCTTTTATGACAACATGAATGGACCTAGAGGTTATTCTGCTAAGTGAAATAAGTCAAACAAAGACAAATATCAAATGATTTCACTTATATGTGGAATCTAAAAAGCAAAACAAATGAACAGACAAACAGAATCATGAATACAAAGAGTAAATGTGGTTGCAGGGGCGAGGACAAAGAGGGGGATGGGTGAAATAGGTGAAGGGAATTAAGAAGTACTAACAGGAAATATAGTCAAAAATATTGTGGTATTTATGTATGGTAACAGATGATAACTATACTTACCATGGCAAGCATTGCAAAACATAGAGAATTGTCAAATCACTATGTTGTACAATTGAAATTAATATAGCATCATATGTCAACCATATTTCAATTAAAAATGGGGGACATAAATTAAGATCCAAAAATTTTTAAAATGCTGAAAATTTTAAGCTGTTTTAAAAAGTGAACAACTTTCTAAATTTTGTGAATATTGATTATTTTTTAAGCTGCAAGCTTGTTTTTTAACATAGATGGATAAAATAATTTTGGTTCTCTCAAATTCCTCAGTCTTGATTTACTTTACAGACTAGATTAAACAACGCTGAGAATTATAGACATTGAAAAGGGAGAAAAATGCAGAAAAAAATAAGTTAAGCAGGGAAAAATACAAGCCTTTAGCAAAATTGTCACTGTTCACAGGGAAGCCCCTGCTACAGTGTGGATTATGAGTAGTATCTACATCATGATTATGGGCAACTTAAAATTTTTTCGATTTTTTTTCTTTGAAGATTTTATTTATTTATTTGACAGAGAAAGAGAGAGAGTACAAGCAGGGGGAGGGGCAGAGGTGGAGGGAGAAGGAGACACCCTTCTCAGCAGGGAGCCCAAGCTGGGACTCCATCCCAGGATCCTGGGATCATGACCTGAACTGAAGGTAGATGCTTAACTGAATGAGCCACCCAGGCCCCCGCAACTGAATATTTAAACATTATTTCATTCCAGTCCTCAGAAAGAAATGAAGTAAATTGGCTAAATTCACAATAGCCAATGGCAAATGTTGTTGCTGGGACCTTCAGGCTTTGATCTGACAGGAGATGTAAGTACTTATTATTTGTATTTACTGTTTCCACATGATTCATGTGCACTTAATACAGTACTTGTTGCATCTCTGATACTGTGTTAGATGCTGGGAAATTCAGTACATAAGAAATACAGTTCCCTTAATGCTATGTAATTCTCTCAGTCTTAGACATAGTTTGGTTTAGGAAATAGCGTAGCACTTTCTTCTTTATTTCCATTCCTGTGAGAAACATGAATTAAGAGCCTACCAGTTTTTAGGCACTTAGGATATAAAATCCTGACAGTTGTCCAGGATCTTTTCAGATATTTGAGTTATAAATTATTTGAAACGAGAGTGTAGCAATCTGAGAGAAAAGTAGATTAATGTGATGAGGGGTCAGAGGAAGGAAACTCATATTAATTAAACACGTATTATGTGTCAGACCTTCTGCCTGGCCTGGAAATATATACCAAGCCCAGCATCAGAAAATAGTCTCAAATTCTGAAAAACTCAGGTTACAAACAATATCAATCTCTGCAACACATATTTAAACACACGCCAAATTTGGTTAGAAAAACATGTTACATGAGAGTGGTAGGAGAAAAGACTATATCTGTCCCTCAGATTTTCCTGATGTAGAAAAAAAAATTCTCATTATGTTAAAAATAATTTATATTTAATGTTTTGACTTTGAAAATGCATGCTAATTTTTACTCTCACTCTTTGCTTAGTAATAGGAATAATTACTTTGAAATGCAGTAGAAAATATGACCATCATTCACATTCATGAAAATGGGACTCTATATGCAAGCTATGCAAGTAAGCTTGCTATAATTTAATTTATTATATTTTAGAAGTATGGCAAAACAACCCTGCCTATCCATCCCTAAAAGGAAAAAGATGTTTAAAAATATCCTCAAGCATACTTTTCAGTGTTTCTCATAATATAAAGAAATAACTAAAATAAAATTTTGCCTTATATGTGTTCCCATTATTTAGATGTTCTTCTAATTACTAGCTCCAACTCTAGCTATATAGTAATCATTTTAACCCTAAAAAGATATTATGTTCTGACTGTATATATAGCAATTCTATAATCATGCAATATAATCTCATATATCAATTATAAATACAAACCCAGAATTACACATAGCACTTGCTGCATTTAGACAAAGTAAAACTCTTGACCTGGTAGCTATTTTACCACAATGATATAATTTACTGGTTGCAGGGGAAAAGAAACAGGTCAAACAATCACTATTAACACTATTAGTATTGTAAACCAGGAAATTTGCCCCAAATAATTCTGTTACTAGTGCATTCAGGAAAAAAAAAAAAAAAAGTTGATAATAGTATATTGAATACAGTAATGTGTAATAGGAGAATGGGGTAGATAAAAAGCAAGTGTTACACAGTAAATTATTGATGAGTAATAATTTATCAGCAACTCAAAAATAACAAAGGAATTAATTATAACACTCATTTCCAAATAAATGAACTTGTATCTTTATCGAGTAAGTATAAACATGTATATTTTTTAGGTACTATCTCAAGCAGTCCCATTTTTGGTTCATATTCTAATTTCTTTCATGTCTGTACTATTATAGCACTTACAGTCAGATGTAAAAATTATTACTTTGATACAATACTTTAAAAATATGCTTCATTTTCAAAAAGTTGTACTTATTTTCCATAAAACATGTAATAATTATAACAAGACATTATGTTTTTTAATCACTTTATTGCTGAGCACATAATAGGCATTCTGAAAGTAATGGTCATTTGCTTGAAAAATATACTAACCTCTTTGAAAACATACTTGGCTATGCAAATGACAGTTTCTATATAGTGTCTGACAATGAATCACAATTCTGATTTATTAAACTCCTTTTTTTACTTTTGGAAGTTGAATTTCACATTCTTTCAGAATTCTTATAACTCTAACTCTTAGATAAGATCATTTCCAATTTAATATAAGAGAAACATACATATATAAGAATCAAATAATGACTCATATAACATCTGGAGCAGTTCTCTCTCTATATAATTTACTTGAGAAACACAACAAAATGTTAGTTTGGTTCAAAGTCACTAACATTGCTAGGTGATACTTTAAAAGGTTTTCAGTAAATTATCAAAATATATAGTACTTGAAATTATGATATATTCCGTCTCTCTGTCAAGCATTTAAACCCTTCTATGGCACTTTGGAGTGATGTCATTAGAAGTAATTATCTTTCCACCTCTTATAAATACATCCAAGGATGGAACAAACCATGTTTCTTCAAAGTGTAGGCCTCAAACATTTCATTTCAACTTACTATATGCTTCCAATACAGTTTTATACTCATTTTTATAAGAGGAAAATGATTAAAGGATGTCATTATAATATTTGAATGGATTTCTATGAAAGTGTTTCTTTCATCATGCCAAGTTCGAATGTCAGCATTTTACAAAAAGCCTAATAAGAAGACCCCAATGACAATTTGCAAAAATATTAACTATAAAATTGATTTAAAAAAGCAACTGATTGTTTAAAATTCACTACTTTTTGATGCATTAAAAAATACATGACAGGAAATTCATTACTAATGTTGACAAATAAAAGTTCATCAAGCAGATGAGACAAGGTAAATCATGTGCGATTATGTGTGTATCCGTGTATAACAGAAATGTGTTTTGTTTTTTGTGACTTCCCCTGGCTTCCTATCAAAACCAGAGAGAAATCTAAAAGTTGATCACTCATTTAGCATTTACCTTATGTGGGTGATGATGAGTGTTGTAGTAGGAATAAAAAAATCATCCACTCGGTCAAACTGCTTTCCCACTGGTTGGGTGTGTATAGTATGGTGTGGCACATTCCCGCTGGCCAGCGTTATTACCTAAACAGAGCATATTACAGTTAGACATTGGCAGTGCATTCCCTTAATAGTACCAGCATTAATTTTGTTTAGAGATGAAACAAATCAGGAAATGTTTCAGAGACTCTTTATTGCTATCTCAAAATTAGTATATCATTAAGGAAATTGGATTTTTGTAATTGTTTGCTTATTTTCAACATAGAAATTTGTTTTTCTAAAGAAATAGAAAATAGAGAATGATTTGTCTTGAATAATTTCTGCCTAAATTATAAAATAGGTAGAAACAACTTCTGTATTATAAAAGCATTAACCTTGCTATAATGAGAAAAATAAAGCAAGTGCACATATGATATAAATGAGATTATTGGTTGCTTGCTTCTCTTTCTTTCTTTCTTGCTCCTATCTCTCCCTCCCTCCCTCCCTCCCTCCCTCCCTCCCTTCCTTCCTTCCTTTCTTCTTTCCTTGCTTCCTTCCATTCTTTCTTCAGCTTTGTGGAGTTGATAATAGTATATTGAATACAGTAATGTGTAATAGGAGAATGGGGTAAATAAAAGCAAGGGTTGCAGGTTTTTCTTTCTTTCTTCAGCTTTGTGGAGGTGTAACAGAAAAACAAAAAAACTTCTTCTCCTAATATAGAACACAGCTGGGAACAAAACTGAAAACTCCAAAACAAATCATATGAAATCATTTTAGCTCTTAGCAACTTTAGAATAGATTAAATTATATTATTTTTTCCTCCTATAAATTGAAAGTAACAAATTTCAGTAAATTTTCATTATTATTATTATTATTATTTTTTTAAATTTGTTTAGAGAAGAGAGAGTGAGA
This sequence comes from Martes martes, assembly GCF_963455335.1. Taxonomy (NCBI): domain Eukaryota; kingdom Metazoa; phylum Chordata; class Mammalia; order Carnivora; family Mustelidae; genus Martes; species Martes martes. The sequence goes on along the minus strand of NC_137889.1, from coordinate 77,925,929 downwards.
AGTGGGGAGGAGGAAATGTAGAGAGAAACAATCTTGAGCCGACAAGGGCTCCATCTCAGAGATCCTGACCTGAGCTGAAAACCAGGAGTTGGATGCTTAACCAAACTGAATCACCCAGGTACCCAGATTTAAGTAAGTTTTAATCAAAGATATTTTTTCTTCTTAGTCATCATTAATTGGTTTTTAAAATCTTTATAGTCCAGGGTGCCTGGGTGGCTCAGTGGGTTAAGCCTCTGCCTTCAGCTCAGGTCACGATCTCAGGGTCCTGGGATCAAAGCCCGCATTGGGCTCTCTGCTGAGTGGGGAGCCTGCTTTCCTCTCTCTCTTCCTGTCTCTTTGCCTACTTGTAATCTCCCTCCCTCTGTCAAATAAATAAATAAAATCTTAAAAAAATAATAAAAAATAAATAAGACCTTTATAGTCCATTAAAGAAAAGATCACTGCATTTAAATTCTTTTATTCCTTGTATCCCATTGTGCACCAAATTCTATCAGTTCTTTCTTCAGATTTTTCACACCTCTCCATTTTTTTTTCCTATTGTTCCTGCTGGTCAACCATTGTTCTGTGTTAGCCTTTTAAAGCACTTTCTGTCTTTATTTCTCCCCTTTTAAGTCCTTTCTATATATGGCCACCAAATTAAACTTCCTAAATAATTGACTGACTCTCTTAAGGTAATTACTTTCCTCCCTCAAAATGCAGTTTTTTGGTTTTTATGACAGAAGTAAGTAGCACTTTGATTTTTTTTTTTTTGAATAGTTGATTTTTCTTCACTCATATGAGTATGCTTTCATTGAGTTCCCCTGGAAATTGTCTTTCCAATGAAAATAGCTTATTATGATTATAACAGAATAGGCTCAGAGTATAACAATCCCTATCTGTCATGAGAGGATAGATTGTTATGCTAACAGTCTAAAAAACAAACAAACAAACAACAACAACAAAAAAAACCTCTGAGACACATAATTCCAGGTTTCTTCTCCTGTTTGTGAAAAAGTGCTATTCATACAGGGTAACATTAGTCTCTCACCACGTCACCCTTAGGATGAGGGCTGGAGTGTAAACATTAGCACGCTCCTAAGTAAGAAATGGTCTGTCCTCTGATCCAGAGACCCTGTGTTTCCTGTCAGTCTGTCTAACTATCTATATATTATCTTATCTAATCTGTCACATATATATGTGTATGTATTTGTGTATAAGTGTTACTTTATGCAAATAAATCTTACTATATGTACTATTTTAAGAGTACTTCTCAATTCTTACATTTTATTTTCAGGCAAGAGACTCACCTTTCCCTTTACCCAACAAATATTTTAAAAATTCATTAAATCTTAAAAGCATATTTTTATTAGACTTTCAGAGAAAAAGAACCCATTTTTAAATGGCTGAATAATGTGTGGAAAGTTACTTAACACCTTTTCAAAGACTTTTTCTCCATTTCTGTATGATATTAAAGGAGTTTGCCTAAAGTGCTTTATGGAAGGTTTGCAACACAGAGAAAGCTATTAATCTATCAAAGTAACAAGTACCAAAAGGGAGGAGAAGGATTCAGTTCCAAAGAATATGCTATATTGAAAATCCATACAGCTTTAAAAGAAAAATATACATATTTTAACTTTTTAAGCTGTGTATATTTTATTTTAAAGGCAATAGAATTAAATATAACTCATAAGTGAATTTTTTTAAAAAAATCATATATCGACCTGTTCTATCTTGTCAGGATTTAAGTACGAAATATCAAATCACTAGACAATATTACCATATTGGGATGATAGATGAAGACTATATTCTTTCCATCAAAAGATGAGCTCTGTTACTTCACCCTCTTGAAACTAGGTGGTCAGTGTGACTTGCTTTGATTAAGAAGTTGTTGTGGTATTGGCACAAAAACAGACACATAGACCAATGGAACAGAATAGAAACTCCATAAATGGACCCTCAACTCTATGGTCAACTAATCTTTGACAAATCAGGAAAAAAAAAATCCAGTGGAAAAAAGTCTCTTCAATAACTGGTGCTTGGAAAATTGGGTAGCCACATGCAGAAGAATGAAATTGGACCATTCTCTTACACCATAGACAAAGATAAACTCTAAATGGATGAAAGACCTCAATGTGAGACAAGAATCCATCAAATTCTTAGAGGAGAACATAGGCAGTAACCTCTTCGACATCGGCCACAGTAACTTCTTTCAAGACATGTTTCCAAAGGCAAGTGAAACAAAATAAAAAATGAGCTTTTGGGACTTCATCAAGATAAAAGTTTCTGCACACAAAGGAAACAGTCAACAAAACTAAGAGGCAGCCTATGGAATGGGAGACGATATTTGCAAATGACATTATAGATAAAAGGCTGGTATCCAAGATCTATAAAAAAACTTCTCAAACTCAACATTGAAAAAACAAATAACCCAGTTAAAAAATGGGCAGAAGACATGAACAGACACTTCTCCAAAGAAGACAAATGTCTAATAGACACACACAAAAAATGTTCAACATCATTAGCCATCAGGGAAATACAAATCAAAACCACAATGAGATACCACCTTATGCCAGTGAGAATGGCAAAAATTAGTAATAACAACAAAAATTAACAAAACAGGAAACAAAAAGTGTTGGTGAGGATGTGGAGAAAGGGGAATCTTCTTACACTGTTAGTGGGAATGCAAGCTGGTACAGCCACTTTGGAAAAGAGTAGGAAGTTCCTCAAGATGTTAAGAATAGAGCTACCCTATGACCCAGCAATTGCACTACTAGGTATTTACCCCAATGATACAGATGAAGTGATAAGAAGGGGAACATGCACCCCAACATTCATAGCAGCCCTGTCTACAAGAGCCAACCCGTGGAAGGAGGCAAGATGCCTTTCAGCAGATGAATGGATAAAGAAGATGTGGTACATCTTCTGGAATATTACTCAACCACCAGAAAAGATGAATACCCACTATTTGTGTCAACATGGATAGAACTGGAGGGGATTATTTAAAGTGAAGTTAAGTCAAGCAGAGAAAGATAATTATCACATGGTCTCACTCATATGTGGAACATAACCAATAGCACAGAGAACCATAGGGAAAGGGAGGGAAATCTGAAAGGGGAGAAATCAGAAAAGGAAAAGAACCATGAGGGACTATGGACCCCAGGAAACAATCTGAGGTTTTCAGAGAGGAGAAGGATGGGGGGAGGGGGAAACAGGGTGATGGGTATTAAGGAGGTATTATGATGAGCACTGGGTGTTATATGTAACTAGTGAATCATGAGCACTGGGTGTTATATGTGTTATATGTAACTAGTGTTATATGTAACTAGTGTTATATGTAACTAGTGAATCATGGAACACTATATCAAAAACTAATGATGTACTAAAAATGGCCAACTGAACATAATAAAAAAAATAAGTTAAAAAACAAAACAAAGAACAACAACAACAAAAAGAAGTTGTGGTGGAAGTGACTTAATGAGAATTCTAATGCCTACATCTTAATTAGCCTCACAACTTCCACTCTCTTATACCCTGGAACCACCATGCTGACATGCCAGTCTAAAGGATGACCAGGCACATGCAGTAGACCTAAGCTGCCCAGCTATTCACCACTAATACATAATGGACATGGAGGGTGAGGCTATTTTGAACTACCCAGCTACTGTAATAAGATGAGTGTGGCCATCTGAGTGTTCCCCAATTATGCCCACAAACTGCCCAGATTGCTGAACCACAAAACTATGGTTAGTAAGTCATTCTTTAATTCTGTTTAACACATCAAATTTTAGGGTGATTTGATTTGCCACAATAGATAACTGGAATACTATTATATGTTAGATGTTTCAAACGACACATATTTCTAATGAAATATAATAGGAATCTTTATTCTGATAGTTCTTTTAAAAAACTTCCATAAGGGGGGCCTGGGTGGCTCAGTGGGTTAAAGCCTCTGCCTTCAGCTCAGGTCATGATCTCAGGGTCCTGGGATCAAGCCCCGCGTCAGGCTCTCTGCTCAGTAGGGAGCCTGCTTCCCCCCTGCCTCTCTGCCTGCCTCTCTGCCTAATTGTGATCTCTCCCTGTCAAATAAATAAATAAAATCTTTAAAAAAAAAAAAAAACTTCCATAGTACTGTCTTTTGTAAATTAAATATTGCAAAACTAAGAAAACATTTAAAGTATTGGTAGTGACAATGGATTAAAATAAAAAAACATGGCACTCAATTGACTTACTGAAAACCAGCCAAAGCTTAATGATTTATAAGAAGAGGAATGTCCACAGCCATGCTATAATCACAAGATAGTCTGAGAAATAGATAAAACATTTTCGGGGACAAATGTTCCTTCTCATTCCCTCTCAGTTTTCTGTTAAACTTTCAACTCCAACAATTGAAACTGTGCCAAAGAGACATCATCAAAATATTTAATTTTTCCTCTGTCAAGTTCTATATAAACAACTTTAAAACATAAGCAAATTCTACAGAGATTATACCACTTATTCCCCAATTAGAAATGAGTCTGTTCTCAGATAAGATCATAATATCTGTCTAGAGAAAAATAGAGATCTGCCTTGAGACTATCTAACTCTCTTGGTCTCTAGCTCACATGCCCATTTTGAAAAGAGAGATGGAAACAAGAAAATCCTCATGAAAACTGGAGGGAGGCAGGTAATTGTTGAAAGGCAAATTATGACTATTTTTCACTAATGGCATGGGTTTTCTCATCATTGGTTTTTCTGTTTGCATATAGTCTAAACTTTGATAAGAATGACCTGCAATATTTTCCATCCAAACAAGTACTTGTGTATTAACTTCTTCATCCCTTTCTGTGCAGATCTAGAAGTGATTAAAGTACAGTCCTCAGATGAAGATCACTCTCGAATAGTTATAAATATCCAATGAGATAGCTAAAGGTTTAAATATCACAGCTTTCTCAAATATACTGAAATGTGCTTACCTGCAGTGTTGGAGAAGTCTTTTCCATGGTACCCCAACTCAGCACCCAGACCTGATCATGTGATTTGTCATAGTGCAATTTAACTGGTACAGGGTCTGTGCTTACTGCCTGTAATAAATGGGAGTTGAAAAAACATGTTTTCAGACTGAAATATTAGTTTAAAACTACGCCAGAAATTATGAAAGAACACAAGAGTTTAGATACCAAATTAAAAATTTATGTTGCCAATTTTCTGATTTTTCTAAACCTTGATTTTTCTAATTTGGAAATATGATACTTTACCCAGCATGTTTTTGCACAATTTTATATAGTCTTATGTTCCTTCATTACCTATGCAAATTGGGTGTCCGTGGAGAAGCTATTTAGGAACTTAAGATATATAAATGATTAATATGTATATTTTATTCAATTGTTGAACAAAGGTAAGAACTACGTTTATACTTTTAGGTTTCTTTCATTCTAACGCTGGGCATGGGATTTGGCCATCTATAATGCTAAAATGGCTAAGTCATATACAGTGATAACCCTAATGACAGATTACCTAATTTAATTTCCTTAACGAGAAATCTAAAATCACAAAAAGAAATAAATGCATTTTTTAACCATCCTTGATATGGTAAATGTGTTTTTCTGCTACTATTTATAATATTTAGCATTTACTTAAAACAAAACTTCTAGAAAACAAATTGCTGCCAGGAAGTTATTTCACGCACCTTAATTTCAAGCTGTTTATATTTCAAGCTAATACCTTTTTAAAATAATTTCCTGTAGTAGTTCTTTATGTATATTTTTCTAATTTTATAACATGAAACAAATTGTATTCAATAAAACTGCCTTTATTCAATATTGAAAGCATTTCTTTCTGAAGCTCTGTTGAATATCCTTCGAGAATTTCCCAAGTCCTGGTTCATAATGTAATCCTCTTCTCAGTGGGTTAAAGTACAGTACAGTTGCGGTTGAACATGTGAAGGTTCATATTTTAGCTAAATGTTGGCAACTTAGCCTTACTAAAGTTTTTATTTTCAAAAGCCTTGCCCTGGATTTTATCTATTTAAAATTCACAATACTCTTGGCTTACTGAATTAATTATTTAATTTCTGAAAATGCCTACTTAAACATTTCTGTATTAATGTCTTCCTGACTTTCTTCCTGGCTAATAGAGCCATTATGTTGTTTTGGGATCTTGTGGCTAACAACTTTCTCAGGGAAGGTAGCTCGCTTGGCGAGCATCAGAGATTTAAACCTATTCCCCTTTCACAAACGCCAAGTTTCCCAGCCTCTCTAGTGTCTCCCATGGTCACATGACCTAGTCTCATTTATACATGATAAGGATTAACATGATGAACGATATTGTGTTTGACAATGATACTATGCCACAGTTTCTCTTTTTTCCTGCTTTGAATGCTATCATATAACAACATTAAGCCTTCACTTCCAAAGTCATTTTGAGGCCTGAAACAAAGAAGGAAAAGCCACACAACGCTTTGAGGATTTGGCGGGAGAAAGATGAAAGGAGAATGAGTTCTCCATAAGAGCCTTGAGTGGCTGCACAAACCTAGAGTAACTGTCTCTAGACGAGGTTATTTGGGATAATTAAATAGCTTTATTGCTTAAGAAATAGTCTGGTGTTTTGTTAATTGTAATCCAGTGAATGCCAGATGTTTCATTTAAATTCTTCATGTACTTATCGATAATTTCAATGTGTATATAGCAAAAGTGCCATCATTAATCATTACACTAATAACAAAGCAATAAGATTTCTTTGATTTTTCATATTTTCCCCTTTATATGTAAAACTTCATCTGTACGTGATTATAACAGTTACCCTATTTTGCATGCAGCTTAAAAAGAAATAATCTCTAGGTCTTTAAAATGTTAAAGATAAAATAGTTCAACAACAAAAGCAATAGTAACAAAGACCTCACTGTTATTCAATTGTTAAGAGTCAGTTACACAAAGAGCAAAGAGTTTTAGATAACTTTAAATATTAAGGAAAAATTTAAATGAAAATTTCCAGCTTGCCAGCTCTCATAAGGTTCTTTTTTTTCCCCTGGTTCCTCTCCTAAGTATTAACTTCTAGGGCATACCACAGTCCATGGTTAAGTTAACATCCACATAAATCAGGGCAAGAAACGGAAACAGTCTTACCAGGAGTCATCCAGCAGGTGATCAGCAGAGCTGGGATTGGATGATCTGTTTATCCCCAATGTGCAACCTCTCTGAACATGAACCATCATCCTTCCTAGTTGTTAGCTTAATTCCCAACACTGCGTGCATACGTTGCCCTCCCATTGTTCCCTCATGTATAAGAAACATTCTTTGGACTTTTTCTCTTTTGGAAGGTGGAAGGAATCCAAGGGCCCACATATATGCAGTATCATCTGTATAAGCAGTACAGACCCAGCCGAGAACCAATGAATGGCAGAATACACCATGCTTACAAGCATGCATTCTGAAGCCAACTGTGAATTTTAGGGTCCTCACTTAAGTGAAGAAAAAACTTTTCTGTGGTGCACCATGGAAATACTACTATTAACTGTCAGAAAAGCTAATTGAACTAGAGGTATTTTCATGACAATAGCCTCATAGTGTTTTAAAGTTTGGAGATTCAGTATCTTTATTTAGCAAATGAAGAATCTGAGACTTAAGAAAGTAAATAAACACAGTCTCTGTCCTTAAAGAATTAGAGGCTAGAGGGTGGAAGAACTTAAAATAGCTAGATGCCCAGTCACAAAATAAAAATAAGGACCAAATGCCAGGAAAGTGCAGAGGAAGAAGTACAAAGCTGGATGAAGGATAAGGGGAGGAGGTGATGCTTTGATTGAGCCCTTAAGTATGAATATTTTTATAAATGAGAAGACAGAGACTATTTTTTAAAATTAACTGATGAGAATATGTTCCAGGAGATGTCAAAAAGCAGTCCATGAATAACTGCCTTCAAATAATTAAGATATATGTATTTGAAAGAGAAAAATATCTATTTTCAAAAGTGTCCGATTTCGAAAAATATCTGCTCAGTGGTCTCCAAAACGTTTGAACATTTTTGTCTCTCAGCATTTTAGAGGTTTAGTATTAAATTCAATATATTTTGGTTTTGGTTATAATAGTTCACCAGAACTGAAAAAGATAGGCAGATCAAAAATTAAGAAAAATGCATCTGACATACTTTATTTGGAAAATATTTAACTCTTAGGGGAAAAAAAAAAATCTGTTTACAACTTTCCAAGTGTGCAGATATAACACATTTTACCGAGGGAACATTTACATGGTTTTCAGCAACAAGATCATGTAACAAAGACAGAAATATTTCCAAACAACCATCTTCAGGATAATCTTGCCATACCCAATCTTCAGCCAAAAAACAGATATTTTCCTATTTATATTGTCAACTTTTGAAAGGAATAAATTGCATGTATTGGATTTCACAAAATACCTGCTACTACACTCTGGAAATTACTTTAAATGATGAGTAAGTTTAGACCATTAGCTTTTATAAAAGAGGAAGGCACTATATTTGATACTTAAAATATTATTTTTCATGCCGCAATTAATTCTGTCTCTGTGTTATAAGTAGTTTAAGTATTTCTCCACATTTTATGAAAAGCATTGTAAAGATTCTCTTATCCTTGACTGCCCTCTCTCTCCCACGCCTCACATTCTCAGGAAACTGAATTCTATCTGCCTTCTAAATACTGACCTCGGCAGTACCTTACCCGATACCATCAAGAACAGAGCCTCTATCCTCTCAACTCTCATCACATGGTTTCTAACTTTTAACTTTATATATACTCATCACCTTTCTCAACAGATTTGTTAAAATGATTTTTATTTTTTGGTAAGCATTAGACAGATTATAATACTAATCTTTTCAAAGCACTACGGAGTCTTCTCATTTCCCTCAGAGTAAAGACAGAAGTCCTTCGAATGACCACCACAACCCAGCTGACCTGCCCCTTCTGTCGTCGTTCTCTGATCCCTTCACCTACTACTCCAGGGGAGGTGCTCTGGGGCCCCTGCTGCTCATCCAGCAGGCCAGCCACACTTCTGCTTTTCGGAGGGCTTTTCCTCTGAACGGTCTTCCCCTAGACAGCCCAGTGTCTGCTTCCTCAAGATGTTCACTGCTCAGAACTCGCGCTCCCAGTGAGGCCAGTCTGATCATCCTGCTTAATGCTGTAACCAGCCTTCACTTGGTACACATCTTCTCATCCTTAGCTTTCCCAATTCCACCTGGTCTTACAGCACTGTTTTACCTTTTCTAAAGCACTTACCACCTGACCACATATTGTATAATTTCCATGTTTAGTATTCCTATTTTTCATTGACTATCTTCATCTAATGGATTCTAGGTTCCAAGAAAGCAGCTTTTTTTTCTGCTTGTTTAAGTCAATAATACAACCTATGCACTTAGAACAATACCTTTTAAATAGCAGTATTCAACATACAACTAATGGGACTTTAAATCTACATGACTGGGAAGAGCAAATTGCAAAATTAAACAGTGTTCCAAACTTATTATTACTAAGAACATCATCATTATTTTATTTAAGAAAGACAGTCATACTCTGTACCATGCTTGTTATGAACAGAGCAGTTTTTTAATGTTTTACAAATACAAATTATTTTAATTTAATCTTCGTAACAACTTTTGTGTTGAGGTATGCAGTACTGTTATCTTCTTTGTAAAGATAAAAGTGAAGTAAAGTACCAATATTGATCCCCTCTTATTGTAAAACTCCCACTTTCATCTTCAGGTGCCCTCCTGTCCACCGAGCATTACATCAGTATTCAACAGACCGATGATGTAGGACTCCCATGTTGGTCCATATATTAAGAAATTATAAAATGTAATATGATTTTTTTAAGATAAAAACACAGATTAATGACATCCTAGTATTTCTTTCTCACAAGTCAGCATCTTTCATTCCATTTCGGCGACCACTAGTGTATTATAGTTTTTTTGTTTTGTTTTGTTCTGTCTTGTTTTTTTTCCTACAGCCACCAACCATTTATCAAGAAGAAATGATATAAATTGAATAACAACATTCAAGAATATGGGATTATAAGAAAATACTCCATATATATTCTTCTTCCACCTCAGAATTAACCTATATAGATTGCTCATCTATTACTTTGCATAGATTTGTATTTAACTACTGATATTACTTTGCTAGGAAACTTGTTTTCAGACTTTGCCTTGAGAAGCCTATGGAAATGAGATTTATTTGTAGCAGGTGATTCAATTCCGGCCATAATAGAACAAACAGAATCAGTTTGGATCTATCGAATGACTCCATAAGATTTGTTTAAATTAAAGATTCTGATACTATAGGTTGGAAATTTCTCTCCAGTATCATAAACACTTTGGTTTTCTGTACACAGTGGTATTTGCTTGGCCTGGTGATTTCAGATAATTAAGCCACATTCTTACTTTCAAAAATGAATTGATCTTTTAAACACTTTAAGAAATATCTTTTAAATTACAATGTGTTGTTATTATAATTAATAAATAGTAGTGATCTACATATTCAGGTCTGAAAATCCATTTCTTAACTTTCTGTATAAGAACCATTCTTGGAGTGTTATATTGTCATGTTGAATTAACTTCTTCTATTCCTTCCTTAAAATGTTTAAAATACACTATATAATGTAATAATAAAAAAAGGTCTTATTTGTAGCTTTATAAAGATATCAATAAAATTTTTTATTTAATATTTTAAAACATTGCTTGAGCACATAATTTACGTATGTCATAAGGTTTTTTTTTTTTTTTTCTTTTTGTCAATCCACAAATCTTTTTTTTTTTATTTAAAGATTTTATTCACTTGACAGAGAGAAATCAGAGCTAGGCAGAGAGGCAGGCAGAGAGAGGAGGGGAAGCAGGCTCCCCACTGAGCAGAGAGCCCGATGCAGGGCTCGATCCCAGGACCCTGAAATCATGACCTGAGCCAAAGGCAGAGGCTTAAACCACTGAGCCACCCAGGCACCCTTGTCAATCCACAAATCTTAACTCCTTCATAATCCCCAACTACCCAGTATTACACAAATTTATCAGTGTTTCTTGAGAAGACAAGACAAATAGAAAAATTTAAAGTATACACTATAATGATCATGGACCAGTTGCATCTGGTACTGATAATCTATAAACATCTAGACTGATGATAGCAACAAAGATAAACAAAACTTGGGGTTTGGTCTTAACAAGAAGGAACAGTGAAGCACAGCTTGTTGATCTGCCTGACAAGGAGAGTACCAGCTGGCTAATTAAGTGAACCTAATTTAAACTAATGATGTCGATTCTCAAGATAATGTGCTAATAGCTAGAGGAGACTGCTCGTGACACTTAAGAATACTCCCGAGGTGTCACAAGCCGCTTTGGCATCCAAGCAGAACCTGATTTTACTCCACAGAAGACAAAAGGAGGTCAGTTGTTTACCAGTCAGTCTTTAACACAGCCAAATATCACCTGCCTGCCACTCTGACAAAAATTCCACAGTAAGAAAGGCAATACACATTTGATGGCTAAAGCAATAGCAACCTTACCGATTCCATTAAAACATTATGACCTTTTATATTTTAAACTGCAGGTAAAAATATAAAGATGGTATCACTGCATCCACTGAAAACAAATATAGTCTAATGGTAATACTTTATCATGAATTTTCTAAAATATCGTGATGTCAAGAAAATATTTGTCATTTTAATAATAAAATGTAACAAAGCTGTTCCAAATCTTTAAATTTTTAACCTTAAATGCACATTCACTGCCAATCCACACAGTCTTTTGCATGTATTGTTTTGCATGTATTTGCATGAAAAAGTAGTAAGGAATATGATTTCGTAGATAAGGTCAGTATGAAACACTAGGGATCTACTTTAATTAGATTGAAAAATAAAGCTAGAAAGATCGAAGTTAAATAACAGTAGTCTTCTTTTTTGTCTCTTCTTCTTTTTTTTTTTTTTCTTCAAGATTGATTTTGGACTTCGTTGTTCCTTTTCTGTATCTACACCAGAGAAAATTCCATGGCATTTTCTATCATGTTTGGGGGAAGGTTAACTAAATTTCTGTTATAGTTAATATTCTTAGCTGTTTCTGTATAATACATTCAGGTTTGAAAGAAAGAAATAAATGCCTACAGCACAGAATCAGGAAGTATAACTTCACTTGGATGCAAAAAAGATCAACTTAAACCTAGCCTCAGTTGAGAAAAGTGGTCAAGTTGAGAAAGAATGTTCAACTTTTTATAAAATTAACTTCGTACTTGGCAGTTGACTTTGAGTGTGCTCTGTCCTTGCAGATAAATATAGCTGTATTCATTTTTTAAAAGATTTTATTTATTTATTTGACAGAGAGAGAGATCAAAAGTAGGCAGAGAGGCAGGCAGAGAGAGGGGGGGAGGCAGGCTCTCTGTTGAGCAGAGAGCCAGATATGGGGCTTGATCCCAGGACCCTGAGATCATGACCTGAGCCGAAGGCAGAGGCTTAACCCACTGAACCACCCAGGTGCCCCAATAAGTACAGCTTTAAATCACAAAGTTGTTGTTGTTTCAATATAGTCTTTTAAGTAGCTAGAAATATTCTTTCTTTAAATAGTTTTAAAACTTGAACTTCTTGGATTGTTAATTTATAAAACAGAGGGTTCAATATCTAAATCTGCAAAATCTATAATGCTGTTTTTAAATTGGGAAAGCCTTGAGGGAATTTATAATTCTAAGAAATGAGGTATTTTCAAATATGAAAATAGAACCACTAAGATATTTATAATTCACCTTCAAGCGTGTACTTTTGAGGACTAAAATTCACAGATTCTAAGTTATGTTAAGACAAATATAAGGGAGTGTTCTTTCACCCAGCAGGTAAGTAGACACATGGAATTCATTATCTAAAGAGCTCACAGGCTGAAATTATACATGGTTTTGAAAGTGAAAACTTAGACAAATAAAACCTAGAAAATTTTAGTTTTTTAAAAAGACAATCTTTTGTGGTATAGATCTAAAATTTTAGGTTGATATTTACAGTCAGTAATAGATTTCAAGAATTAGTATTCCTATCAGTAAGAACAGGGAACTGATTCTACCCAGTATGGAAATTTTCATTTTATAAACAATGGTGATCTCTGCATTTCTACAGAACAGATTGTTGCAGAATGTCCCAAATCTCTGCAGCTGCACTTTCACTTCCCTTCTTTCCAGTAAGGTATTCAGTAGCCCCTGTAATTCAAAACCTTTTCTTTTTATTGACAGAAGGGTAATACTCAACTCCATCACACATCTCACCAGAGCTGTGCAAGTAACCCCATGACAAGTCTGCCTTTTTGTGCCACGGTTTAAGTTCTCACGTTTTTCCAACAATAGGAGCAAATCTAGTACGTTATTCTTGGTTCTCACTGTTCTCCAAATAGAAGGTAGTCATAGGAAGTGAGGCAATAGGCTGATAAATGGTGGTGTGTGGCAAGATGCATGGAGAGAAGCTTTAGATTTGTCTTTGGTAATAGAAAATCTGAGAATATACAGAGGCTCTAGCCAGAGCAGGTAAAGTGAGTAAAGCAGGAAATCAGTACCACGTCAGCTTTTACCTCTAAACCCATCTGGGGCAGAATATTTTTTTTGTTGTTTTATTTTAGAACTCTCAAATCAAGATTGCTTTTTTATTCCTAATTTGGTTACATGATATTAACATCTTTTCCCTTTAATTTGTTCTTTCCCATTTTGCTTTTAAAATTCAATACCATAATTTTTTACCTTAATATTTCTTAGTTTCTTTTACTCTCTGCTAGGAGTGTGGTTATATACTTTTACTCAATTCTAATAGTGTTAATCATGACTTTTGTCCTTATTTTATGCAAAAAATTCCCGGCTTCCTTTTGATTAGTTTTTTTTTTCAATAACTTAAATTTTACCTTTATACATTAATTCCTTTGTGTCTCTATATACATATCCTTATACTTTCCTTCTTGCATTCACATTATTCTCCTTTTCTTCAGCTAAGTTCTAAAATTATCCAGTTAAATTAATCTATTACTTTTTTTTTTAAATTAAGGAGCAAAATTCCCTAAACACACAGCCTTATCTGGATTCAACATATTTAATCATGATTATCAATATTACTTGATATTGATATTAATATTTTGCATGTATATGGGTGCTATTAATAATTAGTTTAACATTGTGTCAGAGAATCGGTATGAAGTAACTTTCATTACTATTTCTTGCAACTTCATTTATAGACTATTATTTATCAGTAGTAGCTGTTTCTATAAAGTAACCGCTAACACTGAGTTTCTGAATACTGACCCATTGCTCCTAGGGGAAATACATACTTAGGTTCCTTTGAGCCTCTGGTCTCAAGATTTTCATCAACTGATCAATAGATAACTTTGTTTCATATGTGTTTCTGTTCAAAGACACTTTATTTAATATGTATTGTTCATTAACATTGAACTTGCAGCCAAATAACACTAGGACTCATGGCTGAATGAAACTTACCATTATGTACATCACAGCCTTTTGCACAGGCATTTCAACACTGTGCTTAGGAGTCATTTTAAGCAACAGAGTTGCCAACAAAAGCACAAAAATGCAAAACACATAGTACTAAAAAGACCATGAAAAGGATACTTGTTTACAGTATAAAAACTGACACAAGAATGCAGAATCTCTTCTTATTCAACTTTAGCTAGAAACGTGTATGTTGGGTGACAAATTTTTAACCACTTTGTTCATGTCCTTGCATGACCACAAAAGGCCCATGAGTATTGATTTTATGGTCTTAAATAAATTTAGGTGAATTTTCAAATGAGAATCAACAAATAATAATTAACTGTAATTGATTTCTCTCCAGCAAAGAAAGAATAACACTACACCTACATTTAAACAAAATGATCTTATGATTATAATGTAGAGCAAAGTAGCCAGATACAAATAGTGAATGCTATATATTTCCACTGATCTAATATTCAAAATCAGTCAATGTTTATTAATGGTGGCATAAATATACATAATGATTATCTATGAACAGTTAAGGACTAGAAGGAGTAATAAAACATCATTATTATTTTAATAATAAGATCATAAGAAGAACTCATTTGGACTGAGGCCCAATTTTCTAGCCTATAAAAAAGTAAATGTTAGATTTTTGTCTAAAAATACTCCATAATAATGATTATATCATAAACATGATTTTAAAAAAATATTTTAGCATTATATATTATCTTTTACATTCTCCTGGTATTTCATAGCAATTAGAGGCACTTTGAAAAATAATATAATTTATGTGACTTTTACATTTCATTATCAATATTTTCTATTAATTTTGATTTTTAAATTAATTTTAAATTTTATACTGTTGTCTGAAGATGGAAATGATATGAAGATAAATGATATTAGTTTTTCTCACTTTTGAGTATCTAGTAGGTAATACATAATTAGCCTAGATTTCTAGTTTGAAAACAAAATCTAAAGACCAATTTGATTATTTCTGAAACATACTTCTAATTTTAACCTGCTGGCTATAGAGTCTAAATAATCCTAAACTGAATGCCTATAATTTGATCGCCTACGTTATAGCTGAAATCAAGATCAAATTAATTTGGTCAAAATCCAGCAGTCTCAGACATAAGAGGTGAAATACACAGAAAAATATATATTCTCAAGGTGGATACTGAACCATCAGACTGGATATATATGTGAACCATGCAACCCTAGAGGCCTTAGAGAAGTTTTCTAGTAGAACAGTTACTGATCCTTTTCCTCATGATTATACCAGTCACTCTCTTATTAGAAATTGAACAATTAGACTAAATATCCACTGTAAATTTGAAAACCAGAGATAACAGAGTTTTTCGGTAGAAACACTTTTCACTCTTTTATTTGTCATACCAAACCTATCCATAGGAGGCAATTAATAAGTATACAAAGAGTGGATGGGTAGATAGGTGGATGATTGGATGCTACCATGAGAAGCTGTGAAGGACTCTTAGAATGAAAAGCCCTAACTTTGAACTTATTGCCACTTTTTGTAGTTCTAGTCAGGAATCATTAGAGGAGTTACTTCAATATTTGATTTCAAACCAATGTGGATGTAAAAAAGATCTTGGCAAATATAAGGAATGGTTAGTGTCTAGTGTCTCTCAGAAACTTTGATAGTAAGTAGATGTAAATCACTTCTATATGCCAAGATCTGCTATAAATGTTTTATATGCATTAAGTTAATTCTAAATACAACTTTATGAGATATTTACAATTATTAATCCCATCTAGTGGATTATGCATATCTAATAAAGCTGTTTTAAGTTTGTTTCCTCTGATCTGAGAAGCAAGAGATTATAGTAAGAGTAAAGGGTCCAGTTATTATAGCCAGGCCACCTTGAAGCAAATCCCATACCATCCCTGGCTGTTGTGCAATAGAGTACAAATAGACTGCCCAAGTAAAACAACTTTGGAAAGAACTGGGAATGAAACATTTGGGGACTCAAACCAGAATTTTTTTTTATAACCATGACCATGACAATGTTTATTTGGATTTTTTTTTCTCTGTCATTGACCTATGTACATATTCCTTGTTTTACTACTATAGTAAAACCTACTAAATTATTATTATCTAACAGTCTACTATTATCTTGGCTTTTGTTAAGAATCAAGTAAGGAAGAAATAATACTGTTTCTGGAATGGTAACTAGGAATACCTTAATAAGCATCTGACTGGAACTCTCCTGGCTCTAAACAGAATAAATAAATCTGAGGTTGATTTTTGTGGAACTAATCATGTTAATATTATGATGTGTTTATGGAATCTAATTTTTGAAAATAAGAAAAATTAATTTTTTAATTCATTAAACTCAAGCAACAGCCTAAGAGGAAATTTTGCAGAAAATGCATACATTATCCAGTTATCCAAGTAATAAAACAAGTTATCAATGACAATCAGATGGCAATGTACAAGTTACTGGGTAAAGAATTGCAAAAAAGTAAATAATTTTTTAAAAATCACCTTCAAAAGCAGGGATTGTTCATACCTGAACAACTTTTTGGGACTGCACATCAACAATGAGGACTCTGTCCAGAGTTGGCTGTGCAACATAAATGAATTTGTCTTTGACATTAACAGC
This sequence comes from Martes martes, assembly GCF_963455335.1. NCBI lineage: Eukaryota > Metazoa > Chordata > Mammalia > Carnivora > Mustelidae > Martes > Martes martes. The sequence goes on along the minus strand of NC_137889.1, from coordinate 77,908,895 downwards.
TGAGGCCCACACACACCTCTGAACTTCATCTCCTTCAGCTTTGGGACAGACTTCATCCTATAATTTAGAAAACAGGGGAAAAAGTGAATATTTTAAAGTAACACGGATATGGCATATTAGAAGCAAAATTAATGTTTGATGCTTTATTACTTTCAGCATCAAAATTAAACATATGTATACACATATATATACACACACACACATATATATAGAGAGAGAGAGAGGGAGAGAGAGTGTGTGTGCTAAATTAAATAAAACAATCCCCTTAAATGTAAATCAATGGAAATAACCCTTTGATATAAATTTCATCAGGCTCTTAATTACTTATTTCTAATAGGCTATAGCCTCTTCATATGTTACTATCTTGTTCATAACTCAGTAACTTCAGAAGTAGATAATAAATTCGAAGTTTTCTCTCAAATCCTCCAATCTCAAGCTTCTTTACCAGACATTAAATGTCACACTGGAGTATATTTAGAGGTTATCACATCAGTGGCTGCCCCCATGCCCTGTCCTTGATCTTTTCAAAAGCTACCAAATCTACCAGAAGTGATTGAAAGTTTTCTGATTTGCGGAGAATCAGAAGCTTGGAAAAATTATAAAAAGGTAGTTATTCAGAAGGCTTATTTTATTTTTCAGTTTTTATCAAGGTCAAATTTTACAAAATCTTTTAATATGTTCAAGCAGATTATTATTCTACTCCTTCACCCATACTGTTTTCTGGTTGAATATTATACTGTTTGTGCCAGACTGTCATAAATGAGACAAAAACAAAAACAAAACACACACACACACACACACACACACACACACACACACACAAACTTCTATTCCCTCCTATCCTGAATTTTGTTAATAAGTGAATGTTGAAGGGATGTATAGGCCCAGTGATCTGTGCTGGTAGACACATCACAAATGGAAGAAACGTTATTTAGCCCATTATTTTTCTTTCAGGTTTTTCTTTTATTCACTCGTCTTTTTGTTTTGTGATTTTCTCACTTTACCTATAGTTAGAAAACCACTAAGAAGAGAGATTTGTTGATCTATACATAAAATATGTATGTAATGATTCTAGTGTTTCATTTGTCTTATGATTTAGGTATGATCACTGATTACTAATGTCTAATTTATTGATTTGTATACTCCAGTTAGTAACTATTAAATTAGAACACTCTCCTTCTCTAATTCAAATAAAAACATTTATTTTCAGCAGAGATTCCATTCACCATTTGTATTTAATAATCACGAACTACACATTAACAAAGCTTACATTATCAACACCACTAAGCATTTCTTTTAAAGATAATACTGACAGCAAATCATATTTGACATATAGTAATTAAAATGGATATACCATAATAACACCTTTGGAGGGAGCACAATCATAGTAGGTGGTTTTTCTCTTTGCTTAAAATTTAGAAAATAATATAAAAACCAGAACACTTTGGAATGAGATCTCAGTGTGTGGTCTGCTGTTTTTGTTCTCTAAATTTCAGATATGATTCAGGGAGAATCTGGAGTGTCCACTGATTTTTAAAATTCAATCCAGAAGTTGCCACGCACTGTCAAAACACCCGGAACATATGATAGTGTCTTCCTTTAAACAGTACATGTTATTCCCAGACTTCCAGAACATAACCAAACAAATTAAAAACTAAACATCTAATGCATGATTCTGGTAATTCTGGAGGTAGAAAATCAACTTCACTACATGGGACGTACCACAATCATTTTAAAATGATTACCAGTGGGGTCATCCTGAGTCATGTCCACAGGACCCTCAAGCAGGTGCACAGACCTGAACTCTGTCCTCAGCACATGCACAAAACAGTTTCACTCATCAATTCACTGAAACATTACTTTCTATGCCAAACATATTGCTTCAGAAGTATATTAAATATCTTTGACAAGAACCTATTTTGTGAAAATCCAGCACAATATAAAATATGTACTTCAGAGGAATGAATATGTGGGGAAAAAAAGTGGGATCTAAGGTTGATGAAAGGCTCTGAACACAGGGAAATTGTTTATAAATTCTTTGCTGTTGTGTAAAAGCTACCAACAGAATCTGCCAAAATAATAGGAAGTGTGAGTGACCCAACACATAACTGTCAGCGAAACAACTGCTGAACCAGGAGCAATTTCCACCCCTTTGTTTGCTACAAAACTATTCAACAGTAAAATAAACTGCTCTGCTGGGAATTATTTCCTATTTGTATGCTGTCTCCATAAGATGTCCCTGATCAGCCTCACAATCATTTTTACAAAGCCATTAAAAGTTTCCTGACAGCCACCCTGAGTTTTCTTTGCTTCACTTTATGCCATTATTTCTGATTATAGTCTATTAGGTTCCATTTTACAACGGCACTTTTATTTTTTCAGATCACATAGATTAATATTTACTTCTGTGGACAGGAATTTTAGAGGAATGTTTTTCACATGCATTAGGCATTTAATGAGATAAAAGATGAGCTCAAAAACCCAAAGATGCAAAATAAAATTAAGATAATACATACTGATGAGGAAAATGGTGAGGAATTATATCAAGAAGTTTAATTAAATCACTTTTTATAGAAATGTGTACCACAATTCAGAGTAAAAGGAATTTATAAGATATTAGAACTAATAAGGGTGAGAGTCAATAAGAAAAGGAAAATTCTAGTTCATAGTTAGAAATTATCTATCTCCCTTTAGGTAATTTCCATATTTAATTACATCCTGTGTATATATTATCTCTTTCCAAAATTTTAAAGGCAAACAAGATGTTTCTAGTGATGATATTAGTTTGGATTTAACATTTAAAACAATGCTGATGATACCTGATTGCTGAAAATAAGTAGGTCAGTTAGGTGGATGTATGCATTCATCTTCTATAGGACTTTGCCATTTTTATTTATTGTATTGCTTGACTATTAAAAACACATTTCCTAGGATGCTTGGGTGGCTCAGTCCGTTGAGCCTCCAACTCTTGGTTTCAGCTCAAGTCATGTTCTCCAGGTGGTGGGACTGAGCTCTAAGTTGGACTCACACTTAGTGGGGAGTCTGCTTGAGAAGATTCTCTCCCTCTGCCCTTCCCCTCATTCATTCTCTCTCTCTCTCCTCCAAATGAAGAAATAAATAAAATCTTAAAAAAATGCATTTCCCTCAAATCTCCAAATTCCCATCTCTCTGTCCTCTTCTTCCTCATAGTCTCTCTTTCAGCACGTATTCTGTCATTCATGTCGGGGACAAATGTTATTCGTCACAAGCACCTCCATTTTCCTTGCATCCAACTCAGTAAGTTTCTATCATTATCCCCTCCTCTCAACCTTCTCTCCAATCATAGATTTGTCTGTCCACTGTCCTTTGCCTTCAGAAGGATCTGTCCTGTATTTAATTTGTCATTGTAGTCACATCTCTAAGTATTCAAATGTCAACATTCCCTTGCAATTTAAGAAGAAAGAATAACAAAACATTACTTGGGTTTTATCTTCTTTCCCTTCTAATCATCCAATTCTCTTCAGACACTAAACAAGCTGTCCAGAAATTTACCTCCATTTCCTGATCTTTCAGTCTAAATTGTTCACACTTCAAACAGCTTTCATCATCCTCTCTCTTTCAAAACAGGAGAGATCACCAGTGGCCTCAGAATTTCCAATCATTAGTCTTTTCTTGTTGGGAAGCACTTATTGAGTACTTACTATGTGAAAGATAGTGTGAAAACTATATTTGGAAATAAAACTATGAATATAAGAGAATGCCTGCTCTCAAGTTGCTTATAGTTTCTGATGAATTTGGCTATTCAGACATTTATTCTTCCTAAAATAATCTTTCATTCTTGCAAGGTAAAAATCAGCAAACAATGGCCCCAGGCCAAATTCATACCATTGCCTTTTCTGGTATATGGTCCAAAAACTGAGAATGTTTTTTGCATTTCTTAAAAGTCGGAACAAAAATCAAAGGAATACTATTTTGTGACATGTAACCATTATATGGAATTCAATTCAAATTTACATAAAGATTTATTGGAACAAAGCCAAATCCATTGATTTAAATATTGTCTATGACCATTTTCATGCTATAATGGCAGATAAAGATCCTGTGGACTGCAAAGCTTAAAATATTTACTATCTGAACCTTTGCAGAGTAAAATATTGTTGATCTCATTCTTGAATATTTCCCTATCCTAGTTATCATTTAAATCCTATTAGTGAAATTCTGTCACAGTGGCTTCTTTATGGTATGTTCCTTAATTTTGATTCAGGAAAGGTAAGCCTCAGACTTTGGTTTTCCACTCTATTCCTTTACATTAAATTCCTCTTAGAGTGCATTCATTTCTATTTATTGATTTAATTTAGAGAGGGGGTGGGGAGAGGCAGTGGGAAAGGGAGGGAGAGAATCTTAAGCAAGTTCCATGTCCAGCCCAAACCCCAAGGCAGAGCTCGAGCTCACGACCCTGAGAACATGACCTGAGCCAAAATCAAGAGTCAGACACTTAACCAACTGAGCCACCCAGGTGAGTCAAGAGTACATTCACTCTTACTGCCTGGTTGTAATCACGGTCAAATGATACAAAGAGATTAATCTGTGACTTGTCAATCACCAGGCCTTCCTTCCTCCATCAGTCTCTTCATAGAAAAAAATCTGTTAAATGAACAATTTGAAGTAAACAAAGTAAAAGAAAAGTATACTATATTAAAGGTAATTAAAAACTAAATAGAAAAAAAAGGTGAAGTACACATACACATGAACACACGTAAATAAATTATAGATAGAGGATAGATAGATGACAGAGAGGGAGAGATACACAGATAATATAGACAGACATTATCTATGTAAAAGTATATAAGGTTTGGATTATATTAGGAAACTTTATCAAAAAAAAAAAAAAAGCTAAACCATTCCATAAAATAAAAGAAAGACTATCGAGTGATAAAATAACAGAGTAAAATTAATAATAATAATCATGTATAAGGCTATATACAGAACTTAAGTATGGTTGGTATATAAAATATCTTGTTTAGAAGTAGACAACAGTCTAAGGAATGCCAGGCCTAGGAGCACAGGAAACAAAAGCACTAATTTTTTAATTAATTAATTTTAATTACAAATTACTATTTTTAATTAAATACAAATAGATTAGAGTTCTCTAAAGTTATACAGAAAAGTAAATATCTGATCTTTTGCATAATTTGGATTGCAAATACAGTAAGTAATACACAGAACTTGAATAAAAATAAACTGGCATTAGTATTATTTAAAAAGGCAGAAATAAATATGTAACATATAAGGTGATCTAACATGTATTCACCCAGTTTAGGCATTGATTTTGGCAGCATGTGGATTCACCCAACGGTGGTAGATAGACACTCCTAGGTAGGTAGGTACTGAACTACTGGACATGTATATTAAGTCAAAGAATGAGAGAAAGATGGTTTGATATTCTGATCAATATGTAGCATTTAAGTTTGAAAATTTTTAGGTATATTGTAGACCTGGTTGCCTTACTGATCTGGTCACTAATTATTGAAAATAATTTGATTTTAGTAGTTCTGCATTGATAAATTTTTCTGCTTCTCTACCAGTCATGTTCTTAAGACTGTCATGATAGTTCCTTTCTTTGGCAGTAATTGAGAGTTGGTAGGAGTAGAGGGACTTTGGGGAAGAAAAAAGAAAGAAAGGAAGAAAGAAATTGTAAAAATCTTATTCAAAATGTGTAACATGATCTTCATTATTTTCCAACAAATAGTCTGTTCTAGCTAGAATATTCACATCAAAATTTCATAAAAACCAATGATTTTCCACAGACATTAAAGAGCATACCACACATCTTATTAATCAAATTATTTTCAATCTACATTTGGCCATCATATTTCCAATACCTATGTGACTTTTGGTCTTCCTGATTTTCTTCTTGTCTAATCTTCTATTATATTTACATTTTGTGCCACAAAACTTGGCATATAACCCTGTACTATCATCCTCAGTTAAAATGTTAGGCTTTGCTCTTCCTATATTTTTACATTTTTCCAAACACAGTAGTAAAGATACAATATTTCCTCAGTAAATACTTGTTTAAATGTCACTTATTGTAGAAAAAAAAAAAAGTCAAAAGTGTATACTTCTCAGTCATGCCATGTAATCCAGAATGATTGAAAAACTGAATTTTAGAACAGCACTATTCAAAATGTTGTCTGCGAACAGCTGCCAGTTGGCATATCATTTGTTACCAAGCTGAGAATAATATAGAAATTGAAAATAAACATTTAGAACCTTTTATAGTAATTTGACATTGCCATAATAGCCATGTGCTCCTATGATCAGTAAACTTATCTTTATGAACAGGATTTAGATCAGTTTGGGTGGTGTCAAAATTGCCTGGAAGTTTTCTTGGAATGAAAAATACTTACTGGTTAAAAAAAAAAAAAAAAAGAAAGAAATGGATTGAACAAAAACCAAAGTGGTTCTTCCCCTCCAAATAGTTTAAGAAACAACTGATTTTGAGCTTTCTTTTCTGTCTCTCTCTCTTTTTAAAATCCAAACTGTCATAATCTGAGTCTACTGAGATATATAGAAAAGTAAATAATGAAACACTTGAAAAAATAGTGTTCACTTAATCAATAGAATACAAATAATTATTCTCAATGAGATTTCACTCAGGTTATCATGAATCAAGACAAATGAAACAAAGGTTCTTTTGTACTGTATGGAATGTCTAGGTTGGGATTCCTAGGATATTTTTCATAGCCATCTGGAAATTAATGTAATCAAGGTGAAGCTTTTTTGAATACACCAAAAACAGTATACTCTGCTGAAACCTATAAAACAGGTTTCACAATATTAAAAAAAATGAGATTTTACAATAATGTATTATTAATTTAATATTAGTGGTTATCTCCCCAGTGGACCATTTTTTAAAAAAGAAAGACCTGAAGTTTAAATACTTTCATCAATTTTTAATTGAGATTACTGGTTATACCTGAGCAACACAACTGTTTTTTTTTTCTATAATTACATATATTAATCTATATAATTCTATTTACCATTTCATATATTAAAGTGTATAAACAGTCTAGCTCATGTTAGTCAAAGCATAGGTAGTCATGGAAATGCAGGAGGTGATTTGTCTTAATTTGGCCTATCTTAGAAAACCATCATACAGCATGATTTTGATTCTAGGATATCAAAAGTACAAAGAAAACATTACAGAAATTTTCAATTATTTTAACGTAAGAAGATTGTATTTATGTCTTTTAGTGTTATAATAAAAATGGATTTGAGAACATTACACTGTCATAAATTGAGAACCAATTTCTTTAGGGACAATGTATTAGAGAGGATATGAAAATAGACCTTGAAGTCAACCAGACCTAGAGGTTATGTCCGGGTTTACATTCACATTAGCTGTGTAAATACTTCTTTTGACCCTCATTTACTGCAGTGGTCTAACAATATTACCTATCACATGGGATTGTTATGCACATTGAATAAAATCATGTTTGAAAAGTTCAAGTGATCAATGATGTTACTTGTTATTTCCTTTTCTTAAATATTCTGTTTATTTATTTATTTATTTGAAAGAGAGAGAGAGAGAGCATGAGCAGGGTGGACGGGCAGGGGAAGAGGGAGAATCAGATGTCCCCCCAACCCCTGGCCAGCAGGGAGATGCATGCTGGGCTCCATCCTATGATCCCAAGACCATGACCTGAGCTGAAGGCAGACGTGTAACCTACTGAGCCACCCAGGTGTTCCATACCTGTTATTTTCATATACAAAATTTTCTAGGGGCTATATTTCATGAAACTATAATAGCCTACATATTTTTACAATATTTTTTTCAATTTTCCATAATGTTTTGGAGAATAGTTCACTGTGAATATTTAAGAGTTTCAGAGAGGTACTTGAAGTATGAAATAATTGTTGCATCAAGAGAATTAAAGAGAATTTTTTCCCCATCTATCATTTGGTAGTTCTGTGACATTGGGCAAATCACTTGACCTTTCTCATTTTGTCTAGAAACTGAGGGGATTGAAAGAGGATTTGGGGGGCACCTGGGTGGCTCAGTGGGTTAAAGCCTCTGTGTTCAGCTCAGGCTCAGGTCATGATTCCAGGGTCCTGGGATCAAGCTTCACATCGGGCTCTCTGCTAGGCAGAAAGCCTGCTTCCCCCTCTCTCTCTGCCTGCCTCTCTGCCTAGTTGTGATCTCTCTCTGTCAAATAAATAAATAAAATCTTTAAAAAAATAGGATTTTATCAGTTGTTTTCATAAAAGACAACAAAAACAAAACCAAAAACAAAGCTCTCTGAATTACTTCTACTCTGTTTAAATGGAAAATGTTTTACCCACTTTATAAAAATATTATATTAGATAAGAATAGCAGTTAAAAAACAAATTTTAAGAGTGTTAAATTTCAAATGTCTACAGAATACAAAAGAAGAAAACTGTAGAACTTTTATAAATGTAGGGCTAGACGGTTTGTGTCTTGGTTCTTTGGTTCTTGTAAAGGAGTTGAAATCCTATCTCAGGGTTGGTCCAGGGGCCAATAGACACAGAGAATCCCTGGGGCAGGAACTTAATGTCTGTTGGTAAAGGCATAAATTTGAATAATGGGAAGACCAAATTAAATATCAAAACCAAAGGTATAAAATTATGTTGAAAAGCAGTAAATAGTGTTTGACAAAAAAGTGTTGGTATTAAAAGCTAATATCAGGCACTAAAACAATTGGACAATTATGGTAGATATCAGAAAGTGTAAATTATACGGACCAATTTGGTTCATGGTGGATAACTTAAATAGTAGTGGGGATAGTTGAAACTAAAGAATTAGTCGTGTTTAATTTCGTTCCCCAACATAATGAAGATTTGATTTGTATAAAAGTAATAATCATCTTTCCTGACTTTGATTTACAAAACACAATTAGTAAGGTGGTTAGCTAGAGGGGAAAAAAAATAAGATTAACAAATTTTTTTCTTATCAAATAACACATGAGATTAACTTACCAGAAAGAAAAAAGAAAAGAAAAAGAAAAAAAAAAAAAAAGAAAAGAAAAGAAAAGGAAAAGAAGACAGAAAGAATGAATGAGAGCAAACAAGCTGAGCTATAGTATGTAAATATTTCTTTAAAATAATGAAAAACTCATAATCATGACATCATTATGAATACTAATGAATATCATGGGAATATGGGGCTTATTTCTTTCTAATATGTTCTATACTCTAGTTTCTTTAAGTAGCAGCAAAAAATACTTGTTCAAATGGTCTCTTCCAACTATTGATTAGAAAACTCATCAATAAAAAGATCAATTAAACATTTCTTTAAATTTCAAATGTACACATTCCCTTGTACAATTTTTCTGACAGTTTGATACCTAGTCTTGTTGTTGTTGTTGTTTTTAACTTCAAGAAGAGGAAGACTTCTTTGTAAGGTAGACTTTTTAATTTTGACTAAAGAGCATAAATCTCTCCCTAATAGCTTCCCATCATTCAATTTGGTTCTTTGTTTGAAACAATACATTTATTTTAATTTTTTAAAACTTATTACCATATAATGTATTATTAGCCCCAGGGATACAGGTCTGTGAATCGCCAGGTTTACACACTTCATAGCACTCACCATAGCACAGCCCTCCCCAGTGTCCATAACCCCACCACCCTCTCCCTGACCCCCTTCCCCCAGTAACCCTCAGTTTGTTTTGTGAGATTAAGAGTCTCTTATGGTTTGTCTCCCTCCTGATCCCATCTTGTTTCATTTATTCTTTTCCTACCCCCCAGAAGCCCCACGTTACATCTCCATTCCACATATCAGGGAGATCATATGATAGTTGTCTTTCTCCGATTGACTTATTTCGCTAAGCATAATAACCTCTAGTTCCATCCATGTCATCACAAATGGCAAGATTTCATTTATTTTGATGGCTGCATAGTATTCCATTATATATATATATATATATATATATATATATATATATATATACCACCTCTTCTTTATCCATTCATCTGTTGATGGACATCTAGGTTCTTTCTGTAGTTTGGCTATTGTAGATATTGCTGCTATAAACATTCGGGTGCACGTGCCCCTTCGGATCACTATGTTTGTATCTTTAGGGTAAATACCCAGTAGTGCAATTGCTGGGTCATAAGGTAGCTATATTTTCAACTTTTTGAGGAACCTCCATGCTGTTTTCCAGAGTGGTTGCACCAGCTTGCATTCCCACCAACAGTTAGGAGGGTTCCCCTTTCTCTGCATCCTCGCCAGCATCTGTCATTTCCTGACTTGTTAATTTTTAGCCATTCTGACTGGTGTGAGGTGGTATCTCATTGTGGTTTTGATTTGTATTTCCCTGATGCCAAGTGAAGTAGAGCATTTTTTCATGTGTCTGTTGGCCATCTGGATGTCTTCTTTGCAGAAATGTCTGTTCATGTCCTCTGCCCATTTCTTGATTGGATTATTTGTTCTTTGGGTGTTGAGTTTGCTAAGCTCTTTATAGATTTTGGGTACTAGCCCTTTATCTGATATGTAGTTTGCAAATATCTTCTCCCATTCTATCAGTTGTCTTTTGGCTTTGTTAACTGTTTCCTTTGCTGTGCAAAAGTTTTTAATCTTGATGAAGACCCAATAGTTCATTTTTGCCCTCACTTCCCTTGCCTTTGGCAATGTTCCTAGGAAGAAGTTGCTGTAGCTGAGGTTGAGGAGGTTGCTGCCTGTGTTCTCCTCAAGGATTTGGATGGATTCCTTTCTCACATTGAGGTCCTTCATCCATTTTGAGTCTATTTTTGTGTGCAGTGTAAGGAAATGGTCTAGTTTCATTTTTCTGCATGTGGCTGGCCAATTTCCCAACACCATTTGTGGAAGAGACTGTCTTTTTTCCACTGGACATTATTTCCTGCTTTGTCAAAGATTAGTTGACAATAGAGTTGAGGGTCTATTTCTGGGCTCTCTATTCTGTTCCATTGATCTATGTGTCCGGTTTTTATGCCAGTACCATACTGTCTTGATGATGACGGCTTTGTAATAGAGCTTGAAGTCTGGAGTTGTGATGCCACCAACTTTGGCTTTCTTTTTCAATATTCTTCTGGCTATTCGAGGTCTTTTCTGGTTCCATACAAATTTTAGGGTTATTTGTTCCATTTCTTTGAAAAAAAATGGATGGGATTTTGATAGGGATTGCATTAAATGTGTAAATTGCTTTAGGTAGCATAGACATTTTCACAATATGTGTTCTTCCAATCCATGGGCATGGAACATTTTTCCATTTCTTTGTGTCTTCCTCAATTTCTTTCATGAGTACTTTATAGTTTTCTGAGTATAGATTCTTTGGTTAGGTTTATTCCTAGGTATCTTATGGTTTGGGGTACAATTGTAAATGGGATTGACTCCTTAATTTCTCTTTCTTCTGTCTTGTTGTTGGTGTAAAGAAATGTAACTGATTTCTGTGCATTGATTTTATATCCTGACACTTTACTGAATTCCTGTACAAGTTCTAGCAGATTTGGAGTGGAGTCTTTCGGGTTTTCCACATATAGTATCATATCATCTGCAGAGTGAGAGTTTGACTTCTTTGTCAATTTGGATGCCTTTAATTTCTTTTTGTTGTCTGATTGCTGAGGCTAGGACTTCTAGTACTATGTCGAATAGCAGTGGTGATAATGGACATCCCTGCCATGTTCCTGACCTTAGCAGAAAAGCTCTCAGTTTTTCTCCATTGAGAATGATATTCGTGGTGGGTTTTTCATAGGTGGCTTTGATGATACTGAGGTATGTACCTTCTATCCCTACACTTCGAAGAGTTTTGATCATGAAAGGATGCTGTACTTTGTCAAATTCTTTTTCAGCATCTATTGAGAGTATCAGGTGGTTCTTGTTCTTGAAACAATACATTTTATCCTAAATTTTACATAAAAATCCTTCAAATGTTAATGATAATTTGTTAATGTGACTTTAAAACATGACTCCCAAAACTGAACTTGAGTTTTTTAACTTCAGTCCAACTTGTGGAGCTCATTTCCTTCATCTTACTGATTATCCACTTCATAGGTATTATTTATTTTGAAATCTGTAATTGCTTTAAGTAATATGATCAGAGCACAGAGAAATGAAATACAATTGCTTGCTTTTAGAACACATTGTAAGTGAATATCTTTGGATTAATTTACTTTGATGCTTTGAAATTCTTATATTAAGATGGAGTAAATTAAATCATTTATTATCATTATAAGTCCATAGGATAAAGAGGAAACAAAGTTAAACTTTTAAGGAAAAGGATTGAACAGTAATGAGATAATATCAAAAACAATATAACAACTCTTTTCCTTCTTTAAATGGTCATCTCTCTCTCTCTCTCTTTTTTTTTTTTTTTTTTTTTTTTTTTAAGTAGGATGCATGAGATTTGATAATGCACATTTTACTAATTTTTCTTTTTGGAGACATTAGTTGAGGAGCAGCACAGGTTTTATTGATTACCTTTTAAAAAATGCATATGTAATCTCTTCCTGTGAATACCTTACTTTATCTTGTAACTATTTAAGAAGTGTTGACCTAAAAGCATAAATTGAGTTAATTTTACAGTTGTGGGAGTATCTACATTTGGTTAAGCACTGTGTAATATCATTTAGGAATTGAGCTTTTTTCTGTAGCACATAATCTCACAATGCAGATGGTGACATGTCATTTTGATCGAGTTCTTCCATCTTCCCATATTGTCCAGCACATAAGTGCCTTATGTGGAAGACAGGCATAATAATTTTTGCAAGACTACTATTTACTGAAACGAATTATTCTGAAGGGTGATAGATTTATCTTCACAAAGTATAAAGCTGTTTATAGGATAACTATATGCATTTCTATTTTTAAGCCTTATTCTAACACACACATAAATTTGTTCCTCATCAGAATATCTATACTGGGGGCGCCTGGGTGGCTCAGTGGGTTAAAGCCTCTGCCTTCAGCTCAGGTCATGATCCCAGGGTCCTGGGATCGAGCCCCGCATCAGGCTCTCTGCTCCGTGGAGAACCTTCTTTCTCCTCTCTCTCTGCCTGCCTCTCTGCCTACTTGTGATCTCTGTCTGTCAAATAAATAAATAAAATCTTTAAAAAAAAAAAAAAAAGAATATCTATACTGAATAACATTACACTTTACCTTTTATGTGAGTATTCTTTTAAAAATTACTAGAAATTAAATTAAAAATAATTAAAAAATTTAAAAAATTAAAAAATTAAAAAAATAAAAATTCAATTAAAAACTATTAAAATTATTTTAATATGATTTATATTATTTACTGTTTAATTATTATTGCAAATGACCTTAGAGTCTATTTCTTACTATAGTGAAAAAATACTGACAAAATAATTTATACACCTATGTATTTTGTTATGCTTGTATCAGTTAAATAAAAGCCATGAAAGCAGACTCATTTTCAAGCATATTTTGCAAATGTTTAGAAATAAATGTTATGTTAAAAAATAACTAACTTTGTTATAAGTAAGAAAATGCAAACTAAAGGTAAATTGTCTTTGTCCTTTCTCTTTGAAACTAAATTTTTACTTTTTATATTGCCCACAGAATTGTATTTTGTGTTGTCTCTTTTTTACTGATGAATTAGATAGGAGTTCTGCCACACTATCAGTTTCAGAAATATTCTTGAGTAATAACATGAAAACCATGTTGAGAATTCACCAAAAATGTCTCTGCAATTTAGTTCATTGCAAATCCTCTAAAATGTATACGGATTATTTAAGCAGATCTGCTATTATTTTATTCTACCTTTAAGTTTTCCAAATAATTTCATAAGTAGATATAGTTAATACATTTTTAAGAAATTATATTAGTAGATAACTACATGCTGAACATTACACATTAAACAGTTACTTCTTTTTAAATGAAGTCCAGTAGATACACTATGTTACACTAGCATCAGGTGTACAATGCAGTGACTTGAAATTTTCCTACATTATGCTGTGTTCATCATAGGCGTAGCTACCATCCATCACCTACAACACTCTTCCAATACCATTGACTGTATTCCCTGTGCTTCACCTTTTATCCCTGTGACTTTCTCATTAAAAGTTACTATTCTTCAATGAAAATGATACTAGTATATAGACTTTTAAATATGCTAAGCTCATTTTCTTCTGGCCTTATCATAGGGAGTACATTTTTTCATCTCAAAATCAAGGTGAGGTAGAAGTGACCCTTAGGGTCTTTTTTGAGATGGAAGAAAGAACACTGAAGATAGAGTAGTAAAGGGATCCAGTTTCTGAAATAAGAAAAATTTTGGTGGAGATTTTGGGCAGCTTAGATTGCTAGTAGTTGTGCCACTGGATAGTGGCTTGTGTTCCATTTTCTTAAGCACTGCACAGATGAGATTTCAAAAGGGAATGGAAAGATTGCTGTGTTGTTTGGCAAGTCCAAGACGAACTTTAGGTTTTGTCTTTAATTCACTGTGTGTCCTCTAAAACTGTTTAAATAAAATTTTGAAGACAAATTACTAAAATACAAAAAAAGGAGTTTTAATAGGTAATGAATTACTATCTTAAATAGTGAAGAGATAAACAATAATTTTGAAGTTTAAGTTTTGTTTTCTTTTTAATTCTTATTATATAATTGTATCTCCAGTTTTCATCTGAGAAACATATAAGATCATTATATGAGAAGTATATGGAAAAATACAAATTGTCATTTTAAATGCTTTCAGCAATACTTTTTTTTTTTTAAGCAATTCAAACAGTTAATGAGATACACTTGAGGGAATTAATTTGCTGTTGTTTTTCTTTCTACACCACCTGTTAAATTGTGCAAACTGAGATTTATGACCTATCTGAAATATGAAGATGATATTAAAGAAATGACCAGCCTTTGGTGTTAAATTGCAGTTTTGACTACTATGTTTGAAATATAAAATATGAACAATAAGAAATCAAGCAACAGCTTGGAAAATTAAAGTTACATAGAAATTTTAGGAAATTTCAAGAAAAACACTTACAAAGACTTAAATAAATCATTAAAACTATAAATCTAATGCCCAAAGCATTAAAATTATTACATAATTGTCAAAATATTTAGAAAGAGGAAAAGTTAGGAAATGTGTAAGCAAAATTATTATCGTCCATAAAGAAACAGCAATGGAAAATATAATTCAAGAGTTATCACTACTGAGCATAATCTTTAAAGTGAATAAATGTAAAGTAATAAATGTAATTAATTGCATACAGTGGGACTGGGAATAGGGAGACATGAAGAAAGAAACTAGTAGTTTTTATCTATGCCTTTTGCATTATTTTATCTTATCATGCAAATCTATTACTTTGGAAAAAGGAATCAGTACTTTTGTTGTGAGTAAAACTAAATCTTAGACCAGAACTGTGGTTTAAGATCTATATAAGATAAATTGAAGTGATTTTATAAATTTCAAGTAAAAAGTTTTCATGTGTAAGGACGTCTGAATGAATAATTTTTACAAGTTAAACTTCAATTTTATCCTTGAGAAATTTTCATTGAAAATTCTAAATTACTATGAACATATTTCTTTCTGAAATGCATAAAATGTACTTGTATATGTATAGTGAGTCCTTATTTCTCATGTAAGAAAAAAAAAAGTGTTTCAAAATGACAAAAGATTGCCTAAGACATATGCAGCATTCTGGTCATAATTATCTAAATTACTTGGCTGGTTCTCATTAATAATTCTTGAAGAAGACTTAATCTGCTTTCTTATATAAAATCACCTGTTACTCAAATCCATTAACACGGCTGTTGCACAATTCACATGTTTCCCATTGTTGTTCTCCCAATGTCAGGCTTACATACTTATAGACTGTAAGAAGCATAATGTAAGAATTTTAAAACACTAGATTTTTAATCCACAATCTTAAGGCCTCTTCAAGTTTAGGGCTTCAAAGACCGATGTCATCAATTTTATTTATCTCAACACCCACTGACTAATCTACTAAGAAACAAGGTAGTTTACATTACTCTTTAGGAAGTTCTTTTTAGGACATCACTGCAACTACTAAGGGACAAAAGCTTAAATCTTTATCATTCTAAACTCTTTTTAAGATAAGCCTTGCTGGAATAGAGGCCCACTGAGAAAACAGTAAGTGGGGAAACACTCCTCTCTGAAATGTACAGTAGGCATTGAATTCAAAAGCTTGTTCAGTGGCTTCATGAGGAAATGGTCTGTGTCATTTAAAGGGACTTTTTTTTTTTTTTAAGAATTTATTTATTCATTAGAGAGAGAGACTGAAATCACAAGTAGGCAGAGGAGTAGGGGGAAGCAGGCTCCCTGCTGGGCAGAGAGTCCCATGCAGAGCTCGATCCCAGGACCCTGAGATCATGACCTGAGCCAAAGACAGAGGCTTAACCCACTGAGCCACCCAGGTACCCCTAAAGGGACTGGGGTTTTAACCAATATTTTTGTGGACAGGGTTTGGAGAAATGGTAATTGGATAAGAAATAGAATGAAATGCTGAAAAGGGAAATGTGGAAGGATAAGTAAGGGAATGGCTGAATTCCCATAAAGATGTAGTGCTTGAGGTAAGGGAGAGCACCAAGAGAGAAAGAAATGTGCACTATTGGTTTGCCTATTTCTAATTTCAGCTTCAATTTCTTGATATCCAAGTTTTCTGAACACTGTACATAATCTGTTCCTAAGGATGAATTCCATTCTAATAGAGTTCTAGTAGTATTTATTTACAAAAGTAAAGTAATTTTCACATGTGGGAATTCCAAACCTAGAAAAGAGACATTTTAGAGGTGATTCACATCAGACTTCCTATAGAAAGTACATTCCCCTGCAGTTCAGCACCATTAAAATCACCATTAAAACTAGTAATAAAACTTTCATGTCTCCAAATATAAGACCTGTGCACGATAAGATACATGGGATTGTCATTTAAGCTCTTCTAGTACCCATGAAAAAATAAAGAGCTCTGTAGTGTACATGAAGAACAACAGCTAGAACTTTAATAAGCAAACACAGAAGGAATGAAATTAAAAATATTAAAAAAATAAAAGAATAGTAGTTAAAGATGATGAAATAGGTGAAAACTAGAGGAGCAGAAAAGAGTCATCTTGGAAAAGCCCGTCATTCTGAGTCTGTAATTTAAACATTTTTTCAACCCTTTTCAGTTTGCCTTCTGAATTCATAAGTCTGGGAGAGAATTCTATTTGCTTGAAGTTCATACTGTAGGGGACAAGATGAAATCATGTGTACAACTAGGATAAATATAGCAAGAGTCTTATCTAGTAAGGCTATATAACAAAAAAGAAAAAAAGTGATGAAAGCATAACTAAATCATGTTGCATGAATCCTCACCAACTCACTTTCAAAAGCTGAAACCCGATGTAATCTGACATTGCACCAAAATTGAATTTTTATTTAAAGCAAGCAAATAGCATCTTCTGAGAGGTTTGATGGAAAATTCTATATTCTAAGTATTTCAGTTTTTATCTAAGTTTTACTAACTAATGAGTTATATTGGAAATTGCATTGCCATTTTCTTAATATCGACAATGACTTTGAAAAATAATATATTCATGTTTAATCATTTCATGGGAAAAAATAATTTCAATAGACTCATTTCCGCTACTCTCGCTCAAGAGATTTATCTTCTAAATTGCAAGGAAGTAGTTTTTTTTTTTCCTATAATAGAACTCCAAACTATCTTATACAGTATATTTGCACAGTACATTTTGACTATGTGATCCTGAATTAAATAGACGCATGAGGTTATATTTACCCTGAACAATTTATTGGTAAATCATTCTATGAAACAATTTTCACAAACACATAAGAAGAACACTGTTTTGTGGGAATTGTAAAGTAAGGAACAATATTAAGGTGAGGAAGAAATTAGACATATACGTGTTTAAACTTCGAGAATGCATAGAAGAATGAAGGCTCTAAGCAATGGAATTTTCATTAAATTCATTTAACAAATGTTGTTTGACTATCTGCCATGTGTAAGGCACTGTACGCAACATGTTGGGAATACAAACATGAATTAAATAGGCCCTTGACCAAAAGCGATAGTAAGATGTGATGGTTAACTTTATATATTAACTAGGCTAGGACTAGGCTATGGTGCTCTATTGTTTGGGCAAGCACCAGTCAAGATGTTGCTGTGAGGTTGTTTAGAGGTGATTAACACAATTGTTCTTTAGAAAACAGATCATCTTCCATAATATGAGTGGGCCTCATCTAATAGATTAAAGGCCTTAATATTTAAGAATGAACTTTCCCAAAGACAAAGGAATTCTTCCTGAAGATTTCCACACAGAAATCTGCTTGTTTCCAGTCTGCCTACAGATTGCTAACTCAAGACTTCAATATGAGCTTGTGTCTGAATTTCCAGTCTATTTGCCTCATCTGTGGATTTCAGACTCCAGACTATAGCGTCCACTCTTACCTGAATTTCCTGCTGGCTGTTCTCCCCTAGGGGTTTCAGACTTGCCACCCCACCCACCATCACCTAAGACAATTTCTTGTAATAAAAAACATAGAGATAGAGACAGAGACAGAGATAGATGGAGATGGGGATAAAGATAGTGATATATATATATATATATATATATATATATATATAGTGATATTATATATATATATATATACATATATATATATATATATATATATAAATTCTGTTGGTTCTGTTTCTCTGGAGAAAAGTTTTCTCTTTATATAATACTCAAAAATTTCCTCAGGACATCATTTTATAATTAGAAATGTAAATCTAGAAATGTAACACCAGATAGCTTACACACTCTGAAATTGACATCACTCTTGTGTTTAAACAGAAAATAAAATAGCTTCACATAAGAAAACATTATTTAGGAATAAAAAATAACAGAACAATATGAAATAAAAGTTTACTTGTTGTAGTCTTTATTTCATATATATATATGGACTATGTTAGTTACATGGGAAATATCTTTCTTTGTTGGTATTCATGGAATGTCTCTATAGTCTGCATTTAACAATTATAAGTAGGACATAGTTTTAGTTAAGTCACAATTTTCAATATTATTCCTAATGTTTTAAACATATATATTGGTCAGTTGAAATGAATTTATCTTGCAATTTCAACAGCCAAGGCAATAGAAAGGCCATAACTTAAAGAACATACATTTGGGGCACCTGGTTAACTCAGTCAGTTAAGGGGCCAACTTTTGATTTCGGCTCAGGTCATGATCTCAGTGTCATGAGATTCAGACTCATGTTGGACTCTGCCCTCAGTGGGGAGTCTGCCTGAAGATGCTCTCCCTCTCCCTCTGCCCCTCTCACCATTCATGTTGTCTCTCTCTCTCTCTCTCTCTAAAATAAACAAATCAGTCTTTAAAAAAATTAAAAAAAAAACATTAATATTTGTTCTCAAAAGTACAAATCTGATGTTTCTTACTCTTTTTGCTTATTCTTACATTAGAATATTAACTTTTTTGTAAATTTGGTTTTATATAATATAGGTAAGCTAACATATTTTCTTTCATTTTTGCATTATGCATTCTTAGCATAAACTCATATGTAGCATGAATATAAGATTTCCATAGGCTGTGATTTGGAAAATGTGATGCAATAAATTAGTTCTTCATAACTATCCTGGCTTTGACACACTGTTGAGGTATGCTTGCAGATAAGGGGTTCTCAGGTTGAAGGGAATGAGTGAAGACTGTTATCATGGGGTTTGGTTTTCACTTCTTCAATTTCTAATTTTTAGAGAAAATCATATATAATGTATACATGTATGTATGTAATTTCTCACTATATATAGCCAGATATATAGAGACAGATAGATATACATAATCCTATATAATTTCTACTTTAGTTGTTTTAGGAGAAGCCTATGTATTCAAAAGCTTTAAAGAAAGGAATTCAGGTAAGTCACCCCTATTGTCCAGACATGTCACAGTGTCACATAAAGTTTTTGCTTGCTTTTTCAGTTTTAGATTCCAAATAGTTAAATTAACTCAACCAGAGCCATCAAGAAATGTTCTGAAAAAGCACATTCTTCAACATTTGCATTGACTAAATTACATTACATTTATTATTACAAATAACAACTCTGGAATTGCAGAGTACTGGTTAATGGTTTAATTCCAGAGTACTGGTTAATGGTTTAATTCCAGTACTCTGGAAGAAAATTCTTTGTCTTTAAACTTGCAAATCAAATTCATGAGGTGACAGTTTTGTGATGAAAAGTATGGGTTTCACAGGTTATCTTATTAGTTAGTAACTGAAGTTTCAAGGTCTGTGATATGAACAACACATCTGTGTCAGCTACAAAACTGCTGGTCCTGTAAGACTCAGAGATATATTCTCCTACAAAATTATTTTACTTTAATTCAAATCATTTTGATGATGCATTTCCTATATCTGTGAATTAGCCCAGATTTTTCATCCATAATTCTTTTATGAAAATATGAATGTGGTATAAAATTGTATGATTTGCTTTATCACAAGGAAATATGTATATTTTCATATATACATTTATTTATTAACATACACATATGTACTTTATTCAAGATGGTGTCAGTTATATGATTATAAAACAAAATAAAATTATATGTGCAATTTAAAATATTATCTGACTTATTAAACCATAACTTAGCAAAAATGATAATAATTCCATTTAGCAATTTATAACAAATATTTTTAAATTAAAAATGGTTTCATTTGTTTTTATTTTATTATTTTATCTTAAAGATTTGTTTATTTATTTAAGAGACAGTGAGAGAGAGCACATGAGCGTACATCAGCGTGGGGTGGGACAGAGGGCGAGAACCTTCAAGCAGACTTCCTGCTAAGTGAAGAGCCCAGCATGGAGCTCTATTTCATGACCCATGAGATCATGACTTGGGAAAAAACAAGAGTTGGATGCTTAACTGACTGAGCCACCCATGCACCCCAAAATGGTTTCATTTCTTTTAAACAATCATAGACGTATTAAGTTAAGCTATTTCCTTTATTTCAAGTAAGAGGTCTTTTTGCTATAAAATATCTGGAGGGTAGCTGGACTATCTTATTTCACCCATATACTTTTTTTCTTCTTATTTTAGGGCATAAGTTTAAGGTATAAATTGTTGTCTCTGTCTATCAATAAACAACAACAGTGGCTAGGTTGAAAATACGACTTCAAAGAAAGAAATCTAAATAACGACATTAAATATTTATTTTACTCCTATCTCATGGTCATACCAACCTTAAAAATGAGTATCAAGAGAGAGTCCATGATGAAGTCTACCAATATCTTATCTTATATTGGGTGTTTGGTGCATGTCCAAATGTGTATGGAACACATAAATAACATAGATGATTTAATATTACATATTTTCATGTATACATGTTTATGTGGAGAGATACATATAGTTATAATATAAAAATAATTATAATTTATCTTATTAAAATATAGTTTCTATATAGTCTATATAATCAATACCCATTTTGTTAAATATCATTTTATTTTCTGAATCCTGTACCAATATTTTACAGAAAAAAAAGTCTTTCTGGATGGGTAAGGTACACATAAATAAATTAAAAAATGAATGTTTTGTTTATAAATCTAAAGTATTCATTCCATTGAGACCTCATAAAAATGAGATGAAAAATAAAAAGAAATCTATCTTTATAAAGCAACTAATAGACCTCAATTTCCCATCAGATTATTTGCATGCTATTTTCTTTCATTTTGTTAAAGTAACCATTGCCTACCAAAATGTAAAACATCCTAAATTAAGGAGTAGGTAAACTTACTACACTGTGTTCATCCTACATATTTCACTTCCATTGTCTTTACTTTAATTAGAACAAGTAATTAGGAATCCACAACATATCACTTTTCTTCCTCAAATATTAAACTTGCATAGAATAACAGCCCTTATCCCAGTTTTAATATTCTCCTCCCCGAACATCTCATATATGCATGGATTTCCTTGTGTTTCTGAAATGTAATTCTACTTAACAAAAACTGCCCCATAAAACTGCAAAGGAAGTTTTTAAATACTTGCCTGAAATCCAAGGAGCTTTTCACTAGGCTTAATGTGCCTCTGAAATTCACATTCTATGGGTTGTATCACTTTGATTCCATCTTCATAAAAAACATAGAACATGTTTCCAATTCCCAGACCTTAGAAATAAAAACACATTCAAAAGTTCAAAATAAAACTAACAGAAATCTTTACAACCCAAACTCAGTGTTCCTCATAATACCAGCAGGAGATCGATTTGTAAAGTTGTGTAATGTTAATAAAACAAACCATATGAAGCCTTTACCATACACCAAAGCAACTTTCTGATATTATGCAGATATTCTACTTTATTCTCCCTAATCTGCAATTCAGTGATTTCTTTAATATAATTCAATAAATATTTCCAATAAAAATGAAAATAATAAACTCTCTGATATATAAATTATGTCTGAGATCATCCCCCACTTAATTTAAATGTTGACTAAGGAATAACAATATTTTTTGAAGAATTATATTTACTGTATTTTTTTGAAAGATTTTATTTATTTATTTGACAGACAGAGATCACAAGTAGGCAGAGAGGCAGGCAGAGAGAGAGGGGGAGGCAGGCTCCGTGCTGAGCAGAGAGCCCATGTGGGGCTCCATCCCAGGACTCTGGGATCATGACCTGAGCTGAAAGCAGAGGATTTAGCCCACTGAGCCACCCAGGCGCCCCTATTTACTGTATATTTTTATTAGAGTTCCTTAGGGAAAATAGAATTTCACTCTTTGTAGAAACATAGTTTACATAAAGACTGTTAAAAACAAAAAGACCAAGTCCTCCAGATTTTGAAGAATATATATTTTCCAAAATAGCTTTTGTAAATATAATCCTACATAGAGGTCTTATATTTCAGTTTTATACCGACAAAGTTTAGAATCCATTTCTATACTTTAAAACTTGAATTAATTTATGGTCTTAGAAAAATCTGAATGAATGATTTAAATCATACTTCTAATTTTGTTCACACTACAGATCTGGGTGTATGGTATCTCAGAAATTCATCTCACTTTTTCAAGCCACACATAATGGGTGCAGGATGCTACAAATTTGACACCTGGAAAGCAGTTGGTGTTAACTGATGCCTGCACCTGGGGATCTTCATATATTCCACCTGTTTTCCATGTCTCTTCTGGTTCTGCTTTGTTCCAACATAGCCAGACCTAAGTGCATACAGTGCCCTCCTTTTCTGATCCTCACTTGATCCTTTGCTCAGCTGTACTGGTTTGTACAATCATATTTGTTCAGTCTAACTATAGTACACACAATTGAATGATAGCACGTGTTCTTTAAAAGATAAGTAATGGTATTCGAATCTTGGTAGTTTAAAAAGCCAAGCCATTGCAGCTTAAAAGGTTTAAATTCTGAAAATATCAATAAAAAGAAAGAATTTACTTAAATACAAAAAATCCCCCAAATAGCATTTTCATTTTGACTGATAATACCTGCAAGGTTTATTAAGTCAAGCCTGAGGACCACGATAAAGGTGTACTGGTTCATAAAAATATTTGATTATTCAATTTAATTTAAATTTAAATTTAATTTAAATTTATTCAATTTAATTTATTTAATTTAAATAAATTTATTTAATTTATTTAATTTATTTATCATTAATAAATTTATTCAATTTAAATTTATTCAACTTAAACCATATTAACTCTTATTAAATATGTAACTAGTTAATACAAAATTTTGTCCATTGAGTCATATATAAATAAATAAATAAATATAAATATCCATCTATATTTATGATTTAGAGGGAAATGTATTTAAGCATAATTATGACTGTGTTGATGTTTATACATAGTGGTTATAATTTTCTTTTAGCACATGAAATTATTTCCATCT
Source organism: Martes martes (assembly GCF_963455335.1). Classification (NCBI taxonomy): domain Eukaryota; kingdom Metazoa; phylum Chordata; class Mammalia; order Carnivora; family Mustelidae; genus Martes; species Martes martes. The sequence continues at coordinate 77,885,073 of NC_137889.1, read as the reverse complement.
AATATGCTTATGCATTTTAAGTGACTCCAGATTGTTTTGACACATCTTATTGTTTTATAAATATTCTATAGTACTCATAGTTTAAAACATGCAATCTTTATCAGTTAATTACATACTATAGTCCCAGGGAGCACTACATTATGATGGGATATTCCTGAACAATAGAAGTGGCAAAAACAAAGTCAAGTTATATTTTTCAAAAAATAAATTTAGTAGTGTCAGCTCTTATTATTATAATTATGCATCAAGGAATATAAGTTCTATGCCCAAAGGATAAAACTTTTAAAATGTCAGTTTTTATTCAAAAACAATTGATTCTTATCACCAAGCTTCCATGTCAACATTAACATAGGACTGACATGTGCTACATGTCAGTGACTCTCAATTTAACATTATTGGTTGTTGAAACTTGAGAACACGACCAGGTCTCAATGTGGTGCTAGTTTTCAGCTGTGCCACTTACACACTATGTTTGATGATTATTACAAAGCTCCTAAAATTTTTAATGAACATGACTCTCCCTCCCTTCAGCTGCTGCAAAATTTTGCTCCCCAATTAGGAATTCGAATGTGTTTGAACCTGACAAATACTCAGACTGTTTGCAGTTTGGTGAAATATTTCTGCCCTTATTCAAATGGATACATTCATTATGTTATTTACCATAATATGTACAAACTACAGTCAGTGGGATTCCACTGCATGGTTTCACTGATGAAATTTCTGAGCTTTATTTTCCTCTAAAACCCATTTAATCCATCCAAATCACTTGTTCAAATCTGAAGTCTATTTTCTTACTTTTTATATGAGTTACACATTCAGCATTTTTACGAAGCATGAACTACTTTCCAGATTACAGGTTATTGAAGAAATACAGATTTCATTATGTAAGGTTTACTTTGTTTTTGAACCTTATTTTTTTCAGTGGAAATATAGTTTTTCAGTGTTGATGAATAGTAATGACAAAAAATACCATATATAAATATATTCAGTAAAATAATAATTATAAAATAAGTAACTACTTTTTAGTCAATCTGCTATGAATTAAAATTTTATGTATACCCTTAGAGCCATCTATGAGTTCCTCCTCTCTCTACCCACAAGACACATGCTTACACATTTTGGCGGGGGGGGGGTGGCTAGGGAGATTTTGTTTTGTTTTGTTTTAAAGATTTTATTTATTCATTTGAGAAAGAGAGAAAAAACAAGCATGAACAGGGGAAGGGAAAGGGCAGAGGGAGAAGTAGACTCCCCTCTGAGCAGGGAGCCCATAGTGGGGCTTGGATGTTGGAACCCTGGGATCATGACCTGAGCCAAAGGCAGATACTTAACTGACTGAGCCACACAGGTGCCCCTTGGCTAGAGAGATTTTTTAAATCAAGTTTTCTGTGGGTTTTAGCAGCAGAATTTATGATCTGAATATATGCTACAGATGTGCTTCTTTTTAAATTTACTGCCATATAAAATAATTACACTGGGCACAGAATAATTTAAATTACCTGATAATGAAAATGTTGGAAATTAAAGACACATGTAGATTTTCATTTGGAGCATTCATTAACTTTACTTACAAACAAAATAATAATGTCTTTGTGTATGCTCACTATAACTGTTATATTCCCATGTCTGAACTTTTTTTTTTTTTTTAATGGGAGAATGTTACAGAGAGAGAAACTCCATTCTCTGGGTTCGAACAGCTCAGAGGCCAATCATGGCTCTAGAACTGTGTTGTACCATGGGAAAGTTATTAAGTCTATGTCATAATTTCCCCCATCACAAGTTTGGAGATAATAATTATACTTACATCATACAGCTATTGTAAGAATCAAATTTGATGAAAAAGTAAAACATTTAGCAGAATGCCTGACACATAGTAAAATTTTCAAAAAATGGTACTGTCACTATTTTTATGACTGACATTATCTTTTCTTTTAAACATTAGTAGAAAAAAAAAATGGTGTAATGGTATATAACCAGATTTTGGTTTCTGTTTCCACGTTTTCCTCAAATCTATACTGTGAGATATATTGCTACATTTCAGTTTTCTATGATCTTTTTTTTTCTATGATTCAGTTTTCTATTGCTACATTTCAAATTCTATGAATCTATGAGCCTGCTAAAAGATCAACGTCATGTTTATAAATAAATAAAGAAAGAAAGAAAAAGATCAGCTTCATATCCTAGTAGGCAATTCTCATAGTTGATCTTTTCAGAGGGTCTGCAAAGTCAAAACAATTTTCATAATAATACTTAGGTGTCATTTGCATTTTTCTCTCTCATTCTCACAAATTAGATTCTTCCAAATGTAGGGAGTACCTTTGACAGGCTACATGACATCTGATGTAATGAGTGATATCACAACAATTCATTGAATAAGCAGATATAGGCATCCAGCATCTTCTATTCAATCAGACATCAAAAACATTTTCAAAATACAAAACAATGTGAATCTCTTCATTTAAAAAAAAGATATATAGCTTTAGGGGCGCCTGGGTGGCTCAGTGGGTTAGAGCCTCTGCCTTTGGCTCAGGTCATGATCTCAGGGTCCTGGGATCGAGCCCCGCATCAGGCTCTTTGCTCCCCTCCTCTCTCTCCGCCTGCCTCTCTGCCTAATTGTGATTTCTCTCTGTCAAATAAATAAAATATTTTTAAAAAAATAGCTTTGAAACTGTGCTATTTACGGGTACTTATAAATGAATTTATTATGGTTATTTTCAATGAATTAATAAATAAATATATATTTACTTTTATTTTTAATATGGTAAATATAGGTAAACAAATAAACAAACAAATAAACAAAAATTTTCGAGTTCTCAGTAATTTTGAGGAATGCGGAGGGGTTCTGAGTCCCAAAAAGTTTAATAACCATGTAGGTTTCAATTACAGTTCTCTCCTCGTTCATGCATTGTATTGCAGGATATTACAAAAGTTCCTGGCTTCAGTTAAAAGCTTCAGCACTCTCATCACAGTAAGAATCAGCAATATGTGCTGCCTCTGGTTTCTTTTTTCATAGCCAGTGAAGACAGACACATGTACTTTGTCTTTTCTGGGTCGATTGTTAATCTAATGGAGTATAGTGGCTCCAGAAAGTGATCCATAATTTGTTTGTTCCTTGTGAGCTTTCTTTTTGCTTTGTTTTTCTTTCTCTACAGAGAAAGGATGCAAGCAAGAATTACTTGCAGTCTTGTAAGAGGGAAGTATTTCCCAGAGGATTTTCTAATCAATACTGCACCTTTAAATACGTGAAATGGTCTGAGAAAAATGTATGTAATGCACATGTCTGTCTCAATCCTTTAAGATAGTTGTTGATGAATAACAGCATATTGTATAAGACAATTATGTTATATCTTCTATTTAGCACATATATTACATAATTTGTATCAGTGATGAAAGTCGGTTAATTTCTGATTACTGGATGGACAACAATAACAAAAGAAAGTTAATAATATATTTTGTGGTGATGTTTGTCTTCCTCTGATCTAAATTGTTATTGCTTTAAGTTTTAAGTTGTGGTCAAGAGCAAAGTATAATCATATGATGCAGTGATTTGGTAATCAATCGAAGATAATTCAATAAATTTTAGTGTTATAAAGTCCTTCATTAGTTGATTTTATTCTTTTCACTTTTAAGAGATCCTAAACTCATTTTTTTTTTTAAATCTTGAAAAAAAAATCTCTTTTTCTAGCTAAAGAAAAAGGTAGGCAGAAGTAGATATACAATCCATATTGCGTTTCTCATCTTGAATAATTTAGCAGAGAAATATTGTTAGTTAATGAATATCCCCATGTTTTGTATCTTTGTCTTTAGAGCAAAAACTTCTTTACACACAAAGTGCATCATTCCACTGCACCTCAATAAGATCTTTATATTATGTTCAACTAAAATAAAACTTACTATTTCATTCTTGCTAGAAAGTGAATGGATGTCTCAAGCTCTTTACTAGCCACTATTAATCCAGCAATTGGGTACTATTTGCCTGGTCAGAGTGATATTACCTAAAACCAGTCCTTTTGAGTCAGTATACCATTTCCTGAACTTTCAAAGATATGCTGAAAAAGTTGAATGCAAATCTGCATTGTTAATTTCACATTTAACAAATAACATAGCAAAAGTTATAACATAATAGAGTATTTGTGCTTTATAATTAATGTTATATGGAATAATATATAAAATTATATATGTATTCATGTGTATATGTATGTATGTATAGATCTAGCATGTATATATACATATTTATGTGCATGTATATACACACATATCTGCAAATGTGTATCTCTTGCCAGATCACAATTTTGATTTGAAAATTGTTTTAATGGAAGAATATAGAAAACTAAAAATGTTAGGTTGATGTTATTATTTAAAGCAATGATAGCAGACTGGCTAATAAAAATACTGAGAACTTGATTACGATTTAATTGGCATCATGTACTGACCATTAGAAGGCATGGTCTCTACCTCTCCAGAATGCTGTGACTTTCTAAGTTTGATGCATTCAGAAACCTACGCTCTGAAAATTTCTTTTTCATTTTAAATAATTCATCAATATTACTGTGAGACAGTAATCTGGTCCTGAGAACCTCAGCCTTATTTTCCTCTAAAAATAAATTTATGAGAAACTTATGGAATTCACAAAGCTGGTATAAATTAGTCCTAACATCCCTTGCAATGTAGAATAGTCTGGCCAATGAAATGTGAATAATTTCAGGCTGAAGAAGTTAAAAGCTGACCTGCTTGCCATATCCCCTTTTCCCCACTTTGATGACATTATGGATCATGAAGTTAATCAGATTATCGTTTAATACGTAAGTCTTGTTTTAAGATTTCCCTGCAATTTCTATTTGCATTTTGTATTGGTAGGTGTAAATGAGCCTGACTAATATAATGTTTAGCTCAATCATTTCTATATTTTCATGTGAATAGATTCATAAATATTTACAAAGAATAGAAGAGGCATTCAATTTTTATAAACACAGAATTTTTTTTTTTTTGGCTTTCAAATCATTAGTCATAACCATCCAGTTTTTCCCAGAATAGTCTTTATTCAATATTGATCCTAAAGATATTCATCAAAATAATCCCACGTTATAACAAATTTAGGAAATGTTATGTTATATAGTGAACCATCTTATATCTCTCCTTGGAACTGAATTTAGCATATTTAAAAGTTAAGATTAATGAATCAGTGAGTAAAATGGCTTAAAGTTCTTTAATTTGGTGTTTAAATCAAAACGTGTGTTATTAAGTTAGACCATATAATATATTCCTTAACTGTTGTCCACTAAATAAACTTTAAGATGTATTTCATTAGGTTATATTTTATTACAAGATTATAAAAAATATTGTAGAAGGAAACCAAATAGTGGATCTTTTAATGTGTATTTTCAACTCATATAGTAAAATTAGGTATCAGTAAGAATGATTAAGATTTTAACTTACTAAATCAAAATTTTCTTTAAGGAAGGTATTCCTACCTATATAATTCCAGTATTTTCAAAGTGCTTTACATTTAATGGGCTCTTTAAAATGTTTGTCAATAAATGAGTGACACGTTTCCTTTCTTAACAATGTCTTTCCACACACCTGCAAACCACAATGATGACTAGAAAAGAACTGGAAGAACCCAGAGAAGTAGAGGACACTGTGTTTCAAGCTTAAAATCCATAAGATTCCTAAAATAACACATATTAAATTCAGTAAAATCGATTTAGATTACAAAATCCTGGCTAAGCTAGATTCTGATGCTCATGTTTAAAAAATAATTTTTCAGTTAAACAAAATTTCATGGTTTTAACACTTGCATATAAGTACAATGGCATTATAAGAGGTTTATAATTTTTAACTCTCTTTCCAAGATTTATCTTAGAATGCCTGAGATTGGGATGCCACTATTGGGATAAATTTTTCTTGGCCATGGTAAAGAGCCAAGCATGCAAACAGAAAACGTTATTATGGCAGAGATAAAAATAGATCTTGGAATTATGCAGTTCATCCTTGTTATTATTCTATCTTTTAAAAACAAAGGTAAAAAAATTTTGGAAGCTTTAGTTAGCTATTAGTTTAATTACTTTTTATGAAATAATTGTATACACTGTTAAGATTTGGTGATTCCTCAAGCAGCTCTATTATCTCTGGCTACCATTACTATTATTATATGTAATCATTTCTAATTATAATGCCTTGCCAATAAGTGTGGCATTGTAAAAAATTAATTTACAGATGCCTATGAATTTAAATCAGGCATATTGTTTTCTCAAGTATATTATGTTAAATCTTGTTTATTCTAAGAAACAACAAAGGACCCTGATGATAATTGCACATGAAATAAAAGATTTAAAAACTTTATCCAAAGACATTTATTATATATGTCTTAAACTTATCTATAAAATATACTAAATAATGATTATTTCTCAAGGACATATTCTCTGTCAAACAAAGTTATGAACAGTAAGCAAATCATTAATTAATGGAGATGATGGAGAATAATTATTGAGAGTATACATGTTGAAAAAACTAACAGAAGAAAATATTAAATAGATAAAAATGGTTTCATGTAATAAATCTCAGGGTGATTTTAATTAATCTGGAGATCTCATATTTTTAAAGGTAGTCTGAATAATATATTATTATTACATATTAAATTTGTAAAATAATAATGTTCAAGGTTATTATTAGTCAAATTACAAAAAAGCATTGTTTTACATGCTTTAAGGACATTTACATATCACAATTTTATAAGGAGAGTGCCAGCTGTATTTTAAGCAATGTATTAGAAAATTCTTGCTCAGAGAAGTAACATAACATATCTAATTTTTACCAGCAATTAACCAGCAAAGCCAGATCTGTGCTACCTGGTCTCTGATTACTTGGGTTTTTGTTCCTTCCATTACAATAGCATGAAATCAATTTTTAAAATGAGCAGAGATATATTTGTTTGATCTGAAGAGGGAAGAGAGTGTAAAGAAATGTTGTTTAACAGATATATTAATGCTAGTTTTGCAATGACTACATCTGTATGTTCAAATGTGAAATATCTAAGCGGATTAAAATGAGAAGGCATAGTCAGGACACCTGGGTGACTCAGTGGGTTAAAGCCTCTGCCTTCAGCTTGGGTCATGATCCCAGAGTCCTGGGATCAAGCCCCGCATCGGGCTCTCTGCTCAGCGAGGAGACTGCTTCCCTTCCTCTCTCTCTGCCTCCCTCTCTGCCTACTTGTGATCTCTGTCTGTAAAATAAATAAAATTAAAAAAAAATAGTAAAATGAGAAGGCGTAGTCATATCAGAATGTCTTTAGTAAACCAGGCTTTGAAAAGCCTATACAAAGGATTTCAGAAGCATCAGATATCAAGGGGAGAAATGGTGGTGTGCCTCATCATTGAGAACAAAACTGAGATGCTTCAATTCTCAAATTACTTGAAGCTTATGAGACAGGACCCTCACAGGTGGCAGTGACTCCAGTTGATATGGGAAACTGTAATCAGGGAAGAAAAAGTTTAGCTAGGATGGATTATGAGGCAATATTTTGATCCCTGCTTACCAGAACAGTAATGGCGACTTATTATATTTTACTTCTAAAAATTTATCTAAAGTGTGTGAGTGCCTGGTGAAATATATTCTCCCCAGTCTTCACAAATAAGGAAAATAATAATAATAATAATAAATGGAAGTGGATACTGTTTATAGAATGTAGCCTATATTTAAGGAACTGGTAGCAGCCCTACTGAGTATTAATGACTATCCTTATTTTTAAGATAAGCAAATTGAGACATAAAGAGGCCCTCAGGAATACAGTGGTGGAGACTAGATTTGAAACTAAGTCCTTCAAGTTTACAATCCATTTTCTTAAATAATTTATTATGTTCCCTTGACAAGGCAATGGTTTTTAAAGGTTTTTTTTTTTGTTTTTGTTTTTTTTTTTTCCTAATCTAAATCAGGGTTTATTTTTTATTTTTTTTTTTTTATTTAAAGATTTTATTTATTTGACAGACGGAGACCACAAGTAGGCAGAGAGGCAGGCAGAGAGAGAGAGGGAGGAAGCAGGCTCCCTGCTGAGCAGAGAGCCCGATGCGGGGCTCGATCCCAGGACCCTGAGATCATGACCTGAGCCGAAGGCAGAGGCTTTAACCCACTGAGCCACCCAGGTGCCCCTAAATCAGGGTTTATTATGGAAGTTATGTTTAAGTTTGCTTTTATTTCTTTGACTTAATTTTAAATTCTTAAAAGCACTTCAATATATTATAATGTACTTTACTGATTATACATCAATAATAAATCAAACTGATAAAAAGTAGTAAATATTTCTAATGGTATCAGGTTTAAAAAAGAATATCAGTTTACAATCAAACAAAAATATTGAGTCAACATAAAAATGAATAAGATAATTATTAAAACTGATATTCAACAAATCCACTAAAATTAGGCAAAATAATCACAATATAAAAATAATGGAATTTAGTACCTTCTTCTCTCCACAATATGTTAGCTACTGCAGCATGTTAAAGGAAAAGGAGAGAAAGAAAAATGAGTAAATAGAGCTTCAATTGCATAATAATATAAATAACTATTAAAGAGGTCACAATCTCTAGGATAGAACATGTACATAAAAGTGGTGATGGTAATTCAACAAACTACTTTGAATTAACAAAACAGCAAAATTCTGGTAGCTAATAATGCTCTTTTCGTTTCTTAAAATTGCCAATTCTTAGGAATAAAGATTTTTGTTAATAAACAAAGAACATTTTATGCATCACTGGAAAGAATGGGATGTTTAGTTTATGTTATTAAAATACATCTTTAGAACAAACACTGGTAGTTAAAACTATTTATTTAAGACAGTATAGTTAAAAGTTGTTAACTAAAAAAATATATTTTAAATTCTCAGTAATCACAATATATAATATTCTTATACATTATACAATACTCCTGAGCAAGAAGAGTTGTTTAAATAAAAGGTTTTGAACACAGACATAACTTATTTTTAAGTAATATATGTTTCTTTTTTTAAACCAGACAATGAAATATATCTAAATATATCTTGTGTAGTTCAATGTACAATAATGATTCATATTAAATTGATTCTGGACAGTGGGTATATTAAGTAATATGTAGAAATTAAATCAATAGAGTTAAAATATTGAGATAGAAATAAAGAAAAAAATACCAATTAGAAATATTCTCAGAGAAATGTCTGCCTCCATTACTAATTCAAATTCACCCAAATTCTGTTTTCAAAGCAAAATAATATGTCAAGAGAAAGTGTAACTGATGCAAAATCTCATCTAAGTATACCCTGAATATTTTAACCATATTAAAGCACAATCACTTTTTTTTTTTTTTAACTGAACCCCTGATGAATGAAGCAGAGCCAAGACTATAGTCCAAAGTTCCTAGTTGGAGGCTGAAGACCCAAGTATCCAGTTTCAAAACATGCTAAACGTTTAAAAAATAATTTTTTGTAAAGTGACATTCATCCCTTCAAAACATTTTGTGGTGCTGTTCTTGTTGTCTACAGTGTTCTTGAAATGAATATGAAAATGATAGATCCTATTTGCAAGGAAAGGACACAGACCTCAGTTATCAGCAGTTAACCTCAGTCTGGAAGTAGATGATCCTGTTCCTAAAGTTTCATCAGAATGTCAATAGTAGTCACAGTGCCTAAGTCATTCACTTCATCTCATCACAGGGGCATTTTATCATCTCACATCATCACAAGAAGAAAGGTAAGTACAGTACAATGAGAAAGAGAGAGAGTATATTCACATAACTTTTATTATAGCATATTATTATAATTATTTTTATTAGTTATTATGGTCAATATTTTACTGTGCCTAATTTATAAAATAAAATTTATCATACTATGTATGTATAAGAAAAAAAAAACAGCATATATGGAGTGTAGTACATAAGTAGTTTCATGCATCCACTGGGGGGTCTTGGAACATATTCTCCACCTGAGGGGGAACTACCATATTCAGAGAAATTTAAGTAATTGAGTATGTCTGAGAGCAAAACTGATAGAAGATGGGGTCAGAGAATTTTTCCATGAGTAGATCAAGAAAGTCTTTTGTACACAATGCAGAAGAAAGTAAATTTTCCTCTGTAGGTTCAAGAAAGGCTGAGCCATGACTTCTCTCTCTCTCTCTCTCTCTCTCTCTCTTTTTCTGTTTTATTAAAAAAAGAAATGCAACAGATACATGTTTCCTCATATCTCCATTCATTTGCTTAGGGAGTACTGACTGAACTGCCTACGATGTGTCAGACATTGCATTCAGTGATACAATACACAGATTACGCAGGCCCATTCTCTCTGTTAATAGAGCTTATATTCTAATTGAGGAAAAAAATATTATTCACCACACGACAGAGAAAAATTTTTAAATTACACATTTAATGGGTTATAAAAGAGAGGAACAGTACTGGGAATGCTTTTAGCAGGTGAATTAAACATAGAGAAGTACCAAAGGTGAAGAATGCAAGATGAATTAGAGTGAACCAAGTGAGAATTGTAAGGATAGGTTTCCAGAGAGAAGAAAAAGCCTGCACAAACCTTAGTGGTATACCAAAGCCCTCCCAGTTTAAAGGAGTTAAGGACAGAGATATTTTCAAAATAGGCAATCATTTATGGGAAAGTAACAAAAAATACATAGTTTGTGATATTGACATCAAACAAGGTAAAATTCAAAGCACTTCATATTGAAATTAATATTATATAAACTAAAACCATCATATTAAAATATGAAGCAAAAGCTATTAGGACTGGATGCAAAATTGATAAATCCACAATCATATTTTATTTTGTTACCTTATCACTCTCAGTATTTGAAAAAGTAAAAGAAAAAAGACAAAGTTTAAATAATATAATTATTAAGACTGAATTAGTAGTTTCATAATGAGTGTTGTACTATAAAAACAGAATGTTGAACTATAAAAACATAAGTGTTTTTCAGATTTTGTGGAAAAATTTTCAAGAGTGGTCACGAAGTAAACTAGAAAATGAAAAGTCTTTCTCTATTTTGTAGTATATTCTAATCGGCATAGTTTAAACATTTTCAGACAATAAAATAAATATGAAAATCCATGAAATGTGTTTAAACACACAAAATTCTTCCACAAATTAATTTTTTTTAACCAAATATGGGATACCTGGTTGGTGCAGTAGGTTAATGTGCGACTCTTGGTTTTGGCTCTGATCTCGGGGTTGTGAGATGGAATCCCACATCAGGCTCCACACTCAGTGCAGAGTCTGCTTAAGAGTCTCTCCCTCTCCCTCTTCACCTCCCCACTAATCTCTTTCTCTCTCTCTCTCTCTGCCTAAAATAAATAAATAAAATCTTTAAAAAATAACTAAATAATAAAATATGATTATGATTCATATAAGACAACAAAAATGAATATTCAATATGTGGACCTAAAGAGTTTTGGCCAAGAGATAAAACAGAGACTTGATTGATGCATTATTGAGCAAAATAGAAAGAGGAAAAATGATAGAGAGAAAGCAGAAGTGGAACCAAAACCAGGAGGAAGAAAAAAGGGAAAGAAATGGAGAGATAAGGAAGATAGAAGGGGTGACTATAGCTATGATTTTAAATTAATGTAGATTTTTTTTTGTATTTTCAAATTTCAAATTTGTATTTTTTGTATTTTCAAATTTTTATTTATTTTATTTTCAAATTTTTATCTAGGGGCTCCTGTGTGGCTCAGTGGATTAAGCCCCTGCCTTCAGCTCAGGTCATGATCTCAGGGTACTGGGATTGAGACCTGCATTGGACTCTGCTCAGCAGGGGGCCTGTTCCCCCCCCCCCCGCCTGCCTCTCTGCCTACTTGTGATCTCTGTCTGTCAAATAAATAAATAAAATCTTAAAAAAAAATTATAGTTATTTAACATACAGTATGATATTAGTTTCTGGAGTAGAATTTAGTGATTCATCACTTTAATGTAGAATTTTTGCTAATAAATTTTGTAAACTGGATTTCACTCAAAAAATTCAAAGAAATATAAATATCTAAACTGAAATGAAGAAAAAAATGAATAAAAATAACCATGGTACTGATTGAAACTTTTTTTAATTTAAATTCAGTTAATTAACATATAGTATATTATTAGTTTCACAGCTAGAGTTTAGTGATTTATCAGTCTTATATAATACCCAGTGCTCATTATATTATGTGCTGTCCTTAATGTCCATCACCAGTTACCCTATCCCTCCACTGCCCTTGTCTCCAGCAACAGTTTTTTCCCCTATGATTAAGAGTCTCTTATGGTTCGTCTCCCTCTGATTGTGTCTTGTTTTATTTCTTCCTCCCTTCCCTTATGATCCTGTCTTGTCTCTTAAATTCCACATATGAGTGAGATCATATAATTGTCTTTCTATGATTGATTTTTTTCTCTAGCATAATACCTTCTAGTTCCATCCATGTTGTTGCAAAAAGAAAGATTTCTTTTTTGATGGCTGATTAATATCCCATTGTATATACATACCACATCTTCTTAATCCATTCATCTGTCGATGGACATTTCTGTTTTTTTCCACAGTTTGGTTATTGTGAACATTGCTGCAATAAGCATTGGGGTGCAGGTGCCCCTCCAGATCCCTACATTTTTATCTTTGGGGTAAATACCTAGTAGGCAATTGCTGCAGCTGAGGTCACAGAGGTTGCTGCCTGTATTTTCCTTTACAATTTTGATGGATTCCTGTCTCACATTTAGGTCTTTAATCCATTTTGAGTCCATTTTGTGTATGGTGTAAGAAAATGGTCTAGTTTCATTTTTTCTGCAAGTGGCTGTCCAATTTTCCCAGGACAATTTGTTGAAGAGACTGTCTTTTTTCTATTGGAAATTCTTTCCTGCTTTGTCAAGGATTACTTGACCATAGAGTTGAGGGTCCACTTTGGGTTCTCTATCTGTTCCATTGATTGATGTGTTTTTGCACCAGTACCATACTGTCTTGATGATTACAGCTTTGTAATAGAGCTTGAAATCTGGCATTGTGATATCACCAGCTTTGATTTTCTTTTTCAATATTCCTTCAGGTATCCAAGGTCTTTTCTGGTTCCATACAAATTTTAGGATTATTTGTTCCAGCTCTGTGAGAAAAGCTGATAGTATTTTGATAAGGATTGCTTTGAATGTATAGATTGCTCTAGGGCATGGACATTTTCACAATATTTGTTTCACATTTCACAATATTTGTTCTTCCAATACATGAGCATGGAACATTTTGCCATTTCTCTGTGTCTTCCACCATTCCTTTCAGGAGCATTCTATAATTTTCTGAGTAGAGTACCTTTGCCTCCTTGATTAGGTTTATTTCTTGGTATGTTATAGGTTTTGGTGCAATTATAAATGGGATCAGCTCCTCAATTTTTCTTTCTTCTGTCTCATCGTCAGTGTATAGAAATTCAACTGATTTTGGTGCATTGATTTTATATCCTATCACCTTGGTGAATTATTGAATGAGTTCTTGCAATTTTGGGGTGGAGTATCTTGGGTTTTCCACATAGAGTATCATGTCATCTCTGAAGAGTGAGATTTTTATTTCTTCTTTGTTGATTTGGATGACTTCTTGTTGTTGTTGTTGTCTGATTATTGAGGCTATGACTTCTAGTACTATGTTGAAAAAAAGTGGTAAGAGTGGACATCCTTGTCCATAGGGCAAAAGCTCTGTTTTTCCTCATTAAGAACAATATTCGCTGTAGGCTTTTCATAGATGGCCTTTATGATACTTAGGTATGTTCCCTCTATCCCTACACTGTGAAGAGTTTTAATCAAGAAAGGATGTTGTACTTTGTGAAATGTATCTATCATTTATCCTGCATCTATTGAGAGGATCATAAAGTTCTTAACCACTCTTTATTAATATAGTGTATCACATTGATTTGTTGATGTTGAACAACCCTTGCAACCCAGGAATAAATCTCGCTTGGTTGTGGTGAATAATCCTATTAATGTACTTGTTGTATCTATTAGGTAGTATCTTGTTGAGAATTTTTGCATTATGTTCATCAGGGATAACAGTCTGTAATTTTCCTTTTTGTTGTGGTCTTTGGCTTGTTTGGGGATCAAAGGAATGCTGGCCTCATAGAATGAGTTTGTAAGTTTTCCTTCCATTTCTATTTTTTGAAACACCTTCATAAGAATAGCTATCAGTTCTCTAAATGTTTGGTAGAATTCCCTTAGGAAGCCATCCAGCCCAGTCTGGGGTCTTGTTTGTTGGGAGATCTTTAATGACTGCTTCAATTCCCCTGATGATTATGGGTTTGTTCAGGTTTTCTATTTCTTCCTAATTGAGTTTTGGTAGTTTATAAGTTTCTAGGAATGTATCCATTTCTTTCAGATTGCCTAATTTGTTGGCACATATTTGCTCTTATTATGTTCTTAAGATTGTTTGTATTTCTTTGGTGTTGGTCAAGATCTCTCCTCCATCATTCACAATTTTGTTAATTTGAGTTTTGTTTCTTTTTGATAAGTCTGGCTAGTGGCTTTCATAAGCCACTATAAAGAATTTTATTAAGATTCGAATCCACTAATAAAGAATCTTATTAATTCTGTCCAAGAATCAGCTTCTAGTTTCATTGATCTGTTTTTCTGATTTTTTGGTTTCTGTTTCATTGATTTCTGCTCTAACATTTATTATTTCTCTTCTCCTGCTTGGTTTAGACTTTCTTTGCTGTTCTTTCTCTAGTTCATTTAGGTATAAATTTAGCTTGTGTATTTGAGACCTTTATTATTTCTTGAGAAAGGCTTATATTGCTATGCACTTCCCTCTTAGGACTGTTTTTGCTGCATCCCAAAGATTTTGAATAGTTGTGTTTTCATTTTCATTTGTTTCCATGAAATTTTAAATTCTTCTTTAATTTCCTGGTTGACCCATTCATTCTTCAGTAGGATGCTCTTTAACATCCAAGTATTCAAGTTTCTTCCAAATTTCCTCTTCTGATTAAGTTCTTGTTTCAAAGCACAGTGGTCTGAAAATATGCACAGAATAATCTCAATCTTTTGAAGTCAATTGAGACATGATTTGGAATCTAGTATGTGAACTATGCTGGAGAATGTTCCATGTGCCCTCTAGAAAAACGTGTATTCTCTTGTTTTAAGATGGAATGCTCTGTATACATCTGAAGTCCATCTAGTCCAGTGTTTTTCAAAGCCCCTGTTTCCTTGTATTTCTTCTGCTGAGATGATCTGTCCGTTGCAGTGAGTGGGGTGTTAAAGTCCTCTACTATTAGTGCATTATTATCAATGTCAGTTTTTATTTTTTATTCAGTTATTAATTGGTTATAAAATTCATTGCTCCCATATTAGGGGCATAAATATTTACAATTGTTAGATCTTGTTGGATAGACCCTTTATATATGATATAGTGTCTCTCTTCATCCCTTACTATAATCTTTGTCTTAAAATCTAATTTGTCTTATATAAGGATGGCCACCCCCGCTTTCTTTTGGAGTTTTTTAACATGATAAATTATTTCTCACCCCCTCACTCTCAAACTAGAGGTGTCTTTGGTTCTGAAACAAGTCTCTTGCAGACAAAATATCCATGGATCTTGCTTTTTTAATTCATTCTGATACTTGTGTCTCTTGATTGAGGTATTTAGCTCATTTACTTTCAGAGTAACTATTGAAAGATATGAATTTAGTTCCATTGTATTACCTGTAAAGTCACTGTTTCTGTATACTGTCTCTGTTCCTTTCTAGTCTTTTTTGGGGGGAGGTCTTTCTTTGCTTAAAGAATTCCCTTTAATATTTCTTGCCAGGCTAGGTTAATGATCATAAATTCTTTTAGTTTCTCTTTTTCCTGGAAGCTTTTCATCTCTCCTTCTATTTTGAATAAATAACAGCTTTGCTGAATAAAGTATTCTTGGTTGCATATTTTTGTCATGTAGCACCCTGAATACATCATGCCAGTCCTTTTGACCCTGCCAGGTCTCTGTGGATAGGCCTGCTGCCAGTCTAATGTTTCTACCCTTGTTGGTTATGGACCTCTTGTCCTGAGCTGTTTTCAGGGTTTTCTCTTTGTCTCCAAGATTTGCAAGTTTCACTATTATGTGTCGAAGTGTTGACCTATTTTTACTGATTTTGCAGGAGTTCCCTCCCTCTGGACTTGAATGTCTGTTTCCTTCCCCAGATTAGGGAAATTCTCAACTATATGTTGCTCCAATATACCTTCTGCCTCTCTCATTCCTTTTCTTCTGGGATCCCAATTATTCTAATATTGTTTCACTTTATGGTATCACTTTATGGTATCTCTCAAATTCTCTCAAATTCTCCCCTCATGATCCAGGAGTTATTTATCTCTTTTTTTTCTCAGCTTCTTTATTCTCCACCATTTTCCCTTCTATATCACTAATTCTCTCTTCTGCCTCATTTATCCTAACAATTAGATCCTTCATTTTTTTATTGTATTTCATTAATAGCCTTTTTAATTTTGACTTGATTAGATTTGGGTTCTTTTATTTATCCAGAAAGGGATTCTTTAGTGTCTTCTATGCTTTTTTCAACCCCAGGTAGTAACTTTATGATTATGATTCTGAGCTCTAGTTCTGACATCTTGTTTCCATATTGATTAGGTCCCTGGCAGCCTCACTTTTTCTGAGGTGAGTTTTTCCATCTTGTAATTCTTGCAGAAAGTGGCTGCTTTTCTATTCATATAATTACAACAATTCTTTTCTTCAATCTCCAATTGAGTTCACAGGTGTTCAGAATGATTTGATAGCTATCCAGCTGAATTCCTGGGACCAGACAAAACTAGTCTCCTACTCCTCTACCATCTTGGAACGTCCCTGGTTGAAACATTCTTAAAAATAGTTTTTTTCCAACATCCTCTCAGGGTCTGAGTTTTTGTAATGAATATTTACTAAATTTTAAGATTTGTACAATTCCAGTTCTTTTAATTATGTTTAGGCTATGGAAACATTTCTATTTATTTTATAAAGTCAACAAAAGCAATGCCAATAACTAATCATAGTAGCAAATCAAAGGGAATTATAGAAAAATTTCACTAGTGACAAAAATTAAAGATAAAATGCAAACAAAATTCATCAAGGTATTAAAGGTTGATCATGGACAGGAATCCCTTTGGAGTGAAGGAATGATTTGGTAAGAATTTAGTTAAGAAATGTAATTAACTTAATGCACTTTATTAGTATATCAAGTGAGAAAAAGCAATGTAATTTAACTAAACAATTGTAATCTGATAAGGTATGTTGCCTATTACTAAGTATAACCTAAATACTCTTAGTGACTGAGCAAACTATAAGTAGGGGATATTTTGCTAAGTGAAATCAGACAAAAAAGACAAATACCACATGATTTCACTTATATGTTGAATCTAAAAAGCAAATGAACAAGCAAATAAATCAAAACAGACTCGTGAATACGGAAAATAAAATGGTGGTTGCTAGAAGGAAGGGGAGGAGGATAGGTGGAATAAAGAAATATGATTAAATGGTACAAACTTATAGTTATAAAATAAATATGTCATGGAGATGAAAACTACAACATAGGGAATATAGTGAATAATTTTACAATAATGTTTTATGGTGACTGGTGGTGACCACATTATCATGGTGAGGGAACATTTATTAATGTATAGAATTGCAAAATCAACATGTTATACACCTGAAACTAATATGAGATTGTATATCAGTTATACTTTGATAAAATAAAAATAAAAAGGAGAATGTAAATACAATAGAACTGACCTGATATTATCTGTACTTTAAAAAAAAGACTAGAGGCATATTTTATATTAATAAAAATTTAACAAACATTAGAATAATAAATTGAAAGCCAAAAGAGTGGATTGAAATTGTCATTGGAAATTAATTTTTTATGAACTAGACAATTTGCTAAGTCAAGAAATAAATGTAAATCATATAAGTAGTCCAAATTAGAAAATAACCAAAATTTGAAGATAAAATTTATCAAAAGATTACATTAAAAGTACACATAAGATTAGTTAAATAGTTCAATTTGGTAACAAGACACAAGATAAATACTCTCAAATCTATTCTTATGTAAGAATTAGAAAATGCAATAAATTTTATTTATAATACCCCAAAGCATAATATGTCAATGAATGAGTAAATTCTATATCTGAAATATTACACTGTATGTTAACTAACTGGAATTTAAATAAAAATTCAATGATTCATTAAAATGTAAAAAATACAGCAAATCTAGTGTAACATTCACCAAAAATATGCTAGATAGAAAGCTATATATTTTTAAATCAAAAGAGTGAATGTTATAAAGAGAATTTATCCTGCAATTACTTAATTTAAAATTGCATGTATTGTTATTGTATATTTAGAACATATTTCATTTTTATAATATAAAGTTGGAATGCACATTAAGTGTAAAAAATAGTTTGAATTCAATTACATAAGTATAATAACCAAGCCTCTTTTCCTTAGATGTCTTATTATTTTTCTGGTTTTTATATAAGTGTACATGTAAATGGGGGTATTTTTGATACTATGAATATACAACATGTAAAAATAATTTTAATCCTGAATATTCATTTATCATATCTCTACTTTGGTCTTCAATATACAGTTTAAATCAATATACACTATTCCTTCATATGGTTTTCTTCCTTTAAAAAATATTACTGTTCATTATTAATCAATCCAAACTTGATACCTATTGCCAGAAGTTGGTGTAAGTTATAAGATTCAGTAAGTGTAACTAACTTCTCAGTTATATACACATCTATATGATGTATGGATATATACATATACATTGACATACACATGTGTGTGTATGTGTGCATGGATGTGTTTTAACTGTGATGACCATCCTTCAGTGTAGTAACTTCCATTGCTATATATTCCTACAAGAGGTGTAGGGATGGTTGAAGCCACTGGCACATGTTCAAGTTAACTGCCAAACATTGTTATCAGCACCACAAACATTGTGTGCAAGTATTCACTCTTCCATGCTCAAGGTAGACTAAAACTGTATGTATGTGTATGCATGAACATGTGAACAATATTACCAAATATTAATATATAAATATTATAATATACGTTACATATAATATATGGTAGTTTGATTATGTTATATTATTTTTGCAAATATTGAAAGAAAATTTTCTTGTTTTTTAATGCCTTTAAACTATTATTTCTATTGGGATATTACTTTTCTCTTCTATATGTATATATGTTTTAAACATTTTACTTATTTGAGAGAGAGAAAAGAGCGTGAACAGAGGGAGGGGCAGAGGGAGAAGTAGACCCTCTCTTGAGCAGGGAACCTGATGCAGGTGATTGATCCCAGGACGCTGGGATCATGACCTGATCCAAAGGGCAGACACTTAACCGACTGAGCCACCTAGGTCAATTTTTTTTTTTTTTAACAACTACTTATATTGGAATGACTTTATCATATTGATCTATATTTCACATAATAAAAACAGCTATCTATAATGAATGCTGACTTAATCACACCACTTATTTACTTAAAAACATAATGCATATTCGTGTGTGTGAGTATATACTCTCAAAGTGCTTAGTATAGCACATATAGTCTTTTATGACATGCCTGTGTCATTTTAAACTCACATTCTGAACATCAAGACATTTTGAATTTCTTCATGTTTACCCATATGTTAAATCTGACAGTAATACCCTTACCAGAAGTCTTCACTTAATTTCCCTCTAACTCTCCTTTAAACCAGCTTATTATTATTTTTTTAAATCTGTAGCTATCCTATAAAACTGAGTCTGAGCCAAAGAAGCTGTTTTTTTCTGTACTTATTGAATCTTATTATTATGCCCTTAATATAGCATAAATGAAATTTCTGTTCTGAAATCTTTTATTTATAATTGGACAACAAACCCCTCAAAATTGCAGACACCCAGTAATTTAATATTTATTCATAACTTAATTGAAATATAAACTTCCTTCTGAAGATAACATATGCCTTATAATGAAAATGTGGTTCAAAGAAACAGATGTCTGGACACTAGTAACAGAATCTTCTATGAATGCCCTTTTAAATAAAGTGCCTTATTTTATATATTAGGGACTTGTGATTACATTCAAAATGATGGATCTCATGTTAAATATGCTATCTGCATGTGGAAATATATGTGAAGAGTTGAATGTTATATAAGTAACAGCAAAAGATGATTAACTACATAGCAACATGCTATAGTACTGAACAGGTATTTTACTCACTCACATGGAAACTAGCTGGCTTTGCAATTAAATAAGTTTTTGCTTGTCCTTGTCTTTGAAAGTGTAAGGTTTTCACTAGTGGAAAACATTTTTTTTTTATAAACTGCATTTATGTAAGGATAACATTTTAGTTAGATGTCTTATTCACTGCTTCTCCTTTTGGATTTAAGAAGTTGACTTAACTTCAGAAGGCAAATGGAAAAGGGCAATGTTAAAAGAAAATGTAAATAAAAATTTAATGTATCTAAAAAATGTATGGTTAGTATTATGGTAGCTGAAATTTCTTTGAACGTGCATATGGAGAATGAAATGAGACATTTAAAACATACTATTTTTAGGATGGAAAGCTATATAAGATATGTCAAGTACATTGCCTGCCATGTGCCAAATTCAAAGCCACTTTCAAGTAAAACTGTCATTTGTTGGGCACTGATTGAAGATGATTCTCCCCTCCCATACAAAGATTCCCAACCTAGTGTCTAACATTAACTGATTAGGCTAGACTGTCCAGCTAACATTAAGGAATATGACTCAGAAACTGGCCAGTCCTAATTTCTACAAACTGACGAAAAGGGATAATCAGATTCTTTTCAGGGATAATTTGAGTCAAGAAATCATGTTAAAAAATGGAGAGCACAGAGAATCAGAATTGTAAGAATGCATGGCAAATGGCACCATGACGTAGAGTCAGGGCCCTTAATGATTTGTGAAAATGAAGATAACTCAAAATTGCAAAAGGGACTCTTCCATGAAAAGAGAGTCAGAAGTTGTCTATGGAACATCAGTTTCTGGGTTCTGAATGAGGATACATCCCAGACTGCTTCACATTGCCAGTTTAACAATCACATCAATTTAAAAATAACTTATACTTAACCAAATAGAGAACCTACTTCTGGCAACCAAATAGGCTGAGTGAAACCAAGACAACGTAAGAACTTTTGCCATGTCAAAAGATTAAAGCCACAACACAAAACAAATAAAAACCATATCCATCTTTCCAGGAACCTGGCTGGCTCAGTCAGAAGAGCAAGCGAGTCAAGAATTCGAGCACCACAATGGGTGTAGTGATTAGTTAAATAAATAAATAAATAAATAAATACATGAATATGAACAAACTTAAAAACTACAATATCCGTCTTTCCTTCCAATAGCAAATCAAGTAAGCCAATATTTGCAGTAGTTATTGCCTGATGCATAAAACATTATCTCAAGACTTAGCAGCTTAAAAAAAACAAAAAACAGTTATGGTATTTGTGGTAGTGGCTTAGCTAGAAGCATTCTGATTTGGGGTATCTCATGAGGCTCTAGTTATCTGAGGGCTTAACTTGGGCTGGAAGATCCACTTCTGAGGTGGCTCACTTAAATGGTTGCCAATTTAGTGCTGGCTATTGGCAGATAGCCCCAGTTCTTTACCTATGGGACTCTCCCCAAGGCTGCTGACATGTTCTCACATACTGACAGTTAGCTTCCCCTAAATGAGTGACCCATGACAGCAAGGCTGAAGCCATACTGCCCTTTTTGACCTGGCTTCAGAAGTCATATAACTTCACCTCTACCTTACTCTACGTGTGATAGAAAACTGATCTATTTCAATGTGGGAAAATCATACAAGGGTGTGTATCACAGAAAGAGGAGGATTATTAGGATCATCTTGGACACCAGGGCATGTTAGTGTAACAGACTGCTTACTAAGCAAACATAACTTCAAGAAAAATTTTCTAGCTAACATCCTCCCAGGCACACTGCCAACACCTGAGGGTTTTTTTTTTTTTTTTAAATAAAGATTTTATTTATTTATTTGACACACAGATCACAAGTAGGCAGAGAGGCAGGCAGAGAGAGAGAAGGGAGGAAGCAGGGTCCCCGCTGAGCAGAGAGCCCAATGCGGTGCTCCATCCCAGGACCCTGGGATCATGACCTGAGCCGAAGGCAGAGGCTTTAACCCACTGAGCCACCCAGGCGCCCCACCTGAGCTTTTCTTAATAGAAATTCTAAGCCCACCACTGTCAGGAAGTGACTTGATTTTGATAATTCTTCACACAAATGATTGATTGTCATTTTTACATGATTAACAATAAGCAGTGGCAATATTAAACAATTATAGTGAATAGCTGCAGATACACGGGAAAATCTTTGCCTTTTAACTTGCTCATATATTCTATGGTTTTAAGTAGGTGGCAAGCAATGTTACTTCCTCTTTTGCTTTAACTACCTCAGCTAGAAAATAAACCAAATGGTTGATCAGAGAATTACAAAATAAAACGATTATTAAATATCTTAAATAGTACATGACACATAATTAATTGCTCAATAGGTCTTGGCTATGTAGTTATATATACATATATCCTAAGTAAAACTCAAGATAATCAATCATACCTATAGAAATTAAATTAATAGGAATGTTGCCAAACAAAATGTTGCATAAAATATATCTTAACTTATCATTAGGGCTCTCAGAGGATTCTCCTTATTATCACTTGAGAGAGCAAAGTAATTAGAAAAATAGAAGCCTACTTAGATATTAATTAGCATTTTGTGTAAGGAAACAATGAAAAATAGCAGAATTTAAAGCTATTTCAGTGCCGCCTAATTTTTATAAAAGGGCATTATTTCTAATATTTTTTAAAGATTTATTTATTTGTTTTATAAAGAGGGAGGAAGAGGGAGAGAGAACAAGGGCTAGAGTGGGGGGAGGGGCAGAGGGATCCAATCTTCAAGCAGAATCCCCACTGAGCATTAAGCTAGATCTCAAAACTCATGAGACTGTGACCTGAGTCAAAACCTGGAGTCATACGCTTAACTGACTGAGCTACTCCGGTACCCTGCTAATGATTTTCATTACTTCTCTCATTTTCTGAATTTCTCACTACTTAATTTTTAAATATCTACTTAATATATTTATGTTACATATGATGTTAACATATAAATAGAATTATATTTAAATATAGAGTAAAATAAGAGAAACAAAATTTTTGCAGGAAATAGACTACTTTAAAACATCATTTATTAATCAGATAAAGGTTGTTAGGTAAATATTTTATGAGGGAAATTAAAAATTATAATTACAAATCTCAAGTTAAATTAAATTAAGTCTCTTGATAGTTAAGAATTTTGGATAAACACATAGTTTATAATTCTGTTAAAATTGCTCAGCTTTAAAGATATTATAAAAGAGATTAGTAGCAGTGCAATAAAAGGCATCAGACATCTAAACGAATAACTGCTGTAGTCGGCTATAAACTTGTCATCTGAAATTTCTAGCAGTCACAGGATGAAAGGAAAAAAAAAATTGGACTTTATACTGTCTGAGAAAGTGTTCATGTAGAAAACGACATAAAACAAGCTGATTATAAGTTAACAGAGGTTAACTTCTTCTTAGAACAAATTTCTAAAGAAATTACATGAAATATACAGACAAATTAGACAGTATAAGGCTTTTATGAGAATTCCATGAGATAAAAATTTTAAGTTGCTTAGAACAGTGACTAGCACATACTCAGACAACCTCATGTATGCACACACGCAACACATGTTTGTATGCATATGGACACATATCTTTTTGGAAAACAGAAACACATTTTTCCTAAGCATAACTCCAAAGGTAAGAACTTGATATTGTGACTCAAATATGAAGTAACTTGTAGCAAATTTAGCCTATACATCTTGTCTTTTTAATTAAGAAAAATAAAATAATGTTTGTGTGTACAGAGAGTTGCAGAACACGTATTTAACCTATTTACCTAAGGGACTCTCCCCAACAGTCCTTGAAATATTCTTTTCCAAATACCAAGTATTAAAAGCCTTAGCAGACCAATGATAAGTTCTGAAATAAATTCAAATTTGTCTCTTGTAATTGCTTAAACTTTTACACGTGTTGATTAAAGTGAATTTCCTATTGCTTTTGATTTGCTTTTAAACACAATAAGCACCAGAATTTGCACTCTGTTACAAAAATGTAAAATATGATATTCTCAATCTGCTGCATTCCCATTCTATAACAATAAGGTCACATGAAGGGATGCTTGGATGGCTCAATCAGTTAAGCGTCTACCTTTGGCTCCCTGTTCATGATTGGGGGGGTCCTGGGATCCAGCCCCACAATGAGGTCTTTATTCAGCTGGGGACCCTGTTTCTCCCTCTCCTTCTGCCCCTCCCCCCTGCTCATGCTCACTCTCTCTCTTCTCTCTCCCCTCTCTCTCAAAATAAATAAATAAAATCTTTTTAAAAAGTTCTCATGTAATGGGATTAAAGGGATTACTAATTCTCTAACTGAATTCATTTTCCCCAAAGTATTTTAAATATATCTTAGCTTTTCTACAATTTCATGATAGAGAACCCAGATATCTATGTGAAGCAGTGAGAGTTTTGATGTAAAAATGTTAATTGGAAAATTAGAAACTAATCATGTTTTATAAAAGAATTTCAGTTTAATCATGGAAGCATTTGTGATCTTAAATTAGAAAGTATCCTGAGGGTTCCAAGACGAGTTCAGGGGACACTGCATGTCCACTTTGTTGGTTGAGAGTTATCCTGTCAAATCAGATTGGTTTGCACTGGCCAATTCAACTTTAGCCTGAGGTCCCTCTAAGTGTTTTTTTTTTCCTCCTGGGTTGGTTTTCCTTCTCTTTGACGTAATTGTTAATGTAGTACCTGCTCAAAAAATTATCGTCTTGATTTTGCTTGCATTAGTGGGAAAGGAATGGCAGCTTCTGCCTAAAACAACATCATGAACTCCTGATTTTGTTCTCAGCTCTCCATGGTACTGTCACTTACTAGTCTATGTTTTCCTAAAATTCTCAGTAGATACTCTTCTAACTCTTGGATTTTACTCACGTGTTTTTAAAATATCATTGAGATGAACTAAGTGAAACATGTGTTTCTAATGTGATAAACTAAGAATCGGTTCAATAATTTATTTAAAGAGGAAAATATAATGAAACCAGAAAAACGTCTCCAGTCATCCCCAGTTCTTTTTTCCCTGAATTGCCTAACATGCTTCTTACATTGTTCCATTAAAATCCCTGATCATAATTTTATTTAAATCTCTAATCTTCCAGAAGCCTCATATCTTCTCCATGGAAATATTGTCATTACTGTTTTAAATGCCTGTAAAGAAGCTTGAGAACTACAATTCTTTCTCATCATGTGAGAAGGGGAAATTAAAGCATGAAGACTGAGTAAAGGAAGCAAGAATGTACCCTGCCACTACAAAGAAAGATTAGGAATTGTAATTATCAGCCATGTAATTCTAACACACACTGTCTTCTCTACTTGAAACATCATTCCTACCTCGGGGAGCAGGATCAGGGCTTAACAACTGTTACAACAGAGGAACAAATGCTAGAGAATCATAAAAGGAATAAAGTGGTCTGTTCTCCTTCAGTCCTGTCTTTCCTCTCTCCTCTTCTTTCCCATCTCCACCCCTATTCCATGAAGATTCTGTATTAATAAGAACAATGCCAGCTGCCTGTTCTTCCTTCCATTGTCAACACTGAAGAAGGGCAGAACAGACAACAGACAGCAGTGATACTCTAGCAGCTACAATTACTGGCATGGAGAAAAGGAAATGAGGTCAAAGATGTTCAGCAGAGAAGTGACAAGGAGAGAAAAAAAAAAAAACCCACAAAACTAGGCCAAGTAGCAGCAGTGGCTGTGGTAAGAATGAACGTTGGCATCGAAATGTGAAAGAATTTTCAGCTGAAACCTCCTGATATCACAGTGACTCTGCACACGTGTAACCTTTAATTATTGCTCACTCTTGAAAATAAAATGTGGTGAGGCATGACTTGTAGGATACTATGTAAGAACACATTCATATATATATATATATATATATATATATATATATATAATTTACTAATATTCCCTATGAAAATTATCTTTCTTCCCATACTCTCCCAGAAGAAGCAGCAAGGATAATTATCAGACTTGAATGAAACTCTGAAATTTTATGTTCTAGGAGCATTTTTTCAAACTCAAGGATAAAAGGTTAGGATGGGAATCAAAAACAGAATTTAGCTTCAAAAAAAAGTGATAGAATATATAAGATACAAGAGTAAACAAATAATTGCCACACTTGTTAATAAAAATGTAAGAAATTTCTAAATATATCTGAATTTCAAAGTATTTTGCTACTAAATATAAATCTGAGATGTCTAGTTTGGAACTCTTTCTTGAATGGGCCCAAATCTAGTTTATGACACTAGCACATTTACCCATTTTTTTAACCCATTTTCATAATTTTTATCCATTGTTCAGTATTTAAGAAAAAATTAAGCCTAATAATCATTGACCCCAAATAATACTAATAATGGTAATCAGAACAAATACTTACTGAGCCCTCATTATGTTAGACATTGTGCTAAGTATTTTATAGCATTGGATACATTAAAATGTTATATCTGCAAATGTCTCCAATTGAGTTAATTTCTGTAATAGCTTAATCTAAAAAGGCAAAATAAAGCAAGCACTTGTTAAAAATATAAGAGGCTAATCACATAGTCTGGGGTAAAATAATAATATTTGAAAAATAAATTGAGAAACAGAACAACCACTTTTTAACATATCACATAAATGTTTTCATATTAGGCTGTAGCCAGAGTTATTTATCTGGCCAACATCCTACCAGCCATATTTATATCAGGGTGAAGTACAGATTGCTCAGGGGGCCACAAAAGCATTAAGTTGATGATAGATTATCTTCTATCTATTATCATAATAGAATCTTTCCAGTGTCAGTTTTGCTGTAATTTAATGGTTACAAATTAATAGGCATAAGCCGCCTAAGGCATAATTTTAGTCCTTGACTATTTTAATATGATTATTTATTATGAATAATAATACTTTATGAATGCACTGTTTTTTTTCTTAGAAGTTCAAATAGGCTGATGAACCATGTAACACTACTTTTGGGAAATGCTATTATGCCAAATACTCTTGAAAAGATGGATAAAGGGAGATAATTCAACCTCACATCGAATGCTCACATTAATTGTGTCCCACCAGCATGCTGTAATGAGTTTTCACAATACACATTCTGTCTTGAGATTAAATACAAGCTTGTTTGTCTTATAAACTAAGCTGGGAATTAGAATTTTGGTTAATTCTACCCAATAAAAAAACAAGGTCAAACGTCCCCTCTTTGTTAACAATAAAACCTAGCAAAAAAATGCTTATTGTGATCTCTGAATAATGAATACATAGAGAAATTTTCCCTTTGAAGAAACATAGCATGTAAGTCACTCTTAATTTGACTTTTTCATTCAGTTCAAGGCCTTCTTTAGTTAAGTTCTACCCAACGATTTGTTCTCACTATGTATATTGTAAATTCCCAGCAAGCAGTTTTATGGTGATATATTACACAAAGTTCATGAAACCTACCATGTACTTTATGATGGTTCTCTGAGTTTGACATACTTTTAAGTGTCCAACTATGGAAGTATCGTGGTAGCCACCAAATATCAGCTCAAATATCATCACCTCAATAAGGAAGGGCTATGCCATGCAACTCAGTTGGAATTTGTTGTTTCTGTGCCTGAGAGCCTATCATACCTGGGTTATATGCCTAGTGCAACAATTATTTTATTTTGTCATGCATTATAGTTTCTTCTACTTGCACTAAACTATAGCCTTTCTGAAAGTAGAGAACTATTAACAGCATGCTAGCAACATGCTTGTTTTTGTGTTTGTTTTTACTTCAGTAAATATTTAATAAGTGAAAGCATGAATGAACAAACTACTGTTCCCTATAGATTTCTTTGTTCTCCTTACAATGAAACCTCTTATTCACTGTAAATTTTGTAAATGTCCATTTCCTAATAGATAATTAAGAAAGGAGTAGCTAAGTTTGAAGTAATACTGACATTCATGCACATGGGAAGGTAATCAGCTTCATACACATTTAAATTACAGCCATTGTAAAAAGTATCTAAATTAAATTTAATTCAATTGCCATGGAAATACGGATGGAATTAAAAGGCAGACAAAAAAAGAAATTACAAACTGTAGCAAAATATTAAGTACATGGCAGGTTCTTCTTAAATAACTTCTGAACAAATGGCAATTCAATGTTTCTTTAATACATGCGATTGCTGGCTCCCAAGTTATAGGTGAAACCAACTCTAATAGATAATGATGCCCAAGTGCTTTCCAAAAGGTGTAAAGATGACAGTGGTACTAACAATGTGTAATGATTCCTATTTTTTCAAATCTCACCAAGTCTTGTTATTATGCAGTGTTTTAACTTTTTATATTCTAGTGCATGCAAAATGACATTTCTCTCTGGTTTTAAGATATTTTTCCTTGACACCTAATGAGGAGTAACATCTTGTCATGATATATATTGTCATTTTATTTATTTATTTTTCTTGTCTCTGAAAGCTCTTTTTAAAATTATGCTCTAGTTTTCTTTTGGGTTATTTAATTAACATCTGTCTATCTTTCTGCCTGTGAGACTAAATTCTTATCAGGTATTTGTATTGACAATATCTTGGAAGTAAATTTTATGATCACAACTTCTTAATTTTAACATAATCATACTGTTTCCTCCAATGTTTACTCTGCTTTTGAAATACACCCCTAAAATTGCACTTTGATATTAACATTAGTATAATTGTAATTTATATAATATTAGTTGTAATATATAGTATGTTTATATATCTCTATCTATCTATATATATGTAGTATTTAGTTAAATTTCATTATAATAATTAAATTGGAAAAGAAATCATTTTTGTTTATTCTATAGTACTCTCAGTCATCTGAATCCAAAATGTCTCTAGAACCATTTTAACTTCCTATTGAAAAACGTTTGAAAAAAATTTTTAAAAAGTTTGAGATAAAAACAGAAATATTTTATTCACTAATAATGTATTTTCTATTAAAATTTCACTATTACTAGAATTTTTCCAAAAAATTTTATTATTGTTTACACCAGAGTTTAGTATAAAGATATATATTAGAAAGATCAATATAAGGCAAAGATATTCATATTGACACACAAGTTTACTGCATGAAATAGAAAATGGTTTTTTAAGGACTTTCATTTTTTTAAAATAGATTTATATATTTTTTTAAGATTTTATTTATTTATTTGACAGGCAGAGATCACAAGAAGGCAGAGAGGCAGCAGGTAGAGAGGAGGAAGCAGGCCCCGGCTGAGCAGAGAGCCCTATGCAGGGCTTGATCCCAGGACCCCGGGATCATGACCTGAGTCGAAGGCAGAGGCTTTAACCCACTGAGCCACCCAGGCACCCCAAGGATTTTCATTTTTAATAACATTTCATATGTAGTGTTACATTTCATATGTAACACAGGTATGAAAATGTGCACTAAGTTGAAAAGTAAAGCAAATAAAGAGGCAGAACAATAATAAAACAGACCCACTCTTCCTAGAATATTCATCTCATAATCAGAATTCAGAGATCTGGACAAACAGAGGACAACAGGACACACAAATGTGTAATCTGGTTCTGCAGACAGTTGATAAAAATGTGTGGCATAAATTAGATTTTATAAAACTTCAAGAAGGTAAGTCACTGCAGCCCCTCACCCCAGAGCCTATGCATTTGAAGGGCACATTTATTTTAGTAATGTTTCACACATTTACACTGTTTTCCAACCAAATTCCTATATCAGAGAATTCTAAGAAAATCACAGAGTGATGATAATTCTAACTTCTTTTTGAAACTAAGTGCACAATTATTTTGCGAAGGAATCACAAAGCTTAAAGCGTCTGGAATTATAGAATTTTAAAGTGTGTTCTAACATTCTTACCTGACCACCACCAACAAAATACTAATATGTAGATTTTCTAAGAGTATCATAGAGATTTTATACACAGCACTGTCACTGTATAGAAGCGTACTTAGTCTACATGCCTGAAGTAATATAAATAAGATGTCACCATTGCATGCCTAATTTATCATCAAATAAATTAGGCAAATTGGCATTGTGTAATATGAGATGAGATGAGAATATTCCAATGAAGGTATATAATGCCTGGCAGACGAAATGTGCACAATAAATCAAACTAAGAAAGCTTTGAGCTTTGTTTTGTAGGCAAAAGAGATGCCCGATTGCTTAGGATTGTTGTAAACCTGTCAATCTGATGACATTCAGATCACATAGCATCTTGTTAGATAACAAGTCTCTACTGTTGTGCAAAAATGGAATAGCAATGTGTTAGACAGATCTATTTAATGACATTGAAAATGATTTTATTTTAAAAATACAGCCTTCAGATATGGAAATCACAAGGCAGATAATTTCAGTGTGTTCTGGGTCAACAGATGAAAAGATTTATGGAACAAGTTACTCCACAGGATGTGACAATGTCATTGGGCAAATTGAGACTATGAATATTAGAATTTATGTTAAATAATAAAAGCTCATAAAATAATAACTGCTTATCAAGCACAGTTAACCTTGACATGAGTCTGATTATCCTAAGTGCATTTTATTTCACACTAAGCTTACTGATACGTAAAGGTCTGTGACAAATATTAAATAAATAGGCTTGGAGACTTTTCAAAAGGTATATGAATTGTTCATTCTGCTTTAAATGTTTTTAGTGTAGCTTCTCTGCTGAATAATATTCAGTGAATGTTAAATTTAAAAAATGATTTTTTTCACTTATTAATTTATTTCATTCTTCCTGAAATATTTATTTTTATTTGATTTTTTTTGATTCAAGCACTTAGCTTATAACTATCAGGATTTAAATTTCATGCTGGTTATCATAGGCACACCTTATCTTTAACTATGGACTTTTCTTATTCCTAATTATTCTACCTATCTCACATTAGTTGAGTATATAAATTATAATTAATTGATTACTGCTGCATTTGGCTTCACCTGTACCTGTTTACAGACTATGCTCATGTACTTATATTATCTTTCTAGCCTCTAAAGACATCAATAATGATCTCATTAAATCTATACAACTGTCCTGGGGCACCTGGGTGGCTCAGTCAGCTAACCCAGCTCTTGATTTTGGCTCAGGTCACGATCTCATGTTCCTGGGAACTAGTCTACATTGGCTCTGGGCTCAGCTGGGAGTACACTTGAGGATTCTCTCTCTCCCTCTCCGTTTGCCCCTCCCCCCACTCACACACACACTTTCTCTCTCAAATAA
This sequence comes from Martes martes, assembly GCF_963455335.1. Lineage (NCBI taxonomy): Eukaryota > Metazoa > Chordata > Mammalia > Carnivora > Mustelidae > Martes > Martes martes. Next base: position 77,853,761 of record NC_137889.1, on the reverse strand, counting down.
ATAAATATTTTTTAAAAATCTATATCTATATTTATATTTAAATCTATATCTATATTTAAAAATCTATACAACTGCCCTTTTGAAATAGGTATTCTCTATTCTTTAAAAATAGGCTACCAGACACATGAAAAAATGTTCATCATCACTAGCCATCAGGGAGATTCAAATCAAAACCACATTGAGATACCACCTTACACCAGTTAGAATGGCCAAAATTAGCAAGACAGGAAACAACGTGTGTTGGAGAGGATGTGGAGAAAGGGGAACCCTCTTACACTGTTGGTGGGAATGCAAACTGGTGCAGCCACTTTGGAGAACAGTGTGGAGATTCCTCAGGAAATTAAAAATAGATCTTCCCTATGACCCTGCAATTGCACTGCTGGGTATTTACCCCAAAGATACAGATGTAGTGAAAAGAAGGGCCATCTGTACCCCAATGTTTATAGCAGCAATGGCCACGGTCGCCAAACTGTGGAAAGAACCAAGATGCCCTTCAACGGATGAATGGATAAGGAAGATGTGGTCCATATACACTATGGAGTATTATGCCTCCATCAGAAAGGACGAATACCCAACTTTTGTAGCAACATGGACAGGACTGGAAGAGATTATGCTGAGTGAAATAAGTCAAACAGAGAAAGTCAAGTATCATATGGTTTCACTTATTGGTGGAGCATAACAAATAATATAGAGGACAAGGGTAGATGGAGAGGAGAAGGGAGTTGAGGGAAATTGGAAGGGGAGGTGAACCATGAGAGACTATGGACTCTGAAAAACAACCTGAGGGTTTTGAAGGGGCGGGGTGGGAGGGTGGGGGAACCAGGTGGTGGGTATTAGGGAGGGCACAGATTGCATGGAGCACTGGGTGTGGTGAAAAAACAATGAATACTGTTACGCTGAAAATAAATAAAAAATTAAAAAAAATAAAATAAAAAAAAAAAAAGGAAGTAAAGGGGTTCTTGGCTGGCTCAGTCAGTACAACATGGACTCTTAATCTAAGGGTCTTGAGTTCAAGCCCTATGTTGGGTGTGGATCCTACTTAAAATTAAAAAAAAAAATTAAAGTAATAAAATAAGAAGTAAATGAAGCCTAGAGAGTTAATTAATTTTTCTATATTATCAGAATATATTCTATTTCCAAGTTTGCAATACTGTACTCAAACTGTTTATATATAAAAAGACCATGTTTTAATCTATTTTAAGATTCTTTACTCAACTTTTTTTTAGTTTTTTTTTTGACATGTTTTTATTTAAATTCTACTTAGTTAACATACAGTGTACTATTAGTTTCAGGTGTAGGCAATCTGGCTCTCTGTCACCCAACTGACTGCCAGGGTTGACTCGGCTCATCTGACTGGCTAGGCACGTATCCCTTTCCTCCCTGTCTGCTACACGTGCATCCTTCCTAAGCTGCACCCCCAGTGGAAAAGGACGACCTTATCAAGGCAGGCTGTTTTGGTCAAGGGTATAGGAGTAGCTGTATTCCCCTGCTAGAACCTCCAAAGAAGTTCTCAAAGTCCCTTTCCTCTACTTCCAAAATAGTCAAACACATCTTAAACACTTACATTATCTTTTGAAATCTTTAAGTATGAATGGCTGCATTTTACCATATTTCTAAAGTCTGTGTATTATTAATTAGTCATTGTATTTTTGTAATATTACTAATTTACATTAGCATTCTATATGTATATAACTTGTACATTCAAGTAATCTTGTTGAACTTAACACATTTAAAATATTGTTTTAGAAAATCTTATAATTAATTTATTTTATAATTGTCAACTAATATTAATTTACTGAAGTTAATTCTAAAATAAGGATGGTTGTAAAGGCTCTGTATATCCAAATATAATGCTGACTGTGACAATAATTAAAAAGTAAAGTTGTATATACTATTACAATATATTCTGACATTCTGTTCTAATATTTACATTAAGCTAAATTAATCATATCCTTTACTAAAATCCTTGCAAGGTGTGATATAATCTGTGCTCAGTGCTTAATGCAGCCAGTAGCTTAAAAGCTTTCAATAGCAGCCTATACTCACACTGCTTTTCATTTACCTTAATCCTGAAGATGAATTATTATCATCTGGGAATTGAACGCCGCTCGGGAATGGAAATGTATCAAGTGCTTATGCTACTTGCAAGCCGTTTTCAAATGAATAACATTTACCTCTGCCTAAAACCCCCTCATATATTTCATATCATCTGTTACAATCCCCTATGGCCCATTTCTACTCTTCTTTACATTTAAATCCTCCCTGTATATCACCCCATTAAATCTTAGTTCTCAAACCCTATCCCTAATGTACCTGTAAATGAGATTACTCTGAAGCACTTTTTTGTAGTTCAATTTGTCATATGAGAAAACTTCATGAGGTTTGTTGACAAAGTTGGGCACTGTAACTCAAGGTTTTCCAATTCAAAGATTAGGTTACAAGCAAAACATAAACTCCTTAGCCATATGATGCTTTGCATGAATTGTTCACTCAACGATATCATCCTGCTGGGAAATGTAGTATAAGGGGAAAAAATGTGATTGATACTACTATGACTGCTCTATTATGTAGAAAATAACAGATGATTGCTCTGAAGCTGTAGCTAAACAACATAAGACTGTTGTGTCATTTAGTCCAAAAGTTGTAAGTCTTCCCCAACGTTTATAGCTGTCTATATGGAATTCAATACCTCTCTTCTTGCATCTTTCAAGAAAGAAAACGGAAAACTTTACAGAAGAATTTTAAAATGTAATAGGAGGAGGAGGGGCAAGATGGCGGAGAAGTAGGAGACCCTGTTTCAACTGATCACCTAAAGTGAGCTAATTATGTACCCAGAAAACTCTGAACACCCATGAAACCAGCCTCAGATGTAGTATTATACACTTCTGGATCTCTATGAGGGCAGAAGACACCAGTGGACAGGTAAAGCCTACTGGGAATGATTGGACTGATATCGAAGGATAAATAGAAGGAGGGGAGCCACCGGAAGCAACCCATTGTAAACTAATATCCCAATATGAAAGTGCCCTATGATCGGGGACCAGCATTGACTTGGAGTCTGGTTAAGAGCACTCAAAAAGAGCAAAAGATCTGAAACAGCTACTGGTGGAATCGGGTGGTAATGGGCATGGGCCTAAGGCCACAGACTCAGGATGGCCACCGCCAGAGATCACCCATGCCAGGGAGAGTGCGGCAGCAAAGTCTCCAATTCCTGGGTCCAGAGTCTCCTGTTCTTGGTCCCAGAGCCCCCAGGGTTGCACAGCTTGAGGGAATCTGGTGGGCACTCTCTAGAACCAAGCCTTTTGAACTCTGTGCTCACTGCGTGACCACAGTCTGAACCACACTCCCCAGCCATGCCTGAGAGTGCTCCATGTGGGCACTAGCCAGTGTCTCTAGGACTGGTGAAGAGTCTAAACACTTCCAGCCCAGACTTGAAGGGACAACCCCAGACATCAGTCCCGGCAAAGGCAGCAACTGGAAGTGCGTTCCCTGGACCATTATCGTTCATGGTTTTGGCACAGGGGTGCAGGAACAGGTGGGCACTTTGGGCGACCCCTGAGATGGTAGCTGGGGACGTGCACTGCCTATGGGAGGTTGCACGGCTCAGCAGAGATTGCAGACGGGGAGTCTGTGTGTCTGGACCACCCAAAGGGGAACAGACTGAGGCTTCTCTCTGAGACGGAGGTCTGGGTGCAGTTTGCTTTCCACTAAACCTCCAAAAAGCTGCAAAAGCTGCCAAAGAACAAAAACTTCCAGAGAATAAAAGCTTAAAACCAATTTCCACAGAGCCCAGGCCCTTGATAGGGATCAGGAAGACTCAACCCAAGCAAAACTGACTGAAAAACAATAAAGCAGGCCCCTCCCCCAGAAAGGCAGCCAAAAGAATGAGAGGACAACCACAGGGTCCCCATAAAACTGTAAAACCCCAATAACAGGGGAAAACAATGTATTAAGCTCCTGGTATTGACTTAAAACCGGTATATTACATAGATACAACTTTTATTTTCAATTTGTTCTCACTATTCTTTTTTTTTTTAAATTTTAACCTACTTACTATTACAACTAGACGTTTAATACAATGTATTCCATAATAATCTTTAAACGTGAACTTCTTTCATACATATACCTGTATTTTTTCTTTTTCAAATATTTTATTTATTTATTTGACAGAGAGAGAGATCACAAGTAGGCAGAGAGGCAGACAGAGAGAGAGGGGGAGATCTCCCCGCTGAGCAGAGAGCCCAATGTGGGGCTCGATCCCAGGACCCCGGGATCACAACCCAAGCTGAAGGCAGAGGCTTAACCCACTGAGCTACCCAGGCACCCCTCTTATTCTTTTCTATTTTTTTTATATACATGTAGATATAAGCTTCAAGGTAATCCTCTTTCCCTAATCAATGTTACCCCTATATATAAACCAGTTTTAATCTCCCTTTATCTCTGGAAAGTTGAATCCTTTAACAAAGATATCAAGATACACCGAGGAAGAATCAAAATAAACTCCCTTGCCCATATCCAGGATTTATAACCACCTTCCCATCTTTTTCTTCTGTCAGTGTTCCTGTGTAATTGTTTTTGTTCTGGTATTACATAAATCTCATCCTTGGGGTTCATGTTGGCTGATTTTTTTTTCTTGTCATTTACTTTTGTTGGTCTTTTTTTTTTTTTTTTTTTTTTTGTCCGATTTGTTTATATACCTTATAAATCTTATCTCTAGGGCATATTCTAGCTGGGTCTTCTGTTTTTCTCTATCTCTCTATTTCCTCTCTCTCTCTCTCTCTCTCTCTCTATTTTTCTTTCTTTTTGATGGTGACTTCAATTGCTCAGAAACATTCCAGGGTGCACCTTGCCTGGATCGTGGTTGATATATTCAGCTACACATCCCCTCAACCACCTCTCACCAAAATGACTAGGAGGAGGAACAACCAACAGAGAAAAAAATTAAGAGACTGTGCCCTCTCCATCAGAGCTATTGGATAAGGACATAAACAGTATTTTGGAAAGGGAATTCAGGGTAACAATTATCCAGGCAATGGCTAAGTTGGAGAAAATAATTAATGACAACATTGAATCAATTAAGGCAGAAGTGAAAATCACCCAGGAAGAAGGTAAAAAATGCTATCAATGAGTTCCAATCTAATCTAAATTCCCTAACAGCTAGGATAAGCAAGGCAGAAGATAGAATTAGTGATCTAGAAGAGAAACTGATAGAAGAAAAGGATCAAGAGGAGGCCTGGAACCAACAGCTTGGAAGCCATGAAAGTAGAATTAGGAAATAAATGACTCTATGAAACATTCCAACGTCAGAATTATTAGGATCCCTGAGGCAGAGGAGAAAGAAAGAAGACTAGAAGATATAGTTGAACAAATTCCCCATGAAAATTTTCCCAATCTGGGGAATGGAACCAGCTTTCATGTCCTAGAGGTAGAAAGACTAATGCCCCAAGATAGATGAATCTAGAAAGACCTTGAGACATGTTATTGTGAAACTGATGAATAATAATTTTAGACAAGAGCTCTTAAAAGCAGTTAGGGGGAAGAGATTCCTTACATACAGAGGAAGGTTCATCAGAATAACGTCAGACCTGTCCACAGAAAGTTGGAAAACCAGAAAGTTCTGGCAAGACATATTCAGGGCACTAAATGAGAAGAACATGCAGCCAAGAATACTTTATCCAGCAAGACTGACATCCAAAATGGATGGAGAGATAAAGAGCTTCTAAGACTGGCAAGGTTTAAAAGAGTAAGTGACCACCAAGCCAGCACTACAAGAAACATTAAGGGGGGTTCTCTAAAAGAAGAAAGAACCCAAGAGTGCCATAGAACAGAAATTAACACAGACAATATATAGAAACAAGGACTTCACAGGCAATGTGTTGTCAATAAAAAACACAATTTTCAATAATCATTCTCAACGTGAATGGCCTAAACACTCCCATAAAATGGCACAGGGTTGTAGATTGGATAAAATGACAGGACCTGTCCATATGTTTTCTACAAGTGACCTATTTGAAACCTAAGGCTACATCCAGACTGAAAGTGAAGGGATGGAGAAGCATCTTACATGCCATTGGGCCTCAAAAGAAAGTGGGGTAGTGATTCTCATATCAGATAAACTAGATTTTAAACTAAAGACTGTAGTCAGAGATAAAAAGGACACTACATCATTCTTGAAGGGTCTATCCACCAAGAAGATCTAAAAATTTTAAATATTTATGCCCCCGATATGGGAGCAGCCAACTACAAAAAAACACTGTTAATCAAGATATTCATATTGATATGAATGCATTCATAGTAGGGGATCTTAAAACTCCACTCCCAGTAAAATACAGATCTTGCCCACAGAAAATCAATAAAGAAACAAGTGCATTGAATGACACATTGGACCAGATGGACCTCACAGATATATACAAAACATTCCACCCTAAAACAACAGAATACTTATTCTCTTTGAATGCACATGGATCTTTCTCCAGAAGACACCACATTTTGGGTCACAAAAAAAGGCTCAACCAATACCAAAAGACCGAGATTATCCCCTGCATGTTCTCAGACCACAATGCTTTGAAACTGAAACTCAACCACAAGAAAAAGTTTGGAAGGAATTCAAACACTTGGAAGCTAAAGACCACCCTGATTAAGAATATTTGGATCAACCAGAAAATCAAAGAAGAACTTAAACAATTCATGGAAACCAAAAAGAATGAAGATACTTTAGTCCAAAACCTATGGGATACAGCAAAGGTGGTCCTAAGGGGAGTTATGTAGCTATCCAAGCCTCTCTCCAAAAAAAAAAAAAAGAAAAGAAAAAAAAAAGAAAAAGTCAGAATATACCAGCTCTTGTTATACCTTAAAGAACTGGAGAAACAACTACAAGTTAAGCCAACCCCATACACAAGAAGGGAAATAATCAATATTAGAGCAGGGATCAATGAGATAGAAACTAGGGATATAGTAGAACACATCAATGAAACGTATTTTTTTTTAATAATCAATAAGATCAATAAACCATTGGCCAAACTAATCCAAAAGAAAAGAGAAAGGACCTAAATTAATAAAATTATGAGTGGAAGGGGAGAGATCATGTCTAACACCAAGGAAATAGAAACAATCATCAGAAATTATTATCAACAATTATACACCAATAAGTTATGCAACCTAGATGAAATGGATGCATTCCTACAAACCTATAAAATTCCAAAACTGAATCAGGAAGACATTGACAACCTGAATAGACCAATATCTAGTAATGAGATTGAGGCTGTAATCAAAAACTTCCCAGAAAACAAGAGCCCAGGACCTGAAGGATTCCCTGGAGAATTCTACCAAACATTCAAAGAAGAAATAATACCTATTCTCCTGACCCTCTTTAAAAGATAGCAACAGAAGGAAAACTTCCAGACCCTTTTTATGAAGCCAACATTACCCTGATCCCCAAACCAGGCGAAGACTCCACCAACAAGAATTTCATATCAATATCTCTGATGAATATGAATGCCAAGATTCTCAACAAGATCCTAGCTAATAGGATCCAACAGTACATTAAAAAGTTTATCCACAATGACCAGGTAGGATTTATCCATGGTATTCAAGGGTGGTCCAACATTTGCAAATCAATCAATGTGATAGAACAAATCAGTAAGAGAAGAGAAAAGAACCATATGGTCCTCTCAATTGATGCAGAAAATGCTTTTGACAAGATACAGCATCCATTCCGGTTTAAAACGATTCGAAGTATAGGGATAGAGGGAACATTCCTCAACTTCATAAAATCTATCCCTGAAAAACCCATAACGAATATCATCCTCAATGGGGAAAAGTTGACAGAGATCAGGAACACGAAAAGGATGTCCACTCTCACCATTGTTGTTCAACATAGTACTAGAAGTCCTCGCAATAGCAGTCAGACAACAAAAAAGAATAAAAGGCATTCAAACTGGCAAAGAAGAAGTCAAACCCTCTCTCTTCACAGATGACATGATACTTTATATGGAAAACTCAAAAGACTCTACCCCCAAACTACTGGAGCTCATATAGCAATTCAGCAATGTGGCGAGATATAAAATCAATGCACAGAGATCAGTTGCTTTCTTATACACTAACAATGAAAAAAATAGAAAGGGAAATGAGAGAATTTATTCCATTTACTATAGCACCAAGAACCATAAGACACTTGGGAATAAACCTAACCAAAGAGGAAAAGGATCTGTACTTGAGGAATTACAGAACACTTATGAAAGAAATTGAAGCAGATACAAAAAGATGGAAGAGCATTCAATGAGCATGGATTGGAAGAATGAACATTGTCAAAATGTCTATACTGCCTAGAGCAATCTATACTTTCAATGCCATCCTGATCAAAATTCCACTGGCATTTTTCAAAGAGCTGAACAAACAATCTTAAAATTTGTATGGAACAAGAAGGGACCCCGAATTGCTAAGGATATGTTGAAATGTTGAAAAAGAAAAACAAAACTGGGGGCATCAAGTTGCCTGATTTCAAGCTTTTACAGCTTTTACAAAGCTGTGATCACCAAGACAGCATGGTACTGGTACAAAAACAGACACGTAGACCAGTGGAACAGAGTAGAGAGCCCAGATATGGACCTGCAAATCTATGGTCAAATAATCTTTGATGAAGCAGGAAAAAATATCTAGTAGAAAAAACTCAGTCTCTTCAATAAACGGTGCTGGGGAAATTGAACAGCTACATGTAGAATGACACTTGACCATTCTCTTACACCATACACAAAGATAAACTCGGAATGGATAAAAGACCTTAACGTGAGGCAGGAATCTATCAAAATCCTAAAGAACATAGGCAGTAACATCTTTGACATTGGCCACAGAAACTTCTTTCAAGCTGTCTCCAATGGCAAAGGAAACAAAATGAAAATGCACTTTTGGGACTTCATCAAGATCAAAAGCTTCTGCACAACAAAGGAAATGGTCAACAAAAGAAAGAGGCAACCGAGGGGATGGGAGAAGATATTCCCAAATGACACTACAGACAAAAGGCTGATATCCAAGATCTATAAAGAAATCCTCAAACTCAACACACACAAAAGAGATAAACACATCAAAAAATGGGCAGAAGACATGAACAGGCACTTCTCCAAAGAAGACATACAAATGGCTAACAGACACATGAAGAAATGCTCATCATCATTAGGCAACAGGGAGATTCAAATCAAAACCACATTGACATACCACCTTACACCAATTAAAATGGCCAAAATCAACAAAACAAGTGTTGTAGAGGGTGTGGAGAAAGGGGAACCCTATTACACTGTTGGTGGGAATGCAAGTTGGTGCAGCCACTTTGGAAAACAGTGTAGTGATTCATTAAGAAATTAAAAATAGAGCTTCCCTATGACCCTGCAATTGCACTACTGGGTATTTACCCCGAAGATACTGATGCAGTGAAAAGACAGGCCATTTGTACCCCATTGTTCATCGCAGCAATGGCCACAGTGGCCAAACTGTGGAAAGAACCAAGATACCCTTCAACAGATGAATGGAGAAAGAAGATACGGTCCATATATATAATGGAGTATTGTGCCTCCATCAGAAAGGATGAATACCCAACTTTTGCATCAACATGGATAGGACTGGAGTTGATTATGCTGAGTGAAATAAGTCAAGTAGAGAGAGTCAATTATCATATGGTTTCACTTACTTGGAGCATAAGGTATTACATGGAGGACACTGGGAGATGGAGAGGAGAAGTGAGTTGGGGAAAATCGGAAGGGGAGACAAACCATGAGAGACTGTGGACTCTGAGAGACAAACTGAAGGTTTGGGGGGTGGAGTGGGGGATGAGCCTAATGGTGGGTATTATGGAGGTCACATATTGCATGGAGTATTGGGTGTGGTGCTTAAACAATGAATTTTGGAACACTGAAAAAAATAATAAAATAAAATTTTAAAAAATGTAATAAGAATATAAACTGACTGGTGTAAAGAGAAGTAAAGTGTAGCTTTTGTTTTCATTCTGTGACAAAAGTGGACTCTGGTGACAAGATATTATTTAAAATATCTTAATAGCTATATTAAAGGAAAAAATGTATTCTCTAATCACTTGAGTCAAATTGTTTTAATGTAAAATGAAATAATGATTTTTTTATTTAGATATGTAATTGCATAGATGTCTATATATACTCATCTCTCTCTCTTTCTCACTCCCTCTTATCTCTACATCTATCTTAATATCTGGATCAATCTCTATTTGTCTCTATGTATCATTCATTTTAGAAACTCTAATTTCTAACAATTACTAGATTCTCCAGAGTTTTTAAAGAATAACTTTTGTCAATATTTCTTGCAAGAAATAAATAATTACTTTCATAAAATAAGCATGAAGTGGAGGAAGAGCTACTTTATGTCTAGCACGATGGAGAGTGCTTTATAATATCTACACAGATATCCCTTAGTGAGTTAATATTCGTACCAGATCATTACAGATAAAGAAAATAGAGCTCAGAGAGGTTATGTTAATAGCTCCAAATCATAGAACTATTATGTGGTAGGACAATGACTCTAACTCATGTCTAATGGCAAAGTGCATGCTCTTCTGTGATAGCAATCTGCTTTTTTGGATGCATGTTGTATCCCATCATTACTGAAAGGGAAAATGACTTGTGAATTTATTTTTCGTGAATGCAGACCAGTCAGTAATTTTTTAATAAGTGCAAATAAGAAGATGAAAGTATCACTGATGGATCTGTGACTTTCCTTTGGCTTTTTTGAAAATATCTACCTATCCAAAATGCATTTTGTATAACCAATATTGGTCTTTGTCCATGGAATTACTAGAAGAGAACCCAGAGCAATTCTTAAGAAGTAGGTTATAAAAGCCAACACCTTTCTCTAATGTGATCTCCACTTAATTTTGGTTTTGTTTTTGTTATACAGGATTCTGACAGTTTATTGAGTACTAGGAGACATCCCAAGGAAAACTTGTCTGCTACCACACAGACATTCTTACATTTCAGTTTCTTCTTTTCTGTAGCTCCTAATATTCTGCTAAGTTTGCTCATTTAGTATTATTCATATTTTAATTATGTGCATATAATTCCAAAATGGGTGTGTTCATATCAACAACAACCAAGAAAATGAAAAGTCAGCCTATGGAATGCAAGAAAACATTTTCACTGAGCATCAGAAATGCGAATCAAAACTGCAATGAGATATTATCTCACACTTGTTGGGATGGTTATTATTATAGCAAAAGATAAAAGTATCGGCAAGGATGTGGAGAAATTGGAACCTTTGTGCCATGTTGGTGGTAGTTGGTGGTAGTGAAAAATGGTATAGTCATTATGAAAAACATAGAGGTACCTCAAAAAATAAAAATGGAGCTATCATATGATCCAGTAACCCAATTTCTGGGACTATAACCAAAAGAACTAAAATCATGTTCAAAGAGCTATCTGTACTCATACATTCATTGCAACATCATTCACAATAGCCAACATAAAGAAACAACTCAAATATCCATTGACAAATGAATGGATAAAGAAAACATTGTATATACCCACAATGGAATATCATTTCACCTTAAAAAGAAGGAAATCCTACCATCTATGACAACATAAATGGACCTGAAAGACATCAGGCTAATTGAAGCAAGACAACCACAGAAATACACAGACTGTGAAATTGTACTTATATGAACTAGCTAAAAGAGTCAATATCATAGAAACAAAATAGAATGGTGGTTGTGGGGTGATGTGGAGGAGGGAAAAATGAAGAGTTGTTCAGTGGGTATAAAGTCAAAGTTATAAAAGATGAACAAGCTCCAGAGATCTGTTACACAACCCAGTGTCTATAGTTAACAATAAAATGTCATGCACTTAAAAACTTAAGAGGGTAGAATTTATGCTGTGTTCTTACCAAAATAAATGAGTTAATTCAGTTAAATGAAATCTGTTAGTTTGCTCTCTCATTTTTCTTAAAGATTTTATTTATTTGAGAGAGAAAGAGAGAGAGAATGAGCAGGGCTGAGGGGAGAAGCAGGAAGGAGAAGGAGACTCCCACTGAGCAGAGAACCCCATGTGGGGCTCGATCCCAGAACCCTGAGATCATAACCTGAATTGAAGGCAGACACTTAACTGACTGAACCACCCAAATACCCCCTAGTTTTCTCCCCTTCTCTTTGAAAATGTTACATAATTTAAATACATAAGGAACATCTATAAATAATTTATATCCAGACTTAGGATCAAAATGCTCCAAACCTTTCACTTCTATTTCCCTATAACATGACTTTGAAAGTTCTATAAATATAAATGTAGTAAGGTCTGAATTACTAAAACTTAAAAAATGTTATTTCTTATTTTAATACCATGCAATCTCAAAAAATTTAATACCATATAATCTCAAAAATTATTAAAAATTGATAAAGATGTAGTGTGTGTGTGTATATATATATATATATTTCATTTCTTTTGATGGTTGCATAGTATCCCATTGTGTGTGTGTGTGTGTGTATATACATATATATGTATATATATACACACATATATATACATATATATGTATATATATACACACACACTATATATATACACATATATATATATACATATATATGTATATACACACACACACACACACACACACACAATGGGATACTATGCAACCATCAAAAGAAATGAAATATATATATATATACACACACATATATATATGTATATATATATGTATACACACACACACACACACACACACACAATGGGATACTATGCAACCATCAAAAGAAATGAAATCTTGCCATTTGCAACAATGTGGATGGAACTAGAAGGTATTATGCTGAGCGAAATAAGTCAATCAGAAAAATATAGTTATCATATGATCTCTCTGATATGAGGAACTTGAGAGGTAGGGCAGGGGGTTTGGGGGTAGGGAAGGAAAAAATGAAACAAGATGGGATGGGATCAGGAAGGAGACAAACCATAACACACTTTTAATCTCACAAAACAAGCTGAAGGTTGCTGGGGGGTGGGAGGGTAGGGAGAGGGTGGTGGGGTTATGGACACTGGGGAGGGTATGTGCTATGGTGAGTGCTGTGAAATGTGTAAGCCTGATGATTCATAGACCTGTACCCCTGGGGCAAATAATATATTATATGTCAATGAAAATAATTTTTAAAATGTATTATTTTGACCTAAAAGCTTAAAGTAATAAGTAAAATAAAATAAAAACATGATTTCAGAAACTGTTTATAATTAAACATTAATATGACTAAGTTTATGAATAGAATTATATTAAATCTTCCTTAAAATAATCCTCAAATTTACATGCTAGTAAATACTAAGTGATTCACCCATTAAAGGAACTCTGGCAAAGTATTTTAATCCTGTAACTAAGGAAATATATTAAAAAGTACTTGACCAACAGTAAAAGAAAATCAGAATAGAAAGTTGAAATTAAAATGTGTGTCACAAATGTCATCATAAAGGACAAAGAAAGCCAAAGTATCCAATTACTTGTCACCTAAAGTTATTTTTTAACAGAAAGTGAATTGCAAATTGGTATTTAGCAGAAATATATAAAAGGAGTAGACAAATTATGGTGGACCTTATCCAGGTTATTAAATCCATCTTTCTTTTCTGTTTTTCTACCTTAAGAATTTTCTTTTTAAATATTTGTTTGTAATGATCATTGTCCTAGGCAGACCAAATGTAGACAAAGATATATTGGTAGTCAGGAGTTAGAGAAGATCCTTCCCCATTGGATCCACTAATATGTCATGTACTCACTGATTTAAAGAAAAATAAGATTCCAAGACAATGCTTTACCTTTGTTCAAAAACTTGGTTCAGAGAAATAAGCATGCCAAACTAGAGTCCTCCAAATATCAGGGCCCTTGCAACAAATTAGATTAATAAGACTTGTAAATGCATATAACAAATCAGACTGAGAAGCAAAGAAAATAGTCATGCCAAATACATCCAGACCCACTCCTAAAACAATCAAACTGTGGCATATGCAGACTGAGGAAAGAACGTGTCTGCAGGATGTCCACCGAACGTTCATTTGATATATGCTGTAAGAGGACTTTGAGTCCCAAGCAATTTAGTGGTAACTAAAAATCCATCTATATCATCCCTACCCTATCCATACCTTTTTCACTAGGTAATATTTTTTTTTTTTAAAGAATGATACACTTTTTTCGTATTACATGGTATAACTGGGAGGCATGCACAGCAATGGCAAAGGACTTCTAGCCCTAAATGGAGAAAACACCCCAGGTATTGATGTCTTACGGTGAGCGTCTTTCCGTGGCAGTAGCCACAGGGCTTACTGCAGAGAAGCCCTGCTCTAGGGCTCATGAACCACCGACTGCAAGGTAACTGAGAGAAAAAGAAAGATATGAATTTATTAAACCTATAGGATCCCTCTTTGCTGTATCTTGGAACCTTGAAATGCCCCTGTCATTTGGGAGAGGGATTTTGCGGGGAAATTAAATTCCTCTATGTGTGAATGGGAAGACAGGACCTGAAATATAGTGAACATACTTGCAAAGGAAATAAAATCCATTCTAGTGTTGTATTAAAAATTTCACAAGCTTGTTTAATTCTTTTTTTTTAATTTTTTTTAATTTATTTATTTGTTAGAGAGAGAGCGAGCGAGCACAGGCAGACAGAGTGGTAGGCAGAGGCAGAGGGAGAAGCAGGCTCCCCGCCGAGCAAGGAGCCCGATGTGGGACTCAATCCCAGGACGCTGAGATCATGACCTGAGCCGAAGGCAGCTGCTTAACCAACTGAGCCACCCAGGCGTCCCAAGCTTGTTTAAGTCTTAAATCTGATTTTAATATTTTAAGATTCTTATCTTTCTTATGCTTGATTTTTTTTTTTTAATGCATTCTTCATTTTGCCAAATTTTCTGGTGCTTTTGCTTTTTGGAAAAAAAAAAAAAAAGCCTAATTGTAAAGTAGAGTACAACGTGTGTGCGTAAGTGCACTGTAGGTGTATACATACGGGTCTTTCTAGCAGAATCTTCCACAAAAAGAGAAGAGATGTCTTCATCCACTCCTGCTTCATTCTTGGCGATACAAGTGTATGCTCCTGTATCTTCATAGCGCACATTGCTTATATGAACCTCACTGCCATTTGCTGAAAACAGAAGGCAAATGCAACTTGTAAACTACGATTTCAGTTTTGGTACAGTGCTTTCCGATTACACAGTCAAGCAGTTCTCTTAGCTTGTCCTAATTAAACTGTTTTCCTTCCTACTTCCATGCTTTGGAGGCATGCCAAATTATTCCAAAATCATTCAAGTGTTTCATAAACTGTGTTGTCATTCTATTAAGAGAGCCCAAAACTCTATGTCAAATGCACAAGCTTCATATTTTATCTTTATTTCCCATTTCATATGTATTTCATATTGATGACTATAATTCCACTTATATATTTATTTTTAGTATTCAGAATCCACTTTACAAAATTTTAAAAGAATAGCAATATGGTTCATACACAGGAGAATATGGATAAAAAGACTTTTCATAAAGAAATTCAGTGAGCTACATCATGAAATATAGTAAAATTGCCACTTATTAGGTACATTATTGAGACGGTATTATACATCTGGAATTATAAGGTAAGGAAGGTATTAAGTAAGGAAAACAGAAAGGTAGGGCGCCTGGGTGGCTCAGTGAGTTAAAGTCTCTGCCTTCGGCTCAGATCATCATCCCAGGGTCCTGGGATCGAGTCCCGCATCGGGCTCTCTGCTCAGCAGGGAGCCTGTTTCCCTTTCTCTCTCTCTGCCTGCCTCTCTGCCTACTTGTGATCTCTGTCTGTCAAATAAGTAAATAAAATCTTAAAAAAAAAGAGAGAGAAAGGTAATAACATGTGATTTGTCTGCAAAATTTCAGTCTTTTGACAGAAATATCCATAAACAGTATTATGATATAGTCAGTATTGATATACTGATATACAGTCATAAATTGATACAATCAGTATACAACCAAAGGATTAAGAGAATAATTAGCTCAATTTTTCAATCTTGGTAAGATAACTTTTTTTTTTAACTTTCCAGTTCTTCATTCAAGACACACACGTTTTTAAAAAAATACATATTCTTAATGGCAACATAGTAATTCATTAGATGGATCTACTTCAGTAGTTTTACTTTTAAAATAGTAAGTCCTCTCATTAAGACGATGCTATTATGAAGAATGCTATGATGAATATAACTCTTAATAAAATAACTTCTTAAGCTAAAACCTTATTTCCTAATATAGAAATCAGGGCATAATTAACCACCAACTGTGTTGGAAATATGTTGGAAATATACAAGGTACCTTAACATATTTTATTTCTTAATTATCCTAAATAATTTGTAATTTTCAGAAGCAGAATCAGAAACTCATAGATTGATCTTATGGAAATCACTCAATTCAAAACACAAGGGCTAGACACCTATCAGACTCTAAAATTCAGTGTTCATTGTGCTCATTTGTTTAGGTTTCTTTCTCTCTCTCTCTCTCTCTCTTTTACTTTATTTGCATTCTTTATTTGTTTTGTGTGTGTTTATTTCAAATTATCCAATCACAAGAACACCATGCATCATGTGTGACAGAAAGTAATATGACTATTTAAGACGATAAGTGATGAAATAATCCATAACCCTGTTTGGGGAAAGAAGATAGAAAACCAATGGGAAAAAGAGCTTGGGAATGCCAGTGGCTCTCAAGGGATGTGAATGGGATATAGAGAGGCAGTGAGTATTTGGGGGAGGAATAGTGATTTGGATAACTTGAACCTTTTTCTCACGTTACAGATGGTATTGCTCATCTCCATTCCCCCATCCATTGCTGAGAATCACTACTCCAAAACAGAAGGTTAACCATTTGTTTTTGGGTTGTGGGTGCTTTTTTTGTTTTGTTTTATTTTGTTTCCCCATTAAAGGCTGGGTAGATATGCTTTGTAGGCCATAAAGTATCTCTAACGCTACTCACCTCTGTCATAGCAGCATGAAAGCAGCCATGAACAATATTTTAAAGCACGAGTGTGGCTGTGTTCTAAAGACAAAAACAAAAACAAAGCACCCCAAGTGGCTTTATTTACAAAATGGGCGGTTTCCCAGATTTGGCCTGTGGGCCTTAGTTTGCAGACCCTTTAAATACACTATTTTTAAGCCTGCTGTCAGTTTCTTCTTTTGCATGATATATGGCTCTCTCCAAAGAACACACTTTCTCTTAAGAGCCACACACTTAGCAACCTAAATTCTCCAGATTTCTTTTTTAAATATCAAAATAAATTTACTCCTTCTTCAAGTGTTCTCTTCTCAATATTGTTGTATGTCCCCCTAACCTACATGATCCAACTGTCTTCCTCCTTCGCTACATAATCTGCCATTGCTAGATGTTTTCTATTCTATTGCCAAAACTAGCAATTTCCTCATCCATTTATCATTCTGACACATATACCTTACCAACTGCCAAAACTAGAAAAAGTGGACGTATCTCTGCACTTAGTGTCTCTGCATCTAGTTTTCTGAGTACATTAAGAGACAACTGCATAAGCAAATTTACAAATTCACAGTTTTCAGTTTGCAGGATGTTCCATGCTACTTGGTATTCACTTCGCTTGACCATGACAGGTATATGCCTTTCATTTCCTGCTCTGTTTTTATTTCAAATCTTTACTCTGTTTGATGTTTCCCATCCTAATACTAACTTCTCACCTTAAGCAAGTGACCTCGTTTTTAAATCATGAAGTGCATACATGTGATTAGCAAGTAAACCCAAATCATTTTGCAGTATATATCCTTATTAAATCATCACATTTTATACCTCAAACTTATACAGTGCTGTCAATTATATTCCAGTCAAAGCTGAGAAAACAAGTAAAGCTAACTTCCTATTTCCATCTACAACTTCACATGTATTTACTTCTCAAAAGAAGCTCTCTGTTTCTTTCCAAAGAAAATGTCCCTTCTTTTCTTTGTGATTTCTACAGTTATTTAGTCATCGTTCCCCACCTCCATTATCTGCACATATTTTTTCTCTCTTAGTATTTCTTCAACTCGATGCTCTAAGAAGAAAAAAAAAATATCATTTGTCCTAATCCTTTCCATCAATAGCAACTACCTTTTCTTTTGTCCTCCTTTCAAAATCTGAAGAGATTTTTATACTTTCTTACCGTCTTTCTTCTAAACCTAGGAAAACTGATGGCTATGAATAAAGTTTTTACTAAATGTCAAAAGGTCAAACTAATCACCTGACCCATGAATACATTTCAGTGACTTTCCTCGACCTTTCTGTGCATTTGATATTGTTGAACTCTTTCCCATACTTTGCTTTCTTTTATGTAGGATCACCTTTTTCTCTTGCATTTTGCTGATTTGTAGTCTCCTTGTGTTATTTATCATGATTTGCCTTCTAATTAAACATTTCTGCTTTTCTAGGATTTTACTTCCTCTCATTAACACATCATCCCATCCATTGATGTATTCAGTCCTAGACTTAGACCTTACATACAAGTCTAAGTCCTAGACTTAGACCTTACATATAAACGCTAACTAAGCATTTGTTGAATAAATGGATAATTAAACTATAGTATTTGGTAACATGTAATCATACGGAAAGCCACAGGGATTTCACATGCTTATGCACCCAGATTTATCTCTTGGGTTGTGCTCTCCACTCACTTTTTATTTTTCATTCTCTCAAAACTTCAGTGATTTTCTCATTTAAAAAAAAATTATAATAGCTACCTTACAAGGGCCCCCACCCTTTCACTATTGAATCTGGGGTGTAATCAGCCCCTCATATGTGCCTTTCTTTGTATTCCTAGAAACAAAGATATAATATGCTCATCTAATACTGTTTACTGCTATTAAGTAGGCAAGAGATGACAAAACCAGAAACTAATTAGGACTTTATTCACTTTAATTTCTGTTAATTAGATCAATCCTTTTCTAAGATTATAGACACTAAAGATGTAATCAGTAGATGTAAACATGTAAATTCCTTGAATTTCCTTCTACTAATATAGAGATTTGTAGGATCTAGGTTTTAAAGGTCACAATTACTTTCATATGTCATTTCTGACTTACAAAAATAAAATAGTATTTCAAAAAGATTTATTTAAAAACATATATTGAAACGTTCACTGTTAAAGTGTAATAAGAAGTAAAGTCTATGCTTATACAAATAATGCAAAAATGAAAATATATTCACTTGTAGTATAAATCAAAGGAATTTAAAGCATGCAATAAAGAATAAAGACACTCCAGTAAAATGACTCATCATGTTCTACTCTTGATGGTGGAAATAAGATTTATACATTTTTAAACTTACTAGTATAATCAACATATATGCAACTGCTTTTGCATTATTTAGGTATTTGGCATTACAAAGATTTTTTTTTGTTTTGTTTTCTACTTACCACATATTCATTATTATTATAATCTGTATAATAATTCTGTTTCATATTAGACTGTTCAAACTTTGAATATTTTATATGTTAAAATTCAATAATAACATTAATACCTTTCAAACAATGTAAGTGTGAAACATATTTAGTAACATTTTTTTCTTTCTTCATTTGCAAGTTATGCTACAAAATATTCACTAAGGGATTCTATACTATTGACACTCTCTAGGATTCATTTTTAAAGTATGATTTAAATATTTAAATGATCCCTTCAAAATGTGTTCTATGAAGAAATCCATTTATTCTGTTCAGCATTTCTGCTATAATTCATAGAACAATTACTTAAAAGATACATAATATAATATTTTACTTATTGCTGAAATAATAGCATAACTAATTATTATGACAACATTATTGTTTAAAACACAAAAAAAATACTAATGGACTCTATTTCAAATAAAATGTCTTAAGGACAACTATATATTTTTTTTCATATACATGGCATTCGGTTGTCATCAACTAGTTTTTTTTTTTTTTCAAATCATGTAAACTCTTATAAATTTCAGTATAAAATTTCTGCACAGTCATTTAAGAGGAAAAAGTGCAAATAAAAAGCACCTTGAAGTGTGAGTTGTTTGGACAGCTTTGGTGTTATATCAATTCCATTCTTGAGCCAGCCAAGCTGAGGGTTTGGTATCCCCTCTGCGTGGCACCTGAGACTTGCAGTTACCCCAGGTTCTCGAGCCTGACTCTCTGGATACACCCGGATTACTGGAGGGACTACAAGAAGAAATGGGAAAAAGAAATTGAATTAGTAAGCCATATTCTTTGATTTTCTAAAAATTGCAGTATGAGAAAATTGTTAATTATATATTTTAATGATATATATTTCTATAGATCTTAGTTTCCAAATATCATCATCTGCAAAAATGTACCAGTTACCTTTAACTGTACCAGTAACCTTTAGTACATAAAGGTTACTCTGAGACTGTGCTAGGAAAAATACAAGCTGATTTGGCAATAAGAGAAGTTTTCAAAGTATGATAGAAACACTAAAAAAAAAAAAAATACAGAAGCCAACTTAAAGGGACTTTTATTTGTCAAATATGAGAAAATTTGAGCATTAAAATAAGGAACAATTATAAAAAATATAAGGAATTAAAAAAGACTTAAAGAATTCAATTGTAGGGGTGCCTGGGTGGCTCACTGGGTTAAGCCTCTGCCTTCGGCTCAGGTCATGATCTCAGGGTCCTGGGATCGAGCCCCGCTCTGCTCATCAGGGAGCCTGCTTCCTCCTCTCTCTCTGCCTGCCTCTCTGCCTACTTGTGATCTTTCTCTCTGTCAAATAAATAAATAAAATCTTAAAAAAAAAAGAATTAAATTGTATAAATAAGTAAATGAATATAAAAATGAGGAACAATGAAAATCTTTTCCTTTCCATAGCATATATAAAGGATCAGGATAACAATTACGTTTACAGAAGCATCCAAAAAATAAAATATTTAGAGATAAATTTCACCAAGAAGGTGCAAGACTTTTACACTGAACACTGCAAAATGAGTTGAAGTGTATTTGAAAAAATAATGAAAAGTCATGAGTTTATGAACTGAAATAATTAATTAGTAGGATAGTAAGAACTGGTAAGAATTGTAAGATTATAATGCTCCACAAAATTGATCTATAAATACAATGTAATCCTTATCGAAATTCCAACTGCATTTTTTTTCTTTTTGCAGAAATGGAAGCGCTAATCCTCAGATTTCTATAGAATCACAAGGGACCCCTGAAATAACCAAAACAACCTTGAAAAATAGTAACTCTGGAGGTCTCATACCTCTCAATTTCCAAATATACTATAAAGTATGTGTATAGTATATATATAGGAATCAAAACAATATGATACTGGCATAAGGAAAAAACTTAAATCTATGAAATAAAGTTGAGTTGGGAATGCAGAAAAAAGCCTATTAATCTATGATTAATTGATTTTAACAGAAATGCCAAGAAATAGTCTTTTCAAGAATTGATGCTGAAACAACACCCATATACAAAAGAATGAACATGAACTCCTACCTCACAACTTATATAAAAATTAACTCAAAATTAATAAAAGACCTAAATGTAGGAGGTAAAATAATAAAACACTTAGAAGAAAACATAAAGGTAAATCTTCCTGAACTTGTGTTTTACTATGTTTTCTTAGATATTACCCCAAAACCCAAGCAACAAAAGAAAGATCAATAAATTGAACCTCATTAAAATTAAAATTTGGGGTGCATCAAAGGACACACACTATCAAGAAAGTATATATACAACTCACAGATTAAAACAATATTTGCAGATTGTATCTGATAACATAGTAGTATATAGTATATAGTATATAGTAGAATATATACTAAGCTGTTATAATCCAGGAACAAAGGGCAAACCACTCCCTCTCCATAGCAAAGGAAACTCTCAACATAATGGAAAGGGAACCTACAGAATGGGAGAAATTATTTGTAAATCAGATTCTCTGATAGTGGTCAATATCTAAAATATACAATGAACTCATGCACTTAAACAGAAAAAGCAATTAAAAAATGGCCAAAGTACATAAATATGCATTTTCCAAAGAAATTGCAACCTCAGAAAGGTCTAATACAGGGACCACCTGGCTAAGCTGTTCTCAAATTCCTTAGTTGTCTTATTTCTCTACTTATTACCTCATATCTCTATTTTCCTGTTATTATCTCATAAGGTAAAAAAAAAAAATGTTTGTTGGTTTAAGCCACTAAGTTTTAGGATAATTTATTGTTTGTTAATATGTATAGTAAGTTTCTTGGTTGAAGAGGTTTTGCCTTATTTAATCTTTATATCCCCTTACATAGTTGAGTGACAAAAGCACTATAGAGCAAGAAGTGTTCCACAAAATGTGTATTACAGACACATTACACATATATTTTATTCACACTCATGCTTTAGCATTTGTTATTTAGAATGACCATGAGAACACATGTACTCTGCATTTTCCTTAGTAAGAATATGACTTGGTAAATAAGAAGAAACATCCTGGTTCTCAGTGCAAGAATTTTCTGCTGAAGCTATCTTAGCAAAAGACAATAGATAGAAATGTTCATTGGGACCATCCTGCTCTTTGGTTAACTAATATACTTTGAACTGCCTGATTTCTTTTATTTTTCACCCAATGGAATGCCTGTCACAGATGCAAAGTCAAAAACCAGACTGAGACTCTCTTTAGGCTCTCAGCTTGAGACCCAAGTTAATTTCACCACTGTTTTTTCTAGCCATTGTATATACAAGTTAGATTGACTAACGAATAAACGTCAGGCTTCTAGATTTACTGAAGTTATAAAAGCAACTCAAACCAAGAGACTAGTTGAAGCCACAGTTGGACTACAAATATGCATATCATCCTACTGGCACGCTCATTTTGGCTATACACTAGAGATCCTAAACTGGACTCATATCAGCTCTTACATGGAGACAAAGGGAAGGAAGCAGTACTCAGAAATGCCCAGTAATCCTTTCAAATCGAAGCTGGGTCTTTGCTTTGTGAATTGCCTTTAATAGTTTCTGGAACAGAAAAGTAATAAACTTCCAAAGTTCTAAGCACTAGATTTTTGCTGTATCCTTTCACCCTCTCCTAAATATAAGTCAGAACAAATGCAATATACACAACCATCCACACAATAATGGGAGTAAAACCAGGCTCTGATTTTTTTTTAACCTTGATGACTACTTAAATGGTGTATTTTGAAATATCAAATATATTTTCAAAAATAGTCCTCATAAAATTTCTGCACATACTTTCTTAGTAACATAGAGCACATATTCAGGTTTTTGGTATACATCTAAAAGGACAGAGTATTTTTTGTATCATTTTATTATATTGGAGGTTCAAGTAAATAACTTTTTAAAGAAATAAAATAATATATTTCCAGCAAAACCACATTACCATAAGATCTGGAGTAAAAGACATTTTTCAAACACTCAGACCTAATCTCTAATCTCTAAACAACTCAGGAGTTAGGAGAGGAGCTTTTTAAAAAGACTTACATAGAGTGCCAAAATGGAAAACTACTCTCTTAATAAACACTTAATAGAAGAAAATGTATCTTGCCACAAAACTTACAGCTAAAGCAAGGACCAAGGTTTCTTGCAACATTCTTTGGAATAACAAAACATTGAGATGACCTAAGTATATCGAAATTAGTTTGAAAAGAAGCACACCAATCAACTCAATGATAACAATAGATTCTACATCATTTATATTTAAAAATGTAGATATTATATGGGTCACCTATACTGTCACTGATACTCCCCTAAGGACAACTTTTCAAATAAGATATTCAATGTCCCCCTGCATTCCTAGTTGTTTCTACTTTATTGACACATTTGCGTGTGAACTGAAAGGAAAACAATGAATAATAATTTTTGCCACATTGAACTTTTATACCCAAATAAACACTATCATATTTTGAAAAAAATAATAGTACTCATGTAATATGTTTAGTATATTGTTATCAAGTGATGGTCTGAAAAATATCTCTTAACTTACACAAAACTGAAGGATAAGTGATTGGCATAACAACTATTTAACCTCAGTGACAAGCTACACATTTAAAAATAGGTTATTTTTCCCGGGATACATATTATGAAATATAAATGAGGATTGATGGCAGCCTGAATTAAAAAGTCAATAATCCTCCAGAGAACATTTCAAGCCATTTGTTACAGTCATTTTTAGTTAGGAGGTGCACTCTATGAACTTGTGTTTCCTTGCTGTTGCTAGTGCATGAATAAAGAAACTGATGAAAACGATCAAAGCGTTTTCACATTGGATTTAGAATCCAATCTGCGTGTGCTACCATGAAAATATTTAAGTAAGGCTCCCAATATCTCAGCAAAAGGTAATATTTAAATGTAAGTGTCTATGTACTTAAAATTTCCTAAGGATATCCAATGTCTCACCAAAATTACCCTTGAAACAGTTTATTTGATATAATATTATCTAATAAAGTCAAACGATATCTATGTAAGTAGAGATTATTGCATATTGTTCAATAGCATCCTATAAAATATAACCAAATAAGTTTTTGTCACTTAAAATGGAACAGATACGAAAGGATGTAAATATGTGAATTTTATTTATGAATAAAATTTAAGAAACATATAAAATATGATCTGTTTGTTCTGAATTTTAGGATAATATAAAAATATTCATTGAGCAATTTCTGTGTATAGCATATTGTGGTAAATGACTTCTCTCTCCATCTCTTACATGCTCTGTTTTATACACTAACATGTTGATTGGGTATTGAGCTCAGGTTTTGAAATTAGCCAAATAAACACTGGAAAAATGGATTCTTAGCCTAAATTGTATTATATTGTACCAATCATAAAATGAATGTTCCCATACACATAACTACTGGAATTTCTTGACTTGGAATCTAAATATAAAATCTGAGTTAAGTGTTTTAGCCATTATATATAAGGTATATTTGAGGTCCCTGAAAATTATATTTTAAAATGTGAAGGTCAAGTAATTATCAGTGCATTTATAGTAATTTGGAGAGGTATTAATAATTCATCTCAAATGGTTACAACTTTTCAAAGAAACTGAACTGCTTCTTTCCATAAGCCAGGTAAAATAAATATCATCATATGACTGTATTAAACTAATATAATAAATCTGCATTTAATTTACCTAAAGGTTCTTAGAGCATAAAGTATAAATAATAAGACACTGTATACGGAGGAGTAGTTGCTCTAAGAATACATACTTAAGGCTAATACTTTTTAACTAGTTATAGAAATTAAAATGTAAATGGGGTTCCGCAGACACTTCTCCAAAGAAGACATACAAATGACTAACAGACACATGAAAAAATGTTCATCATCATTAGCCATCAAGGAGATTCAAATCAAAACCTCATTGAGATACCACCTTACACCAGTTAGAATGGCCAAAATCAACAAGACAGTAAACAACAAGTGTTGGAGAGGATGTGGAGAAAGCGGAACCCTCTTACACTGTTGGGGGGAATGCAAGTTGGTGCAGCCACTTTGGAAAACTGTGGAACTTCCTTAAGAAATTAAAAATAGAGCTTCCCTATGACCCTGCAATTGCACTACTGGATATTTACCCCAAAGATACAGATGTAGTATAAAGAAGGACCATCTGTACCCCAATGTCCATAGCAGCAATGGCCACAGTGGCCAAACTGTGGAAAGAATCAAGAGGCTCTTCAACAGATGAATGGATAAAGAAGATATGGTCCCTATATACAATGGAATATTATGCCTCCATCAGAAAGGATTAATACCCAACTTTTGTATCAACATGGACAGGACTGGAGTTGATTATGCTGAATGAAATAAGTCAAGCAGAGAGAGTCAAGTATCATATGGTTTCACTTATTTGTGGAGCTTAAGGAATAACATGGAGGACACTGGGAGATGGAAAGAGGTGAGTAGGGAGAAATTGGAGGGGGACATAAACCATGAGAAACTGTGGACTCTGAGAAACAAACTGAGGGTTTTGGAGGGGAGGAGGATGTGGGGCTGGGTGAGCCTGATGGTGGGTATTATGGAGGGCCTGTATTGCATGGAGCACTGGTGTGGCGCATAAGCAATGAATTCTGGAACACTGAAAAGAAATAAAATAAAATAAAATGAAATAAAAAAATGGGGTTCTGATAGTAAATATTAAGTTTAGAATCAAAAAAGCAGTTCAGCTAAAGAAAATACAATATAACTAGTATATTTTTCTAGGTCTTTCTTCCTGGAAACTTTGGGGTCTTTATGGAATCAGTTGTGAAGATTTATCAGCTCAAAACCATAAAGTATTGAATAATATTAATACATATAAAACTTGGTCCTAAGGTTGGTGGATATATTTCTTAAAGGTCTATAATAACTTCATTGTATTAAAAATAAGTGTTTTCTCAATAGTAAGAAGTACCTAATACAATCTAATCATCTTTCTAATCTAGTATTAGAAACGATCTTATGAAAAAATAGTTATCTATAATACTAAGCCCTGATTTTTCATTCTTTCACTTTCATTCTGTGATCTTTCTTAAGAAATCGCTGCACTGTTACAGAATATATAAAAACAGCATAACCAGCGTACTTTGGAAATCTGATTTTTGAGTCAGGAAGCAGAGATCACTGACCCAATACAGTGACTGTAATCTAACTGAAAAGAAAAATGAATTTAAGGTGAATTGTCAGGTCACTAGTATGTAAACAACTAAACCGGGTATTTTTTTTTTTTCTCAACACTATTATATTGTATTCTTTTGAAGGATTCTATCACTGCTCTTCCACAAATTATTCACACAGCTGCAACTGTTAGAGGAGGTTCTAAGAAAGCTTGAGGGTAAGAATATAAATGCCTCTGAAGTAGTGCTGACTCACAGCGGCATCTGGATTGTTCTGTTTGTATTATGACTTCCTTTGTCATTAAAGCAACTTTCCTATGAAAAATTACAGACAGAGTTTAATAAATATTTTAAACGCTACTGAGCTTGTCCAATGCCTTTTGTCTCTGACATTATTAAAGCCATCAATTTCTCTTTAACTTTGTCCCAAAGCAGTCTTTTTATATTCATGACTTTCACACTGCCTCTTGTCAATATTACAAAACTCTCTGATCACATTATTGCTGCCTTCATAAAAATGTAGAAGATGCAACGAATGTTGGAGGCAAAATATAAATTAACAAGAATATACTTATGCTCATAAACTTTTGTGATTTTTCTACTGGGTCTTCCTATATATCCTACAGTATTTTAACAGATCAAAACTTTTTAAGCTATTTTGAAAGGGACAGCAGTCTATCCTAATTTAATGAACTTAGATCTATTCTACTAATCCTTAAAGTTAGTGGCCCTTTTAATCCTTAATTTTTAAAAAATGTCAAAGGCCATCATTTATAGAAATGCTCTCTGAGATAAAATCTAGCCAAAGCTTTCAAGGTAATAATATAGAATGTTGTTTTTCTAAATCTATGAAAAAAGAACTAATGAAAAAAATAATTTAATGTCTGGCACATGATGGTTACTGTTTTTTTTCTTAGATGTTACATTTAATGTATATTTAATTTAAACAAATTTTCAGAAGATATCAAATTAATTATTTGAGTCAGGGAGTGTTCAGTAGATACATTATAGTAACCTCTCCATATACACACCTGAAAATCTGAATGTATTTCTAACACTCTATGCTCTAAGGGATAAAATATCTAATTTCTCTAGGTCCCAGATTCCCCATTTATAAAGTTTGAAACCCTTCCTAGAATTAAATTGGTTAAAAGAAACAATGTATGGCAAGTTGAAATATTAGGTGTTGTAGCTCACACACTTTAGTTTCCAGAAATCATATTTTTGCTATTACATGCAGAATGACTGAGACTTAAGAGAAGAAATGACAAATGTATGTAATTTCACTAGTCAATACCAATTGATTAGTAGATGGACTTTTTAGAGATCCAAGTTGGAAATGGTCTAAACCCATGTATGGTTTCAATGGGATAGACTAGCTGTAACTAGTCTATCTAGCTATAACTGGTAAGCCATAGCTGCCAGGACTAGAGAAAGGGAAATGGAAGCAAGACACATTTTGCAAACTTGCTTAATGTTTAAGATGTAAATATAGGGGCATCTGGGTGACTCAGTGCGTTAAGCCTCTGACGTCAGCTCAGGTCCTGATTTCAGGGTCCTGGGATGGAGCCCCACTTGGGGCTCTCTGCTCAGCAGGGAGTCTGCTTCCCTCTCTCTCTCTCTCTCTGTCTCTCTGCCTACTTGTGGTCTCTCTCTCTGTCAAATAAATAAATAAAATTGTTTAAAAACGGATGTAAATATAAGCCCTATCTAAATATAATATATAACTAGACTTATTCAAAGCTGCCGCTAAAAGAATTCTAAACAGGTCAAGTGAATCTTTTAAACTCTTCAATCACATTTGTAGCTCATTGGCCATTTAACACACACATACCCTATAAAAAGGCAGTTTTTGTGACTGGAGAGTAAGGGAAACAATTGCATTAGTTAAACCTTAAAAAGATACAGAAAAATATGTCTTTGTGATATTAAAGTGTGTGACAAAAAGCATAACTTTCCTTAAAGCTATTAGTCTAGCTAGACTTATCTTTTCCCACCATTTGTATAAGAATGGAAGAACTTTCAAAACATGTAAGACCATAAAATATAAAACACTTTGTATCAGGCAGGATTACTATACTCAAGAGGTAGATCTTAGGTCACAACTTGGAACTGAATGATTTGGGGAGACTTACTCCAACTCTTGCAGTGCCTGTTCCTTCATTTGAAAAATAAATGTTATGATGAAATAATGTGATGGCATTTTAAAATAGAAAATGCCTTGCAGATAGAAATGGAGAGAAATGAATTTATGATAAGGTTGTTGAGGCAAATGGTGAAAATCTTTTCAATAGAGTAGATGAGGATAATTACAAATATTCAATAATTTTTCTCAGGGATTTTTTTATTGCAACTACTTTATGTAAAAGGCAAAAAAAATCTGTAAGTTTAGAAGGTTAAATTCATCTATAGTTGTAACAGTGCTAACACACTGGGGATTAGAAATATAATTTCCTAATTTCAGAATGAGCTTTTTGATAGGAATTATAAATGCTGTCTACCATAATTAGAGATAGCCATGTAATTCTAAACCACAATATTAATTTACTAGAAATGTACAGATAGTTCATCTGAAAAAGGCAGTCCTGAATAAAACAGCAGTAAGCTTTATTTTGTTGTTGTTTGTTAGTTTTTATTTAAATTCAAGTTAGTTAACATATAGTGTATTACTAATTTGGGGGTAGAATTTAGTGATTCATCCAGTTGGATATAACACCCAGTGCTCATCCCAACAAGTTCCCAACAAACTCATCCCCTCTTTAATGCCATCACCCAATTACCCCCATCCCGCCACCTACCTCCCCTCCCACAGCCCTCAGTTTGTTTCCTAGAATTAAGAGTCTCTTATGGCTTGTCTCCCTCTCTGTTTTTATCCTATTTTATTTTTACTTCCTTTTCCCTATGTTCATCAGTTGTTTCTTAAATTCCACATATGAGTGAACGCATATGGTATTTGTCTTTCTCTGACTTACTTCACTTAGCATTATACTCTCTAGTACCATCCATGTCACTGCAAATGGCAATAAGCTTTGTTTTAAGCAAACATTATTTTACCCATATTTTACTCAACAACTGTCAAAAAAATCTTGTTACAAAACTACAAGCAAAGCTGTAGCCTTAAAAACTATGCAAAAATCACATTAAGTGTAATCCTTATTAAACAAAGAGAAAATATATGACTATGTCTTATTAAAACAATTGCTTAAATTTTTCATTTTTATTTTTTTATTTTTTATTTTTTTAAAGATTTTATTTACTTTTTTGACAAATGGAGATCACAGAGAGGCAGGCAGAGAGAGAGGAGGAAGCAGGCTCCCTGCTGAGCAGAGATCCTGATGCAGGGCTCGATCCCAGGACCCTGGGATCACGACCTGAGCCGAAGGCAGAGGCCCTAACCCACTGAGCCACCCAGGTGCCCCTTAAATTTTTCATTTTTAAATTGACTAGGATTTTTATTTTAAGTTTTTTTCATTTGTAAAAAAGAAAGCCTTTCATGACATACGTAAAAACTTGCTAACTCCCACAGAGGAGGACTATGCTATTTTAGACTTAATGCATTTGATAATTTTTAGAATATCCTCTTACTTAATGGACAGTGACAATGCTTTTTTCTCTCTGGTCAAAACCTAATAATTTCATCTTATATAGGATCTATTATCAGAATCTATCCCTGTTTCATCTGCTAAACCCATGGACCACGTGAAGCCAGACCGATCAGAGTTTGAAGCCCATGTTCAGCATATAAAGCACCTGTAGTTAGAAACTTCTTAAGCTTTCTCAGTCTTGTTTTTGTCAGTCATAAAATTAGCATATTAGAAATAATTGCCTCAAGGATTTTTGAAAAAGAAAGAGATCATGTATGTAGAAAAGCCATTTAAAATGTTGCAAAATAGAAATTACTCATTCATGTTGGCTCTAATTTGTTTCTCTTTAATTTCTTTTGTTATTGATATCTTAATATACTGTGTATTTATTATTAAAAACACATTATACAGAGGAGGCATATAAAATATTAATTGCCTTTCTCACCACAGATTTTTGAAATGACCAGTTTTAATCTTTCAGTGTACTTTAAGTACACTGACCAGTTTTAATCTTTCAGTGTACTTTAAGTACACTTTAAGTACACAACATACATGCACATATATATTTCTCAAATACTAACTTCTTCTCTATATCTTACTTTGGATGTTTTTTTTATTTTAGACATCTTAGACATATTTGAGGACAATATATGTAAACAAATTTATTGTTTTAATAGATTAATAATTTTTGCCATAAGGGTATATGATAATTTATTAATCAATTTTAATGATGATTCAGGTCAAATTTCACACTATTTTACACAACTGTATATAAAAATCATTCTTGTACCTACATACTACTGTTGCTTTCAATTTTTGAGATAGGCTGAGTCAAAGAAAAATTGCTACATTGAAAAGTACATGCATTTATAATTGAATGTTAGATTACTATGCTAACATTTTGTAGAAATCCCTTCTCCCAAAACTAACCACTGTATGGGAGGGTCCGTTTGCCACAAATTCACCTGAAACGGGTATTATTAATCATTTAAATTTGGCAAATGGTTCCTTATTTTAAATAAATTGAATTTCATTGTTTGCTACTTAAATATGTTTTCCTATACTCACTAGTCATTTTGATTCCTTTCATGAATGGCCTGTTCATAGCTTTTACCCAATTTTTTCTTGTTAATATATAAGAATATTCATCTAGAGAATTGTATAATAATCCTTTATCCCTTATTTGTGTTGTAAATATTTTATCTAGTACATTTTGAGTAATTACAATACAGAATATTTTTATTTACAGTAGCCCATAAAACATCTCTTTTATTACTGCTGGATTTCTTGTTTGCTAAAGAAAAATATACACACACTGCCATCCTCAATATATTAAATAAATATTTTCCTTAACAATAAACACCCTAAATTTATTTTTCTTTTTAACACAATTATATTTCTAATTAGATTACAGTCTTGTTTACAATCCAGTTTCTGGGAAACATTTTTACATAATGTGTGAAGAAACATAATTTTCTTTCAGTGATTTGTTTTTTTATATATCATTCAAGAATGAAACAATATATTCTCAATAACTGGATATCCTTTCTTCACCACACTGTATAATTTTTCAACAAAGTATAAATTTTCATCATGCATTTAAGTGTTTATTTTTATTTTATGTATCATATATATGCACATATATTTTCATACTTAAAATTATCTAACATATTTACTGACTGCATCTCTTTTTTGGTATTTTATCCACCTCAGGAATCTGTACTATATACCTCGGTTAGTGTAGATTTAAATTGTTTTACTGTCCCTTAGAACAAACTCATGCACGCTAGTGTCCATTTTATCATTTTTTCCCTCATTTCTTCTTTTATTAAAAGAAGTAGGAGGGCAGAAGTAGGGGGAGCGGAATGAAGAAAAAAGAGAGAGAGATGTAGGGAGGAAGGAAAGAAGAAAGAAAAGAAACAAAAGAAAGGAAAACAGATTCTTGGAATTCTTGTTGAAATTGAATTGAACTTATAATAAAAGAAACTTCACAGTTATTTTAATATTGAATATCTCCCAATCTAAGAATGTAGTATATTGTTCCATTTGTTTATATTATTTTTGAAGTCCTCTAGTAGAATCTGAATTTTTTTCTACTAACTTTTTTAACATCTGCTTATTGCTGTTAATGGAAAATCTCTTTATATATATTCATAAGTAAAGTGTCTATGAGCCCTAATTTTCTTTTAGTAAGAAAGCTTTTAGAATTTGATCTCTTGGGTTTCAGAAGTAAGCCATCATATCATCTGCAGATATATATATATAAATTGTCTATCTTGTAATATTTATATGTTTAAACTCCAAAACAATTTGGATAATAGTGGAAATGGATAATGAATTATAGTCCTGAAAAAACAGATAATGGCCCTGGCTTGTTTAGATGTTAAAGGAAATATCCATTTTATTAGTTGGCATTTTAAAAGTAAGCATTGTAAGGTACAGGCTGATTCCTTTGGTATCTAAGCACATCATGGTATATTAATTTTTTCAGTTACATTTCAGCTACTTTTTAGCACTCTCTCTCTCTCTCTCTATATATATATATGTATATAAATATATATATTTTTGATGTGGATATATATGAGAAAAAAGTATATATATGACATCACTAATGCTACATCCAGCCAGCCAGCCATCTTTCTACCTATAATCTAAACATGACATGTATATCTCAGACATATTCATTGAGTTACTATAATATTTTTTACTTTCACTTAGATTTTATTCATTTAATCTGTCAAATTTTTTCTAACTATACATTAAAATCCTCACTAACATTATAGCTTTATCAAATAATCCTTTGATTTTTATATTTTGCTTGTTGAAATTTTAATGTATATATTTGGCACATAGAAGTTTTTAACTCTTACATGTTCCTTTGTATGTTTTCACTATGGGAAAATATTTTTCTTTATTCTAGCCAATGGGTTTAGCATAGATAAAACTTTAGCAAATATAGGTACACTACCATTGATTTCATTTAATTTATTATTTACACATGTATTGACCAATCACTTTATCATCAATATGGTTTTGTCATTTCTTTTTAGGTTTTTCTTGCAACTATCACATAGTTGATTTTTTTTTATCTAAACATTAAATTTGAAGCAGGAGTTCAAACCACATATATCGATTATAATACACATGATATTTGTTTTAATTTTTCATCAAATTTTATACTTGCATTATACACTGTTGCTGTTTTCCCATTTTTTCTGACTTTTTCTTACCTATACTCTACAATAAAGTTCCTTTTTATTCCTCTTCTTCCATTCTTTCATGAAATTCCCATCTTTAACTGTCTTATGAAAATCTTATTTGTCAAGTTATATCTAAGAATTAAGTAACATCTACTCCTAACTCAGGACGTAAGATCACCTCTATCTAAAATAGAGTTTTAGAATTTTTTTTTCTTCACTTCTTTTTTGCTCCTCACATCCACTCTCAAACCTGGAAAAAGTAAAACAAGACCAGCAAAAACACTAACTCAAACACATCATGGAAAGAGGAATACTTTTCTTTCTGGCCTATTTAGGGATTAGAATTTAGAAATCTATGAGTTATCCAGGAAAGAAGCAGGTTTGCGACTATAGCAGAGATGGTCCAATTTGACAGAATGCTGTCATCCCTTCCTTTGCCTGCTACCTATCAGGTCATACCCATAGTATTTCCTCTTTTGCTATTGTTAATGTATTATCCTTCTGCCATGGCATTATCATTGATTCACATCTCACACCCTATATAAAAATTAACTTAAAATGTATTTAAAACTGCAGAATATAAAACTGTAAAACTTTAAGAAAATGCATAGGAAAAATTCTTCACTACCTAGGAATCAGCGAAGAATTCTCAGATTTGACATAAAAGAACTATTCGTTTAAAAAAAAAAAAAAAAGACAAATTGACCACAACAAAATTTAAAACTTTTGCTCTAGGAAAAAAAAGCCCATGAAATGGATTAAGAGACAAGCTACAAACCGACACATGAAAAAATGTTCATCATCATTAGTCATCAGGGAGATTCAAATCAAAACCACATTCAGATACCACCTTACACCAGTTAGAATGACTAAAATTAAAAAGACAGTAAACAACAAGTGTTGGAGAGGATGTGGAGAAAGCAGAACCCTCTTAACACTGTTGGGGGGAATGCAAGTTGGTGCAGTCACTTTGGAAAGCAGTGTGGAGATTCCTTAAGAAATTAAAAATAGAGCTTCCCTATGACCCTGCAATTGCACTACTGGGTATTTACCCCGAAGATACTGATGTAGTGAAAAGATGGACCATTTGTACCTCAGTGTTCATAGCAGCAATGACCAACGTTCTTGGTTCCTTCCATCAACAGATGAATGGATAAGGAAGATGTGGCCCATATATACTATGGAGTATTATGCCTCCATCAGAAAGGATGAATACCCAACTTTTGTATCAACATGGACAGGACTGTAAGAGATTATGCTGAGTGAAATAGGTCAAGTAGAGACAGTCAATTATCATATGGTTTCACTTATTTGTGGAGCATAAGGAATAACACAGAGGACATGGGGAGATGGAGAGGAGAAGGGAGTTGGGGGCAATTGGAGGGTGAGACGAACCATGAGAGACTGTGGACTCTGAAAAACAATCTAGGGTTTTGAGGGGTGAGGGGTGGGAGGTTGGGTGAGCCTGGTGGTGAGTATTATGGAGGGCACATATTGCATGGAGCACTGGGTGTGGTGCATGAACAATGAATTCTGGAACACTGAAAATAGAGTAAAAAAAAAAATTAAAATTAAAAAAAAAAGAGACAAGCTACAGCTTGGGACAAAGTATTTACAAAAC
The DNA here is from genome assembly GCF_963455335.1 of Martes martes. Classification (NCBI taxonomy): domain Eukaryota; kingdom Metazoa; phylum Chordata; class Mammalia; order Carnivora; family Mustelidae; genus Martes; species Martes martes. Next base: position 77,818,803 of record NC_137889.1, on the reverse strand, counting down.
AGATATACAAAAAAAGAATATCTAAATAATCATCAAAACTCAACAGTAAACAACAAACAAACAAACAAACAAGGAATTCAATTAGAAAATGGTTAAAGGATATACCAGGACATTTTATCAGAGATGATATACAGATGACAAGTAATCACATGAAAAGATGTTTGGTTTTATTAGCCATTACATAAATGCAAATTAATATGACAATAAGATTTCACTACACATATCAGAATGACTGAAATAAAAACAGTGATAATACCAAATGTTGGCCAAGATACAATAAAACGTAATCCCTCATGTATTGCTAGTCATAATGTCCAATGGTACAAGCACTCTGTCAGTTTCTAAAAAAAAAAAAATCTAATCATGAAACTACCATATGACTTAGCAATTAAATTCCTTAGTATTTATCCCAGAGAAATGAAACTTTGTGTTCATATAAAAACCTCTACATGAATACTTTTTGCAGTGTCATTTGTGATAGAAAATAACTGGAATCAATCTAAATATCTTTCAACAGGTAAATGAATAAACAAACTCTAGTATATTCACATCATGAAATACTTAAAAAAAAAAAAAGAGCAACTATTGAAACCTACAAAAATATAGATGAATCTCCAGAAAATTGTGCTCAATGGGGAAAAAAAAGCCAACCCCAAAAGGACATATATTGTATAATTCCATTTATATAACATTCTCAGAATAACTCATTATAGAAAGTAAGAACAGATTAGTGATTGCCAGTGGTTAATGGGGAGGGGGTGTAGACAAGAAAAAAGTAAGTGGGTTTATTAAAGGGCAACATTAGGGATCCTTGTGGTGATACAGTTGTGTTGTATCTTGACTGTATCAATATCAGTATCCTAGTTCTTATGCTGTACTAAAGTTTTGCAAGATGTTACCAATCAGAGAACATGGGGAAAGGGATTAAAGGGTGTTTTTGCATCATTGTCTTAAGTCATAAGAAGCTACTGTTATCTTAAAATAAAAAGTTTAATGAAAATGTTATTGACCTAATTTCAATAAAACATGATTTATTTCAATAGTGAAGAAAAGTCCACCCTGAGTAACTCAAAGAAAATTAGTCATGCCATTGTAACCATTATAATGCCATTCTAACTTTCCCAGGAAATCTTTTGTTTCTGGTTTCTCCATACTCTCTGCATTTCCATAGCTTTGGTTGCCTAATATTGTACTTTGAAGTATCTCACTACTGATCTGTGCTTGACAGGCTTGCCAGGGGTTGAGGGCCGGTTTCCATAGTCCTAGTGGTGGCTGCTGTCACCAACAACTAATGGTTGTTATGTCTCAAGCTAATGTCATGTTCAACTCAGAAATGGCATGTTTCTTACAAGTTTTTTTGCAAATAATGCTGCCATCACATATCTCCAAATTGAAAAAAAATGTGAACCATCTGTGACCTGCCCCTCTAATTTATTGGTAATCTTCCCAACCAATCCACTAATCATTTACCACAACATATTTACTTCTAATTTTCTCTCAATTCCATTCCCTTTTCTTACCCTAAGTCTACTTAGCAGCTTTGCTATTTCTAGTCTTTGTTAATGTAAAATCTATTAAGTGGTCTTTCCTACATTCCTGTGCAAATCCATTCTCCACATCACACCCAAAATTATGTTTAAATTGAAAGTAGGATGTTGCATCTAATATGCTCAAAATCCTTTATTGCATTAACCCCCTTTTTAGAATAATTTCAAAACTACATAACACAAAATGTCCTTCACTGTCTAGTCTGAACTTGCCTTTCAAATTTTACATCTTGTCAATCCTTTCTGAAACACCTGTGTTAATGTTTCCAAATTATCAGGGGCTGTTCTTTCTCTTCCTGCTCCCATTCTATTCCTCTTCCTATTTCTATTCCTGTATCTCCTTTCTGTTTTCTCCCGCTTTCTCCTCTTTTTCTTTCTCTTCCCTTTTATATTCCATCTTCTTTTCCTTTTTCTCTTTCTTCAGTCTCCTCCCCATTTTTCTATCCATGTTTTAAAATTTAACTTATAAAATTTGTATAATTTATATTATATGTATTATAATATATATTATATATATTATTATAAACTTGTAAAATTTAACTTATTCTTTCATTCTTAACTTCATTATTTTTGAGGTGTTCATCAAATGTTTATTGAATAAAAACCATAGAAAAGACAGTCATGGGGACACTCTCCAAGTGTGAGAAGCAGTCCCTGTGGGAAGTAAAGAATATTCTCAGCTATGTGGGTTTGAGTCAGTTAAAAGGCATGCCCAAGGCACACATCTGGTGGCCACCTTTGTGTCAGAAGACGTGGTGGGTGTATTGCTCAGTGGAACTATTCTTCCCCATTTTTATTAGGCTTCTAGTCACAGTATGCAGGTAAGGGTGGGTCTCCCTGCCCCTAGATGGGTCTCCCTATCCCTTCCTCCAGGGCAGAATGTCCACCTCATTATTTTTTAAATAGGCAATACATTCACTTGATAGAAAATTCAAAAGATACAAAGAATATACTGTGAAAAGTCTCCATCCCAGCTCTACCTCCCAGTTATCTAGGTTTCTTCTCTCCGGAAGCAGCTAACAAAAGTTACCAGTTTCTCATGCATTTTGACAGAGATATTACATTTATATACTATTATGATAATATATATTATATGCTGTCATATATACGATAGACAATATATTATCCAACCATATATGCATAGCTGCCTACATCCAACTATATATGCATAGCTACTTATATACATATACTTACATAAATCTCTCTCTCTCTCTCTCTCTCTCTCTCTCTATATATATATATATATATATATATGGATTTATCTTGTTACAGGAATTTGACCTTACGCAATTCAATTGTATGAACTGAGTAAACAGCCTCTCAGGCTATTGACTTCCTGTCTGATTCTGGATTCTGAATTCCACAAGACAGACAGTGAAAGAGGAAAGGTAGTTTTAAAGTACCACAATGGGCAAATCTATAGAAATAGAAATTAGATTAGTGGTTGCCTGGGGCTAGAGGATTGAGGGTAAATACCAAATGGCCACTAATTGGTACAGGGTTACTTTTCGCGATGGTAAAAATGCTCTGGAATTAGATAGGGGTGATGGTTGAACAGCTCTAGGAATATATTGAAAAAAAAAAAACACACACTAAATTGTGCACTTTAAAATAGAGTGAATTATGATATAAGAATTATAGCTTAGGGGAGCCTGGGTGGCTCAGTTGGTTAAGCCTCTGCCTTCATCTCAGGTCATGATCCCAGGGTCCTGGGATCGAGCCCCACATCAGGCTCTCTGCTCAGTGGGGAGCCTGCTTCCTGCTTCTCCCCCTCCTATTCCCCCTGACTGTGCTCTCTCTCTCTCTGTGTCTCACTCTCTCAAATAAATAAATAAAATATTTTTAAAAATTACAGCTTAAACAAAAGAAAAAAATGAAAAGGAGAACAGTAAGTACAGTACATTATCATCCGTGTGAAGAAAAATTAAAATAAATAAAATAACTAAAAATAAAATAACAAATAAAGTAAAATAAATAAACCAAACTAAAATAAAATAAAATAAATAAAGTAAAGTAAAATAAAATATTAATGGCTTAAGTGTCTCAATGCAGCTAGGCTGAACTACATATCCAAGAATTTCCTTTCTTGTATTTTTCCAGTTAAAGTAGGTGGATAAGAGGTTGTTTTTGGTTGTTTTTTTTTGTTTTGTTTTTTGTTTTGTTTTTTTAATAAGAGTTAGTTTAATTTTGCCTGAGGTTTGTTGGGCAGAAGTAAACCAAAAGCCATTCTGAAAGTTGGGAAAAGGTCTGTATGTGATCTTGTAGCCACACAGTGTTGCTTATCTGGAGCTCAGATGTTGGTGATGAAGGGCAGCAGCCAGGCCTGCGACTGCTCCCCTTTCCTTCAGCTTGGTAAATTCTGGGCTTGGTGTGCATTTGATTCTGTTCAACAGAGATCAGAATCTCACACTCTCACCTCATTGAGGTTGGAGGCAGTGAGAACTGACATGGGTATCAGGCCAATCTTGTGAATTCCAGTTCATGCTCAAAGGTTTGTATTTTCCCTTGTTCTCCTCCAATATATATCTATTTTCCTCTCTTCAATCCCCCCAGTTCTGCTTCACTGACCTATATGTCTATTCAATATCAGTATAACGCCATCTTGGTTATTGTAACTTTGTAGTCCCATTCATATTTTGCTTGTACTATATTTCTCTATTTTTTATAATGTCACTAATGATATATTAAAAATCAAAGTTCTTGAGGAGAAGGCATCTTGTATTTATTTTTTTTTTAATTTTTTAAAAGATTTATTTATTTGAGAGAGAGTGAGACGGCGGGGGGGAGAAAGAGAGAGGAGTAAGCATGAGTGGGAGACGGGTAGAGGGAGTAGCAGACTCCCCACTGAGCAGGGAGTCTGATTTGGGGCTTGATCCTCTGATCCTGGGATAATGACCTGAGCTGAAGGCAGTTGCTTAACCAACTGAACCACCCAAGTGCTGTTTTTAATGAGAAGTTGAAATAGCATTGAGAATGAAAGAAAGCACTTCAAAGAATATAATTATCATTAATTCACTATTGGGTCCTCAGCATCCAGCATAGTATATAATAGATCTAATCCACAGTTCTAAAAATAGATAAATTACATATCTGTGAATAAATGAATGAACAGGATCTTGATAACATCTTTATATTCTATCACCATAATAGCATGCCAAAGTTGGCCCTGGTTTCATTTCAGCCTCCATTTTAGTTCCTCCCTATTAAGGCTGTGATTGTTTTTATTGTTTCTGCTTTTGTCAATCCATTGCTTTCTCAGCCGTACCTGTTAATGTTCTGGCATGTGTCACCTGCAACATAAAATCCGATCAAACCCTAGAGGTCAATGGATATTACCACTGCCTTCTCCTCCTTTCCTATCTGTAGTATTGTCCCTTAATTAGTATAGATTTTTTAAAAATCTAGCTCTCCTAAACTATTCTGTGTCATCTTTGATAATTTGGCCAGAAAGGACTTAGAATATTCTATCCAGGTGTACTGTAACAAATTGGAAAAATTGAAAGTATAATTTAGAATTATTTAGACTAGCTAATCTAATTTAAAGGTTTTTTTAAAACAGTAGTCTGCTATTATATATAATCAAACCAAAATTTAAAAGAAAAAGAAATATTAAAATGGTCATAGTAGGGGCGCCAGGGCGGCTCAGTGGGTTAAGCCTCTGCCTTCGGCTCAGGTCATGATCTCAGGGTCCTGGAATTGAGCCCCACATCAGTCTCTCTGCTCAGCGGGGAGCCTGCCTCCCCCTCTCTCTCTGCCTGCCCCTCTGCCCACTTGTGATCTCTCTCTGTCAAATAAATAAATAAAATCTTTAAAAAAAAAATGGTCATAGTAGTATGCTAAAAGGTAAATATTCAAATTTTTATGTGTTAAAGTATTTTCTGTGTATTAAATTAAAATAAAAAAGAAACAATGACTCATCACTCACCATATAGGTATTTATTGCTTAATTTTTTTAGCAGAAAAAAGTGTATAATATTAAAGTAAATTTTCTTCAGTGATTAAATTTATTATTATTCAATTGGATAACAGTCTAATTAAACTTAAATCAATAATCAGTATTTATTATGTGAAGTATAACATTATTAATTGTACACACATAAAGACATACATAAACACACATACATATACACACACATTCACACAAGTATTATTTTTGACACAAGTCCAGTACTTCATGTGATACAATAATAATTTAAAATAATCACAACAATAAAGAATTTTTTTTGAAATATATTCCTATAAATTCTTAGTTTTTCTTAAAAAGAAACTGTAGTTTCCAGTTTTATCAATAGATGGCACTACTTTTTACCACTTTTTTTTTTTTGTGTGCTGCACTATACCTTAAAATATTTGCTAAAATCTGTCAGTTGATCAAATAACACATTATTTGTATTCCTTCTAGAAGTGTTCTTTTTGGAGGCTTACTTTCAGTAAACAATTACTATTACATTGACACAATTGATGTGTTACTTTAAAATATTCACTTTCAAAACTAATAGTTTTTAAAACTGTGACAATTACTGTAAAATGCTTGTTATCATCCATAAAATTCTCTAAGAAATATTTTATTTTTATTTTTATTTTTAAGACATTCTGACTTAGCATTTGTGAGAAAAGGGACTGTTGTATTTGTTGGGAGTAGTACTATCATTGGATGTTTTGCTTATTACTTGCTTTTATTTTAAAATAACCAGTGGTCTTAAAAAGTGATTTAGAGGAAACTTTTAAAATTTGATGGCATATATTACCTATGAATGGTGATAGAGCCCTGCTGACAGTCACAAATGATCTATTTTCTATCATTAATCCCTTGTGCAATTATATGACTGATAAAATAATCGGTATTCTGTTATGAAGCCTCTCAAGTCACTATTCTAGATGTTAGTTTAGAGCATTCTCTTTGCTTAACCTCTGGCAAAGCCACTTAAACTAATTTGTGTTAGCTGGAAATGTGGAGTCAGAAGCAAAAGAGAACTTCTCAGGCTGCCTTATGAACAGTAAAATAATCAGAGCCTTCAAATCTATACTGTCTTCTCATTTTCTTTTAGCTTATCTTGTCTATCACCATCATCATATTCATCGTAACTAGCAAGTAACAACAACATCTTTTAGCACGTGGTCAATATAGAGTCTTTATTTATGGCATTAAACTTCTAGAAGTATGCTTGCTTCATCATCTCAACTAAATTGAAACCTTCTTGTCCTTAATATAATCTCCATAAATATAATACCATAAATGTATATGTAGATTTCTGAGGAAAAAGTGTTATTGTATGACACCTTTCTCTTTGGTTCTCATCTAAAATTATTAATCTAAATGAGTGGCAATCCTGCTACTAAAAGAAAATGTACTCAAGCTAGGATGTGTTCATGGGCTCATTTTGGAAAAGTTCTTCTTTGCACCTTACACAAACTTTTTGGATTTGTCTGACACCCAAATTTCAAAAAGGCTACATGGGTAGGAGCTATGTCCTTGCTTATACCACCACATTTAATTAATGACCTTATCTACTGTGTTTAATCCAGACACTGCTTTCATCATTGTGAGACTACTATGCAGCTGATCCTTAGAGATCACAGGTTTGATTTGCACAGGTCCCTTTATATGCAAATTTTTCTGGTAAATACAGTACAGTACTATAAATGTATTTTCTCTTCCTTATGGTTTTCTTAATAAAATTTTCTTTTCTGTAGCTTACTTTATTGTAAGAATGCAGTATATAAACATATAACATGCAAAATATGTGTTAACTAATGGCTTATGTTATCAGCAAGGTTTGCAGTCAATGGTAGTCTATTGGTTGTTAAGTTTGGGGGGAGTCAAAAGCTATACACAGATTTTCAACTGTAAGAGTGTTGACACCCCTAACCTCCACATTGTTCAAGGGTCAACTGTATATGGAGATACAAATACCATGGTGCATGTAGAGTGGCCAATATTTATCAGCCCACAGCCATTTAGTTGATTATTTTTTAGTATAAACAAAAAAGTTTCCAGGGTGCCTGGGTGGCTCAGTGGATTAAGACTCTGCCTTTGGCTCAGGTCATGATCTCAGGGTCCTGGGATCGAGCCCCGCATCGGGCTCTCTGCTTGGCAGGGAGCCTGCTACCCTCTCTCTCTCTGCCTGCCTCTCTGCCTACATGTGATCTCTCTCTCTTTCAGATAAATAAATAAAATATTTTAAAAAAAGTTTCCAGTTTAACAAGCAAAATAGATCAATATATAACTGCTTACTGTGTGCTATCTGCAAAGTACAAAATTCAGCATATAGGAAAAAAAGAATTTATGAAACATGGCCCTCATTCTTTGGATATCTAATTGCAAAGCTCCATAAACATCAACACCCTAGAGAAAGATGCTATGAAAATCAACTTAATTACTTCTAATGAAAAAAAATATATATATATATATGGGGGTCAATGCAGGATATCTAAGATGAAAGAAATTACTGGGAGCTGCAATGCTTGTGGCTACCTGCACATGAACATGGAACACAAACTGAGTCTTAGCAAATGGATCTGAATGAGGTCAGAGAAAATGCGAGGCCCACCCATGCCTGTACTCAGACCCTGATGGCTTCAAGAAGTAATGTGCTACAAGAGTAAACTGCATTGAAAAAAAAAAAGGACTGGGTAGCAAAAATCCTGTAAATGAGTTACAACCATCACTCATAAGAAAAGCATAAAGAGGTATTAATTTGGACAACTCGTCAAAGCCTAAGTAAAGAATGTGAAAATATACTTCTATACTTTCCCAAGATATCAGAAACAGTCTACAATTAACTGAATTACCGCTACAAATGATGTCCTGTTTCATTGTTAAATTAATTTCTAAAATGTTCTTTCCATTTGGCCAAGTTTAAAAATGATATAGATATCAAATAATGAAATCATATTTATTGATATATTGTACGGTGTAATATGGTATACTAAATGACATATAAAGGAGTTAAATGGGTCCAGTCATGACTGGTCGTAACTGCCTGCATTATATTAAGCTATCGTTTCATAATTTAAAACATCTTACTATTTTGGATTGAACTGCAATTTAAGCATAATATGGAAGAAATAACTGTAAATAATACATATATCAAATGCAAAATTCAGGGAAACACCATCACCAATAACAGTAAAACAGCACAAGGGAAGAGAATGAACAAATTCATTAATTTAAATGAAGTAAAATTTATTTTTAGAACATATGGATTAACAAGTACACATGCAAATTGCAAAAGGTGCTTAAAATCTAATTAAGCTATCTTGAGAGTTCCTTCATGCTAAATCTTTAAGATCAAATAAGCCTCATTATCACATTAACCTTCTTTCAACTCTCTTGTTATACAAGTGTCATTACATTAATTAGTCATTATACTGTTCTTTAAGTGCTGGCCACCTCATGAGTGTTTTGTAACATTACCTAGTACTTGTATACACAGAAATCATCTATGAAATAGCACTTCTATGGACAGGTGTAAACCAGCCCAGTAAACTAGGTCATGCTAATCTAAATGGGCCTGTCGATATAATCATTATAATTTTATAAAGAAAGATAATTTTGTAGCATTTAAAAATAAGATTTAGTACATTCACTCACCCGTAAAAGTCCACGAATACATTCACTTATACCCTAAAAGAGTTCTGGCTGAATAAATTTAGGTCTGAGTCAATCGTGGATGAATACAAAACGTTAGTATCTGAGAATGAGTCATCTACCTGAGAGATTTGCTCCTATTAACAAAAGACTCCAAGTAACTCTGGTTCATGGAGACGATTTTATCTCTCCCAAGACCTTCAGAAGTCCACAAGCAGGAGGAGGGAGGAAGTATCGGCTTGGCATACTTTAAGAAAGACTGAGCTGGTTCAGTTCTTCCTTCTCACATCTGGGGTCTGTGTGTAAAGAGGATGTGTGTTGTTCTGCTCTGGGGAAAGTCAGGTCTCGGCTTTGTTTTCCTGTGCTGAGGTCTATAGCAATGCCCATGAGTTATTAAGCATATTAAATTGTGGAAATTAAACAATCATCATAGATCTCAAATACATTCTCTAAGCAGGTTTTCCACAATGATATGCTGACATTTATATAACTCACTATCTTTCTCTCAATTGTTTCTGAAGATCAGATCAGGAGGGGAAGAAACTGGGGATATTTACCATCTTTTAGATGCTCAACATCTGATGCTTTAGGAAACTTTGACAAATTTATAGAGCAAAGTTTTGTTGACATAAGAACACCAGGAGGAATCACAGCTTTTGAAATAGCTCTGGAGGGTAACTTAGATAGTACATGCTTTGAGGGTGATTTTAGAGAGAGAGAGAGTAGGAAAGTAGGTTTCTATATGCTGCAGCCTTAGCAAGCGGCTTTAGGCCTTAAGCTTCAATAAATACCAGCTAATTAGATTTGATCCCATTGGGTGACATTTTCCCCCATAAATGAATAGCTGTGTTTATGTAGGCAGAACTGTGTCTAACAAATACAGACCTTAAGAAGCAGGTCACTCTGTTTGTATAGGCTGTCATAATTCAATTTTGAATTACACAGGTGCACTTTGGTCGGGTATTTTAATCAAAGCCAAAGTAAAGGTAAATCCTTTTTATGTAACAGTAAGTGGCTTTTGCTGTGCTTCTCAACCATGTCTGTAGGAAGGGTTTTTGTTGTTTTGTTTTATTTTTTTTTCCCTAATGCATAGGCAGCTAATTTCCATTAGTGTTACAAAGCCCTAAGTACTGGTTACTCCTTTATATTATTAGTCGCATACCTAGGTAGGCAATACTAAATTGACTACCCAAATTCCATTAACTACCTTTTTGTTACAAAAAGGGGAGCTTTCTCAAAGACTTAAGCACCAGCCAACTGCTAGTGGTCACAAGTATTCTGGTTTCCTTAATTATATAAACTCTAATCATGGCTTTAGATTTCAGAGATCTATAGTGTGTCTTGACCCAAAGAAAGATGATATTTTTTTTAACAGACAAATGCAAAATAAAAAAAGTATCTTATCTTTATTCTAGAGAAATAAATCTCAAGGGCTGGATAGACTAGCAACTGCTGGTGAAAATATTGCCAACTAAAAACCTAAACTGGAAATTAAACTTCCATACCCCCATTGTCTCTAAGAATTAAGTTTGCTTAGGACGTCAAAGAGGAACTGAAGCCATTTAAAAATATCCTGTCATTTTCTATCAGGACATGAACAGCAGCAAATGGAAACAAAAGAAAAGAAGACTGAATAAACTGGAAAAGAGAGATTTACTTAGGAGGACATCTTAAAGGACAGAGCAGACTGATATAAAAAAAAATTAGATCTTGAAGTCCCCAATGTATACACACACAGACAACACATGCGCACACACATGTCACCTACAGCCAGCTCTTAAAAAGGGTAGCGTTAAAAACTGAGGAAATGTTTTAGTTGTCTATTTAATAAAACCATAGGTAGCACCCCCCTGCCATCTGACAGCTGAAGAGAGTGGAAAAATCCGAGAAAGCAGACTAGAATGATTCCTCAAAGTGATCCTGAACTAGGAAACAAAAGGTAACATTTATTTATCATTCCTATGTATTTAATCAGCACATGGCTTCATTCTGGGTATCAAAAAGCAGACAGAGAAATAATCTCCTCCAGTAAAGAAAGACCAAAAATGAACTATGAACATATTAAATAAGTAATTTGCCTTAAGTCTAAGATGCTATAACATATATTAATAACAAAGAGAAAATTGCTTCCAGTTTAATAGACACATTGATTTTTATAACCCTAGACTGTAGAACCTATCCCTATTTCAAGGATATTAAAATATAACAGAAAAAAAAACAGCATAAATAATATGTTAGGATGTGTGAAATTATTAGAGGGTAATAGCACTATCGATAAATAAAGTTGAGAGTGACTGCAGGTGGGAGGGTGGGATTAGGTATAATTTTAAATTGTGTAGTCTGCATAGGTTTCATTAAAAAAAGGAACATTTAACCGAAGAGTTGAAGGAGGTTGGAACTGAGCCTGGTGGGGATCTGGAAAGTATCTTTAGGCAGAGGGAATAGCCAACTGAAAATGCTTCCTATACTTAAAGATAAAAAGAGCATTTAATGCAGCTGGAGTGAAGTTTGCAAAAGGAAGAGTAGCAGAATAGGAAGATGCCATAAAAAAGCAGAACATTTAGTGTTTTGATGGGCATTCAAAAGACTGGCTTTCAATCTGAGTGACACTGGGGACCACGATAGGATTTTAAGCATAGTAGGGACACGAGCTGATCCCATAAAGGTGAAATTAGGGATACACAAAAATAGGAATGATCATGGCAAGTTGGGAATACACAACAATGAGAATAATATCTCACCGATATCTATCAAATGTTTACACTGACTGTGGAAAAAAATATTAGAAGGACAGAAGAGAAGCATCAGATTCTCATAGCATCCCTGGCTGTATTTCAAAATGACAGTTATTGCAGGTGGCCATGGAGCTATCCTCCGCAACTAAGGGCACATGACCAGGAAATCTATGGAAAAAAAGATTCTGAGAGAAAACAGAGCGAAGAGGAAACATGCTAAAAAGAATCTAGGCAAAATAATGATGGATCATGTCCGGACACAGGTTAGATACTGTTCTAATGGAAGAAGAACCTCTGGCTGGGATTACTTGAATCAAGAAGGAGAAGGTGGACAATATTTGTCTGGACTGTGAATGTCTTTGGCAGATCCAGATGCGATATTTTCAAATCTCTCCCTGTGAAAGATCCCACAGGACAACATATAAAGAAATACACAAGAACAAAATGTTTGGGCCCAAAGGCAGAGAGCAATAAAGAAGAAGGAAGACACTTATTTCTAGCATACCGCCCTGCTGAAGGAAAAGGGAGAGTCCAAATTAAGACGATAATGAAGTTGGTGAACACTCCTGAAATAAATAATGGAACAACTAAAGAGAAAGAGAGCAATAGAGCAGGGAAAAATGTAATCAAAATAAATACTATACAAGGTCTGCAATCCTTCTAAACTGAGGAAATGACACAGTGTAGAGCTCATGGTGAAGTTAAGGTCAGCAGTAGTCCCCTGAAGGCAGAGTTTTCAGAAACATTAATCTCAATTTTAGTTTCAGAATCAGCTAAAGGCTATATGTCAGCTGAAGCAATGTGGGGCCTTGGTGAAATCGTTGTGGACCTGGTTTCACAAATACAAGTAATTCCATGCGGCACTGGTTCCAAAAATGCTTACTCCCCAGAGACGATATGATTGTCTTAAATGCTTTCTTTTTTTTTTTTTTTTTTAAGATTTTATTTATTTATTTGACAGAGAGAGATCACACTTAGGCAGAGAGGCAGGCAGAGAGAGAGGGGGAGGGAGCCTGATGCAGGGCTTGATCCCAGGACCCTGAGACCACGACCTGAGCTGAATGCAGAGGCTTAAACCACTGAGCCACCCAGGCGCCCCTTAAATGTTTTCTTAAAGAGGTGGCACTCTACACCACTTGGTCTTTCTCCCAGAAAGCTTACCAGTATTGTGTTCCCATGACAAAGTCAGGCTGGATGCACACTATAAGTATTACCGATTCGTTCTGAATCCAGAGCCAGCTTCTCTTCCTCAAACTCCCTTACAACAGAATGTACTAATTGTGAATCCTAGTAAGTAGGCAGAAGGGCTATCTGCTACAAGGCCCACCCTATAAACCTCTTACACAATCCTTAAAGTGTTGTCTCTTCTGTTATCTGCTAAACAAATAGACAAACAAACAAAAAACAAACAAACAAACAAACAAACAAAAAAGCAGAGGCTCTACTGGAGGATCCCAAGGCTTTAGGGAAGTGATTCTCAAACTCATCAGGAGATCTTTTTCTTTTCTTTCAAAGCTATAGTTACTGGGTAATAGGATCCTTTACATAGATGGTGTAGAAATATGCAATTACTATAAAAATATTTTTGAGGTTGCTAATAATTTCTATACTTTATTTCATGGATGGATAATAGTTCAGAGAAATAGTTCATAGACTGTAACAAGGCCATAGCAGTAGCATGGTCTTACATAATACTGCGGCCTATAGATAGAAGGATCCTGAATCACTGAATACATCAAAGAGAGCCTCTCTACCAGTCTGCAGCTGGACTGTAGGAGAAATGACAACAAACCTGATAAATAAAGATAAGATACTGGTTGAACTGATGTAACAGAGCCACAATACAGTCATGGCTTAAATAAGATATGACTTCTGTTAGCGTAGTCATAAAATGGTATGGTGGCTTGATAGTGTGGATGTTGTTATAACAAGGAGACCCAAAGACAGTGACTTAAACCAAATGTAAGTCCTTGAAATGGTGAAAGGTTAATTTGGTAACTTGATCTTGTTACAAAAGTCAGTGTTGCTGAAACAATTATCACAGGGTCAGTGACTTAAAGCAACAAAAATTTATTCTCTTAAACTTCTAGAGGCTAAAAGTCCAAAAACAATTTTAGGGAACTAAAGTCAAGGTGCTGGCACAGCTGGTTCATTTTCGAGTCTTAGGGGAAATCCGTCCCATTGTTATTTCTGGGTTCTTGAAACCACCTGCATTTCTTGGACTATGACCCCTTTATCAAATCACTCCAACCACTTCCTTCTGTTATCATAGGTCCCATTTCCTTCTTTGACTTTTTTGCCTCATTTGCCTCATTTGTTTTGCCTTATTATGTGCTTATATTTAGAACCTACCTGGATAATATCTCCAACTCAAGCTCCTTAGCTTAACCACATATGTAAGTCTCCTCAAAAGCCGTATTAAGTAACATTTACGAGTTCCAGGGATTAGGATATGAATATCTTTTGTGAAGATATTATTAAGCCTTCCATGCCCAGGAAATTTCTATCATTTTCTTTTTTTTTTTTTTTTTTAAGATTTTATTTATTTATTTGTCAGAGAGAGAGAGAGTGAGCACAGGCAGACAGAGTGGCAGAGGGAGAAGCAGGCTCCCTGCGGAGCAAGGAGCCCGATGTGGGACTCGATCCCAGGACGCTGGGATCATGACCTGAGCCGAAGGCAGCTGCTTAACCAACTGAGCCACCCAGGCGTCCCTCTATCATTTTCTTCTGCTAACTTTAAAACATAATTTCCTTTCTCTCAATTCAACATATCTCCTCAGCTACCACTATCAGATCCATATTCCAATAAACAGAAGCAAAGAAAAAGAGAAAGGAAAGCACATAACTTTCCTTATATGTTAAAATCCAGAGATTAGGGGCACCTTGGTGGTTCAGTTGGTTAAGTGTCTGCCTTTGACTCAGGTCATGATATCAGCATCCTGTGATCAAGTCCCACATTGGGCTCCCTGCTCAGTGAGGAGCTTGTTTCTCCCTCTGTCTGCCACTCACCCTGCCTGTGCACTCTCTCTCAAATAAGTAAATCATAAATAAATCATAAATAAATAAATTAATTAATATAAATAAACTCCAGACATTAAGCACATTAGTTATTAACATACTCCATTAGCAAAAACCTTGTTACAGGACAATATTAGCTCCAAAGACATCTGGGAAAGGTACTTTTAGGTGGGTAGTCATGAAACTGGCTGAAACTGGGCCTCTATCACTGAAGAAAGCTGTAGAAAATTATTTGGCAGATAACAATCTCTTCTTCACACATAATCACAAAATTAACCTATTTTGGGGTAGTTATGATCAATTCAGAATAATTTCTTTAGCCTTGAGAAATTGATATAGGAAGACTCATATTCTACCACAGCCAAAACACAATCTGTTGCTGCTGCTGTTGCTGTTGTTTTTGTCATTGCTATTGTTGTTGCTGTTCATTTTCCTCCCTTCCTGTACTACTGAGTGCCTGCTCTACTTGTGGCATAATTAAGTACTGGATATTGAGAACAAAACAAGCATTACTCAGAATTTCTAAATTTATTTCATATAGTGTTGGTGCTGTCAGCATCAGCCATGTCTACCAACTTTCAGAAGGTTTACAAATAAGGGTCATGAGAAAGCTTGATTTTAACTAACAAAACCTCTCAGTCTTTTAAAAAATGGTTCCTGTGAACCCCCTTACTCTTATTGGCAAGATGTAAACTCGTGCAGCCACTCTGGAAAACAGTATGGAGCATCCTCAAAAAGTTAAAACTAGAACTACCCTATGATACAGCAATTGAACTGCTGGGTATTTACCCAAAGGATACAAAAATACAGATTCAAAAGGGCACATGCACTCCGATGTTTATAGCAACATTATCAACAATAGTTATATTATGGGAAGAGTGCAAATGCCCATGTCCATCAACTGATGATGGATGAAGAAGAAGTGGTACACACACACACACACACACACACACACACACACACACAGTGGAATATTACTCAGCCATCAAAAAGAATGAAATCTTGCCATTTGCAACAACATGGATGGAGCTAGAGTGTATTATGCTAAGCAAACTAAGTCAGTCAGAGAAAGACAAATACCACATGATTTCACTCATATGTGTAGTTTAATAAAACAAATGAACATAGGAAAAAAAAAAAAAACAGAGAGAGGCAAAGCATAAAACAGACTCTTAACAATAGAGAACAAACTGATGGTTACCAGAGGGAAGGTAGGTGGAGGGATGGGTTAAATAAGTGATGAGTATTAAGGAAGGAACTTGTTGTGATGGGCACTGGCTGTTGTATGTAAGTGATGAGTCACTATATTCTATATCTGAAGGTAGTAATACACTGTAAGTTAACTAACTGCAATTGAAATAAAAATTTGGAGAAAGAAAAAAAAGGTTCATATGAGATATAAGGTCATGATAGAAAATGTAGAACAGATCAGCCTCTGCTATAGATAAATAGAGCCAATATGAAACAACCATTATCAAATGTTGCAAAACCATCAGCAGAAGATCATAATCCCTGGGAAAAAAAAAGAAAAAAGAAGAAAATGGGTTGAGCTTATAATTGCCTTAGTTTTCTGCCTAGAGACATTTAGTTTCGTTGATATGAGGCAGAGGAATTGAAGGGTCTTGCTCAAATAAAAGAGTATTTCCTGGAATTCAGGAAACCGAAAGGAAATTCATTCCATTTCCTGGAGTTCAGGAAACGTTGAGACCTGGAATTTGTAGGAAGAGTGCCAGAAAGGACAGAAGTATGTAGTGATAGGAAAAGCTACATGAATCTGAATCAGGTTTCTATTGGGGCTTCAGCTCAAACCATAGGATGAAACACCACAAAGTCATGCAAAGTTTAATGACTATAGAAAGAACTACTACTAGGAAGCTATAAATTTAAAAGCTTCAAGAGCTTACTCAAGGATAGGTGACATATGAGTTAGATTAATCAGACTCCCAACTAGAGAGACCTAATAGAAAAACAACAACAACAAAAACAGATTAAAAGAACTTCATTAAACCCCTCATAGAGACCCCAGAAACACTACATCTTAGGAAAATAGTGAAGCAAACCTTAGTGTAAAGTTTACTCTAGAAATACTCAAATTGAGTTAAAAAGAAAGCTTCAAAAAAGGTCTAACAGATATGCTAATGCCAAAGAAACACTTCTAAAAGGAATCCCACAAATCTCTCTCACCAATTTCCATCATCTAAAACAAAAACATAAACCAACAACAGAAGACAGATGTGAGAAGGAAAATGTGACTCATATGCAAGAAAAATATTGATCAATAGACAAAGATATAAAATTTCAAAGACCATGAAATGATCTTCAAAATATCTGGTATAGATAGATTCAAATATTTAAGGGGAAACATGAACACAATCAAGGAGAAAAATGGAGGTCATAAAAAACAGTCAAAATCTGAAATTGAAAAATACAATATCTGAAATATATCTTTAAAATACTTTGGTTGGGTTTAATGGCAAATTATACATGCAGCAAAACAGATTCGTGACTTTGAAGTCAAAGCAATTAAAACTATCTAAATTGAAGTATAATGAGGACAAAGCATGAAGAGGGAAACAGATAAAACTGATTTTAGTGGCCTAAAGAAAAATGTCAAGCAGCCATGCATATCTGTACTTGAATTCCTAGTGGAGAGAGAAAGCAGGAATCTACTTAAAAATTATGGCCATTTTTTTTTCCAAATTTGCTGAAAAATGTATATCCCAAACTCCAAGAAGTTGAATAATCCCTACAGGATAAATACCAGTAGAGAAAACAGAACCAAAGCATATTAATAATTAAATTGCTGAAACCCAGTGAAAAATGAAAACCTTAAAAAGCTTCCAGAGGAAAATTAAAAAAAAAAAAAAAAAGACAAGAGATATAACTGACTTCTCTTTTATAAAGCATTAAAGCCTACAAGCCAGAATATAATGCAACATCAGTAAAATATTGAAAGAAAAACAGAAAACAGAAACTGCCTTCCTAAATTTCAATATCCAGCAGAAATATTCTTAAATGAAGGGGAACAAAATACCTTTCCACAAACAAATTGCTGATAAAATTATTAAAACATATTTATTAGGCTAAAAGAAAATGAAGAAATTTGGATTTACAAAAATGAATGAGGAGGATCAGAAACAGTAAAAGTTTGTCTCTTCTTTTTAAAAAAATAATATCTTTGAAGGATATTTACTTATTCTTTTAAAGACTTAGAGATTTTTTTTTTTTTTAATTTATTTATCTGACAGTCAGAGATCACAAGTAGGCAGAGAAGCAGGCAGAGAGAGAGGAGGAAGCAGGCTCCCTGCTGAGCAGAAAGCCCAATACAGGACTCAATCCCAGGATTCTGGGATCATGACCTGAGCCAAAGGCAGAGGCTTTAACCCTCTGAGCCACCCAGGTGCCCTCTTTTAAAGATCTATATATTTATTATGTGCGCATGGGTGAGTGGGGGGAGGGGCAGAAAGAGAAAGAGCATCTCAAGCAGACTTCTGCTGAGTACAGAGCCCCACTCAGGACTCAAACCCCCAACTCTGAGATCATGACCTGAGCTGTAATCAAAAGTCAGACACTCAACCAACTGAGCCACCCAGTTGCTCCAGAATATTTACTTACTAAAAGCAGAAATAAAACAATGCATTATAGAGTTTGTAACATACATAGAAATAAAATATTTAACAATATTATCATAAAGGATGGAAAGGAAGAGACCTAAGATTTCTGTTTTAAGGTTTTTATTTTAAATGTGAAGTAATAAAATATTATTTGAAGATACGTGGGAATAGGATAAAGTTGTATATTGTATATATAGCTTATAGCTACACTTAAAAAACAAATTAAGCAAAGAGCTATAGCTAACAAGTCCATCCTGAAAATAAAATAGAATTCTAAAAGTTATTCAATCCAACAGAAAGAAAATACAAGGAAATAATAAAGAATAGACATGACCATTTGAAAACAAATAGCAAGATGGTACACTTAAATCTAATGAGAATTAACTCAAGATAAAGATGTTGAATTTATACCAAAACCATAAACTTTTCAAGGACCTCTCTCACCAAAAGGAAATAAAATAAGAACTAGAGGGAAAAATTTGATTCTTGAACTTTACTTGTAATTAAAACATTTGGACTTTCTCTAGATTTTATGTTGCAAGGGCAGTATACTTTAATTTTGTTTATTAATTACTTTGGATTTATTTCTTTGAAACTTCAATCTTTGAAGTTTTATTTCTCGGTGGGAATTTAATAATTAGATTACATATTAAAGTTTGAGCATGTATATGCTCTTGCTATTACATAATTGCAGTGTCTTGATGTCAAGATTTAATATAATTGCAGAGGCTCTGAAGAGCTCTATCGAACAGTGTAACTGGACATAATTTAGCATGGGGAATAACAGAGACAGAATTTTCAGACTCTGGAGTCTATGAATTAATACAACGTTCAATCATATTTCAAAGCCTTCTGGAAGCAAACATATGGTGCCTATCAGTAGCTTGCAGGGGGAACTACCAAAGGACAACATTTATTATTAAGGTAAGGACATTCTTCAATGTGACTGTCCCCAAAAGCAGCTTTGAGAAAAGAACTTAGGTTCATGTTGCCGATTTGGGACGTGATCCCAGAAAGCATAAGCTAGAGACCAGAAAGGTAAGATGGATGCAAGAAAAATAGAAAAAAAGGAAAGAAAAAAATAAATAAAAAGGAAAAGAAAAGATAAAGAAAATAAGAAAAAAAGGGGGAAAGAAGGAGAGGGGAGGAGAGGAGAAGGGAGGGGAAGGAAAGGAAAGGTAGGAGGGAAGGAAGGAAGGAGAGAGAGAAAGAAAGAAAAGAAAGAGAGAGAGAAAGAAAGGGAGAAAGAAATAGGAAAAGAAAGAGAGAGAAAGATAGAATGAAGGAAGAATCATATGGAATGTATCTTAGAACCTTCTCTCTGAGTGAGTGCGAAACAGCGATTCTTACTTTTTCACTTGTGTCCCTCACTGGTTAAGGACTGTCCGTGTAAGACATTAAATCCCTGGCACATTTAGACTGCCTCAAGTTCCACTGATAAAACTTCCTGTGTCAAATAAAATTCTTAGAAGAGTGGTTTGGGACACATTCCTGCAGCATCAAGCCACCAGGGGATGTCCACCACAGTTGAGAAGGCCTAGGTAGGCTTTTGGGCAAGACATCAGCATCAACATGTCTGCTGCCAGACCTCCTGAGAGGGATGACTGATTTGATACATGACTGATCCTACCCCTTAAGAGACAGCCACTTCCCAAGATCTCTGTGAGCTTAGTTTCAAGTCAAAATTAAGAGAAGAAAGCTGGAGTGTATGAGGAAGGAACACAAACTCCCACTTCTCAGGTCTTTAAGGATTAACATTTCTAGAGCAGTGATTCTGAAACATGGTCAGAATCATGAGGAGAGTTTGTTAAAACACGGATCACTCTCCAGGCACAGAGTTTCTGATTCGGTAGTTGTGGGTACAAGTCTGAGAATTTGCCTTGAAAACGAGTTGCTGATGCTGTTTGCCCAAGAACTACAGAGAATCTCTGAGTCAGAGTAACCTTCAAGGTTTTTCTTTCTCATCTTTTCCCTGCTCATCCAGGGAGGAAGAGTGAGAAGGGGGAGGTAGTCCTCTCACCACCTGCTTTCTGGATCTTACTGCTTGCAACAAGGTTTTATTCCCATTTGCATTTTGGCTGTACAGAAACCTTGGCAGGGAAGGCTGCCTGTGACTGGAGAAGGAAGTTCAAGTCTATGATGCAAGACAAATCAGGCCATTGTTGCCCAGACTTAAGCCACTTTCTCTAAACAGCTTTGTCAGTAATGGAGGTGATGTTTCCATACCTATACATCCGGCTCTAGTGTCTTCTTTTAGATGTTTTCAAACTTCAAAGGAGAAAAATGGGGTGTTCTATACAGACATCCTATAAAACCAGCAGTTTTGTGCACACATTTCTGACATGAGCAGGAAAAAAAAAATCTACTTGATATTATCTGTAAGGTCTTAAACAATATGAACGAGAGGGAAATTACAGCATACATTATAGGTCTATTGTGAATATGGACAAGCTTTCTGCCCAGAGGGTAGTGTAAATACTGAATGACTTTTAAAATTTCAAACATTCTGTTTCATAAGCTGAAGATCTAAAGACGATTTGCTTTATGTAAAAAGAAAAGAAAAAGCATGAAATGAATTCTGCTGGCAGAGTCAAGCTCCTTTGATTTATACATAATGTTTCTTCTGACAAGGACACAGAAGCACTCTCGTATTTCAATAATCTAATTTTGCATTGTTTGAAAAGAAACAGGACTATTGATAGACTTATTTGGCTTGCACCCTGGGATATTTAAATAGACTTTGCACTTCAAAAACACTTTCACAAATTCCAATAACTTGTGGTATTTTCAGAGCTTTTTATGGTAATCGATGATATATTTTATTTTTATTACTAATTGAAAAATTGCTCAGATAAATATGTTAAGTTTTCTGTGAAAACTTAATTTTCTAAAGGCCTTTTTAACCCTTTCTGAAAAGTGGATGAAGTATAGAAAATGAGTCAAACCAGCTTAGAGATTTATTTGGTTTATAAATGTGTCATTTGGCTAATCTGATTTGCATCTTCTTGCATTTTCATTGTATTTTTCCAGTGTCACAGCTCATTCCTAACTATTCTTCTGTTATTGGTGCATAATAATATTCTGAGTGATCTCAAGTTTATTCTACTTATTTATACATAAAATATACATTTAAAGTTATTATTGCAAATATAAAACATCACAAAACCAAAGGAAAGGAAAACACACACACAAAAAAGAAATCACTTGTTTAGCAAATCATTTATTCAGCTGCTGTTTTACAGCTAATCCTACCATTTCTAAGTAAGTTTATAAAGTGTCATTGTTCTACTACTGTTCCGCAAAATGTTTTGGTACACCAGACATTTTTGTAACAAAGATGGCCACTGACCTATCCAATATTTATTCCTTCTTTTAAGTAATTGAACCCTTAGTTGTTGTGGATGGCAAAACAATAAGGCCAAAGAAATATACTTAAATCTCTGCATTTAGAGAGGGTCAATGGAAGTTACTGTTGTTACTTCCATTAAAGTTATTTCAAAAGTGCTCTCTCAGGTGACAGGTGTTATTTTTCCTCCCTCTTTCTTCCTTTTTCCTTGTCGAAATATGATAATTGGAATTTCCACTGCCATTTGGAAAACATGGGATGACACGGAGAGTGGAAACCATGTTCTCCCTACGGTAGAGGAAGCAAAGGATAATGATGACATGATGGAATTGCCCTTTGAAGTGCCTTATCTGGGCTTCTTTTACATGTAAGAAAACACAGCAATATCTTCTTTAAGCCCCTGTTATTTGGGGTCTCTGTTATCACGCCCAAAGGTCATCTCCTACTGATATACATACAGTACATTTTCTACTTGCTTTCTGGTTTCTTCAGATAGGTTTAAATATTAAAGATGATCCTTGAAATGCACTTATTATTTTCCCTCCTTGATAAACATGCCATAGAACAAAGTTTTGATCTACTGTGGTGAATTAATGATGAATTAATGTTATTCTTCACTTCATTTCTCCTTTTCAGCTAAGAATAGAACTGGCAAGTTAGATTTAGAATAGCTGGCTCCCTGAACACCTATCAAACCCTAGTGGTTCATACATTCTTTTGTAGAAACTTGACCTAATTAAACATGTTTCTGATAAAGAGAAATTGCCAGATGCCTTAAGAAAGTGCTTTGAGTGAAGGTACTGCATTTTGCTGGTTCTAGCACCCCGTTCTGGAAGTACTTGATCAACTTGGAAACACCAGTCGCTATTTTAGTTCATTTCACATTGCTCATGGTCTCACTGTGTTCCTTACCTACCCCTTTCCTTACCTTCCCACTTCTTCTGTGGTCCGTCATTATAATAATTCTCTTGTAAACTTGTTTATTTTCCTCATGCCTGTCTCTCTTCCACTTACTCACCTGACAAAATAAAATGCTGGTTTAACCCAAACCTCTTCTTTCTACGATTGCAAATGCACAGCCAACGACAACTGAAGGAAAACATACTAATATTTATCACCTCAAGGACACCCAAAGATCTGCCTGACATACCGACTATCAGCTGCTATTTCTATCACCCTCCTGATCTGCAAGATAATTATTTTATCTCCCTTCCTCTGCTCAAACCAGCTCTTACAAACTCCTCACTTTCAATAGTTGGTATTCCTGGATGCACTGAAGAAATCCAAGCAATGCAAAGAGGATTACTTCCTCATGTTTCCACCCTGAGCATCTGTTCCCAGTCTGTCTTGCGCCCTGTTGCAACAGATTAACTATTCATCTTCCAAAGACCAATCCTTCAGTGTGTATACTCATTACATCAACTTTTTACAAACTCAACTACTGCAATTTTCCCTTTTTTCCCTCTTAAATGATCTGCATTTCCTCTTTACCAGATTATTCACATCAGCGTAAAAGAGTATCATATCTGCAATTTTTATAAAATTTCCCTGCTTTAACTCCACAGCACTCTCTATCTACTGCAGTTCTCTCTTTGTTCAGTCTCAACCAATGTTCAGCAGTAATGTCATCATTTTCCCTCTTTGCAAACCCCGCACCTCCATAAAAACATTTATACGAAGAATTTTGGAGCAGATTAAATGTAGTAGGATGTAATTGAAAGAGAATGGTTTTTCTCCAGGGTTCAGGGATCTGTTTCTAGAAGAGAGAAAGCATTAAATCTCAGCAGCAGTCAATGCTTATATTGAAGTCCTCTAAATTAATTCATAATGCTGAGACCGATGGTCATAGCTCTGTGGCTGAGACCTCATGGTTCCCACATTCTCGCATTCCATCTTCAGAAAAACCTTGTGATCAGAGAGGAAGCAGTTCATTCACAAGGTGGGGATAAAATAGGGAAGGTGCATTTCTCCAATGCTATTCAGGGCACATCTTGCACATGAAAGCCTGCAGTTTGGCTCAAAACCTTCTTACTGGGCTTCCCAGCTGCAGCCTGAAAATGAGTAAGTTATGCAAGAAGCCTGCTTCAGACATGAATGGGGAACAGAAATGCCTAAAGAACAGTATTTGAAATGGTTCTCATGCTTTACCAAGCATCACAATTACCTAGGAAGCTTGCCAAAGTGCTGTATTCAAATCAAGTTCCAGAAAGTGTTAGTGGAATCCAGAGTTCTATGCTTTTGATAATTTTTTCATGTGATTCTGATGCTGCTAGAACATGAACCATGCACTACTCTACAGACTACTAAGAACTCAACCAGCTGGTCCTTAGACTAAGAAAACTAGAACTGGGAGTGAATATAAAAGACAGAACTAATTGTAACCTGGAGAATCTCTCACAAAACAAACAAATAAATAGCTCAGAGCTTTAGTCTTGTCAAAGAGGCCATTAGTCTGTAAACAGTTACAACAAAGAGGGAGGTAAGAACCAGATTTGCAAAAACAACCATTTCCTCAGGATGCTACATCTAGATAGAGAACATCCTCCAAACAGGCTTGTTCTGTCCTGCCAAGATTGTGCATCCTCAGGTACAATTGCTGTATCCAAAGTCCAACTCCAAATATCTGAGAGAGACCACTGGGAGTAACATGCATCACTTCCTTTCTACCTTGTATGCTCTCTTCACTGGTGTCCTTGAAAGTTCGCTTCCAAGCCTTGACCTGTCGGTAGTTACAACTGGGTTTGCATTAGAAACCAAGGCCTAGATCTGCTTCTATTGAGTGCCCCCAATAGTCAAACCATCAACTCTCCAATCTTCTCAAACTTTTTTCGATACATTTTAATTGATTTCTCAGGACACACTTTCCATCACAAGGTGCTCATTCTAAGTCTTCTTTACTCCACTTGTTAACCTCAGCTCCAAGGCTCAATCCTCAATATGAATATTTATACTCATTCCTAAGGTGACCTCATCAAGATCAAACTTATGGCTTTAAATACAGTTTATACACATTGATATTATCTAAATATACAACTTTAGACTCTCACTCTCCTCTGATTTCCATACTTACATACTAAATTGCATACTTGATTTCCATCTAGAAATTATATTGAAGTTAATTTGTCCTATATATATATATATATATATATATATATATATATATAAAATCTCAGTCTCCAAATGTGTTTCTTCTATATTCAGTTAATGTTACAAAGATATATTTAAATGTTTCAAATTTAATGGGTTTATTTTTTTTTAATTCTGTCTTATATTTACATGCCATTCCTCAGTACTATCATCAGATCTACTTTCAGTAAATATACTGAATTTAACCACCTTTTACTCTTCATCATTAACATTATAATTTTAGCCACCGTTATCTCTTCTCTAGACTATTAAAATATTTGAACAGATCTCAATGCTTCCAGTCATTTTAAAACAAATCAGAATATGCCATTTAGTACACTAAATACTTTGATAGCTTCCCACATTATACTTAGGGTGGGAATCCAAATATTTAATTAGGTCCCCAGGGATCTATGTGATCTGACCCCAGGCTACCTCACCAAGCTCATATCTATCAGTCCCCTTTTAATTCATACAAACCACACAAGCCATCTTGCTGTTCCTATGACAAGCCAAGTAAGTTTTTGTTTCCTTTAGTAAATCATAAAGTTATACACACACACACACACACACACACACAAAATACGGAAGTGAATCAGTATGAATTAATGTATCATACATACAATCCTATGTCATCAATTGAACTAATTAGCTGAAATTTGAATTAAATCAGGAAAAGAAAAAAAAACCCTCTGATTATAAGAATACTATCAGGGGCACATGGGTGACTTAGTCAGTTAAGCATCTGCTTTTAACTCATGTTATGATCTCCAGGTCCTGGGATTAAGTCCGAGTCTAGCTTTCTGTTCACCAGGAATCAGCTTCTCCTTCTCTCTCCCTCTGCATCTCCCCCAACCACATGCTCTCTTTCTCTCTCAAATGAATAAATTAAATTAAATTAAATTAATAAAATAAAATAAAATAAATAAAAAATCTTAAGGAAAATAGAGTATCAGCCTACATGGCCAATATTCACAGCCATTAAATTAACAATTAAGAGTATAACATTTGCTGTACATAAATAGCAGTTTTTTAATATCATTAAGATCAACCAGATAATCTGATTAAAATTTCAAGATGCTTAATTTTTTCAATTTCTAAAATTCATATGGTTGCCTAATTGTTGATATTTAAATTTCAGAAAGTAATTTAAGTTTTTTATGCTTTAATTTTCAATTAGAATGAGTTACTCTGTACTATTTCACGATGAGAAAAGTGGTAAAATTTATAGCATTTATCCATCCAACCACCTGTTTTTTTTTTTAATTGAAAAAGGTTTTACATTAACAATAAGTTTCAAAACAAAAAAAAAAAAAAAAAGAAGAGAGAGAGACTTTGCCAAACTAAAAAAATCGAAAACTTGCCTTCCTAATCAACTGCGATATTCTTTGAATACATAGTGAAGCATAAAGCAACGATATCAACACCACATTTCTTACCATTTACTTGGAAGATGTGAGTTTGAAAGACTTGTTCATAGCCATCTGCATAGCAGGTGTAATTGCCCATGTGAGTTGTGGTAACCTTAGTAATATACAAGGACCCATCATCTCCAAAGTCCTATAGAAATAAAATAAAATAAAATAAAATAAATTGAATTCAAATGAGATCTTTGTATTTAAAATGTATTTTAACAATTCACCTTTTTTTAGTGTATTCAGGAGCAAAGTAGACTAAAATATTGTTTTTAAATTATCAAAATAATCATTGTTAGTCTTATAGAGTTAGAAGACCTATAATTACCATATTCTCAAGACATGTTTTGTTTATAAAGTATAATTTTACTCATACATGCAGCTTTTTTAATATTTATTTGAATTATATGAGTTTATATATAAAGTAACTCAATTTCCACATTTTTTTCTAATTTAGGTTACAGCAGTCTCCCCTTATCCATGGTTCTCTTTTCCCCAGTTTCAGTTACCCATAGTCAACTGCAGTTTGGAAGTAGATGACTAACCTTCCGATGTATCATCAGGAGGTCAATAGTAGCTTCATGCTAAATCACAAAGTCTACATCATTCACCTAGCTTCATCTCATCATGGAGGTATTTTATCATCTTACAACATTATAAGAAGTAGCATGACATACAATACAATAAGAGATCTTGAAAGAGACCACATTCACATAGCTTTTATTACAGCATATTGTTGTAAATTTTCTATTTTATTATTATTGTTTTTATGCTCTTACTATTCTTAATTTACAAACTGAATTCTATCATAGGTATGTGTGTATAGTAAAAACATAGAATATATATAGGATTTGATACTATATATAGTTTCAGGCATCCCCTTGGGGTCTTGGAACATAACTCCTGTGGATAAAAGGGGATGGCTATACCTTTTTAATTAATAAAGTTTTAAAATGACTTTTTTTCTTATTTGTAGCTAAAATAAATAGCTCCTAATTGTATTCTTTACATTAGTAATTTTCTATTAATTTTTATATCCTTTATTATATATTTACCCAGAAAAAATGATAACATTTATAGTCAAATTGATAGAATGTGATTTTTGATAAACCTCAGGGACAATCAATATATTAGAACAAAATAGCCATACTATTTCAAATCTATAGAGAAAAATGTATGACCATTTTGGAAAAAAGAAAGAGAAAAATCTCACACTATCAAAGTCAAACCAAGAAGCACCTCTAGAACAGCAAACACTAGAAAATCTTTTCTTGCATTAAGGCAATGAATACACAGCAGCACTTGTCAAAACCAACTTTTCAGAACAGTGGAAATAGATAAAAAGAGTTTGCACCAATCTATAGAGCATTTACTCCAAAAAATTGCTGAATCTCAGTAAGAACAAAAAGATTCGTGGCATCCCTCTCTCCACAGCTGCATGGATGCCTTGAACCATCAATCAGCTTTGTAATTCTGCCTGCTATGAAAACCATCATCCTAGCACACACTGGAGAGGGGGGCAAAGGGCTTGGAGCTCCTCCAAGTTCCCATCCCTGGAGAACTGTCACCATTTGACCTATCTAGCAGGCCCCTAAAAAGTTCCATTTTTGTGACTTCCTTTTTATTTGAGCAAGACTTTAAGCTCAGTCTGTGTAAACAGACCTATCCCTAAGGTCTTTATTGAAAAAAAAAAAACAACAGTAATTGTTTAACATTACAGCTTATTATGTTGGAGATACTGATTGGAGATAACAATAGGTGCACCAAACCAAACCAAACCAACCAACCGACAAAAATTTTAAAGGAAAAGTGGAAATGAGATAACAATAGAAGCATATGAAAAGATCTGTGTATTTCTGGGAATCCCGAAGGCCATAAAAATGTGCAAGACTGTGTGCATACCCAAAAAAGGTATGTGTGCGTGCGTGTATGTGTGTGTGTGTGTGTGTATATACACACATATATATGAATTAGGAAGAGAATCCCTAATCTCTTGTCTCTGATTGGCTTTGAGGTCTTGCACAGACAGCAAGTAAAGGATAAGGCAGACTTGTAACTGCCTATGGGAGTATTGAGTGCATAACACAAAACAGAAAGAGAGCACCTTGGCCAAGTCTGGAAGACTAATTGATTCAACACATTTAATTAAATATCTGTTTAATCATTAGCTCATCACTAAACTGAGTGAAGATTTCAGTAACTAAATATAAGAAACTGAGTAAAAATAAACTCTCCTTCATCAAAATTAAAAAAATTGTGCTTCCCAAGGGATACTATCAAGAAAGTGAAAAGATCTCCAACAAAATGGGAGAAAATATTTACAAATCATTTACGTTATAAGGGCTTGCATCCAGAAAAAAAAAAAAAAATATATATATATATATAAACAGAATTGTTTGTCCTTTTATTATTCAGCTATATATATATATATATATACACACATATGTGTGTGTGTATATATATATAATGAGCAAAGAATTTAAGTAAATATTTATCAAAAATGAATTACAAATGGGCAATAGGCACATATAAGGAAAATCAACATCATTAGTCATTAGGGAAAGGCAAATAAAAACTACTATGAAATACCACTTCACACTTACTTAGATGGCTAAAATAAAAAAGACAGTAACAATTGTGGAAGAGGATGTGGGAAAGTTGGAACCTTCAAACATTGCTGATGAGAATATTAAATGGGATATCTACTTAGAATAACAGTTTTGGCAATTCCTCAAAAACTTAAAAACTTGAACAGAATTAAAAGTTAAAACTTCCTTAAACAGTGTCTCATATGTCTAAAGCAATTTGATTCCTAGGCATATACCCAAAGGAACAACAACAACAAAAATCTTGTACATGAGTGTTCATAGTACCATAACTCATATTAACCAAATAGTGAAAAAACTCAAATACCTATCAATTGATGAATGGATAAACACAAAGTGATATATCTATATATAATAGAATATTGTTTGTCAATACAAAAGAATAAAGTCCTGATATATACTACAGAATGAATGAATGTTGAACACATTATGCTAAATCAAAGAAACCAAACTCAAAAAAGACACAAATTGTATGAGTCTATTCATACGGAATGTCTGGAATGGCTAAATCCATAGAAATAGAAAATAGTTTAATAGTTACCAGGAGCTGAGGGGATGGAGTGATAGGAAATGAATGCTAGTAAATATGGAGTCCTTTTAGGAGTGATGAAAATATTCTAAAATTTGATAGTCACTATGGCTGCACAATTTTCAGAAAATACTAAGACCCACTGAACTAGACATTTTTAAAGGGGTTAATTTATGAAGATTATATTTCAATAAAGCTTTTCCTGAAAATAAGTTATATATAGAATATTTAGATATTATATATATATATTTAACATATAATGGATATGTGTTAAAATAAAACCGCATATCATTTTGGCCAAAAGAATCTTAATTTAGTATAAAAATTTAGAAATCAAGAAAGAAAGAATGACTAAAATATGCTTATGTAAAGAATAAACACTTTTGCATTACAAAATATTGTAAGCCTTAAAAGAAAGAAAATGAACCACAGGTTATATATATGCAAAATATTTTAAAAATGTATTTTAATCCTTATTTATATAGTGATTATATGTCAGATAATGCTCTAATTAATTCAAAAATATTGACATATTTGATCCCTATACAAACCTATGAATCTACTAAAGAGAATCTATGAAATTTCTCACATCATAGCAGCAGATACTAAGATGTTAAGTAATGTCCTTAGTTTCTCTTGGCCCCTAATTAGTAGAACTAGGATTTGAAACAAGGTAGGCTTACTCCGAAGGCTGTGCTTTAAACCCCTACATTATGATGCCTTCCTTGTCAATCACAGACTCAAGTAGGGATAAGGACAGGAAAAGAGAAACAATGAAGAAAGTCAAGATAAAATGCCCAAAACAAAGAAAGTCAATTACACTGTTAAGTCTGAAGAAAAAAAGGCTAGAAATATAATGAAAGCACCTATGGAAAAGAAAGAAGGAAAGCTGAAAGATCTGAGACTTAAGTCCAAAGACAACAACACTTAAAATAAGTCAACAGCCATGGGCCACCTGGGTGGCTCAATTGGTTAAGCATCTGCCTTTGGTTTGGGCCATGGACACAGGGTCCTAGGATTGAGTCCCACATTGGGCTCCCTGCTTACTGGGGAGTCTGCTTCTCCTTCTTCTCCTCCCCACTCATGTTTTCTCTCTCTCTCTCTCAAATAAATTTAAAACAATAAACTTTAAAAAATAAACAAAATAAAATAAACCAACAGCTATGTCTCTTTCCTTTCTCAACAGCAGAAAATGAGGATGACTATAAGGGTGCTGTTGAACTCTCTTTTCTCAAGATGTAATTGGCAAATTTTCAACATCTTCTACCACAAATATGAGTAAAAGGTTTTTATGTATGTGGTAACTGTTAAGATTTAGTCTTTAAGAATTGTTTGATGGGGCACCTTGGTGGCTCTGTCAGTTAAGAGGTCAACTCTTGATTTAGACTCAGATCATGATCTCAGGGTCTTTAGATCAAGCCCCACATGATCAGCGGGGAGTCTGTTTGAGATTCTCTCTCTCCCTCTCCCTCTGCCCCAACTCTTGCTTGTGTGCTCTCTCTCTAAAATAAATAAATAATCTTTAAAAAAAAAATTACTTGTTTATTGTTTCTTCCAACTTTTAACTTTGGAGTTTGCTATCATTCATTCTCTAAATTTTTAATACATTCTTTATCTTTTGTGTAGAATAATTTGGTTTGAAAATTGTTTCTTTCCTTATATCAACTTCCTGATTAGAAAGGCCTTTTTATTCTGATTTAATATAAATATTTTCCAATATTTCTTTCTCATTTCCTTATGTTTATAAAATTACATTTTAATCTCTCAACATTTTCTTTTTATCTTTTAAAGAACTGAGCATTCATCTTTACATTTTTTCTAAACTATAACTAATTGTATCAGCAGCATTTGGTCAAGAAACCCCCTTCCTCATTTGTAACTGTGATGAGCAATGGTGTTATACACAATGAATCATTGAACACCACATCAAAAACTAATGATATACCGTATGTTGGCTAACTGAACATAATAATAAATAAATAAATAAATAAATATCCATGTATCTTTAAAACATCATAGTACCTAGTGACTTATCAGTATTCACATAGCAGTGCTCAAAAAATATACCTTGCATGTTTCTGACTTTAGCTATATTCATACCATGTTCATTTCTTTTAAAAATAACTTTCCTCTAACTGATACTCATACAGATTGATTGCAATCAAGAAAATTACTATGAAGATATTGAACCTGGAACTGAAAATAAGGTAAATGCATTCTGAGTCAAGACAGGAAGAGACAGAAGGAAGGAGACAGAAAAAAGGAATAAAGGGGGAGAGAAGAATGAGAATAAAGAGGAGTGGGGCAGGAAGGAAGAAAAAGGGGGAAGGTGAAGAAAAGGACTGGCAGGAAAGATGGAAGAAACATAATGTATGCTCTGACCATCAAGTCATTTAGCTGAAAAATAATATTTATTTAATAACTGTCAGATAAAATTCTTCGACACCATATGAGATTAATCATACCACATTTCAAAGCTGTCAGGGACAGCTTTCACAAAGCTACAGGGAAAGCCTCATGACCTGCACAATAGGAAAGGATTTAGATCTTGAACCCCAACAGGGGAGTCACTCTGTGATACACATGTGTGATACAACTCCCTGCATCACTGCAGGCCGCCACTAAAAACACTGCTCACTCTTAGGGCAGCGCGCTTTGGTTAGAGAATGGAAATGCCAAGTATAAACCTGAAGCTGTGATTCTAGTTAACACTGAAGCAGACACTTGATACGCAGGAGGATAAAATGTGGAAATGCCAAACTTCTGTAGAAATCAACTAATACTGATCAGAGTTACAAAATATTTTGCAAAAGATTATGACCCAAAAGTAATGACTGATAACCTAAGATATGATAGTAAGATATCTAGTGTGCATAAAGTAAACAAGCAGGCAGGGGGGCAAGCATATATAAGAAAGATTCATCACAAGCAGAACAAATCTTGGAGACCAAATCAGAACAGAAATGAATCCCTTCACTGGACAAGAATAATTGGAAGTAATTGTAAAAACTCAAAGCATATTTGTTATTTGCAATGATTTTTATATTCATGTATGCCAAACTGTAATTAGATCTCAAAAGTATATTTTCAAAAAAAAAATTTTAAAGTCTCCATAAAATCTGAAATAAACTTTTCCATGTGTTGTTCTACATAGGTACCTAGAGAACATGACTCTTCCTTGTCTGCTACAATCAAGAGTCGTTTGCCTAATGGTATGAAAATTACCAGAGAATGTAACTTTAAGAATGTTTATTTAAAGTATCTTATTGCTATGTGTTATTCTGCAACATGAAATTGCTTTAACTTAGAATATTTTCTAAATTAGCATATGTGTGACCCCTTCTAGTTTATATGTATCTTTGCTTATGTTTTTTTCCTCTTTCTTCTAAATGGAAGCAAAATCTTCTAGTCTCAATTTCTTTCAATATACAACTTATAATCACCTTTTCAGACAGCGTTTCTGTATAAACAAGACTTTAATATTATCTCATCACTTTGAGTAAGGCATGGATCTTTTCACTACACTAACATCAAGCCCAATAAATATTTATTGAGCCCTTAAATATGTTAAGTGCTATGCTAAATAATTACATAAATTACCAAATTTCATCCTTTATACGCTCTTTTTCAAAACCACTACTGTTAGTCCCATTTTATATATAAGAAAACTGAAATACCCTGATGTTAAGTTTGGGGTTACCAACTCCTATGATCTGAATATTTGTGTCCCCTTCTCAAGTCTTATATTGGAATCCTAATATGCCTAGTATGGTATAAGGAGATTGGGCCTTTGGGAGGTGATTAAATCATGACAGTGGAACCTTCATGAATGGGATTAGTGTTCTTTTAAAAGCAACCTAACATAGATCTCTTACCCTTTCCACCATTTTGAGACACAGGGAGTAGCCACTATCTCTGAACCAGGAAGAGAGCTCTCACCAGTACATTAATATGGTAGTGTTTTGATGTTTGATTTCTCAGTTCCAGAACTGTGAGAAATAAATTTCCGTTGTTTATGCTACCCAGTCTGTACAATTTTGTTATGGCAGCATAATGGGCTAAGACACCACCAAAGTGAGGGGTCTAGTGCAGAATGGAACTACTGCAGAATTGAACTACTCTTAACACATCTTCCTCTTTCCAAATTCTCCATTATTTTAGCCAAATCTCAAAATTCCTTTGAGTTATTTTTAATAGAAATTTTGTGAATATATATAAGTATATACACTATATATAAAATATATATATAAATACATATACTGATAAATCAATCCTACTCTTTACCTCATCCTGATTCAGCACTTCTGATCTTTAAATCTTTCATTTTCTCACCATTTTTCTAATCTTAAATCAAATGTGCAATTTTTATATACAGTCATAGTTGAGAATTATGGCATTAAAATACAGTCTTAGAATTCAGGGACAAAATCTTGCACTTATTCTGGGCCCCCATTATACCTTTATAATTTTGCTGCCAATAGACATTCTATAAATATTTCTTCAGTTATTAAATCTTCATGAGCCTCTACAAAATTGAAAAGTTGCCTCAAGGCACTGATGTCTGGAAAGTCAATAGAAAAAAGCGAAATCATTTATTTTGTTGAATTGATTATTTATATCCTTTCAAAGCAGAAAGGAAGAGAGTTGTAGTTAAAAAGAAAATCTGCAGCACATTTCTAAAATTTCAAAAAATTTTATGGCTACTATGTTGTCTATAATCAATTATGTAAGAGTAAAAATTAAAAGATTTAACAACCTATAAATGACAAGTATTGATCACCCTGAATATGCAGGGCAGCACACATCAGGGATAATTATAGCAGAGCATAACAACTGAAATTCAGACCTGTATTTAACCACAAGCATTTGTTCCAATCTGAAAGAAAATCCCATCCATTTAAAAATGGTAACTTTGAAATTTAAAACTTACTTTCCTACTTCATATTATGTTCTCCATAGTTCTAAATTGCATGGTACCAGTGTTACTATACTTTAAATGAGATTTTCTATGTAATATTCATTGCTTTGATACATACTCACATTATAGTACTTTGTAATGCTGATTATGCTAGTGTGTTTTTACTTTGTAATCTCGTGCAAGCTATTTTCCTAGCTTTTTATGTGTATAAAATGTATTTTCATAAAATAGCAATAAAAGTAACTTAAGAAAACATCTACATATTGAAATTGATGAAATACTGTTATCTCATGATTTATGTGACTTTTCTAAGAACTATGGCAGTTTCTCACTAGTCTATTGGATATTAATCTAACATCAATAAATACAAAAGTGAAATATGAAATCCAATAATATAAAGTTAATTTGTTAAATGCATTATTTTTCAAATCCTTTTTTTCCGTAAAGTCAGTCATTTCATGTGTCAATTTAAAAAGATAAACTAGAAAATAAATAATCTAGTGTGGACTGAAATTATTATTTCTAGTTGATAAGCAAATAAAAAGTCAAGCAACTGCATTCTTGGGTGAGAAAACCAAAACCAAAATTATGAAAGCCATGTGTAACAGTATTATTTGATGTATGTGTGAATAATTAGATTAATCATACTTTATTTCACTGAAGAAAATGACCCTGCACTAATTTGAAAAGATATATGCACCCCTGTGTTTATTGTAGCATATTTATGATTGCCAAGATATGGAAGTAACCTAAATGTCTATTAACAGAGAAAAGGATAAAGAAGATGTGGTATGTATATACAATGGAATGTTCCTCACACATAAAAAAAGAATGAAATCTTGTCATTTGTAATAACATGGATGAATCTAGAGGACATTATGCTAAGTAAAATGAGTCAGAGAGATATAGACAAGCACCATATGACTCTATTTATATGTGGAATCTAAAAAACACAAATGAACAAATAAGTCAAAACAGAAACCGACTCTGATACTGATTGGAAATTGATGGTTGCCAGAAGGGAGGGAGATGGGAGACAGGTGAATGAGGTGAAGGACATTTAGTGGCACAAACTTCAGTTATAAAATAAATAAAACAAGAGGATATAATTCACAACATAGGATAAATGTCAATAATATTAAAACAACTTCATATGGTGATAGCTGGTAGCTAGCCCTGTTGCAGTCATGATTTTGTAATGTATACAAATATTGAATCACTATGTTGTACATCCAGTGCATGTCAATCATTCTTTAATAAAAAAAAGGAGACCTACAAAAATTGTCCATTGATATGAGTAATAAGATACAATATAGATAAGAATAAGATATAATAAGTAATACGATAAATTAAAAACATCTATCATTCTCATAGAACTACTATTCAAAGGATTTAACATACATATGGAGTCAGATTTGCCATGAAGCTGATAAAGATTAAGTTTCAGAGCCCCTCATTTGTTCAAGCCCTTTCTAAGGATCTGAAAACAACCTTACAATGTGTTTATATTATGTGTTTCTATAAAATTTACAACTATATTGAATTGTCTTTGATTACTTATTGTAATAAATATCCAAGTTTGTATTTAATTTCTATTTATAATTTGTAGTCAATTCTGAAATAGAGCACCTTCAAAATGTAGGTGCTTTCAAACTTCAAGGTCATATAACATTGAACCACCCCTGATTCTACTAATTATTTATATTTTGGAAATACTATGTTTTACACACAAAGAAATGGAAGTCAAAAAGATGAAGTAACTTATCTATGAAGACTATTTTGTTAATGATACAGTATTCAAAACTAGGCTATCTGGCTCTAGAGTCCAAGTTCTGTAAGTCCATGCTTTAAAGGAGTGCCTAGGTGGTTCAGTCAGTTAAGCCACTGACTTGATTTCAGCTTAGGTCATGATCTCAGGATCCTAAGATGGAGCCCTGCATTGAGCTCTGCATCAGGCTCCAGTGCAGAGTCTGCTTGTCCCTCTCCTTTCTCCTTCTCGCAATCTCTCAAATAAAAAAATAAAATCTTAAAAAAAAAAAGGGAAAGTCCATGCCTAATGGATACAGGCATAAATATAGATGAATCCCCCCAAACAATGGCAAATATATATGAAATACAATATGACTCAATTAATAAATTCAAGCATGTAAAAATAAACAATATTTTAGGTATATATATGTATATATATATATATAATATGTATTTATGATAAAACAATTTAAAAAATAGCAAAGAACTACTTAACATATAATTCATGGTAAGAGTTATATCTACAGGAAAAGGAAACTATAATAGGGAGGAGCCTATTATAGGAAAGAACCTATAATAGGGAGGGGTTTCAAACTTGTGAATGCTGTATTTTTAAAATGGTTATTAAGTCTATAATTATGAGTGCATCATTTTGCTTTAAGTTGTATACACCCTTGGTTATGTGTAATATTAAAATATAAGACAACCAATTCAATAAAAAATTCTACTAGACCTTAAATCACGTACTTCAAAATATATAGCTTCCCCTAAGTGTATGTAGAAAGTTCCCAGTCTCCTTCTTATTCCTTCAAAATAGACTGGAATTTTACTTCTTAAAATTTTAACAGAAAAAATAAATGTTTAGATGCTAAACTATATTCTGGCATGTTCTGAAAGAGGACCAACTTTTATTTGATTTCATCAAAAATATTAATAACATAATACCCAAAAGTACCTGGAATCCTGGTGACTTGGATATAATTAGTGAATTAATAATGTATATTATAAAGGTCTGGCTCCATCTTAGAATAAAGAAATGGAAAGAGTGTCACATCTATCCAAACAATAAGAAGCTGGGGAATCTGTAAAATCATCCTGTGTTCTTGAACTTATCAGAGTGCTGACTTCAAAGGCAACTGACTAGGGTAAAATCTGATTAAGTTGGAGTGAGCCTCCAGAAAGAGACAAGGCATAAGCATTCACCCACCTAGACCCCAGCACTGGAAGAAAATAAGTCTGCCATAAAAATGAGTGTTAAAAAAAAAAAGTGATTTTTAACGGATTACTACAAGTTGAACATATACAATTTTGAGTATAGACCCTTGGGAACACAAACACTTGGAGCCTCTTCTCTGTGGACTTTACTATTTGTTCATGAAAAAGACTGGGGGCAGTAGAGATCAGGGAAAGCATCTCTCAAAGTGTAGTTCTAAGTTGTGTAACATAATGTAGTTCTACTGCTGAGGAAAAAAAAAATCAACAATTCTTGCCTGGAGTCTTCTCCCCAGTGGGATAAAGTTTTAAACTGCTGAAGAAAGGCAGCAAATCCTGTCATTTTCAGTGAGTGAAAACTTACTAGTTGGGAAAGGGAGAAAGAGGAAAGAAATCCTCCTACTTCCAGAAAATTAAAGATCCCTTACCACTGGCGACAGGAAGGATCACTGAGAAAACTCCACTCAAAAGACTCAGAGACACATGAACAGCCTAAAGCTAAGGTTGAATGAGGAAAGAAAAAAAAAAAAAAATATATATATATATATATAGAATTCTTTCTTGCTCCTTACCACCTAAGCTAGACCAAGAACCAGGAAATAAGCAATAACACAATAACTGAATACCACTAATGGAGGGGCAAGAGCATAGAGAGACAGCTTCTCTGAGTCACCAGATCACAGGAAAAGTCTAAAACTGATGGTGGACAGAACACAATCAGGAATTTTCTCAGATAATCAGTCTAGTTCCCACCCTAACCAAAAAGTGCCAGTTGAGGGACTTGAAGTTGGTTGTGCATTGAAGATAATGATTGCAACCAAGAAAACTGAAACATGGCTCAACTCCTCAATGAAGGCCTAGCAGAGAAAGAGTCATGCCTATTCCCAGGCATAAATACTATTTACCTTGGTCTCTACTACCCCACACAGAACTATGTGGATTTCAACTAAAAATTATGAGGCACACAAAATTGAAAGGAAAACTGATCTGCTGTTGAGAGACAAAACAATCAATAGAACTAATCTCAAATATAAATCTATTGTTAGGAAAATCAGATAGTGGATAAAATAACTATGATTAATATGTCACAGACTCTAGTGGAAAAACTTGAAGACATTCGTGAATAGATGGGTAATTTCAGCAGAGAAATAGAAGCAATAAAGTGTCAAAGGACATGCTGGAAATAAATTTAAACACACACATAATAACAAAGATGAAGAGTGTTTTTGACAGGCTCATCAGTATGCCTGACAGATCCAAAGAAAGACTCGGTGAACTTGAATATAGGTCAATAGACTTTACTCAAGTGGAAACACACACAGGAAATCAGTGAAATAAAATGGAGAGAGAAAACGAAATATCGAAGAGATATAGGCCAATATCAGTCTAAAATATGTGTAATGGGTGTGGTGCATAAATAATGATCTTGGAACACTGAAAAAATAAAATTAAATAAAAGAAATATATATAATGGGAATCCTAGATGGGGAAAAAAAAGAAAAAAAGAAAGGAGGGAGAATGGAAAGAAAAAAAATACTTGCAAATGAATAGTCAGGAATTTTCCAAAAATGACAGATTAAAAAAAAAAAAAAAAAAAACCTGGAAATATATTGATACTGCTGAAGACCAAAGATAAGGAGAAATGCTAAAAGTTGTCAGGAAAAAAAAAAAAAATATATATATATATATATATATGTATATATATAAAATCATCTTTAAGAAATGGAAATCATCTGAGATTTTTGAGACCAAGTATAACCAGAGTAAAAGTATGAACTATCTGGTGAAAAAAAATAAATAAATTATGTGTATTGTAGAGGAGTGAATGATCTACCAGAGAGGTTAAGAAAAGTCAGAGAAGTGAGGTAACAATATGGATTCTCCAACATAAAATAAAAGAAGTTCTCTTTGCCTGGCCAAGGAAAGTTGGATGACTGAATCATCTATAACACTGAAAATATCAATCAATCAATTAATTGTATGAGCATATATAAATAAAAAAACATACAATCTTAACAGAAATGATGCTATTTAAATCATAATACTAATCATCTCTTGGTATTTGTACCTAAGTAATTATCATTTCTAATTATTTTCAATAGCATTCAACTCTTATTTTCAATACAAATTTGATAATTATCTTCCCAATATAGTTTGGGGTTGATTTTAATATTCAGTTAAATTATGTTTAAAATTCATTGATATTTTAAATTTCTTGGATTAAATCACCAAATTTTTTTTAAGATTTTATTTATTTATTTATTTATTTATTTATTTATTTATTTGACACAGAGAGAGAGATCACAAGTAGGCAGAGAGGCAGGCAGAGGGGGAGGGGGAAAAAGGCCCTCTGCTGAGCAGAGAGCCCTATGCGGGGCTAGATCCCAGGACCCTGAGATCATGACCTGAGCTGAAGTGGAAAGTGGATCCAGTATCTAAGTTTCTTATTGCACCATCTAACTATTCTTGTTTTTTGTTTTTTTTTTTTTAGATTTTTATTTATTATTTATTTGAAAGACAGAGATCACAAGTAGGCAGAGAGGCAGGCAGAGAGAGAGTGGGAGGCAGGCTCCCCACTGAGCAGAGAGCCCAATGTGGGGCTCGATCCCAGGACGCTGAGATCAAAACCTGAGCTGAAGGCAGCGGCTTAACCCATTGAGCCACCCAGGTGCCCCCAAATCACCAAATAATTTTATACAAAAATCCACTTAGCATTATTTCCATGGATCATCAGTCTTGAATCAGAAGAACTCTGGGAACCAGAAGAAAGCAAGCACATGATTCAAAAACCAACCAAGAGGCAGAAACCACACAATAATTTGAGCACGGAAATGTCAATTAGAAATTCCTAACTGTAACAGTGAGTTAGAGTAATGAGTGATTATCTACTACAAAGGGAACTCTAAACAATATGGGAATAACAGGTATAGGAGCAACCATTGTTCCAAGAGACAAGATAGTAAGCCTAAGGAAGAGACTCCTCTCCTGCACTGTTGACACCTGGACCTCTTTGTAGAGGGTGGGAATGTCTATGGCTCATTAGAGAGTAGAAAAATTCACTGAGGCTGTAAAGCTTTTACAGGAGAAAATGTTCATAGGAGGTACCCTGCTGGAACCTCCTACTGAAAAGCCACTTAACAGTGTTGCTGGCGAAATCTGCTCATGGGAACTACCATGAGCTGCTATAAATCACAACTTTTAGAGCCAAGGGACTAAGCCAGGAGTTTCATGAAGCCTAGGCACTAAGAAATTTGCACATAGTGCAGGAGTCTGCCAAGAAATACACACCAGAACTTGGAAGAGAAAACTTCCACTCTAGTGTTCTTCTAGTCTTCTCTACTAACAAAGCATGCCATCTGCCACCAGAGAAATGTTTACACATATATTATTGCAGAACTGTCACTTAAGGGTGATTAGAGAGGAGAGAAAATGGATCAATAACTAGTACATCAATTTTCTCAAGAAAAAAGCCAAATTAGGCAAACAAATAGTCAACTGTCTGGTCTACTGCAAACCACATGTTTTGCACTGCACACACTTTCTATCCTAATCATTCACCAGTAAGGGAAAGAGAGGAGATAACATACAGAAAAATAAATTCAAATGTATCCCAGAGCTAGCCACATTATTAATTTCAATTTGTGAAAACTCATCAAGCTGTAAATTTATGGTTTATGCACTTGTCTGTAACATTTTTTATATTTTAACAAAAATGCTTAAAATACAATATCCATGTTGCAAAGTTTAATTTCTGATTATTAGTACCTATCCATAGCACTCCATAGAATCCATGTACTCAGCCCTATTGACGTATATGTTTCTCTTTGGTAAGTGTCTATTTAATTGAAATGCTCTGAACTGAGAATAATTTTCTTTCCAGGCCTAAATAAAGGTTTGTTGAAAAAGAATTGAAGAATGAGTTTATTTTGGAAGTAAAGAGTTGTCAGTCATTCAAAGCAGGTTCTTTTCTATGATTTCTTGAATGTTTCCCATTTTTCCTCTAAATGAAGATAACCCATTATATATCAAGAAGCTGCTGCCAACAGTATTAATTATTTTATGGTAAAAACCAAATGACCCCATTTCATTCACTAAGTTCTTGCCCTTCAGTGAAATTTACTAGTTGGAGACCCACCCAACTCTTCCTCAAAATGGAAAATTGAATTGTCTTTGCTCTTCAATGGAAAATCACTCCATGTCTTAGAAAGTGGGTCATTTTAACATTGTTGTTAACATAAGAATCC
Organism: Martes martes; assembly: GCF_963455335.1. NCBI lineage: Eukaryota > Metazoa > Chordata > Mammalia > Carnivora > Mustelidae > Martes > Martes martes. The sequence goes on along the minus strand of NC_137889.1, from coordinate 77,777,153 downwards.
CCTTTTGTGGTAGACTGATTTCATCGATGGTCTCAATTAATTGCATTTCTAAACAATGTCCTTTGCTCTATAGCTTTCTAGTCTTCTCCTCTTTGACTATGAGTTTTGCTGTGTAATTTCCTCTGGCTAAGTGATGTTAGCAAATGTGATGCAAGCAGGGGCAGTGAAGAAAAGAAAGTACATTTCTGCTTGCCCTGTTCCATGCCCTGTCCTGCTCTCTCTTGGATCCTTGCCATCAACAAGAGCAGAAACTGAGATTAGCCTGCAAGAAAGTGAGACAACACATGGAGTAGAGCTAATCATCCCAACTGAGGTTATTCACTAAGCAGTTCTTAGCCTTCACACAAGTTTATGACTTAGGAGTGAGATAATTTAGAAAGGTCAGTGTAGTTCAATCTAGATCAGCAGGACCTCCAAGCCAACCCAAAACCTTGCAAGGAATACTGAACGGTGGTGATTTTAATTCATTAAATTTTGGAATAATGTGTCATGTAGCAATGTCTGCTTCGTGTAATTTCTTGCCCCTGGCTGAAGTTTCCTCTTGATCATATTTGAATTATTAGAATTCTATTTTGTTTTCTTAAGAAATTGTGTTCATAGCACTTCACTGGCGTTACTGCACAGGCAAACTGAATAATAACCAAAAAGCTACACTGAGATTTTTATATGAAGTGGTCACTTGGGTTTCTCAATAGCTAGAGAACATTTTTCTTCATATCAGCAATGAGAGATTGTAAATCTAAATTGCATTATAATCAAAATGCAGAATATTATATACCATGAACTTTAAAATTACTTAGGATGAGTTAAGAGCTTAAATGCAAAATCTACGAATATTGAGTGTGCTAAATAATTGATGAAAAATTAAATTAATTTATTAAATATACAATAGTAACGTTCTTAAGAAAGTTTGCAAGGTTTGAATAAAAGATGTTTTTAAAATCATTTGGAGGACACCTGGGTGGTTTGGTTGGTTAAGTGTCTGCCTTTGGCTCCGTTCATGAACCCAGGGTCCCGGGATTGAGTCCCTCATGGGGAGGGAGGTGTTCTCTGCTCAGCGGGGAACCTGCTTCTCCCTCTGCCCCTCCCCCTGCTTGTGTTCTTTCTCCCTCTCTGTATCTCAAATAAATAAATAAATAAAATCTTTCTAAAAAAGAAAGAACAAATTAAAATCGTTTGGAAATCTTTTACAATATAAAGCTTATAATTCAAGAAAGTCAGGGTAGACTTTCTGTTTCACTATGTGTGAACTAAACCCCAGGTTGTTATTAAGTAACATACCAAGTTTGATGACTGTCAGTGAGGTAGTAATGATGAAGAGCTGCACAAAAGTGGGCAGTCTCACATTCTGAATCACTCTAAAAACTTGGGGAAAATACCTTATGATTTCATGATTAGTTAAGAAATATTGTGTATAGGAGACATTAATTACTGAAGTTTTCTTCTGTGTGCACTTAGATGATGCCTTTCTTATTGCATAGTTGTCTCTGATAAATTAGGAGAGAATGGGAAGTATTGTTCTGCTAATTGCACATACCACTGCTAAAATATAGATCCTACTTGAAACAATGACTCTTTTTTTTCATATTAATGCTGTCTGTTTCTGAGATAAGAATAAAGAAGACTTTAAAAAATGAAGAGCATTAAATACCTTCTCTAAAACAATTTACTTTTTCCAGAAATGTTTATTCGGTAGCTCCTCTTTACCAGACACCTTGAATCTCCGGCAAAGACTACCTAGCTGCCCTTTCAGATGTTTTATGGGAAGGGATAATTTCCTTTTAATTAATCACAAAGGAAAACATAAAATCGGTATTGAGGACCTGAATAAAGATGGTTCTTTATTCTACTTCTAACCTTAAAAAAAAAAAAAAAAAAAAAAAGTTTTCAACTCTCTAATTCAATGTATGCTCATGTAGAACAAAGATATTTACAGAATTTATAGGATTTGATGACTTATCATCTTGAAATGTTTATTTTTCTTTCTACTTATTCTTTCTGCTTTCTTCAGCTTCGTTGGATGATATTAGATATCCACACATGCATACTTTCCCCACCAAATCTGTGCTTCTTAGAGAAGCCTTATTGTTACTTTTGTTTAACAACATTTCAATTCTAATTATTTACATAAGTCATCAACTTTTGAAAAATCAAAACTCAGATTTGAAAACCATCTTTGTCACAGACTGATTTTAAGATACTTGAGAAAGTTGTTTCTTTTCTCCAATCTTCATTTTCCAAATATGCAGAATGGGAATGAAAACATTTGCTCACTTTATCTCACAAGCAGACATAAGAAGAAAATGAAATGCTGTTTTGGAAAACACTTTGTAAATGACAATAAAATGTGAGGCCATGATCCTCTTAATGATAAGGAATTCATAGTTGGTCTATTGACACATCTAACTTTACATACATTGCAGGTTTCCAAATGGAAGATAAAGTTGTTAAAGCAACAAGGAATAAAACTTTATAATTATTTCTAACAGTTCATTCCAGCATCAACCATCAGTATATTTTTCACACAGTAGGTAAAATTAAGATGTTCTGAGGTTCTTTTTTTTTTTTTTTTTTTTTTTTTTAAGATTTTGTTTATTTATTTGACAGAGAGATCACAGGTAGGCAGAGAGGCAGGCAGAGAGAGAGAGGGGGAAGCAGGCTCCCTGCTGAGCAGAGAGCCCGATGTGGGGCTAGATCCCAGGACCCTGGGATCATGACCTGGGCCAAAGGCAGAGGCTTTAACCCACTGAGCCACCCAGGTGCCTCCTGAAGTTCTTTTTTAAGTGAAGTTGTATATTTTTGATTCTGTTCAGAGGAACTGCTTCTCTGTTTCTTTTCTTTGGGCTACATAGGGTCAGATAGCTTCATTGTTCAGATGATAGTTTCACATTTAGAGAACAATTGGAAAGAAAAGAGTAACTGGAAATAAAGCTGTACTTCCTCATTTGGAAATTTTTTACACATTTCTAAAATTATCAAGAAGGAAAAAGTCATTTGAGACTATGAATCTCAAATAATTAGTATGTCTCTTTTAAAAACGTTTGACATCTAGGGGCACCTGGGTGGCTCAGTCAAACATCAGACTCTTGGTTTTGGCTCAGGTCTTGGTCTCCTGGTGATGGGATTGAGCCCCTTCTCCAGCTGTGTTCTCAGAGAAGAGTCTGCTTCAGACTCTCCATCTCTCTTTGTCCACTTGTGTGGGTGCACATTCTCTCTCTCTCTCTCAAATAAATAAATGAAATCTTTAAAAATTGAAATTAAATTAAAAAATAAAAACATTTTACACCTCATGTTAACATTTGTAGGAGAAAAAGGACATGGGGTGCACTACTAGAAAATGTCAAGTGAGAGTTTTAGATTTTATATCAAAAAAGAATATCTGATTGTTTCCCCAGTCTTGTCTTCTGCCCTCAGGCTCTACCCACAGTCTCTTTGGTTTCTTTCCAGCAGTCTAGGATCCTTTTGACCCTGCAGTCCTCATACCTATTGCTTGGCATACACTTTTCAGAATATTTCATATAATCCTTGAGATATGACATTAAATCGCATTTGATAACATAAATTAGGTCTCCTTTCTATAATCTGTCATATCACTCTATGCTTTTTATTCTTAATTTTTAGTGTAATTGCTATTAGCTTTTAAATTTTGTGTGGCTACTTTTAATGATCGATCTCTTACCCATGAAGGCAGATAGCACGTAGTTCACTGCATTTCTTCAGCATGTACCACAGTGTCTGTCATATAGGAAGTATGCAATGGGCATTTTAATGTGTCAATTTAAAAAAACAGTAATTTCTCTTTTTTTAAATTTCCCAGGCTTTTATTTGGAAAATTATTTATTATAAAAACATTTAAAAATATGTCATGCTGAAAACAAGTTTATTTTACCTTTGACTATATTTTTTATTAAGTGATAGATCATCAAGTGTTGCCATTTAGAGTTATTTTATTTCACAACCAACAAATATTCTTAAGCCTTAAATTATTGATATCATTGGATTCATGGAAAATATTTTATTTAAAGATGGTTATCAAAATTAAATTCAATTCTGATATGTCATGCGGTTAGTTTGCAGGATTATATTAGTTCAAGCTGTCAAGAACTTGAATAGCCTAATTTTTTTTTTTTTTCCTCCTTACAAGCTAATATGTAAGCCTGCTCTTATTTTGTGAATGCTGGCAGAAGACATGAGATACCTGGGTCAGAGACAAAGGTCCTTCTTACAAGTGGTGCAGCAAGCAGTATGAGCCTCCCACTTGCATTAGTTTCCCTTGCCCTCTCAGCCTTACTGGAGCAAGGCAGAGCAGCCTGGGTCAATGCTGCAGACAACAAGCAAACCCGAACTCTGCAGGTAGACACTATTTCTGTTTTCAAAGACTGTATACTATACCAATACAGTTACAGATACAGCCCAGAACAAAAACTATCAGTGCCTCTGTTCAGAAGACATGCAAAAATTTTAAAGACTCATGGAAAATTGTTTTCTAATGTATTCTCAGATTAATGCAGATCTTGCAGTTTATACTTTGAAATAATCATTTTGTTGATGTTATCAGAGTAATACACGCATGTGTCAGAACAATTTTATTTCAATAGGTAAACTTGGGCCCACTAAGTATTACACCAATTAAAAAATGCACTGGCTTATTGAAACTCTGCTTACTAATAACAAAGAGATAACAATATGCGATCTCAAAAATGTTGAATGTTGGCTTTCCTTCTTTTGGATTATATTTCTAGAGTCAATCATGTTGCACATTTGTCAAATGCTCTGTTGGATGTGTGAGACTTACATATGCTCTAATCATAGAACTACAGTTTTATTACAGAATGCTTAAGCTGGCAGCAGTGATAAAGATGATTTAGAGGTGTACATTATGTACAACATCAAAAATCACTTGTATCTCTTTTCCTTTCCCAACATGTGCTACTGGCCTCAGAAGAAAACTGATTCTACCCCTGTTTCAGCCCAATTTTGCTCTAAATGTGAGAAATGTGAGGTGATTGCATGGCTGAGGTCAGTAAATGCAATCCAGATTTTCCAAATCTCGTGCAAGCCTGCTTTAAACAAGAGAGTGGGGAGGATAATATCAGTGGGGATAGTACATTGCTCGTGCCATGGAAATCTACATTAGAAATCAAATGATAAGGGGTTGAAATTGAAGATGAAGACTCTGACACAAATTTTATTCTAAAAATGATAAGGCAGCTTGCTTTCATATTTATATGGAATTACTGACTTAAATCACTTTCTTCTGTAATTTGTTTCATTTATACAATGGTTGTGGATGAACTTTCTCTGCAGAGATTTTCATGTGTTGTAGTTTCTGCATGATAATTTCAGGTGCAGATATAATCAAAAATTGACTATGCCTGTCTTCTATTTTCTATAGGCTCTTTTCTCATTCATAAGACCAAACAGCCATCATAATTTTTAACATTATGAAAGAAGTATATAAAATTATTTGTAAGATAGCTCAATTCAGATATTTATTCTATCAAGAAATAAATGGACACAGAAGATCTGAATAATTTGCCCAAGGTGATAGAGTAGGTGAGATCAAGAGATAAAATACATACATATATATATAACTTCCTAATATCAGTCAGTTATTTAATTCATCACCTAAAGGTTTTTTTTTTAATTTAATCATTAATATTTTATCAAGAAAATTGAGATATCTTTTTTCCCCCCCTTTAGGCCCTTGCCTGGCACAGAACATATGATAGCCATATATATATATAAAACTAATCTTCTAAGTGAAGACCTTGTGTTGGACTAGAAGGAAAATATAGACCACTTGCATCAGGTGTGGCATCAGTGGGATAATGTGTCCCAAGTGAGAGCTGTGGACCACTCAAAGTGTTGACTGAGAACAAGACATTGGATCAGAGATGCCATGATGGTCGGGTATGGTAGGCTTTTAGCCATTGATGAAGAAACAGCAGAAACATCTCTAAGCCAAATTATGAGAGCAGAGTCTATAGAGAGGACAGAGAGAATGGAGGAAGGGTATCTAGCACAATTGGGGATACCACACTCATTCTAAGATGCCTGTAAAGCCAAGGTAGGGGAAGTGGCATTTAAACACTAGAAGGTAAATGCTCTTTCCTAGATATCTTTAAAACTCATGAGATGAGATGCCTGCTGAAAATGAGACATAGGCACATAATCCTGGTGCAGGCAAGGCAGGTTTGAGTATAAATGAAGGAGGCTGCATGCCAGGCAGTGGGGGGTGACTGATGTGGATCACCTTTCACAAGCTCACAAAATTCCTGGGCAGTGGGCAAGATGATCGACATTAAACAGATGAGAAAACTGAGGCTCAATGAGGTGACTTGCTATTGCTAGGAAGCGGCAGGGTCCAGAGCTTGAGCCAACCTTTCCTGGTAGACTTGATTCTTTTTCAGAAGGTGTTTCCTATAGACAGGTTCGTGCTGCTGGAAGCCCAGCGGATACAATAAAAGAAGCAAAGAACAGTAGTGACATTGTGAAGGGATTTACCATGGCTCTGGCCTGGCAGAGAATGAGGAAGTGATTTCCTGATGCAGCTGGGAAAATGGCCACAAATAGAAGATGCGATGGGATGCTCCAGCTACTCAGCTACTATTGGGAGGAGCAGCCGAGGGATTCTTAGTCTCAGTCTGAGTGTGGATTTCCTAACCATCAAGGAAAAACGGAGGGAAGTGATCTTCCATTTCTGCTCTGCACTGGTGTGGTATTCCTGGTTTAGTAGGTGGGGAGAGGGAGAAGTGGGAAGGGAGGGGAAGAAGTGAGGAGAAGGCACTTTTTCTTCAGTGGCCAGAGAGGCAGGCAGCCACAGCTCAGCACCACACCTCTGCGCTGAGGTGGCCTGATCTCCCACTTCCCTGGGAGCAACACAGGATGTAGTGGGCTGGTGAAGGCACTGACCAGTCCCGCACACAGGCCACAACTCCCACGTGAGTCTGAGGACATTTGGACATGTCTTAATAGTTAATGTGTGGTATGGTATGCCTTTCCATTAAGGTGTGGACTCCATAAGGTAGGAGTATATCTTGTTTTTCTTTTTTTTTTAAGGATTTATTTATTTATTTGAGAAAGAGAGTGTACATAAGTAGGAGGAAGGACAGAGGGAAAGAATCTTCAAGCAGACTCCCCACTGAGCACAGAGTACAACACAGAGCTCAATCTCACAACCCAGGAGATCAAGACCTGAGCCGAAACCAGGAGTCAGATGCTCAACCAACTGAGCCATCCAGGTGCCCCAGGGATTGTATCTCTTTAAAAAAAAAATGGTCTTAGATCAGACTTCCCCAGGAATACACTCTGAGGCTCCTTCGGGAATGTTCTCTGGAGCAACACCTGTGAGAGTGTGAGGGAAACAGCACTGGGGAGATGGAAAGGATGAATGGTGACATGATTAGAACAGAGGCCTCAGCTGACACATGGGGAGCTTGGAGGTGGGTAGGTGCAGGCTCTCCACCAGAGCAGAAGGTGTCAATTTCTATTTCTTTAAATTTCTTCTTTAACCTTGTATGTGTTTACCTAACCAATAGTTATTTATAACTTACTACAAACACTGTTATAGTAACTCTAGCCTCTATTGCAAATTAGCTAGGAGTTAGCAATATGGTATATGTTTTTATTTATAAATGAATTTTTCTATCCATTATAAATATTTATAAAATACCCACTAGGGAATATACAGTATTCAAGGTCCTGTGTATATAAAAGCAAACCAACTCACCAAAAAATCGCCTGCTATCAGGAAGCATAATTACAGTGAGAAGAATTAAACAGTAAACACATGAAAGAGCTAATTTCTGAGCACTAAATTATAGGGAAATATTAGGCTGGAAAAATTACTTTGGACAAAATGGTCAAGCAAAGCCTCCCCATGAGGGCATACCTTACTAATACAACTATAAACTTGAAAAGGAACCAGCCTTGAGAAGGGTCAGAAAAAAAAAAGAACAGCGAGATGCTAAAACTCAAAGCCTCAAAGGCCAGAGACACTGAAGTTAATTTTGTGAATGTCACAGAACTTACTTTGGTCTGGATGAGTTCTTCTGGAGACAAGAGAAGGGGATTAAAGCTGGCACTGCCAAAGTCTAAAGGTTGTTAGTAGAGGACGAGTTCGCAAACAAAAAGACTGAGGACCAGCCAGAAATGTAAAAATAAAGCCAGCAATGTGTAGGAAGCCAAGAGAATAAAGAGATTCCTCACCTGTGTGCCCTCAGATAATTAACAACTTCTAATGCAGAACTTCACTTGGTTGGGAAATATGGGAAGAAAATAAATGCAAAATCAAAAAACAAAGTACAACTTTAATGTTACTTTAGAATAAAATAAAAGCAGTAAAATATACATAAAAGTAATTTAATAAATCGAAATATTGTATCCATATTTTTAAGAGATATTTTACTGTTTTCAGGATAATAAATGGTATGTAGCAATGGCAAAGTAATGAAAGAACAAGGATTTATTTTAAAGTAAAATAAAATCAGTGGCATTTTATAGGGCTAGAAAAGTCAGATTTCTCTATTTTGCCCTTCATCAGAACTAGTGTGTGATCAGGATGAATGAATTTGGTGCTTGAAATCCACACTACTATGTTCTACCATTGTGATATTCATTAGTGCACCCACTGGCATATTAACATAAATTTGTGATGTGATTTTCTAGATTCTTTTAACAAAGATAAAAGGTCATGTAGTTCACTTGCAGATTAGAAGTAGGGAAGACACAATATCTTTTTAGGGCATTACTTCAATGAGGGCATATAAAACTATAAAGCTTCAGAGGAAATTCCTGCTTCTGAACTGAGAAGCTGGTTAACAGTGTTTAGGGACTGGGGGCTAAAGGGAAAGGTGTTGAAGTAGAATATGTAATAACAGCATGAATTACATGATGAAGGCAAGTCACACACCTCTTCTTGTCTAAAAATATCATCTACGAAACGGGAATGTTAGTATAACCACCATGTTACAAGATTGACTCCTTTTGTAACATATACTTACAAGTATGTCGGCAACACTGCAACTGTACCATAAGTATTATTGGTGTCTTGTTATTTTAATATTACATGGTTTAAGAATTATACCTTAAAATTGAGTACTGAATTTCAAACAAGCTTGGAGCTAATTAAGATATTAACAAATCTTTTAACAAAGCCTGATGGAAATTATATCTACTGAACTCAAAATATAATCACAAAGTTTTTTGGAAACCAGAACTAATATGTGATGATTCACTAATGCGGCATCTAGTATAATACTCACAACACTCAATGTGGTGGCCTAATGATATATGTGCTCACTAGATGATGATGCTGATGATAAGACAAAGACCTAGCGGTAGGAGGACTACCGAGCACAGTGGGAAAACAAGGAGACCAGAAGACAAATTCCATGACAGCTTATTAAAATAGTATCCAGTTTAAGAAAACATATGTAAACCCATATGCAAAAAGTTGTGGGGTCTTTTTAAAATATTTTTATTTATTTATTTGACAGAGTGAAAGACAGCACAAGCAGGGGGAGCAGCAGGCAGAAGGAGAAGCAGCCTCCCCACTGAGTAGGGAGACCCACTGGACTAGGACTTAGATCCCAAGTCCCTGTGACCATGACCTGAGCTGAAAGAAGATGCTTAACCTACGGGGCCACTCAGATGCCCCCATGTGCAAAAAACTTTATTTACATATCAAAAATACTCATCTGAGCTCTCCTTTAAAGAATATATTCCCTCAGCATCTTTTAAATTATAAATTACAGGGGTGCCTGGGTGGCTCAGAGGATTAAAGCCTCTGCCTTTGGCTTAGGTCATTATCCCAGGGTCCTGGGATCGAGCCCTGCATCGGGCTCTCTCCTTGGCGGGGAGCCTGCTTCCTCCTCTCTCTCTCTCTGCCTGCCTCTCTGCCTACTTGTGATCTCCCTCTGTCAAATAAATAAATAAAATCTTTAAAAAAAATAAATAAATTATAAATTACAAATTTTGTTTCACATTTAACTTTTCTGGAACATATCTGGTCAGCGAACTAACAATGTAAATATAGAGAATGCAAAAAATACAATTAAGTCTGAAGGTCATGTTTAAAATATTAGTTTTCTGTGAAGACTTTGAATTGAAACAAACATAAAATATGCAAAACATGAACTATTAATGTAGCTCAATTATACTTCATATATCATTGACTAATCAAATCATTTTTATGTTTATTTTATTATTTAATCTTTATATATTACATCCCCAAATTCTTCTTATGTTTAAAGAAAGGAAATAGCTGAGTACTTAAATTATAAAAAATAGTATGGGCTTGTATCCAATAATTGCAATTTAAAATACTCATGTTGCATTTTATTAAACTCCTTAGAGTGGAAACTTCACAGTGTGGTTTTTACATCAGATAAGCCTTATCTTTCCTGTGATATTTTGACATTATTATTTAACAATTATCTTATCTTAGAATTATAAAAAATAAAATTAATAAAATTACTATAAATATTAAAGTTTAGTTATTCTGTATTGGTTCTGATAAACTTCCCAGGCTTGTTCTAGTATGAACCAAATGATCTGATGTTTAATAATTATATGATCCTGAGAAAGTTAGACTCCTTGAATCTTAGTTTCCTCACCTTTTAACTAAGGTTAGTAAAACTGAATTTATTTTGATTAAATAAGTTTAGGTCAGTAAATCTTCTAGTGTACTATCCATCACAAAATAGGCTTTCATTAAAGTAGAAGCAAAGAAGGCATTTGGCAGAGTGATAAGAGCAAGGATTTTGCAATCAGAACCCTAGGAAGGACTTAGATTCCTTTCTGTACCCTTGTGTTCCATTTCACAAGTTAAACTAGCTTCACTGATCAGTAAGGATAAAAATGTTATGTTTCATGATACATGCTCATGTAGTTTCTGGTAAATTGCAAGTAATCACAATCATTGTCTTTATAATTATATTCCAACAATCTATTCTCATTAATAAACCTTTTATCTATACTCTAATAGCAAATCATTTCTATATTCCATCCATTATACAATACACTATGTTTAAACTAAGTTTATTCCCAGGGACTAAGTATTCATAATCTGTGCATATTCATCAACACCTTTTCATCATCTGCTGTCGACAATCTCAAAAATATGGGAGTAAAAGAGAACTTCAACTGAGATATAGGATTGAAATCAGGTGTCTGTTACTATCTCTTATGGAACCTCAATTAGAGAGATTTATTGAGATAATAGAAACTATAATCAATCAACAAAGATGAAGCAATAAGGTGAGATTAAAGGGTAGAAGTGTCCTGAATAATTAGGAATCCATGTACTCCTTTCAGATTTAGACAAAAAGCTACATACAAACACATTTTTTAAAAATGTAATTATACTTAGGGCAAAAAGATTCTGATTTTTTTGCCTCTTTAAATATCAAAATCTTAACACATGAAAAACATTTAAAGAATCATGCAGTACTTTTGTTATCTAATAAAATATTATTAATTTTTTCATTGTAAGCATATCAATCCAAGTAGCACAGTAAGAAATGTTAAGAGTAAGTGACAATGGGGGGGTGCCTGGGTGGTTCAGTGGGTTAAGCCTCTGCCTTCAGCTCAGGTCATGATCTCAGGGTCTGGGACTGAGCCCTGCATCGGGCTCTCTGCTCAGCGGGGATCCCGCTTCCCTTCCTCTCTCTCTGCCTACTTGTGATCTCTCTCTCTCTGCCAAATAAATATTTTTTTAAATCTTAAAAAAAAAAAAGTGACAATGGGATTTAATTACCCTCCTTAGATCAAATAAACATTATAACTAAATGGTACAAATATTCTCCATTCTTCAGTTCTACCTATATTTACACTATCAGTATACTTCCAGCATCATCAACATTTTCCATAATCGTGTATATATAAACTTTTTACTAGGCTATCATAGCAATAAATTTTTTAAATGTAACACACTTAGCTTTCTTTTGTAAAAATTATTTTATTAAACCAACTTTTGAAATTGTTTGGATTCTATTTGCTACTCAGCAATCATATATTCTTACTTATGCTGGTAATCTGACTTTTAAAAGAGCAATAAATTCTCTATTCTTTCTTTTTCTTTTTTCATTTTTTTACTAACTGAATCTTCAGATTTTATTACTTTATTATTAGAAAATGTGGAGAGAACCAATCTAAACACTTTACAAACTCAATTTCATGTCTGAAAGTTCATCATCTTCATTTGACAAAGAAGAAAGAGGCTCCAAATCTCAGTCTAGATCACGCATCAAGTAAAGGTCAGAAAAGGACCTATATTGCCCTAGCTCAGTATGCAAATCATGATTAAGAACAAAATGTTACTGGGGCACCAGGGTGGCTCAGTCGTTTGGGCAACTGAATCCTGATTTCAGCTCAGGTGTTGATCTCAGGGTCATGAGATTCAGTCCCACAACAGGCTCTGCACTCCGTGTGGAGTCTGTTTGGGACTGGTAATTTTCACTGTATCATTCCAATTTTAGTACATGTGTTTATGGAAGGGAACATTGTAACATATTCATTACTGTTTAAAATTTATGTAGTTTGCAAGGCAAAGTATACATTAGGAATGCACATAAACAAGTTTAAGTTTAAAAGTTATAATCATCTTATTTGTTTTTTACTTAAGATAGGTCACCTGATATTTAAGAAATTAAGTTTGCATTATTATAGTCCAACAATACTCTTAGACTAAATCATTTTGATTTTTGTTGTTGTGGACACTAGACTGTAGCATGTGGCTGGATAAACATGGACCAGAATGATTTAGGTCACTACCCATCTAAACAAAGCTATATTCATCTTGTGAATTTCCTAACACAGTGTTCACAATTTTTTTTTTTAATTTTTCTCAAGCCTCAAGCCTTACTCATGAAACTACCATGATAGGCATAGAAAATTTTTATCCACTTTACAGAGAAGATGAAGTGCTCTTGTATCTTTTCTCCTCTCTTATTTAAAATATACTCCTTTTTTATAATGTAATTTACATATCACTTATATCAGAATCTCAATGAGTGCTTGTTTAAAAACATAGATTACTTTTTCCAGGCCAGCTACTCATTAGATCTTGGAAAGGATAAAGCACATCATAATTAAAATCTTCCAGAGGTGATTTTTAACATACAATAATTTTTTTTTTAATTTTTTTATTTTAATAAACATATAATGTATTTTTATCCCCAGGGGTACAGGTCTGTGAATCGTCTGGTTTACACATTTCACAGCACTCATCATAGCACATACCCTCCCCAATGTCCATTTCCCCACCACCCTCTCCCATCCCCCTTCCCCCCCGCAACCCTCAGTCTGTTTCTTGAGATTGAGTCTTTTATGGTTTGTCTCCCTCCCAATCCCATCTTTTCATTTTTTCTTTTCCTACCTCCCCCCAAACCCCCCCACCTTGCATCTCCACTTCCTCATATCAAAGAGATCATATGATAGTTATATTTCTCCGATTGACTTATTTCGCTAAGCATGATACCCTCTAGTTCCATCCACGTCGTCGCAAATGGCAAGATTTCATGTCTTTTGATGGCTGCATAGTATTCCATTGTGTATATATACCACATCTTCTTTATCCATTCATCTGTTGATGGACATCTAGGCGCTTTCCACAGTTTGGCTATTGTGGACATTGCTGCTATAAACATTCGGGTGCACGTGCCCCTTCGGAGCACCACGTTTGTATCTTTAGGATATATACCCAGGAGTGCAATTGCTGGGTCGTAGGGTAGCTCTATTTTCAGTTTTTTGAGGAACCTCCACACTGTTTTCCAGAGTGGTTGCACCAGCTTGCATTCCCACCAACAGTGTAGGAGGGTTCCCCTCTCTCCGCATCCTCGCCAGCATCTGTCATTTCTTGACTTGTTAATTTTAGCCATTCTGACTGGTGTGAGGTGGTATCTCATTGTGGTTTTGATTTGTATTTCCCTGATGCCGAGTGATGTGGAGCATTTTTTCATGTGTCTGTTGGCCATCTGGATGTCTTCCTTGCAGAAATGTCTGTTCATGTCCTCTGCCCATTTCTTGACTGGATTATTTGTTCTTTGGGTATTGAGTTTGATAAGCTCTTTATAGATTTTGGATACGAGCCCTTTATCTGATATGTCATTTGCAAATATCTTCTCCCATTCTGTCAGTTGTCTTTTGGTTTTGTTAACTGTTTCCTTTGCTGTGCAAAAGCTTTTGATCTTGATGAAATCCCAATAGTTCATTTTTGCCCTTGCTTCTGTTGCCTTTGGCGATGTTCTTAGGAAGAAGTTGCTGCGGTGGAGGTCAAAGAGGTTGCTGCCTGCATTGTCCTCAAGGATTTTGATAGATTCCTTTCGCACATTGAGGTCCTTCATCCACTTTGAGTCTATTTTCGTGTGTGGTGTAAGGAAATAGTCCAATTTCATTTTTCTGCATGTGGCTGTCCAATTTTCCCAGCACCATTTGTTGAAGAGGCTGTCTTTTTTCCATTGGATATTCTTTCCTGCTTTGTCGAAGATTAGTTGACCATAGAGTTGAGGGTCTATTTCTGGGCTCTCTATTCTGTTCCATTGGTCTATATGTCTGTTTTTGTGCCAGTACCATACTGTCTTGATGATGACAGCTTTGTAATAGAGCTTGAAGTCTGGAATTGTGATACCACCGACTTTGGCTTCTTTTTCAATATTCCTTTGGCTATTCGAGGTCTTTTCTGGTTCCATATAAATTTTAGGATTATTTGTTCTATTTCTTTAAAAAAAATGGATGGGATTTTGATAGGGATTGCATTAAATGTGTAGATTGCTTTAGGTAAAATAGACATTTTCACAATATTTGTTCTTCCAATCCATGATCATGGAATATTTTTCCATTTCTTTGTGTCTTCCTCAATTTCTTTCATGAGTACTTTATAGTTTTCTGAGTATAGATTCTTTGCCTCTTTGGTTAGATTTATTCCTAGGTATCTTATGGTTTTGGGTACGATTGTAAATGGGACTGACTCCTCAATTTCTCTTTCTTCTGTCTTGTTGTTAGTGTAAAGAAATGCGACTGATTTCTGTGCATTGACTTTATATCCTGACACTTTACTGAATTCCTGTATAAGTTCTAGCAGTTTTGGAGTGGAGCCTTTTGGGTTTTCCACATATAGTATCATATCATCTGCAAAGAGTGATAGTTTGACTTCTTCTTTGCCGATTTGGATGCCTTTAATTTCTTTTTGTTGTCTGATTGCTGAGGCTAGGACTTCTAGTACTATGTTGAACAGCAGTGGTGATAACGGACATCCCTGCCGTGTTCCTGACCTTAGCGGAAAAGCTTTCAGTTTTTCTCCATTGAGAATGATATTTGCGGTGGGTTTTTCATAGATGGCTTTGATAATATTGAGGTATGTGCCTTCTATCCCTACACTTTGAAGAGTTTTAATCAGGAAGGGATGCTGCACTTTGTCAAATGCTTTTTCAGCATCTATTGAGAGTATCATATGGTTCTTACTCTTTCTTTTATTAATGTATTGTATCACATTGATGGATTTGCGGATGTTGAACCAACCTTGCAGCCCTGGAATAAATCCCACTTGGTCGTGGTGAATAATCCTTTTAATGTACTGTTGGATCCTATTGGCCAGTATTTTGGTGAGAATTTTCGCATCTGTGTTCATCAAGGATATTGGTCTGTAATTCTCTTTTTTGGTGGGATCCTTGTCTGGTTTTGGGATCAAGGTGATGCTGGCCTCATAGAATGAGTTTGGAAGTTTTCCTTCCATTTCTATTTTTTGGAACAGTTTCAGGAGGATAGGAATTAATTCTTCTTTAAATGTTTGGTAGAATTCCCCTGGGAAGCCGTCTGGTCCTGGACTTTTGTTTGTTTGGAGATTTTTGATGACTGTTTCAATCTCCTTACTGGTTATGGGTCTGTTCAGGTTATCTATTTCTTCCTGGTTCAGTTGTGGTAGTTTATACATCTCTAGAAATGTATCCATTTCTTCCAGGTTGTCAAATTTGTTGCCATAGAGTTGCTCGTAGTATGTTCTTATAATTGTTTGTATTTCTTTGGTGTTGGTTGTGATCTCTCCTCTTTCATTCATGATTTTATTTATTTGCGTCCTTTCTCTTTTCTTTTTGATAAGTCTGGCCAGGGGCTTATCAATCTTATTAATTCTTTCAAAGAACCAGCTCCTAGTTTTGTTGATTTGTTCTATTGTTTTTTTAGTTTCTATTTCATTGATTTCTGCTCTGATCTTTATGATTTCTCTTCTCCTGCTGGGTTTAGGCTTTCTTTGTTGTTCTCTCTCCAGCTCCTTTAGGTGTAGGGTTAGGTTGTGTATTTGAGACCTTTCTTGTTTCTTGAGAAAGGCTTGCACTGCTATATATTTTCCTCTCAGGACTGCCTTTGTTGTGTCCCACAGATTTTGAACTGTTGTGTTTTCATTATCATTTGTTTCCATGAATTTTTTCAATTCTTCTTTAATTTCCTGGTTGACCCATTCATTTTTTAGAAGGATGCTGTTTAGTCTCCATGTATTTGCGTTCTTTCCAAATTTCCTCTTGTGATTGAGTTCGAGCTTCAGAGCACTGTGGTCTGAAAATATGCAGGGAATGATCTCGATCTTTTGGTACCGATTGAGACCTGATTTATGACCCAGGATGTGGTCTATTCTGGAGAATGTTCCATGTGCACTAGAGAAGAATGTATATTCTGTTGCTTTGGGATGGAATGTTCTGAATATATCTGTGATGTCCATCTGGTCCAGTGTGTCATTTAAGGCCTTTATTTCCTTGTTGATCTTTTGCTTAGATGATCTGTCCATTTCAGTGAGGGGAGTGTTAAAGTCCCCTGCTATTATTGTATTACTGTCGATGTATTTCTTTGATTTTGTTATTAATTGGTTTATATAGTTGGCTGCTCCCATGTTAGGGGCATAGATATTTAAGATTGTTAGATCTTCTTGTTGGACAGACCCTTTGAGTATGATATAGTGTCCTTCCTCATCTCTTATTATAGTCTTTGGCTTAAAATCTAATTGATCTGATATAAGGATTGCCACCCCAGCTTTCTTCTGATGTCCATTAGCATGGTACATTGTTTTCCACCCCTTCACTTTAAATCTGGAGGTGTCTTCGGGTCTAAAATGAGTTTCTTGTAGGCAGCATATGGATGGGTTTTGTTTTTTTATCCATTCTGATACCCTGTGTCTTTTGATTGGGGCATTTAGCCCATTAACATTCAGGGTAACTATTGAGAGATATGAATTTAGTGCCATTGTATTGCCTGTAAGATGATTGTTACTGTATATTGTTTCTGTTTCTTTCTGATCTACTCCTTTTAGGGTCTCTCTTTGCTTAGAGGACCCCTTTCAATATTTCCTGTAGAGCTGGTTTGGTGTTTGCAAATTCTGTCAGCTTTTGTTTGTCCTGGAAGCTCTTTATCTCTCCTTCTATTTTCAATGATAGCCTAGCCGGATATAGTATTCTTGGCTGCATGTTTTTCTCGTTTAGTGCTCTGAATATATCATGCCAGTTCTTTCTGGCCTGCCAGGTCTCTGTGGATAGGTCCGCTGCCAATCTAATGTTTTTACCCTTGTATGTTACAGACTTCTTTTCCCGGGCTGCTTTCAGGATTTTCTCTTTGTCGCTAAGACTTGTAAATTTTACTATCAGGTGACGAGGTGTGGACCTATTTTTATTGATTTTGAGGGGCGTTCTTAGCATCTCCTGGATTTTGATGTTTGTTCCCTTTGCCATATTAGGGAAATTCTCTCCAATAATTGTCTCCAATATACCTTCTGCTCCCCTCTCTCTTTCTTCTTCTTCTGGAATCCCAATTATTCTAATGTTGTGTCGTCTTATGGTGTCACTTATCTCTCGAATCCTCTCCTCGTGTTCCAGTAGTTGTTTGTCTCTCTTTTGCTCAGCTTCTTTATTCTCTGTCATTTGGTCTTCTATGTCACTAATTCTTTCTTCTGCCTCATTTATCCTGGCAGTGAGAGCTTCCATTTTTGATTGCACCTCATGAATAGCTTTTTTGATTTCAACTTGGTTAGATTTTAGTTCTTTTATTTCTCCAGAAAGGGCTTTTATCTCTCCGGAGAGGGTTTCTCTAATATCTTCTATGCCTTTTTCGAGCCCGGCTAGAACCTTGAGAATTGTCATTCTGAACTCTAGATCTGTCATGCTACCTATGTCTGTATTGATTAGGTCTCCAGCCTTCGGTACGGCCTCTTGTTCTTTTTTTTGAGGTGAGTTTTTCCGCCTTGTCATTTTGTCCAGGTAGGATTTGCTTTCTCCTGCTGTGGAATTCCGCTGTTCTTGGTGACTGAAGTTGGTTTTGGATGGTTTCTTGTTGATCTTCTGGGGGAGGGGCCTGTTGTAGTGATTCTCAAGTGTCTTTGCCGCAGGCGGAATTGCACCGCCCTTGCCAGGGGCCAGGCTAAGTAATCCGCTCGGGTTCACTTTCGGGAGCTTTTGTTCCCTGAGCGCTTTCCGTAGAGTTCCGGAGGACGGGAATGAAGATGGCGGCCTCCCAATCTCTCGGCCCGGAGGAGCCGAGAGCTTGGGGTTCCGCTCCTCAGTGCACTCTCAGAGCAAAGCGCCCAATAGCCCCGCCTCCCTGGCTTGCGGTCGCGCCTCGAGGAAAGCAGTCAATTGTTGGAGCTGGAGAAAAGCGCCGGGTCGCTTTTGTCTCCGTGGCCTCCGGCCGCGCTCCGAGCCCACCCAGCCTGCGACCGGCACAAGGTAACCCCGGGCTTAGAGCTCACTCCTCGGCTTTGTCGCTATAGCCGGCTTCCCCGCTCTAATACCTGCGAGCTCTGCGGCACTCAGACACCCCCAGTCCTTCTGTGACCCCGCGGGTCCTGGGGTTATGCTGACCCCGCCTGGGTTTCCCCCCAGTTTAGCCTCTGGAGCGATGTCTCCCAGTGGAGCCGACTTTTAAAAGTCCCGATTTTGTGCTCCGTCGCTCCGCCGCTTGCCGGGTGCCGGCCCCTCCCCCCGGGGTCTATCTTCCCGTCGCTTTGGATTCACTTCTCCGCAGGTCCTACCTTTCAGAAAGTGATCGATTTTCTGTTTCTGGGATTGTTGCTCTTCTTCTCTTCGATTTCCCGTTGGATTTATAGGTGTTCACAATGGTTAGATAAGCTATCTAGCTGATCTCCTGCTACCCGATGTCGTCTCAGCCTGCTACTTCTCCGCCATCTTGACTCCTCTGACATACAATAATTTTTAAGAAACTCTCCATATACTTTTGCAGTTTTGCCTTTCCTTTTTTTTTCTTTTTTTAATTTATTTATTTTAGAGAAAGATCACAAGTAGGCAGAGAGGCAGGTAGAGAGAGAGGGGGAAACAGGCTCCCTGCTGAGCAGAGAGCCCAATGCGGGGCTCTATCCCAGGACCCTGGGATCATGACCAAAGCCAAAGGCAGAGGCTTAACCCACTGAGACATCCAGTCGCCCTCGTTTTTGCTTTTCTTAAAGGAAAACAAGCAAACTAACTCCCCTTCATTTCCACCAAGGAAATAGTTTTCGTATCTATACTATCTCACATTTCCTTTTGTCATTCCTTTTCTAAAATGTTCTCCTTTGGAGTGCCTGGGTGGTTCAGTAGGTTAAGTGTCTGCCTTCAGCTCAGGTCATGATCCCAGAGTCCTGGAATAGAGCCCCATGTTGTGTCCCTGTACAGAGGGAAGCCTGCTTCTCCCTCTGCCCTCCACTTGCACTTGCACTTTCTCTCTCTCTCTCTCTCTCTCTCCAGTGGTCTCTCTCTCAAATAAATTGATAAAATCTTAAAAAAATAAAAAATAAAAAAATTAAAATGTCTTCCTTTATCTCCAGCATGTTTAAAAGCCCTTATTTACTGGTTTATGCAATATTCATGTCAAGCCCTTTTTAATCATGGCATTATCTGATCTAGAAGCAAAAATTAAAAATTAGCCAAAAGATTAAGTTATCCAAGTGAGATATTAGGAAGTTTGTTAGCATTTTCTCCTCCACTTTCTTTATTTATTCACCTAAAATGGCTACATGATATCTAAAGTGCAACAACTCTTACAAAGGGAGGTACAGAATGAGAAATGGAGAAGCCTGGTTCCTGATGCCATAGCTGATCAACCATTCCAAATCCCACCCTCCCTATGAAAGATAAACACCTCCTTATTTATTTAAGGCACTGGTTTTTGAGTTTTCTGCTATTTGTAGTTGCATTCAACACCTAGTTAAGACAATGTGTAATCAGGGACAATTTCTACTTTATTTTTTAATTTTGATCACAATGTTTTTCAGGCATTTTCACTGCATTATCCTTCCTCCATTTTCTCAGATATTCTGTTAATATTAATGTTAACACCTGAAAATTACTTCTGGGTATACAAATGGATCCTAGATATCAATGGATGTCATCAAGATATGATATTTTCTTGTTTCTATAACTCTGGTCTGGTTTTTAATATGATATTTTCATTTTTAATCTGACTCTATCCACATGATAGCTTCCATAACAGAATTTCTCAAGATATGTCCTCTGTAGTATGTCTTTATAAAACTGGGCAGGACAGAAAGAGCTCAACAGATTGATCATTTCATCCAAAACCTAGGATTGATGTTGACTGCATGTTTTGATGAATAGACTAAGTTATGTGTGCTCCATCTAGAACTAAGGATGAAGTCAACTTTATCCAAATGCATGGACACAGAGTCATGGAGATGGATATCTACGAAGATAAAGAAATGCTGAGCAGGCAAAAAAAAAAAAAAAAAAAAGAAAGAAAGAAAAAGAAAAACATAACACTTTCTACTCTACTACAACCTTAGTTTTGACTTTTTATATTTACTTGGAATGCTACAATATCTATTTTTTTAATCCCTTATCTCTAACACTTTAGTTGCATTCTCAAGCCAAGTGTTTCTTCCTATGTCTAAGTCTCTTTAATAACTTCCATTTTGAACTATGCTTATGTAGGGGAAACTGAGTTGAACTTCTCACTATTGCCTAAGGCAAGAGAGTTTGGAATTTGAGACTGCTCACATAACTGCCTATTGTTGGGGGGGGAGTACTCTTCAGAGGAAGAAAAAAGAATCCAGAGTGTCCATAACATACTTTTCTTATTGTCCACTATCCAGTGAAAAAGTAACCAGACAGGCAAATAGAAAAAGATGACCAAACTCAAGGGAAAAAAAAAAAAAAAATCTGTCAATAAAAACTGACACTTAGATGACCTAAATATGCAGTAAGTAAATAAGGACTTTACATAAGATATCATAAATACAATTAAAGAGTCAAAGGAAAATAAAGAATGACAAGAAAAATAATTTCAGCTGCAATCCTATATATGTGTGTGTGTGTGTGTGTATGTGCATACATAACTGTAACAAAAACTCCAAATTAAAACAAAAATAAGATGGGCGCCTGGGTGGCTCAGTGGGTTAAAGCCTCTGCCTTCGGCTCAGTTCGTGATCCCAGGGCCCTGGGATCGAGCCCCACATTGGGCTCTCTGCTCAGCGGGGAGCCTGCTTCCCCCCTCTCTCTGCCTCTCTGCCTACTTGTGATCTGTCTGTCAAATAAATAAATAAAATCTTAAAAAAAAAAAAGAACTGGAAAGTCAACATATAGAATTAAATAGTTAACTATCAAATAGAATTAGCATCAGATTGATAATTCCTAGGGAAGCGTCAGTAACTTGAATGCATTTAAATAGAAATTATGCTCTCAGAAAAATACAGAGAAAAAAGCGTTAAATAAAATTTAACAGGGTCCTGGAGACCTGTGGAAAAAATAACAGTGTAAAAATATATGCAATTTTAGGGTGCCTGGATGACTTAGTTCAAGTGACTGGCTTCAGCTCAGGTCATGATCCTGGAATCCTGGGATCAAGTCCCACATTGGGCTCTCTGCTCTGCAGTGAGTCGGCTTCTCCCGCTGACCTCCTTCCTCTCATGCTCTCTCTCTCTCATTCTATCTCTCTCTCTCTCAAATAAATAAGTAAAATCTTTTTTTTTTTTAAAAATACATATGCAATTTTAATACCAACAGAGAGAAGAGAGGAAATATGAATAGAAAAAAGTATTTACTGGCCTCAAATTTAGAAGACAATATCAACTTATGAATCCAAGAAACTGAACAAAATGAAACTTGATAAATGTAAAGCAAGCAATAATGATACTCAGGCACATTGTAGTCAAACTGTGAAATTAAAAGATAAAGAGGAGGGCGCCTGGGTGGCTCAGTGGGTTAAAGCCTCTGCCTTCGGCTCAGGTCATGATCCCAGGGTCCTGGGATCAAGCCCCGCATCGGGCTCTCTGCTTGGCAGGGAGCCTGCTTCCTCCTCTCTCTCTCTCTGCCTGCCTCTCTGCCTACTTGTAATCTCTGTCTGTCAAATAAATAAATAAAAAAATCTAAAAAAAAAAAAAAAAAAAAAAAAAAAAAGATAAAGAGGAAATGTTTAAAGCAGGTGGGGTGGTGGGGGAGGTAACATGCTACATATAGTAAACAATAATGGGATTGACTACTTCATTCTTATTAGCTAGAACACAAAATAAGAAAAAGAGGCCAGAAAATAATAGAATGGAATCTTTGTATTATGAAGGGAAGTGAAAATAAAATTATGAGCACAGAATTATATATCTGATAAAAATAACCTTTCTAGATGTAGAGTAGAGACATGTTCAGTTAAACAAAATGGAGAATTACAAGCTTATTTACTGTATAAAAAATGCTAAAAGAGGTTCTTCAGGATGAAAATAAACACATAAGTAATAAATATATCATATATAAGTTTATATAGTATATAAAATATTATATATAATATATAAATATAAATCTATAAATATAAAATATTATATATAATATATAAATATAAATCTATACAATATAAATCATACATGATATTATAGTATATATACCACATTATATATTATATATATACACATATGTGTGTGTGTGTGTGTGTATCACCAAAAACACAACTTAGAAAATGTCTCAAGGTAAATGATAATTAAAATATAGGATTTCAAAATGTATAGGTTGCAGCTAATATGGTGCATGTATATTTAAATGGTATATAGGAAAGTAAGAAAAATTTAGCTTAAATTAGCTAAGATCACACCTTAAGAAGATAGAATATATAAGCAAATTAAATCCATATTAAATAGAAGGGAAAATAAATAAAGACAAAAGGAGCAACCAATACAATAAAATAAAAACAGAAAAATTAGCAAAGCAAAATTCAGTATTTGAAAAGATTCATAAAATTGATCAAAGACGACACCTCTTATATCTAAATTAAATAGATGCTATTATTACAGATGCTAAAGACATTCAAAGTTATAATAAAGTCATTTTAAAAAGATTTTATTGCTTTATTTGAAAGAGAAAGAAAGAAAGAGAGAGAGCAAGCATTGAGGGAGGATGGGTAGAGGGAGAGGGAGAATCAGCTCCCTACTGAACAGGGAGCCTGACTTGGGGCTTGATTCCAGGACCTTGGGATCATGACCTGAGCTGAAGGCAGATGCTTAACTGGCTGAGACACCCAGGTGCCCCTATAATAAAGTCATGTTTTCCGTAACATATGTCTTATGTCAATAAATTTAAAAATTAAATTAAATTAAATAAATTAAAAAATAGGAATTTAGAATACTTGACAAATTGCTTAAAAATCACTCATTAAAGTCAATCAACAGGAGATGAAATAGAAAATATGAATAGCGCTATGTCTCTCAAAAATTGTATTTATTATCAAAATCTTCCCCCCACAAAGAAAGTTCAGAGTTTAGATATTTTTACTAGTGAAATGAATGAACTAATATACCAATCTTACACAGACTCTTCCATAAGTAGAAGAAGGCACACCTCAATATATATTATGAACTCAGAAAAACCTTGCTATCACAGCATGACAAAAACATTACTAGAATAGGAAAACGATAGACTTTCATAAATATAGACATAATAATCTTTTTTTTAAAATTTTTTTAAAGGTTTTTTAAATTTATTTGACAGAGAGAGAGATCACAAGTAGGCAGAGAGGCAGGCGGTGGGGGGGGGGAAGCAGGCTCCCTGCTGAGCAGAGAGCCCGATGTGGGGCTCGATCCCAGGACCCTGAGATCATGACCTAAGCTGAAGGCAGAGGCTTTAACCCACTGAGCCACCCAGGTGCCCCTAAACATAATAATCTTTATTAAAATATTACTACTTGAGGTGATGGGTATTATGGAGGGCACATATTGCATGTAGACTGGGTGTGGTGCATAAACAATGAATACTGGAAAGAAATAAAATAAAATAAAATGGAAAAAAAATAGTACTTGAAAGTAGCAAAATATGTAAATGATAATATATAAAGGATAATAGAGTATGACCAAGTAGTTATTCCAGAAATGAAAAGTTAGTTAAACCTTAATACAACATAATCTCCTAAATTATCAGAATAGCATTATCACCTTAATAAATGAAGAAAAAATTTCTGGACAATTTTCAACTCTCCTTAATGATAAAATGCTCTGAATACTAGGAGCAGAAGATAACTACCTCAATCTGATAAGGGATATCTTGGTCATGACAATAAATCATTCCAAAGATGCTTTATTCAGGAAACTGAGGTTGGTAGATATTATAAAAATCAACTTACAGTGAAAGATTAAAAGAGAAAATTCATAAGACCATCCTAATAACTGCTGAAAAAATAACACATTTGTTGAAATCACCAATGGTAACATTTTCAGAACATTCAGAATGAAATAAACATCCTTTATCTGCCAAAAGATATTCAAAATGCCTCAAGTAAACATCGTATTTAAGGGTCAAAGCCTTAAAGCTTCCTTTAGAGACTGGTAAGAAGAGAAAAATTCCCATTATCATCACTTTCATTCAACATTGTACTGGAGTTTCTAAAAGGTACAGTAAGTCAAGGGAAAGAAATAAAAGCAGAGATAGGAAAGAAAGAGCCATGCCAGTATTCACTGATGTTAAGACCAAATTACGAAGTTTCAATGAAGTATCAGGTGAAAATACATGTAACTCAGACACTTATGTCTTCAGCATGAGAAATATTGTTTAGATCAACACTTAAAGTGCTCTTTTTTAAACATATGAATAGATTTTTGAGGCACAAAGCCTCAGTTCCATTCCTAGCTTTATTTCTAGAGTTTTCTGATATGTTCACAGAAATATCAAGCATCACAAGGGGTGGTGGCAATTGAAATTATAAGTAAATACACAAACACAGTTGTACCTTAAGTTACATCTGGAATGTAACTTAGACCATAGGAATTTTCTCAACTTCTTGGCCCATGTTTTATTTTATAAGATACTGGATCCAATTAGAAATTATATTAATGAAGACTATTGTCCTCATTCTCAAGTGCACTATCAAAAATGACAAAACCATGACTAAAAAGAGAATTTTTATTTTGTTTTTTAATTTTAAAATCCTCACAATTTACAAACATACATTCATTCAAATTACTCCATTTTTATTTCAACATTCCTGTGGAATTAAATTAAATAAACGACAACCAAATGATCATGCATTTAAAAAGTTTAAATTTTTTCATTGTACCTGAACTCCTTATAAAATATATTATGATTGTTCAAGATTATTTATAGTTTTTATATTGGTTAAATGAAGTCCCTGTTTGTCAGAATATAGTGAAGTGTTGTGTTAACGATGAAACAATTTCCTATGTAATGTCTTTAAAAGATTTATTTATTTATTTTGGGAGGGAGCATGAGCTGGGGGAGTGACAGAGGGAAAGAATCTTTAAGCCAACTCCCCGCTGAGGGTGAGCCCCACAAGGACTCAATCCCACAACCCACGAGCTCATGAGCTGAGCTGAAACCAAGAGTTGGACCCTTAACTCACTAAGCCACCCAGACACCCCTGTATAATTTTTGGTAAGAGTTTACTTTAAATTAGTTTTAATTTCAGTTTTTAATAGTACATGTATTTGTATGTGTCTGACATGGTTCACAAAAGAAGAAATAAATTAAAAAAAAAAAGAAAAATAGTAAAATCATGGTAATGTATTTCATATCTCAAAAGATTGATTTCTGGCGTGATATATTTCATTTCAATTATAAATATCTCTTCATTTCTGTTAATGAAGGCTATTGCTTCTGTTAAAGAAGGCTATCACTTTTCCTCATTAAGTGGAACCTCTAAGAGGAGACTTTCCAGAATATCTTGAACCCTTTGCTTGGAGAGCCTTAATTTAATATATTTGAGATATTTGACATGGTAGAACTCCCAAGGACTTGCTTATACATCACAAATTTATTATTTCTCTTTAATTAAAATTCACATAAGCTCTTAGGCAATCAAATTTGCAAGAGAAATTTTTAAGTGATGAGAAAGATTACAAGGATGAATGTACAAAAGTGAAATTTTCCAATACTGATTACATACTATTTTACATAAGGCAAAGACAGTGGAGAAGATAAATGCTTCCTCATAAGAGATAAGGTAGTTATTACTAATTAAGAAAATACATTTGAAGCAATTACTAAAGGATAACAGCAATAACTCCATTCATATTTTAAGTTTCCCCTGTCTGCCAAATTGAAGTGTGGACCTCTACTCCATAATTGACTGCACTAAATTTGATCCTCCCCACTTTTTTATATTAAAAGAACTACATGTGAAGTTTTAAAAGCCTAAATGACTTCCTATCCTGAAATCCAGAAAGAAGCACTTTGATTTTGATATTTTAATTTTTCTCTTCATGTCTTTTTCTCTTCATATATCCATAGCTATAATAATGTAATTCATTTTAAAGATTGAAATTCAGGATATCTTCTGATATAATAATTCAAAGAATAATTAGAGGGGATACAAAGTTACATGCACTTCCAATTTGATGATTTTATAATGTATTTTTACATTATTATATATAGATACTTACTAAGTTGCTTTATATTATGAATAGAGCTACAGATTTATAGTAATAGGTTTCTATTGTTTCCCCCTTTTTTCCTCTTTTTTTAAAAACACTTTTTATTTTTTCCCCACATTTTAATTTAAATTCCAGTTAGTTTTATTAAATTCCAGTGTAATATTATAAATGTACAATATAGTGATTGAACACTTCCATACAACCCCCGGTGGTCATCACAAGTACACTCCTTAAATCCTATCCATCACCTGTTTCTCCCATGCCCCCATCTCTGGCAACTATCAGTTTGTTCTTTATAGTTAAGGTGTCCGTTGTTTTTTAACCACAGCACATTAAAAACTTTCATCCTTCAATGTAAGTTAATTAATTTCTGTGTGCTCATTAAAGTGCTTATAGCAGAACTCCCTTTCGCGATAGAAAACTTTGCACGGCTTGTGAAACAAAATGTCATCGAATACTCTGCAGTAAGTTAAGCATCTAGAACAAGAATCTGATGTTATTGCAAGATTAAAATAAGTATTCTTAGTTCTAATCTGTATCAGTGTCTGTTCTATGGACATATTTGCTGTATACAAAATTTTAGTTGCAATCTTATGCAGAAGCCTGGTGCTGTCTAGACTGGAAAAAGCAGAAAAACAGGTGTTGTGGTGAATAACATGTAAGCTGTGTGGGGCCTCTTTGGGCTGCATCACAGCAGCTGCAGTTGGAGTCGAGTAAGGAGGGAACAGCAGTCCTAACGCTATGATTGTCAATAGCATGCAGTGTTTTTCAATGGTATAACACAAGAAAATACCCATCCTATGGAAATGATAGCCTTCAAAAAGTTCTCTTTAATCACATGAAAATTATAATCTTAATAAATTAACCATTGTTCCATATTTATCAGTTTTTAATAGCAGTATTTTATAATAATTTTAGGAAATGTGTTTTTATCAGATACCTCTGTGCAAAATATAGACCCTTAGAAAACCTAATGGTTAATTACATTGAATTAACTTTTCATAATTCACCATATTTTTATATCTATTACTATAGCACCTAAGGCATAAATAGTATATAATCAGATAATTTTCCACATGATAACTGGACATTATCAAATATGTTTCTGGAGTATAAAAATGGGATTGACTAAAGTAATAACATTTCTATTCTATAGATAACAAAACAATTTCACATCTGAAATATAAATTATTATAAAAATTCTGAATTTATACTAATACTATTACACATATATAGATTGGAATATTTTTATGATGGCAACATATAACAAAATAACTCATTTTTGATTCAAATGTAATACACAAGGAAGATTAGGCATGAATTGAAACATTTGTATATGGACAAATGATATAACTTAGGAGCCAACAAATTTGGCTTTTTTTCTTTTTTTTTAAAGTGGAAAGCTTCCGTATTTTTGTGTAATTCTTGCACCAGGAACATACTAATCTCTATGCCATTCCAACTTAGTTTTATGCACTGCCAAGCAAGCACCAAATCTGGTTCTTAATTCTGGCTTTACTTCTAGCCCCCTTTGTATGATTTTGGTTAAATCAGTGTCTTAGCCTCAGTTTCTCATACATTAATTGGGGAGCACCTTTCCTTACTGAATTTGAATATCATGATTGGATATCATGATTGAATGAAGCAATTTAATATAACTTTTTTTTAGCACTGTGTCTATCATGTGATAGGCACTCAAAAAATGTTGATTTCCCTAACATGTTTTTATTTTACTGATTGGATTTGAAAATCTATACTCTCTATGTTTTGAATTATGGAGAATATTTTAGTTGTAGGAAATTGTTGCAAAAACACAACAAATTGAACTTAAAATATCAATAGGCCCTGATGAGTCTAAAGGTTTTCTTATGGTGGAAATGTCACACTCCAATCAGAAACATGATCACAATTATAAAAACTTCTTAGTGGAAACACATAATTGGCAGCTCCAGTCTTTAAATTATGCTTAAAGAAAAATTACTATATAAAATATAATTTCAAAGTATAATCATTTTACTTCCTCAGATTAACCAAAGATGAATGATAGCCATATTACTTTTAATGTGCAAAGAGATGCCAAAAAGGACATTGGAAATCACTTTAGTCCATTAGGGGTAACATTAAATCCCAATGAAATCTAAGTTTTAATTTTATAATGCATCTCAATCTGAAACCTTCATTTCTAATTAGTAATTTATTCCTTTGAACTTCCTATCAGGTTAGCTGTGCCAATCTTAAGCCCTCGATTACAGTTTGTTACTTACTCATTTCTGATGTCAAGATTCAGACTACTAATGGACAGCCATGTTATTCTGCTACCTGGGTGTACCAAAACAAACAAACAAACAAACAAACAAAAAAAGTCACTGGTCTCAAGGACCAATAAAGCTCTGTATCTTATTGATTGCTTAGTATACCCAGCTCAGTAGTATTTATTGGGAACTTCCAATGAAGGTATCATTTTGGTTATTGTATGGTACACAATATTTTAACTCAGAAGTACTGCCAATGAGCAAAAACCTTGGAATGTAGTGAGGGAGCTAAGGCAACATATATATGATATGTGTTAGACAAAATAGAAAGACATGATATCAATGAATCATTAGTAAAATCTAAGTTTGTTTTATTTTTATAGATCGTAATTCTTTAGGGTACATCCAGGTAGCAGAAGCCTATGGATGTCTAACATATGTCTCACACAAGGGATTCCTTCCTCCTTTCATCATTTTCAAGTGGCTTATGGGACTACCATCTACACCTCTACTCCAGTTCTGTTTTTCTATCCCAAGTTGTAGCAAACATTTCCAAACTTATATTTTATTAGTAAGGAATAGTAAAATGACAAGATATTATAGGAAATCATTATATAGGTAACTTACAAAAAATGTTTTTGATGAGGAGAGCAATCTTAAGCAGAAGAAAATGGATATTTTTTTTTTTTTTCAAGCTAAGGTATAAGTTTTGGGTTGAATCAGTTTATGGCCAAATTATTGAGGAGTCTGTTTCCTAGTCAGAAATCAATGTGTGATCTTTCAGGTCTGACCACAGGCAGTAGCAAAGGTTCTGCCTGGCAGACCTTGCAAGGGAAAGCTGCCTTTCCCACACGAGACTTGGAGCACAGCCCAGGCACTGCCATCTCTATAGAAAGTTACAGTCAAGAACTTGGCCAGCCATGCTCTTATCTATATTACTAGTCCCTAGCACCTCCATTAGGTACCTGCATCAGGAACCTCTCTCAGAAGCACCTCTGACAGGCACCACTGCTGAGACCTCTTTATGGGGAAAAGGGTGGGGGCAGGGACTGGAAGATATTTTTTTCTACTCTGGACTCAGTATTTAGTACTTTGTCACTCCTAGCCCTTAACCATCCCTCCCCTCCTCTACCCAAGTCCATAAAACCGCAGGATCCTTTCATTCAGCTTCTCTTGGGAGGGAGGCAATTACTTCATTTTGGCTAGCAATCCACCATGTCTGCACTGACCCATTTGACCCTTGACTGGTGCCATTTCACGGAGACAAATGGAACTGTGAGAGACTTGTCATTTTATTTAATTTAGGCTCTTGCTTATATTTTTACACTAAGCGACTAAAGACTTGCATGTTACTATCATTTTGGCTTGTTCTGTCAACCAGTTTCTATGACACCTAGCAGCTGAGGAAGCTCCAGCTCAACTCAGCCCTTGAAGTTATCTACCTTCTCTGAGCCTTTCTTGTCGTAACACTGGGATATTGATACCTTTCTCATTGTAAGTATTAGAGACAATATAAGTAGATTTCTTAAGATAAAACTGAAACTCAATTATAGCAATCTCGAAACCATAACTGTATCTGGAGACTTGAAGGATCTCCAAGACAGCCAGTAACAGTGATTGAACGTATGAATCATTTTACACTTGGTTAAATTTTTATAAATATGAACAATAAATCTTGTGTCTTCAAACTACACGTTTTCTTTTTTTTAAGATTTTATTTATTTGACAGACACAGTGAGAGAGGGAACACAAGCAGGGGGAGTAGAGAGGGGAAAGCAGGCTTCCTGCCAAGCAGAGAGCCCGATGCAGGGCTCAATTCCAGGACCCCGGGATCATGACCTGAGCTGAAGGCAGACGCTTAATGACTGAGCCACCCAGGCACCCCTACACATGTTTTCTAGAGGACGTCCTGTAGAACATCTTCTAGAGGATAACTTCAAAGTCAACATGAGCATATAAAAAAATATATATATGTATAAATATAAACATTTATAAATATATAAACCATATTTTAATTCCAACAAGAAACCAACTCACAAGAGTCTTCCATTTTTACCAATAGTACTAGGTACTATATAGTATTAATAGTACTACACAATAGTTACTAGGACCCAAGCTTTTGAGTCCTATTTTGTTTCTGCTTGTTCCCTGATTTGTTGACAGAACATAGCTTTTTGTGCATTTGTGAAAGAGACAGACCTTCACTTGCAATCTGTACCTGTTATATTAATAGGAATCTGACACAAAATGTCATCTTGTCTTTCCCCAACATTTCTGTAACGCATTTGCTCAATAACAAATAAGCAAAACTTAAGCAAATGAATTCCTTACAGGCCAAATTAATATTATCAGAAAGACCCAGGCATTTTTCAGTATTGATTTAGAGTCAAGAAAATTTCATTCCCCACTGTTATCTTCTACTAAGAGTCACTATGACAATGGAGCTAGTTGATTCTAAGTTTCCTGAATATTATTTGTCCACATCTGCCTTCATGAAATGTCCTTCTAACTGAAGTTTCTGCATACCATTTAGAATTATTCTGTTCCTCTTAATTAAGGCCAAAGTGTGAACTTCCTCATCAATATTTTGGTCCACAATTCATAATCTTTTCTTCTATCAGTCATAGAATGACCCACATGTGACCCACAACAGTAATTTGATACTTGATGCTTTGTTGTTTCATTTATTTAACGACATAAGTATTATTCAAAGTACCTCATAGCCTTCTTAGGATTACACAATTACCACAGTGTTTTGACTAGACAACTTCAATAATTAAAAAAGTTTATATTAATTATTCATTTAAAAAGTATAGTTTCAAATTTGAACTTCTACTTGAATAAACTTGGTAATTAAAGCAAATTGTATAAGGGATTTCAGCATATTATTTAAGTGGGAACTTAGGCATTTCCTTTTAAGTTTCGATTTATTCTTGATTTATTGTATCCTAATTTCTCTCATTTAAAGCTACTTCCAATTTAGAAATATATTGAATTTTTCATTGGCTCATGTAAGATTTATTTTAGTGTGTGACAAGGTCAACTTCAACTGCAACAAAAACAACACATTTTAACTGATTGCCATTCCACTGCACAAAGGTAACTTATTTTTTTGTATGTTTTTTTAAGATTTCTTCTCTAAGTAAATTACATGACCAACTATATCTTTCTGTTAATGTAATTGTATTCTTTTGGGTATTCTTCACCAGATTATAAGTTGCATATTCCACTCTGTTTGTGTCAAGAAAAACACATTACATGTAATATTAAGAGTCTGAAATAAAAAGAACATTTTCTTGACAATTAATTTTGTGTTTTTCATTTAGAAGGTGAATATTACATTTTCTTATGAAATATTCATTGGTGTTATATATACTTCTAATTTATTCAAAAGTTGATTTTTCAGTTCTTTGTTTAATAAAATATTCAGATATAATAGGATAAAATTTTATTAGCAAATGAGCAAGGGAATTTTAGTGAGGACAAAAGGAATGAATGGAGTAAATGTTCCTGTGAAGGAAGAGAACTAAATCTTATTAAATTTTAACTACCCATCTTATGTTAATTTAAAGATATATGTTTCATTTAATAGAATTTTTCACAAATCTGTAAGGTAAGTTGCTGGAAGATCTTTTATTTTCCTTACAAATAAAAAAGTTGTGACTTAGAGAGATTTCATGCCTTGCCAACATTCAATTACCAAGGAACTGACAGAGCAATAATTTCAGAGTTTCATGAGTGCATCTCTCTTTTGGGCCAGGGATTATGTTAAAGTCTCTAATGTTTCAACACAGCAGAGGCAATTAATTCCTTGCACCCACCCCACAAAGAAGGGAAAAAAATGCTGTTTCCAATGCAGAATTTTATCACTAAATAGTATAAATAATAGCTCCTTCTTTTATTCAGCTAACTTGCAGGAAACGAATAACACATTTTATCAAAATATCGTGCTGAAGTCTATAGGAACTGTAGATGCTTGGAGCTTAAAACACTGTTGAACTATAACTTTAAAAGAGTTAAAACACAATTCCAATAAACATATAAAATTAACAGGAAACAAATATTTTTTTTAATCTCATTAATGAGGGAACCAGAAAATTGGTAAACATAGCTTAAAGTCCATTGGAACAGAAGATATTTATATCATTTAAGGCATGTTAATGTAAGTTTGTGAAGTTTAACACAAAGCGGTTAATAATTATTTTGGAGTTATCTTTTCCATAGAACAGAAATCATTTGCATTCACATGCATATTCATAGGGTCTGTGACCTAATAAGTAGTTAATGGACAAATTACAACCCTAGAGAATTGAGTAATCTTTAGGTGGAAGATGGTCTTGAAAGATATGTCATTATTACATATCTTTGTAACACACATTGTCCCAAGCAATTGACTCTAGACCATCAGGCAGAAGATGCCTCCCCCCACTTGTTTACCCTAACCCAAAATATGAAACAACATCATAACATCTTGCAATCAGGGTTAGCCCAGTTTGTTTCATTCTAAAAATTATATTGTCCTTGTTCACCTCATACACTGAAGATTGTCTTTATTTTTGATGCCAGTTTTTCTTGCCATAAATTAAAATAACTCTCATATCTATAAACTCAAGGATCATAGACCATATAATATGTCCCCTGCTATTAACTCATACATCTTTGTTAACTTTGTAAACATTCATTGGTAAGTTGTCAAAGGATCACATTCCAACTAAATAGTTAGACTTACTTATGCCATAGTGGAATAGAAATGAATAAAATAAGGGAGGAATTAATACTTGTCTTCAGGACAATAGCTAGTTAATTATTTTTAGACAAAATTTATAAAATCACCATGCATTTTCCCCCTTGAAAGAAGGTCTTATAAATCATGATAATGTCAGCATAAATATATTTGAACATTGGTTATATAAATTTAAGAATGTTTGCTAGAGTTATCTATCATAAATATAATTTATTTTTAGTAGGAGAAACAGTAATGTATAAGCAATTGCCAATTAACATGCTTCACTAATATAACTGATTTCACATACCTCTGTATCAAGTTCCTTGAATGAACAAAAAAGGTTTTTTTAAAGTGTTATTAGTAGTGTTTTTGTCTTATTTTAATAGTGTATACTGTTAGAAAGAAAATATGTGATAAATTCCCAACTTCTGTCAAAATCCTGCTAATTGAATAGAAATGAAATAACAAATCCTTGAAGGAACAACAAAATTGGATTTTACAACTTTTTTCTTTTTGGTTAATTACTTCTAATAACCTTCTTAAATTTCCCTCTCTAAAACATTGAGTACTCAGAATGATAACGTTGATGGCATATATGAATACTGTTACAAGACAGAGATATTGATGATACTATTTCTTCAGATTAAACTGTAACTTTTGCTTCTTGCACAAAAGGAGAAAGAAAAATAAAATAAGAATTAACAATTAATGTTAAAGTGATGAGTTGCCTTTCTATATTAAACAATCTCCACCTATTATGCCTTAAATTATATAAGAAGATTTTTATTTTGAACCTTATGATTGTTGGCGGCTGTGAAGCAATTCTACCATAGAATTCCCCATCAGTTTTTTAAAAATAAACTAGGTAGCAATACATAGCTCTTACAAGCTGGGCATTATTTAAAAGGTTAGGAAGAAGTTAACTATAATTAGAAGGCAATGAAAAGTCTACTGTGAAATGAATGGTATGTATTTTAGGAGGTCTGTAAGATCAACTGGCATTGGTTATATATCCTTCAAATGGCGCTTGCTAGTCTCCTTTGATATGAAACTGAAAAGCTGCTTAAAATTTTATAGATGTATTATTTGTTTAAATTCTGGTTCTAGGGGCGCCTGGGTGGCTCAGTGGGTTAAAGCCTCTGCCTTCAGCTCAGGTCATGATCCCAGGGTCCTGGGATGGAGCCCTGTGTCTTCGTTGGGCTCTCTGCTCAGCAGGGAGTCTGCTTCCCTTCCTCTCTCTCTGCCTGCCTCTCTGACTACTTGTGATCTCTGTCTGTCAAATAAATAAATAAAATCTTTTAAAAAAATAAATAAATAAATTCTGGTTCTATCTGTAAATATGGACCAAGGTGACTGAAGAGTACCAAAATTATCATTGAAATTTTGCAGTTAAAAATCAATTTAAACATCATCTTGGTTATGAGTATAAATATGTTTGTTTCTCTTGTGTTGAGAAGTTAATATATTATATATTTTTAAATGATGCATTTTAATACTTGGTAAATATTAAGTATCCATCCATCATCATCATTGCGTTATATGTTGTCAAGTACAAATGTAACCCTCTATAATCAAATGCAAAAACCTGATTTTATTTAATATATTTAAACCCTTTATTGATATATTAATAATTTGAAGCCCTTTATTAACCTATTATCTTTGCTAACTCTTATACATAACTCCATTAACTATACCATGCTGTCTCGAGCCTGCTGTACTCTTATTCGGAATACCTGTCTGTCACTCCTTCACCTAGTTCTTACCTCCACTGCAAGTCTAGTGTATTCTTAGAAGTCTTCTGTGATTCTGCAACTTAAATTTGACTTCCCTTTACTATTCTTTATATATTTGCATATAAATTAAACAAATATATATATATATATATATATATATATATATATAGATGGCCTCCAACTTACGATTTTTCAACTTCACCATGGTGTCAAAGCAATACACAGCTTGTAGATACTGTACTTCAAATTTTAATTTTGGTGTTTTCCTGGGCCAGCACTGTGCCATTTTCATATTCCCTGGTGATACGGAGCAGCAGTGGTGAGCCACAGCTCCAAGCCAAACATGCAACCATAAGGACAAACAACCCTCAATACACTTAAAATCATTCTGCACACATACAGTCATTTTGTTTTTCACTTTCAGTGCCGTATTCAGTAAATTACATGGGCTCTTCACCACTTCATTATCAAATAGGCTTTATGTAAGATGAGTTTGCCCAACTGTAGGCTCCTGTAAGCGTTTGGAGTGAATTTACAGTAGGCTGGGCAAAGCTATGGTATTCAGTAGGTTAGTTAAATGTATTTTCCACTTAAGATAATTTCAATTTACATTGGTTTTATTGGATGTAACCCCACCGTAAATTGAGGAAGATCTGCATTTATGAAACTTTCATACTGCATTATTAAATATAATGCAGTTGTGTTCTTTTTTGATTCCTTCTATCTGAGATTTTTAAACTGGAATGATGTCTCTTATAGGTA
The DNA here is from genome assembly GCF_963455335.1 of Martes martes. Classification (NCBI taxonomy): domain Eukaryota; kingdom Metazoa; phylum Chordata; class Mammalia; order Carnivora; family Mustelidae; genus Martes; species Martes martes. The sequence goes on along the minus strand of NC_137889.1, from coordinate 77,740,832 downwards.
TACCCTCAGCATTTAACTTAGTGTCTGGAAAAGTGTACTAGTTAAAGCAATATTTGTTTAATCCATGAAGATTAAACAATGACCAAATATGTGTTACCTCTCATCTTTTTCTTCCCCCCTTATTGCATATCATATGAGATTAAATTGAAACCGTAGTAAAAAATCAATATGCTTAATGAGAACTGTTATTAAAGAAATGGAATCCAGATATTGTTGAGCTGTGTTAGACTTAAAAAATGGCCAATAAATATCAGTTGATTGATAATCCTGCATGTGGCTATAGTAAGTAAATAAAATCTCTAACAAGATGTTGAATATAAAAAGTCTACAAATAAACTCAACAATGAATAATTGTGAATATTAGAAATATCACTATGTCATTTGTTATTTGCACATTTAAATTTTATTATCTCCTAGGTGTCAGTACAGGGCTATAACATCATAACCCAAAGCTGAATATGTAAATGTCCCTGAGCTCAGAGTTTCTAGAGAAGAAGAGCAAGGATGTTAATAGTTCTATTATGAAGCAACAAGTATGGTAATTGTGAGACAAAGAACTTTAAAAAAAAAAAAAGAATTTAGGCATAAGAAGCATTTATCTATTTGTAATGAATGCACTGGACTTAGATAAATTAAAAAAGACAAGGGGAGGTCTTCCAGTAGAGAGAAGAATGTGTTTGAGAATGGTAATAATAACACAACTTAATAGAAAACAAGTAGTGTTTGGAGGGGTTGTAGGAAAGAATGAATATGTATGAATAGTACCAAGAATTAATAAAGAAATAGGCTTTCCAGAATAAGCTAAATAATTTGAAACTTCTTTTTCTCATGAAAGCTGCAAGCAGCCATTAGAAGATTTTAAAGAGGAATGCACAATGGCCAAATATAAATTTTATGAGGCTCCGTCTGCCTGTAATAGGAAGGGCAGGTTTAAACTGGAGGGGCAGTCTCAGTAGGAAAGGATCAAGTTCGAAGATGAGACATGGTAAGGGCTTAAACTAAGGCAGCCATGGTGGAAATGAGATGACAGAAGAGATTTATGACAAATAAAAAAGTTAAATTCACAAGGTTTTGTAGATTAGATCTGAGGGACAAATTGAGAGAGACCTTGACCAGGACTCAGTTTTCTGGCTACATTGAAATGGAATAGGAAACACTGCAAATGTTGCAGGTTTGGGGATGAAGATAATTAGTCTGGATTTTGATTTGGGAAACAAAGGAGAAAGAAGAATTACATTTCCTTACTACTTACAGCCCACTGACAAGTCCTTGAAACAGGCAGGGTGACATTCCTCTAGGAACTTAGCTGCCTCCATTTTAAGACTTTGCTAAGAGCAAAAGACAATCCTAGCCCAACCCCCAGGATCCTATAAATCTAACATATAAAAATTCCTTTGGAAACTTCCTTTATGTTTGTTGTTGTTGTTGTTTTTACTTTCTTTACTCCAAAGATAGATACATGTTGACAATCATTCTCCAAGCATATGACCCTACTAATATACATCTGAAGGGTCTCATGACCATGGTTTTACTAGACAGTAATAAATGATGTTTCCTCAACAATAACTAGCCCCATCAAGGTCCTGGAAACCAAGTTTCCAAAATAATATTCAAGCAGCAAGCTATTAGGCAATGCTTATGATCACATGCAAATTCACCAATTTAACAGCTATATAGGTTATAGGTGGAAAATGAATGCATGCTGGATGTTTGATATTTGTGGAAGAAATCCAACATCTTTAGCCTTGCCAATGCTTCTTGCTTTCTTTGGCTTAGAAGATTTTGAATCATAAATATTCTCAAATTCCCCTCGGATTTTAAGAGTCAACAATGGCCTCAGGCTTATATTAAAAATAAATTAGGGATAAAAATTACATGGTGAATGATGTATTATATTACAAACATTAAATGTCTACATTTTTAGTTAAGGGGAAAAAAGAAATGGATTGTTTATAGTCTAGAGAAGAAAAAAGTCAATAACTTCCTTTTTAATAACTGGTGTTGATGTTATACTCCAATATGTTCCATATTAAAATAGAACACGATAGGTTTCTAAAAAGCTGAAATGAAATCTTGCTAACTAAATTGTTTTTATTTGTGACATATAATTTGGGTTCTGTTATCAATGAATAGCCTTAAGGGTAAAAATGCTTCTTTTTTATATATGAGAACTTTAAAATTCATAGATTTAAGGGAAAAGTTATATCCTCACACTGCTGTATGAAAACTGAGTAACAGAGTCAGATATCTCTACTACTAAAATCATTTATTTCAGTCTTTGGGAATGAAGTATGACTTGGGGATTTGATTTTTAAATTTGAAGTTCAGTACTTATTCTAAAACATTTTTTTAAGCAGAATAAGGCTTAGTAGTTTATATTAAGCATTTAATGACTTTAAAAATCCAGACATATTAAAATAAAACTAATAATAAAAATTTTATTAACATTTGGGGCGCCTGGGTGGCTCAGTGGGTTAAAGCCGCTGCCTTCGGCTCAGGTCATGATCCCAGCGTCCTGGGATCGAGCCCCGCATCGGGCTCTCTGCTCGGTGGGGAGCCTGCTTCCTCCCTTCTCTCTCTGCCTGCCTCTCTGCCTACTTGTGATCTGTCTGTGAAATAAATAAATAAAATCTTTAAAAATAAATAAATAAAAAAAATTTTATTGACATTTTAATTTTGATAAAATGTATTGATTATGCTGTGATATGCTATCTCTCAGTGCTAGTTTTGCCAGCTACATACATAACTAGGAAATCAAGCATTGAAAAAAACAAACAAAAACAAACAAACAAACAAAAACTAATGTGTAAACTGTCACACCTACAATTGGATTCTGATTTGAATTAAGGTGATTATTTCAACTGATTTATTGCCTGTGAGTGACTTACCGTGTTTCAAGAGAACACTTTGCTTTAAATGGATGTTAGCTGTACATGGTGAGAATTGCTTCAAATAAGCAACAGGGATAACTATCTTTAAAATAATCAGAAAAACTGATGAACCACTGAACTCTACCTCTGAAACTAATAATACACTATATGTTAATTGATTGAATTTAAATAATTTTTTTTAAAAAGAATGAGCAAAAAAAAAATCAGACCGAATAATATAAATAAATAAATAAATAAATAAATAAATAAAACTTAGTAGAATATTTAAGGAGAGGCCTATTAATACAAAATACACAATCAAAGAAATTAGTTGAGGACTGATGAAACTACCAAAGGAGCAGAGGTGGTGTGCAGAACTGCTCAGATTTGAATTTAGATGGATAATCATATTTAATCAATGCTGAAAAACAAAACAACAACAACAACAAAAACAGACTATAAAGAAAAAAGTAGAACGTCTTCTATCCTCTTAGATGGCCATGGATAGAGAAATAGAAATTGATGTCCTGTTCCGCCTTTGTAACTGAAGGCTGAGCAGTACATCTAGCTAAACAGTGGTATTTACCAGTCTCCCTAGTACAGTTATTACAGTTATTGCTCATCAGTGACCCACAAACAGTTGCAGGACTTCCAGGAATAAATTCCTTTATCTTCTATCTGTTTTGTACTGCTGTGGACACGGACTGTAGAATGACAGAATATAGATTGGTGGCTGGATCTCCAACAGCCCACTTGATCCTGAGATGACCTTAAAGATAAAAGCTATCCTCTTGGAATACCAGAAAAGAAGATAGAAGATTGAGATCCAGATGGTTCATGGAGCAATCATGTGAGCTATGGAAAGTACGTTTTATGAAAGAATAAACTCCTTTGAATTTAATCTACTATTTTCCCTAGCCTCTTCTCAGTGTGAGGTATAATCACTAACAGGTTAGACGGCTGTAAAGGAAACAAAAATCACAGAACAAAGGTTAAGATGGGAAAAAATAAGGAATCTACAAAGCCAATGTATTAAATTCACATGAACTTTTAACGGTTCCAATTTTTAATCTCAGTGATGTAATCCACAGGATCATTTGTAAGAAAATGGTTTCATGCAGTATTTAAGCCAATTTGACTTTCATTTAAGCAGAATGCCAGACATAGTAAATAAAATGCAGCACCTAATTAAAGTTGAATTTCAGACAGACAAGAATGATTCTTGTATGAAGTATATTTCATCCAATATTCTGTACATACTTATAATGAAAAAATATTTATCGTATATCTGAAATCTAAATGTATATGTGAGTGCTGCATTTTATCTAGCAAGTCTACCTTTAAAGTTGTGAAAGACATGATAATATAAATTACATCACGCTATTTCAAAATAATATTTTCATAGGGCTTTACATTTGTTAGTAAGCATGACCAATGATGCCATATTGAATCAAGCTACTGATAGTAATAAGACAAATAACTTATATTTTATGTTCAACCTGGTATGCACCACTGAATTTTATGACAATCCCTTCTTATATAGATGAAGAGACTGTAACTTAAATTGGTTCAATCAATTCATGGCAAAACTAGGAATGGCAATAATAAATGGCAAAACTAGGAATCTAGTTTTGGAATCTAAAAACCAGCTAAAGAGAAGGTCAACAGGAGAGTCATGTTCTAAACCTCATAGCTCCTCATCTGCATCCCCTGGTCATAGCTCATCAAACCAGGATTAGGACTCAAGCTCAATCATTTGTGGTTTATATGCCATGTCCCATCCAAATCAAAGTACATCAATTATCTATTGCAGGAACTTAGGCAGAAAGAGGACTGAGGACACATATATGAGGGAAAATATATGAAAATACAGTAGCTGAGTGAATTTAATGGCATATCTTTAGAGCAAAATTAATACAAGATTGCTAATAGGGAGTTAAGTCAGCATGGTTCCTAAAACTGCATTGAAAAGAAAAAAAAAAAAATCCCGTTTCAGTGACTATAATCGGAATAAATTTGGTGTAGGCATTTCCTGTTAGTTCCCAAACTCTCTTACTACCATATGCGTCCTAACATTGAATTTCTGTTGTTTCAAGCAGGTTGAGTGTTTCTGTGCTGTTGAAACCTATATTAGGAAGAAGAGGAAAAAGAGGAAGAGTTGGGAAGGAGGACAAGAAAGAAGAGAAAGCAAAGAACCTAGTTTAACTGAAGATTTACACTATGACTCATAATGTTACCAGTTTTAAAATGCTTTATCTCATTAGCTCTCATGCAAAAGTGAGTTCATTCTACTGTTATCTTCAGTTTACAGGTAAGGAAGCTGGGCATAAGCAGGTTAAGTACCTTGAGGACACAACACTCCCAAGAGACCAAATATTAATTGGAATCCAGACAGTCTGAATCCCCAGCCCATTTTGTAAACCACTATGTCACTGCCTCTCATAGTTCAGGAATGTTCTTTATTCATTTGGCACAAAACAGAAGACAGGTCAAATGAAAGGCCCCTAACATCAAATGAATATCAGTCAGTCCCACACATAATAGCAGAGAATATAAAACCTATTAGTAATGTATAGGGGCCAGAATTATTTGGGATACATTTTGCAAAGGGTAGTAGAAAATGATAAACCATCTCACTTCTGTGCAGTGGCGAAGCTCAAGAACTAGAGTCAATCATGCCATGTAAACATTCCAAATGTAACACTTATTCATTCAACAACCTTTGGAAAAAACTCTTTTAGCATAAATCCCCACATATGCAAATGAGGGTAAGCTTCCCTGCTGCAAAAAAAAAAAAAAAAAAAGTTTCCTTGCTTCATGGAGTTGTCTTTAGGGCTGGTAAGATAATGAAGTAGTGACAATGAGAATTAATATGAATCCATCTTACTAAATAAATAAAATTATATTTGTAATTCATGGAAGAAAGTTTAAAAATGTACTCACAGGATTCTTTTACACTTAAGAATGGAAATAAATAGATATAAAAAAGAGGGGTAATCATGCTTTTAAAAAATAAATCTATATTATTTTAATCTTTTACAATCAGAAAGTATTTATATATTTCCTAGGTAAATATATGTGAAGTCCTACCCAATACATATTAAAGAATCAAGAAGAATATTAAAAATTGTCATCCATTTCCTTTGACACGAAAACACTTATAATTTTAACTTTACAAAATTTAATGGGAATTAAACCCACTCTTGTGAGAACAAATATATACTAATTGGGCATAAAACTGACTTATATCTGGAAATTTTGAATGTCCTTTTTGCTTATAAACAAAAAAAATATATTTTATAATAGTAAGGTCATCCAAAATGTATATGTAATGTATATGTATGTGTAATGATGAAACATACATTTTAAGAAGATATGATTATAGATGTTTCTTAACGTATTAAACTCATAAAATTATTTAGACAACATTCTTAGGGTCAAACACTAGAACCCATTCTATCTAGTTTTAAGCAGGAAGGTCATTTAATGAAGATATGAGGGAGATCATAGGATATCCAGAACTGAGTGTCATCCTTAGGAAATGAGAAGCCAGGAAAAAAGCACAAGCCACATGCTGAAACCCATGAAGATCCAACCGAAGCTGAACACTGACCAACTCCAGAACATTTATCACTGATGTCCTTGTAAGTAGGATTTGCTGCCATAGCACTCATGAAGAGGTATGGATGGGTGGAGTGAATTCTGTAAAGCATCTGTGATTCCCTGTTCTTTCTTACAAAATGAATTGTTGAGCAGTGTCTTTGTTAATGCCTTATTCACATATCTGCTCCCTAATTGCAAAGAAGTCTAATTAAGTAAGACTTTGGTTTCTAGCTTGGAAAAGCAAAGAACCAAAGCACTGCCAAAATATTTGAAGGGTTGTTCAAAAGATGTTAAGTAATCAGATAACACATCAAAAGTCCACTAGAGACAGTACTGACTCTTTCTTTCTCTTTCTCTCTCTCTTTTTTTAAAGATTTTATTTATTTATTTGACAGACAGAGATCACAAGTAGGCAGAGAGGCAGGCAGAGAGAGAAGGGGAAGCTGGCTCCCTGCTGAGCAGAGAGCCCGATGCGGGGCTCGATCCCAGGGCCCTGGGATCATGACCTGAGCCGAAGGCAGAGGCTTTAACCCACTAAGCCACCCAGGCGCCCCTTTCTTTCTCTTTCTATATATATATGTGCGTGCGCACGCACACACACACACACACACACATATAATAAACTATATAATAGTTTATAAAAATATATAGTATAATATATGGTAGACTATATAATAGTTTATTATATTTAATACAGTTCTATGTATAAAAAGTATATAGTTTGTTAACTGTAATAAACTATACATTCTATACACAGATGGATAGCTATAAATAAATAATTTACATAGTGAAGTCCTTATTTTCTTTTAAAAGCAGGAGCAAGTATAAAACAAAATATAATGTAATATTTTGTAACTTTTATTTCACCCTTTAGTTATATTGGTAAATGTATTTAAATGAAAACACCAGTAGTATATAGGGAAATTACATAAATATCCCTTTCAAAGATATCCTTGCAGTTTCATTTGGAATGCTGGAAGTTGTATGTATACTATAGGCTAGGAATGCTTGTCCGATTTATTTAAATGTGCCTTGTAATGAAATTGAAACTTTCTAAATCTTAAAAATGTTTTTAAAATTCTCAAAATTTATCTGCTATATTAAATGTAACCAAAATAACTTTATCCAATAAAGGTCAATTTATTGATGCCAGAATTTATCTAGTGCTTACATATATTTTAGACACCAAACTTATTTACAATCCTTTTCTTAGAAATTTCAATTTTCTAGAACAGTCAGAAGTTAGGAAGTAAACAAAATAACTTACAAGATACAGGCACAAAAAATGTGCCCATGTTTACAATTTTTCCACAGATTATTCATAACATACCCTTCCTTACTGAAACAATTCAAATGAGCTTATTTTGAGGTATTCAAACCAGAGCACCATAGAATACATGGGCCTTTGGATATAACAATGGAAAACTTGATAGTAGGAATGAAGGTAGAAAATAAAAGATAAAATGTAGACATAACAACATATAAGCATATCAATGTCTCTCAAAGATTGTTGAATACTGCTGAGATTATAGCTATTCTAATGCACAATGTTCTTAGTATCATAGGAATTAAGTATTAACCTCCATATATTTTCTGAAGAAATTTCACAGATGTAAACAAATTTAGAAAAAAAATTATTAAATAAAAAATTACAGTTGGAAATCTTCTGTTTTGAATCATTTGAGGGGATTAAACAAGAATATTTAGTAAGATATAATACATAGGAGTGACTCTTGGACCTGTGGTTTGGAAGTTCTGTATGAAGCAACAAAGAATGAGCAAATAGGTGATGGTTTTCTTGAGCAATAATAAAAAAAAATAACTAAAATTTACATGCATAGAGATCATAAAATCCCCAAATCACTAAGACAAATGATTGCCCTATGTCATTTCCATGGACATCCCATAACACACAATTTTTACTTCTTTTCATCATCTAGGATGATGTATACTTTTTAACCCTCACTTGGAACACATAGCATGGAAGGAACAGATGAATACCCTGTTTCTGTTTTATTTTCAAAGCTGTACCCTTTCAAATTGAGTTTAAGATTCTGAGTCTCTAGGTGTGAACCTCAGTGGAGAAATTTATACAATTTTATTCTAGAAAATAAGCCATTTATTGCTTGATTAATGTTTATTATTTCTAATACACTATGAAGTATCTGAAGCAAAAACTGCCCTTACCCAATCTAACATCTCACAAGCTTTAGGCTAGTGCTTAACCATAATAGCAAATACAAAAAGATTAATTGTTGATAACTGTAGAAATTCTGACAATCGGACAGAATTGGTTTAAGTTGATATGATCTCACTAATACAGTGCTCCATAACCTGCTTACCACATCTACTCACATGATTTGGGTAATTTCAAATGATCTGTGGTGCAGCTCCCAGTCAGTAGTGTGGAAATGAAAATGTTCCAATAACCCTCTTCTACTCTACGTCCAATATTCATTAAGCTCTTCAGACCTCACAAAGTCTGGAGCCTAGCACGTGAAATACGCAAATTATAAAGCAACATCCATTTAGTACTCACATTGATGTCTTCCAAATCTAAATTATTTAGAATAATATTGTTCCTTTTCCAGATGATGGGGGGTCTCAGTGCTCCCTGAATGGCACAGCTCAAAACAGCACTCTGTCCCACAGTCGTCGCTGTAATGCTTAGTTTCTGATCCTCAGGCAGACTCAACTGGATGACCTCTGTAAAGATAAAGTGTCAGTAATGTTGATGAGCATGTAGTTTTATAAGGTTAATTAGTTCAAAGTTTCTGAATACTAGTAATTAAGGCTTTTAGTTTGAATAAAATGGAAAAAAGCTTGTGATGAAATGAAAAAAAAGAATAAATTGTTTCCAATAAAAGGTCAGAATGACATTTCAATTTAATTGATTGACAGGCATCCTCATGAGGCAAAGAACTATTAAACAGAAAATGAATATCAGAAGTAGAGTTATAATAAGCCTGGCAGATTGCACCCAAAAGAGAGATAAATTATTTAACTGCCAAATCGACATGTAGTGTGACATCGGCATTGAAATAAAAATGATGTTGTTTATTCACTGATACATTTATACTGTAGGTGAGGTGAGATCATTGCTGGCTGGCTTCAGAGAACACTAGCATAGCTGGATGGGTAAAATGCATCATTATGCTGGGAAACATAAATTTACTCTAAAGGGATAAGATTTATTTAGGAAGTTGACGAAGGAAAAACTGAAGTTCACCAACCAAACAGCAATTAAGTGAAATTCTGTCAGCTGCCTTTATCAGTCAGTGTTGGTATAGTACAGTTGCTTCCTAATCTTTAAATTTTAAAGTTAAGTATAATATTTTTAACTATTCAACATATTTCTCCTAATAATTATGCCAAACTAGAAAATATAATATGAAATCTGGATCTGGCTTTCCTTTTCTGTTTTCAGACAATCTTTACCAATTATGGGAATTAACAAGTCTGTCATTGTGCATTTTCATGAGAGATGGCTGGATAATCCTACAAGTTTTCACCCATGTCTCATCAGCTGACATTCACAGACACTAACTTTTCTACCCTGAGTTTTGCATTTTGACTTTGCTCAGTCTTAGCCAGGTTAAAATATCACATATTAGTATTCTGAAATGAATTTACCATGGTGGTGGTGGGGGGTGGGGAGACAATGATTGTCTTCTGTTTGTTGTGATTGATGATATGTTTCATGGGGGCATTGAGTACAGGAAAGTGGTGGCTTTTAATTTGCAAAAGATATGTATCAGTTGCAATCTTAGCTGTGCCCCGGCCCCGCAAACCCCTCTCCTTTCCTTTCACATTTCTACCTTCTTTCTCTCTCTTTCTGAATCCTATGTCCTCTTGAGAAGAAAGATAAATGCCAACAAATACATTTTATAGAATATAACTATTCAATAAACAGTTACTTTATTTTTTGGTACCATCACAAATTGTCATGTCAGAAATAGCATACATTTTTGTATTGAAAGAAGAGGATTGAACATACAATCCCCCCCAGCCGCATGGTAAGCATTAACATTAAATGATCTCTGTTGTCATGAGCCCTGTCTTCCACACCATTAGCTGATGAATATAAATGAAATAAACTGACTTTTACTTGTTGTATAAGATCTAGTGCCTAAATCTAAAAGACTTAATGACTTAAGGAGCAGTGTTTCGCGTTGTTAAAGAAGTGGGTGGGCTTGCCTTTGAAACTGAAAAACCCTATGAGAGAGACTCAGCCCAAGTTTATTCTTTTTGTCATGACATCACTTATAGAAATGATACAAATGGGTAACAAGGACCTTGCTCAGTCATTTGTATTGGCACCCTAATGTTCCCTAATGATATTTATCAATATTCATATTTTATTTCAATGTTTCTTGAGCAAAAAGAACATAAACAATATGCTTAATCTTCTTTTCTTTAGTACTCATACTCTTTCTTTCTTTTTCTTTCTTTCTATAAAACCACTAAAATACATTTGGCCAATTATGCACAGAAAATATTTGAAATTTGCAGAGTCAGTGTTTCTTTGGGTCTTTTTTTGTTTTTTTTTTCTAAGATTGTATTTATTTATTTGAGAGAGAGAATGAGGGAGGTAGGGGCAGAGGAAGAGGGAGAGAGAGAACCTCAAACAGACTCGGTGATAAGGATGGACCCCAATATGGGGCTCAATCACATAATCCTGAGATCGTGACCTGAGCTAAAGTCAAGAGGTGGATGCTTAACCAACTGAGCCACCAAGGTGTCCCTAGGTCTTTTTTATCTTAATATTACAAATCTATAGAAAAAGGGAGAATTACAAAAGTAATAACATCATGTAGACTATTATAAGGATTATTAATAATTTTCTATTAGCATTTCTGAATTCTAACTTCTGGCTTATCATAAAATCATGTAAGAAATAGTGGGACATCTGATTCTAAAATCAGCATGTTAGCATTGGCTATTATGACATTTAGAAATACAATTACTACTAAGTCACTTTGGAATCTCTTCACTAACCTCCTGTATCTGGTATTAGATCTCAGGCCATTGAAATTAGTTGTGCTTTTAGTAGTTATACACTAACAATGCTAATTAGATAATATGAACATTTTAGAGTAAATGCTGAGATCTGGCATAACAATGTGGGACATCTTTCTAAAATGTAATTTTTTGAGAGGATACACAATGAGAAATAAGAATTACTATTCACCCAGGACATATTAACTTGCACAGTAAAAAAGTTTTTCTTTAATATGGAGATTACATTTTGAAATTATTTAAAAAACTATCTCAGTAATACATATTATTAAATAATGATGTGTATTTTGAAAACTCTAGAATTTTTTTCCTGCATATTTCATGCTACATATATATTTCTCCTCTTCCCTGATATATCATATAGGACTACATACACAAAGCCAATTATCTTCACTTGCTACTTCTCAAAATTAAGTGTTTTTTCCTTAAGTAAAGGCAGCAGCAAGATGTCTTTTACGTCCAAAATTGTCATGCTTATCTTTACTAGTCTTCCTGATAGTTATTAACAAGGAAAGATTTAATCACACACATTCACTAATATTAAACACTTTTATTTTTATATTTTAACTTTCATCAAACATGCTTTAATGGTGGAGAAGGTACACATAAAGCATATCAGATTTATATTTTATAGCAAAACGGTGATTATGTCTAGAAACGCATTAACAACCTAAAACAAAATCTACAAATTAATTCATAAGATAACTTAAGATTTATTTTAAGTGATATTAGTATAGGTTTGTTGTCTCTGAGTGTTTGTGTATATTTAGTGTTCATAGTAATCACTTTAGAAATGAGTTTCCAGGAAAAATATTGAAAATTTAATTTCTTATTAATTAGTACTAATCTATATTTTCATGGATATACATTAATGATAGCATATTTCATTCTACCACTCTCTATCTACATCTTATGCTAGTTATGTACAGACAATTGCTTTGCAGAAAATAAGATCTACCGTTTTAGTACCCTCTTCCATCCTTTCAGGACCAATGATAAGGCACATATGAAAAGTCTTCTTTAAGTAAAATCCTGTATTACATGATATCAAGAGTTAGTTGATGTCTTGAACAAAGATAAAAGCATAAAAATACATAGGCTAGGTATAACAGATGGGATTAAGTTTTTTGAAACACTTCAGTACTTTTTTTGACCTATGAGCTTTGTGTCTTATTGGAGGACCTTTCAGTATCCAAGGAAAGAAATCAGAGCTCTGGCTGTGGTGTTTCCTCTAATCTCATGTTATGAAGGCTACTAATGCCATCTCTAGATCAGCTTTTTCTTTTGATTTCTTGGGAGAGAGAAGAGGCAAATAAAAGAGTGGAACACTTTTCTGCCCTATTTTTCATTTTCACAACTTGCCTTAGAGGAATATTAAGAGCTTGCTTTCAAAGTAATGAAAATTGTTTAGTCTCTTCTAGCAGAATCCAAAGCTAGGGAGACAAATACAGTTGAGTCCAAATTCAACCACAGCAGGTAAGTGTCTATGAAGCATTTATTCTAACAGCAATTAGGTGATAGAAATAGTAATAGGAACATGGGTGAAAGTAGTATGTGTTCTAAAAAAGTACAAAAAGGAATAAAATAATATGAATATTTGTGAAACACCAATTAAAAACAAGATGATTGTAGTAATTTGATTAAAATAAATTCATTTAAAATCATCAGAAAAATTTGATTTATCATAAACATGATTCTGTTCTTTTGAAATTCCTAAGTACCTATTTATGTTGAATATTTGAATACTAGTTTTAATCTTATTGCCCTAATTACACATAACTATTATAATAGGAATGAAATATAGAAGAAATTTTATCAATAACATTTTCAAATTACATATATTTTCCCTTCTCTACTCCATTAAAAGTAACTACTAATTAAAAACAGATAAAATAAAATACTTAAGTCAGAAATGTATCACACACACACAAAAGATGGAAATCCCAAGTGGAATTATTGATTATTCTCATAATAAAACCACACTTATTCAATGACACACCCCTTAACTAATTTGAAAATTCTGATGGTATCTTTTGTCAAGAAATATGTGATTTCAAAATATTAATTTTTACCTAATTTAGACATGTCAAGATATATACTAATTTACTGTGATCAAATGTCTAGAATTGCTTCTCTGTATACTATTATATGCTTATATCAGAATGTGTGTTGCAAAAATAAAACAAAAGAAATTTAAAAAGAGATCTAGAAACATTCCTTTGATAGCAATGGATTGGGTAATTTGAATTAACTCTTCCACTGAAGAAGTAACACAGCAACAAACAAACAACAAACAAACCTGGAATAAATACAAATAATATTCTTAGAACAATATATGAAACACTTATTCTTTTCATTCTTATCTCATGAAAGAGATAATAAGACAGTGAGAACTGCCCTGTCTATATCTTGACGAGAACTATAACTTAGAGACATAAGATTTCACCTTAGTGAAATCACTTAGTGCTTTGGGAATTTTTTCAACTAGAGAAGATGACTGTGGTTTAAATGCCCTTTGGTGGCTTTTTGCTCCTTCAGGCATATGGGATGGGTACAGTAATGGACTACCACCTTCTCTCTGCTAGGACTTTAGGATGTCTCACTGTGCAAGTGAATATGGACTGCAGCTCACTTTTATCTAAGTGTCTTGTAAAATATAAAATCTTCTCCTCTATAGTAAGATAGTATCATCCTAGTCATCTAATCATTATTACAAACAATTCTTAATAAAATGTCCAAGAAACAGTCAAAGATAACATGGCATACATAGAAGACAGTGAGATGAGAATAAGCAGAAAGAGGATATAATAGTAATAAACCCACCAGGATTATAAAATTAATTGTTTATGAAAATAAATTCAGTTCAGAAAACTTGACAAAGACTTTAAATAAACAATCTATAAACATTATAAATTCATGAAAGAGCCAAATAGAAATTACATAAGTAGAAAATGTAATAATTGAAATAAGAATTAAATTGATATGCTTAAGAACAGATTAGACACAGTAGAAAAGTTAATGACTAAACTAAGGAAGAGATTAAAAGAAATATTACCCAATGAAACATAGAAGGATGAAGAATGAAGAATACAGGTGAGGGTAACAAAAATAGTTTCATATGAAACCCGCAGAAGGAGAAAACAAAGAAAATGAAACAGAACTAATATTTGAAGAAATAGGACCTGAGGATTTTCCATAAATGTTGAAAGATGCCAATCAATAAATTGAAGATCATCAAATGTCTAGCAAAGCAAATGAAAAACTACAATGATTTACACCTAGACACTTAGTGGTAAAATTGAAAAAAAAATCAAAGAGAAAGAAAATCATTAAAATTATGCAAATAAGAAAATACAGATTGACTTTATAGCAAGTAGAGCCAGAAAAATAACCAGTGTCACCAGCAAAAATAGGAACAAGAAGCTAGTGGGATGCTATCTTCTAAGTGATGAAACAAAATAAAATCAATCTTAGAATTTTATATACATAAATAAAAATTACAATAAATATATTTTTAAAAACAATTAGAAAGTTCATCTCTAGTAAACTTGTCTCAAGGTAAACTCTGTAGGATATTCTTCTGGCAGAAGGAAAATGCTCTTAGATGGGAGCTCAAAGATGTATGAAGGAAAGGAGAGCAAAGAAGGTGTTTAAATGTAAGTGTTAAAGTTTGACATTAAACTTTGTTACTTCAAAGTGCCTGATAATATAGAAGACTATCTTCATATTCCTGGGCAGAGAAAGATTTTTCAAAGCACACACACACACAAAAATGAACACTAAAACCAAACCAAACAAACAAGAAACAAGCAAAAAACAGGTAACAATAACAACAACAGCAATGAACTCACCTCAAGGGAAATGATTTATATGTTTAACCACATCATAATTTAGATCACTTATTCCTCAAAATGTACTTTTAAGAGACCAAAAATGCGAGGCACCAAGCAGGAAAATAAATTCATAAAACTAACAAAGATCTCAGATAGAAATTTTGTGTTGCAAAAATAAAACAAAAGAAATTTTGTTTTATTTTTATTATTTTATAACAAAAGACAATTCCAAAGAACCACCAACCAAATACTTGGATAAATATTCCATGAATTAGTTAATCCATATGGCTTAAGAAAATCTGAAAAAGTATTTAACAATGTGTGTAATCAGAGAGATGCAAATTTAAGCCGAAACTTTGAGAATGGCATAAATTATAAAATCTAGTGATAAGTATTGAAAGAATATGAAGCAACAGAAATTCTTTCATTCCTTGAAAAAGAGTGTGAATTCATATATATACTTTCTTTCTTCATTAGTAAATAAAGCCTCATCTACACAAACTTATCCTGCCAATTAATGTTTCCAAGTTAGCTATGTGTCTTGCAGAAGCCTAGAGTATAAGAGGGTTTAGGTGTTATTAAAAAATATATACACCAGAGGTAGCAATGCATATATTATGAAGATGCCTTTAATATATTGGACAGAAGGGAGGGGGAAAAAAAAGAGAGGTCTAAATTGGGAGAAAAGAATCTGGTGAGGAATAGAATAGAACAGAATAAAAAATTCCCAAGTTTATCCTGAAGAAAAAGACCCGCTAGACAGGAAAATTCTAAGAATACAAGTGAAAATGGAATTATTTCTGCCATGACTTCTGAGAGAAACCAGAAGGACCTAAAATCAAAACCATAAATATTCAGCAGTTAGTTAAAACAAAAGCATCATTTCTTCTTATGTCATTGGAGGGATTTAAAGTTATGGGAAGATATAAAAAAAAAAAAAAAGACTTCGGTAGGAGATTTTTCTGTGCGACAATGAAGTAAAAGTTCTTGTACAAAATTGGAATTTCATTTTTTAATCTCTTTATAGCTCTGTAATAAGGACAATACTGCATTATAGACAAGACTGTATTTTGATAATACTTCAAGACATTTTAAATGTTAACAATGGTAAGTCATATTTTCTTTTCTTTTAATTCATGATTTTGATATTCCTTCTGTGATCTTACAAATGCAGTGCAATTACCATTCAACATTTCTGTTCAATTTTATTTAATTTCTCTTTCAAATAAATTATATACAGTTGAATTTAAACTGGAATATGTGAAGAATAGCCTATTCATTCAGTGATATGAATAACACCAGTAATTTGGAAAATAATTCTCTCTAATGAAAAATAGTTTCCTTTTGAAATTTGACCTAACAAAAATTGTATCCAGAGAGAACTAGGTGGTCACTCAAACTCATCAAATTAATTTTAACATTATAATTCGGAAACCTTGAGACAATATCATCAACAAGACTCACATTTGTGACATCATCGGGATGCTTGCCTCAGTTTGATCTCTAATGCACACTCTTTCGAAGACTTCTTTTGACAAGTTATTGAAACTCTGTGAGTCTCAATTTTCCCATCTTTACAATAAGGATGATAGCTAACTCTTATAAATACTATGAAGATAAGATATGATATTTTAAAATACTACTGTGCATGGTCTTTAGTAAATTCTGGATATGCCACACCACTCTCTACTAGTGGAGAGCTATTGAAATACTTGTAGGTTAAGATAGGCACCATTTTACCATGCTTAGGAATTATGTTCACTTTGAAAAAGGCACTGCTTATATAAATCCTATTGGTTTAATTTTCATAGATATTACTTAAGCATGAGAAGAAAAACCCACGCTCATGACCCACAAGGCAACTCAGGCTCTATTTTGGTTCTACCCTTACATACAAGCAAAGTATCCTTTATGTTGTACTTAATATGCAGGCTAAGAAAAAGGCTATTGAACATAATGATAATTACTCTCCTACCTTCAAAAATCATGAAAAATATAATGAAATGTTGAAGTAATCAAGTATCTTTTTCCTGTACAATTTGTGATATAAATACCATGTGTGATTTGAGAAAATTTGATATTATTCTCTAAATGCCTAAATTACTGAATACATGAAATACTGAATACATTTACTATCTCTAATAATCTTTGAAAAGTTTCAGTGTGATCACTTACAAATGGAATTCAATGTAGTAAATTGGGAGGAGAAATTGCACAGACATACGAAGGAAAAAATCTAACATGAAGAGTTTGCTGTGAATCCTCATTTGTCAGTCAGGGCAAAGCAATCAGCTAATCACTGTCTATTTCCTATATGTTAACAGTGTGTTCAGTGGTGTGTTAAAAAGCTATTACGGATATAAGGAAAGAATGTTAACCTGTGTTTATTCCTTCAAGTTATCTCAAAGAAACCCCAGGATGTTAATGTTAGAGTCAATCAAATGGCACATTATTTGCTCTGTCTTTAATAAATTGAAATTTTTTCACTCTTTTCTAGATTACAGTCAGTCAGACAGAGCTAAATGAACTATTCCCTCCATGCAGTGTAAGCTAGATCTCTGAGCATTTCAGACTGAAAAAGATTTTAGTATTGTTTGCCTAATTAAAACAATTCAGGTAAAGGAGATTGCTGTTTGCCATAACACACTGCTATTAACTGATAAAACTGAAACTGGGATCCAGAGCATTAGCCTACACTATGAAGTTTTACAGAATTGGAGTCTCCCTATTATGTTCAGCAAATAGATGTGAAAGATGGGGAATTGAACATTGGCTGTTCATTTTGGCAGCTCTTCATAGCTTCAGAAGACTGGGTCTCAGCTATGCAAATTCAGAAACAAATTTAACAATTCATCCAGAATTAATTAAGCTATTGGGGATTGACTGAGCTAATCAAAATCACAGGATACCTTTGTTTATACTGAATACCAATTTATTCATTTACAATTGGGAAAGCATCAAGTTTAGTAAGTGGTGTCAGCTCTGAGCCTGGGAATCTCCCTTCTAATGCACAGGTCAAAAGCTTCTCAAGATTGATGAACAGAAAATTACAAAAAAGGGAGTCGGCTATTCTCAAGCTAGTCAAGCTCTAATCAGCTAATGAATTGCCCTTTTCAACTCTAAAGACATTTCTGTCTAGAGAGCCTTTCTTTTTCTTGTCACTTTCAAGTTTACTGACAAATTCTTAGCCCTTAGCCTCCTGGTTTTTTTGGTTTGTTTTGGCTTGGTTTGGTTTGTTTTATGCCATGCGAATCACCATATGTTTGCAACTAGAGCATTAACTCAGGTAGGTTATAAAAGAGTTGAGTATATAAGAGCCTTCTTCACCTCAGGAAATGTTCCCATAGTCTTGGGCAAATGATGCCTATGCACTAAATCAGGCCCACCAGTTGTTTTTGTAAGTAAATTTGTATTGGAACACAGCTATATTCATTTATTACTGTATTGTCTTTGTCTGATTTCAGTTATATAGGTAGAGCTGAATAGTTGTTACAGAAATCTTATGGTATGGTTAAGCCTAAAGTATTTATTCTCTGGCCTTCTATGCAAAGTTGCCTAGTCATTGAAATACTACTTTGCATGTTTTATATCCCTTTAACATGCTTTAGTTATTTAAATGTGATCTATTGGATTCTTGCTCATATTCCAGGTTCAGAACACCAAGCATAAAATAATTACTTACAGAATATACGAAAATTGTTCCCATTTATATATGGGTGAATTTGTAAGCCACCACTGTATTTTTTATCATCTTTGAAGCTTCTATAAATAAGGAAAGGATGAGTTTCTCTAATAACTATGACAATTGCTACTCTTAAAGTACAAAACAAAATGTAAAAGTGAGTCAAGTTTGTCCTGACCAAACACAAATTTCTTGTTCCAGATAGTAACATCCTCCTGGGTCCATCTTCTCTAAGTTTATCATGTAGAACAATGATCGTTTCTTCTCTCTTTTTAACATCCAATCAAAATACTAATTCTCAGGACACATTTCTCAGCCAGAAGGAAAGCAATCTGATTATCCCATGTAAGTCATTCACAGTAGTAATCTGTGAACAAGCCTGATTTCCAAGAGAGAATTTACATTTTAATAGGGAACATTTTAATTCAAATGTGTCTTTAACCACCAAAACGCTTAGCAGAAATACTTCGGCGAAGGAAAACCTTCTAAGGAACCCTTGTCAACTCTGCCACCACTTTCTCAATAAGAAATCAAAGGGACCTACATCAACAAAGACAGATTCAGTTTAACTAAACTTGAGACAAAACCTGTAGAGATTATAGGGCTCTGACATTTCTCTTCTTAGAGCATTTGCTTTGAAAAATTGCTATTGGAAGTTCCTTCTCTGCCCCTTTGAGATGTAAATCTTCTCCCAGCCTCCAGCTGGTTATACCACCCAGGAACACCTTTCTCAAGGACCTCAGAGCCATCCCTTTGAAATGTAATCATCAGGGAAGATGGTGTTCTTATCACAGTCTCTGTGAGAGGGTGTGAGGCTAACTCCAGTTAGTGCCATGGAGGGACATGCCTGGCGTCCTCAAGTTGACCACCATCTTCTCTACCCTATTGCCCTTCAGTGCTTCATAACTCATCTGCCTTTTGTTTCAGTGGAGTTGAGTTCAGTCATCCCCCCTATTGCAATAGTCTTCCTTGCCTTTTTAACTTGTGGGGTGCAGTTATTCATTGAA
This sequence comes from Martes martes, assembly GCF_963455335.1. Classification (NCBI taxonomy): domain Eukaryota; kingdom Metazoa; phylum Chordata; class Mammalia; order Carnivora; family Mustelidae; genus Martes; species Martes martes. The sequence continues at coordinate 77,720,818 of NC_137889.1, read as the reverse complement.
AATCAGAAATCAGTTTTCCTTTTCTGAAAAAATCACAGTATTTGCTTACCTTTACTTCCTATTTCCCAATCCCCCTTAAGCACAGGGAGTTTACAAAGTATTAATTGAGAGGATGAGTGACATTTATTTATGGTCTACCATTCTGGAGAGGTCTAGAATTGAAGAAAAAGAGATTGCTCTCATATGTGTTCTCCTATACCCCCAAAAGCCATAAATTCAAGGATTTTTACAAGCTTATGATTGTTGCTATATAATAATGGTTTTATATCACTTATAAAGCTAGGAATCTGTCTTCTCTGCATATGAAATGTAATTTAAATTACTTTAAATACGTACTTCTCTTAGGAACTTCTGGGCATAATTTTAAGCACTATCACTACCTGGAAACTACAGGTCCTTACAAATCCTATGTAAATACAGTACAACTGGAAGCTCTCCAGCAAATCAAACACTGTCTTAATGCCTAAGAACCCAGATTTAGGGTCATTTATCTTCATCATCAAAACAAAGAAGAGAAGTGAACAATGATGTACTTTACCCAGTAAGTTTAAATAGATACTCTATACATTGACAGTTAAAATTAATCTACTAGATTTAAATGATACAAACTGAAATGTGCTTATGTAAATTAGAACTTGCATGGCTTTAATTGAAATTCTATATGTATAAGTCTCCTAATTGCTAAAGCACATTATTTGAGAAAAAGGATTCAGTATAATAAATGTCAAAATCTACATTTTGTGGCTTTTTCATACAAAAATATCAGTCTTTTATGTCAATTTGATATTTGCAATAAGTTTCTCAATTTTGTTGGAGATTTTACTAGGGTACTATGTCTTCATCCTGCTCTTTTAAACAAATTTTGTCAACAGTACTCACTAAAAAAGTTAAACATATTTCATTTTAAAAGAAGCTGCTCAAGTAAATCCAAAAAGATTTTTTAGTAATTCTTAAATAGTAAAATTGATAATTATAGCATTATATGACAAACAAATAAAGCATGCATTTTTTTTGGTTAAATAGGTAAAAGATTGGGTCAAACTCACAATACTGATGAATTCCAACCTCTACACTGTATTTATTTCTTTGTGACAAACAAGTCCTAACTGTCAAATGTCACTATTTTTATATTTAAGTCTGAGTTTTCTATTATAAACTTGTGATAGAAAATACATAATCTATCAATTAACATCTCTTTATATTTTAAGTAATTATTTTTGAGAATATATTTTCTATTTATATTAAATTCATGAAAAAAGGCAACTTGTTTTAAAAATTGTATGAGGGATGCCTGGGTGGCTCAGTGGGTTAAAGCCTCTGCCTTCAGCTCAGGTCATGATCCCAGGGTCCTGGGATTGAGCCCCGCATCGGGGTCTCTGCTCGGTGGGGAGCCTGCTTCCTCCTCTCTCTCTCTGCCTGCCTCTCTGCCTGCTTGTGATCTCTGTCTGTCAAATAAATAAATAAAATCTTTAAAAAAATTATATGAAATTAGTATAATATTTCAATATATATTTATAAAATGTCAAAGAAAAATGCAATAGTATCTTAACATTTATAATTTTTTTTCAACTCTGTTTATTTGAAAGTGAGAGACAGAGCATGAGCAGGAGGAGCAGAAGGAGAAGGAGAGAGCATCTTAAGCAGGCTCTGTGCTGAGTGGGGAGTCCAATGCAGAGTTAGATCTCCCCACCCTGAGATCACAACCTGAGCCAATATCAAGAATCAGAAGCTTAACTGACTGAACCCACCCAATCCCCACTTTAAACTTTATAATCAAATTCACTTAGAATTGAAGCTATTTTAAGGTACAAACAGTATATTTCATATAGCATTGTCAACAAGAATGATTTTGTTTTGATTGGATAATATTTAGCAAAAACTAAAAGACACTGAAGGAGTAATGCAAAAAAAAGCACTCTATAGGTTTTCACTATTAATGGAAATTTTTTAATGTAAATATATATTTGGCAGGATACTAAACTAACATTTTACAGCATTAATGTTGTAACTGGAAGAATTTCTTTGGGAAGAAAACATGGGTGGAAAGAATAGCAATGAGGAAAGAAAATAATGAAAAGATTTGGTACAGCAGATTCGTCTTATTACTTGCTGGTTTCTTTTCTTCAAGGCTACCCTAGCCTTTGATGTAAATAATGTGAATGATCCACATCTCTTTTATATTTGCATTTGCCTTAGAAAAAACAAATTGCTCCAACACACAGCCAGAGCTGCCTGGTCCAGCAGCATATTTGGATTTTTCTCAAGCAATACTGGAGGGCCAGGCACTGCTGTCACATAGTATGTCACCATACCAAGCAAGGGGCTTCCTGATAGGCTTATTTGATTGAGGTGTCATATATTAAAGAGACAACTAGTGACCGAGTTTGAAGCACTAGAAGTCGGTGACTTAATAGTTTATAAGAAAAATGTAACAAAGGTGAAAACATGCCCCATAGATTTAATGAGGTAGAAATACTGGAAAGTTTAAAGTTTGTTTTTTCAGAGAACTGTTTTCCCCTAATTAGCTATTGGTCTTTTCAGACCCCACTAATAAACTCCCTAGCTATCTCTACAGAAGCCTGGACTCAAAGTCAACTATGTTTCCTGCCTAGGAATAAGCAAGGCTCTGCATTCTCTACCCAAGGTAGTAAGTCCAAGACACCAGCCAGTTTATACCAGCTCTCAGAGCCTGCCCGTAGCCCCTTCTCCCTGTCCTGAGATACCCTCTTGATGTCAGGGACTGAACTTTGCCTCATTTTGGTGCTGTTGCCACCCTCAAAGTGAACGTAGGATGGACGTTACATACATGTTTGCTCAGTGTGCTTCCTCCATCTTTCCTCATGAAGAGTCCTAAATTTCATCAATATGTATATAATCTCAATCCCTATGATTATAAAAACAAAACAAAACAAAAAAAACTCCTCCTCTTCCCATTTGGGGAGGCGGATTTTGAGCTTTGTCTTCTCTCTCCTGGCTGCCTCTCAGATGAACTCTTCCCTTGTTGCATCCCTGATGTCTCAGTGATTGGCTTTGGTCTCCATCATGCAGACTTGGGTTAGGTTACAAAGGCAATCAATATACAGAAGGCAAAAAAGGGGGGCTATTAATTTTGATAAAGAAACATTTTAGTCAAGACATGTACCAGTCCATTTAACAGAGGGATGCATATAAATCTTAACCTTGAGAGAACCCTTCGGAACTTGAGCACCCAGGGCTGTTGCCGTACTTCTGGGACTCCACAGGAAACAAAACCCCTCTCTCCCATACAGAAGTTTTGTGCCACAGTACCTGAGATCAAATTTAAAATCTCTGATTTACTCAGCTGAGATATCTGTTACAAAACTAACATCATAAAAATAGAAAGAAAGGTATAGATACAAGACTGTAGATATAGCAGGATATTTTCCCAGTACCTCTCAATTATCAATTTAATATTAGATAATCCAGACATTTAGCTCACCATTTTGTTAAAATAGCAACACCCAGGAACACACTGAGATTCTTAGCTAATTCCTCTTACGTTCACAAAGGTAAAGCTCTGTAATTAACACAGTTAAAGAAAGTATTTTCATATAATCTATTTTTTTATTTATCAAAATTCTAATTTGGTAGTTTTAAGAAGCAGGGATTTACTGTGTACCATAAAAGCATAAACTTGTATGTAGTAATTTTCTTTGGAGTACAAATAATTCTAGTGAGATAAGAAAAAATATGTTATTTTCCCTGAAGGCATGTTGCATTGCTGCAAAATACTTATATAAATGTGCTTTTAAGGAAAAATTTAAAAATAAAACAAAACCTAGAATCATGATGTAATTTATGCTAATATGATGCTGTATGATAGAAAATCTTTAGAAGCTACTAATATATGTTTTATATGAAAGACAAAATTCATATTTACTCAAAAGAGGAAGAATTGAAAAAATATTAGGCTTAACAGCATGTAATGTATTATTACATATGAAATATTACCTTGTTTTGTGGCATATAGCCAATATAAACTAATTTGTATGATATGATTATAAAGAACAAATCACATTAGATGAGTATAAACTGGCTCCCAGTGTGATTCTAAATTTAAATTCTGACTCTAGCACTTTCTTGTTATAGGACCTTGGATAGAAATCACAAACTGCCCTCATAGAAATCAATAAAATTAATTAAAGGTAGGAATATTGGCAGGGCGGGTGAAGGGAATAATTGCAAATACGCTGTCTTGGTTTTCCCTCATCAAGAAAGAATATTCACAACAATCTTTAGTCCCAATTTGCAAACATTTGGGCTGAGCAAATGTAACAAAAGAACAGTAAAAGAATCTTTGAAGTTTCTAAGGCCCTCTTTCTTTCAGGTCCTGGTTTAATCATTATTGCTACTACTGCTGATAATACAAATTACACAAATAAATCATTGAGAATATAGAAAGAGAATGTAATAATTAAATGAGTCAAGTTGAATTCAGAGAGGACTCTATCATTACATTTGATCAACAAAAGAAGAGTATGCATTTATCAAAGCTACAGATATATTTTCAAAATAAACTGTAAACCCAGTGGAAGGTGGAGAAAAGTTTCAGAGTGATGAAAAGTAAGAAATGGGAAAACAGCAATACAGGATGAGATTTAATTTAGATAAATGTAAGGTAATACACAGAAGGGATGCCAAGAGAAAGAAACAAATTGAAGAGTATTGGTTAAAGAACTCCTTTTGGAGATTAACTATGGATTATTGTGGGAGAGAATTTTTGCTACATGACAGTGAAATAAAAACTAAATGAAATATATCTTGTAGTAGATGAAGACGATTATTAACTTTTTTATCCATATACCCAGAGTTTATTTTTAGCAAACAAATAAACAACAATAATTTTAGTAGCCAGATGTTATTGAATACACACTAGACATTGTATTAAATTATCTAGTATTGAACACTCAAGGAAATTTGAAATATTGTTACTATCTTCATTTTACTGTTAGATTTAGAGATGTTAAGTAATTTTTCAAGGTTACACAGTTGTATAAGTAGTGGAGCAAAGATGATATAAAATTTGAAAATTTATAACATAAAATTAAAATTAGAGAAAATAAAAGGAAACATACAAAAGCACTGGATATTAATATGTAGGAATTAAGGGTTTTAGTAAATTATGATTTTCACAAGTGATAGTTGCTAACATACATTGAGCATTGATTGACTTTGTGCTACATACTCTTTTCCATACTTTACTAGTTTTTATTTATTTAATCCTCAAAAATCATATGTGTTAGAATTACTATTCCATTTTGAAAGTTAGGGACACTGAAGTTGGGAACAATTGTGTAACTCATCTTGGTCATACAATGCATAAGTGGTAGAGCTGAGATTTGAACCTAGCAATCCCACTCCTAGCTTCTGGAACAGTGCTAGTTACCGTTGTGTTATATTAAATCTAGTATTGGGAAAAGGATGCAAGTGTAGAGTAGAATATGATGAAATGCAAGAAAATGGAGTTACTGAAGAAGGACTATGCCTAATATATAGTGTAATTATTAATAAATATTTATTAAATGCATAGAAAATAACCTAAATGAGTCTAGGTAAAGTTTAGAATCAGCATTCACTCATTGAGAAAATAAAAATAATAAACCAATATGCTATCTTTCTTCCTTCATTGACAATAGTTACTGGCACATACTGTATGCTGGATACTCTTCTGCTGTGAGAGATACATTTTTGAAACAGACAGAAATGGTCCTATCGTCACAGACCTTCTTTCCCAGAATATACTAAATAACATTTCACCAAGGCTCAGATATTTACATTTTTATTCCTAATTATATTCAGGAATATAATATTCAGGAAGCAGGCTCCCTGCTGAGCAAGAAGCCTGATGTGAGACTCCATCCTAGGGCCTTGGGATCATGACCTGAGCCGCAGGCAGACGCTTAACGGACTGAGCCACCCAGGCATCCCAATGTTTTATCTTTCTATTAGGTGAGAAAAAAATGGGAGGGAGAATTATTATAAAATGCATAATTTCATACGTATTTCTAAATTTCTAAATATCCCTGGGAGAAGACCTCTGGAAAAGCAACTATTTTGCCACACAAGAAATTTGCAAATAATAAAGTACAAAATTTAGAGCACACACTAACAGTGACCTGATGAAGGCTTGAAAAATCTGAGGCCCTGAAAGACTGAAAATAGCAAGATTCAAAGGAATTCCATGTTTTCTACTCTCTCCTGTTTATCAGTCCCTCTCTGGCACTAAAGAAAAACACATTAAATCATTCAGTTCAGTGAAGTGTAACACTGCAAATGGTAATAATGTGTAGATGCAGTCCAAAAATCAAACTGAATTATAGTCAAAGCAAAAGTTTCATTACATGAAAGACTAACTATGGAAATCAATTAATGGAACAGCTAAGTCCAGCCCTGGGTCATATGAATCAAATAAAATAGTCTCTGGGTGTATGTGTGGGTGTGTGTGTGCATGCATGTGTGCATAAATTAAAAATCATCTTTATACAACAGAAATGACTCCACTAAAACCTGTTTACGTACTGGGACTGCAAACAAATACTTTAGGACACTATTTTTGGTTTCCGTTTTATAAAAGGAAAAGTCACAAGAGCAAAAAACTATATCACAGATTTTGAGAAATATAAAATCTTATTAGGAAAAAGACTGACACAAAATTAATAATAGGTCAAAATTAATAAGAATGTTTAACACTCCTGATATATATTGTCAAATTACTTTTATAAAAGAAAACTAAATTATACAAAGATTATATATACATATATAAATTCTATTACTGTCTTCACATTTTAATACTTTTATAATTTTACATATGAAACATATTCAGTGCATGATTTTTATAATACATGGGAAAAACAGAAAAATAAAACTGTATATAAAAAAAATACTCATTTTTTACCTGGAGAAAATAAAAACACTAATTTGAAAAGATACATATATCTCTATGTTTATTACAACATTATTTACAATAGCCGAGACATAGAAGCAGCTTAAGTGTCCTTCAATAGATAAATGCATAAAGAAGATGTTATACACACACGATAGAATATTAGCCATAAAAAAAGAATGAGATCTTGTCATTTGCCATGATGCAGATGGACCTAGAGGTTATTATGATAAAAGAAATAAGTCAAACAGAGAAAGACAAATGCCATATGATTTCACTTAAATGTGGGATGCAAAAAGCAAACAAAAAAAACCCAAACAACTAAAAAATAAGAGACTTACAAATATAGAGAACCAACTGATGGTTGCCAGAGGGTGGGTGGTAGGCAAAATAGTCAAGGGGATTAAGACATATAAACTTCAAGTTATCAAATAAATATATCATGGGGATAAAAAGTAAAGAGAATATAGTCACTAATATCGTAAGTTTGTACAGTGACAGGAGCTACATTTATCTTTCTTGCCAATTTAACCACATCTTTCAAAAATGTTATGGTTTCTCTCTTACAAAACTATTTTAATAATACTTGTAATTCTTGGGATTTTCCCTCTTATAGTTACTATATTTTTATGGATAAGTTAGTAGGAAATATTTAATTACATTGTTGATGCAGTGAATGGTAGCTTTCTTTCACTGTATTTTCTAAACATTTATTGCACTATAATCAAGAATAGTACTGCTTGTGTATCCTTCTTGAACTCAAAAGCCTTCTCAATTAAATGCTTTTTAATGGAGATCTTTAGGTTTTCTTGACATACAATTACATCATTTGCAAATAATAATTGATTTTTTCTATCATCATTTCTTACTGATTTTATTAGCCTAATTATGATTAATTAATTTCAAAACAAACAACTTACAGAAGTCATGAACTACTTCATTTCATGTAGCACTAGGTTTTGTTGGAAAGAATTTATGTCACTAGGCACAGATAAATATATATATATATATATATCTGTTCATACTACATCTTTTTGGTATAAGTTAAGTGTATGGAAACAGGGCATAACTAATATGAGTCGAAAAAAATGTAGCTTGCTTAAGAATGTTTTCTTCACTTAGAAGGACAGATTTTGCTTTTTCCATATATTATAAACTCTATTATGGAATAAACTCTACAGGAATAAACTATTTTTTTTCTTCCTAAGGTAACTTTTGTTCTTTCCGTGGAAAGGATATAGAAAAAGCATTTGACAAAAGTCAGTATGTTTTCATGATAAAAACACTCACTGAACTAGGAATGGATGGGGACTTTCTTTACATGACAAAAGGCACTTATGGTATGTGTGTTTTAGTTTTTATTCATCTAGGTTTTTTTTTTTTTTTTCTAACCTACTGTTGTTTGAGAGTGTATTGTTTAATTTCCACGTGTTTGTTAATTTTTCCTTCTTTTATTGATTTTAACTTCATCCCATTGAGGTGTGACGTCTTCAACTAATATACCACCTCCAACGGTACTATAGACACATATATATTTTTTTTAAGATTTTATTTATTTACTTGACAGACATGATCACAAGTAAGCAGAGAGGCAGGCAGAGAGAGAGGAGGAAGCAGGCTCCCCGCTGAGCAGAGAGCCTGATGCGGGGCTCGATCCCAGGACCCTGGGATCATGACCTGAGCCGAAGGCAGAGGCTTTAACCCACTGAGCCACCCAGGCGCCCCTATAGACACATATTTTAACTATCTATCTCTTTCTTTAATTCTGTCAGTGTTTGTTTCATGTATGTTGGGATTCTATTGTTTGTTGTATATACGTTTATAAGTATTTATATCACTTTGATGAATTGACACTTTTATCAATATATAAAACCATTCTTTATCTCCTATAACACATTTTGATATAAAATCTTTATTGTCAAATATTGATATAGCCATCCCAGCTCTCTCTTGGTTACTAAATAGTAACATGGAACATTTTTTCCATCCTTTCACTTTCAACATATTCATGTTTTTTAATCTACAGCTAGTCTCTTATAAACAATATAGAGTTGACTGTGTTTTTTGAATCCTTTCCACCAGTCTCTGCCTTTAACTTGAGAGTTTAGTCTGCTTTCATTTAAAGTAATTACAGATAAAGAAGGACCTCTGCTATTTTGCTGTTTGGTTTCCGTATATATTACGGAAACCTTTTGTCCTTCATTTCCTCTATTATTGTCTTCTGTTGTGTTTAGTGCCTTTTTGGTGCACTCATGAATTGCACTTGTGAACTTGTACACTGTGAATTATATTGATTCCCTTCTCATTCCCATATTTCGATTCCCATATTTTAATGTTCTAAATTTATACGATCAAGTTTGAACAGATACCAAAATATTTTCAATATCATAAATTAATTCCACACCTCTCATCTCTTTCCTCCACTGCTTCATGCTGATATTGTCACAAATACATATTTATACATTGTATAGCTTAACATAGATTTATACTTATTGTTTCATAAATTTGTTTTTTAAAGAGTTTAAGAAGCAAAACAAGAGTTACTTTCCAACTTTTCAACTACAAAAGTTCTATTTGTTGTCTTTTTACAATTTCTATCTTTCTATCTCTTATTGATATTCCCTACTTTTTCATACACCATTCTCTTGATTTACTTTTATTTCTTTCTTCATGGTTTCCTTCAGCTCTTTGAACATCTTTCAAGTGGTTTATTTAAAGTCTTCATTAACAAATTTAGTACCTGAGCTTTTTTCAGAGATTTCTGACATTTTGTTTCTTCTTATTAATGGGATATATTTTCATGTTTCCTTTGGTATTTTATATATATATATATATATACACACACATATATATTATATATATATATTTTTTTTTTGCTGAGAATTGGATATGTTTAATATTGTAATAGAGTAAATTTGTAAATTACATTCTCCTCTCTCCCCAGAGATTACTGATATTACTTGTTGAGGGCTGCAGTGGTCCATGTGTTTAGCGACTTTTTGAAACACCCCTCCCCCCACCCCGGCAAAGACTGTACTTTTTATCACGTGTGATCACTGAAATCTTCGTTCTATTATCTGTACAGTCAGAAAAAAAAAAAGATGTTTTCTATTTCTTTAAATTATTTTTACAAATGCTAATTAGGAAGCCACTTGAGCCAACCTATGCACCAAACCCCAGCAAACCAACAGGCAAATTAACACGGTACTTCTGATCTCTATAAGATAATGTAAGTATTGTCCACACTCACCAGCAACCCATACTAGGAATGTGTGCTGCCATTCACACAGTAGCTACCTACCCTGGAACTTGGTAATAGGAACCGCGGCTACTATGTGAAATGTCAAAATTCCTGACACTTTACCAGCCTTTGTATTCATCAGGCATTCTCCTGCACACTACGATTGTTTGATTGGAATCCAGAGGCCTGAAATCATTGATTTTGACAATTCTTGCCAGTTCAATAGTTGTTTTAGTGGCAGGACAATCTCTGCGAGCTTCTTGTTCTACCATCTTCTGTGGTATTACAGAGGGCAATTTTGAAATGAATAATGAAAAACAATCAATAGGAAAGTCTAGAAAAACTGAAATTCATAACAGTAATGAAAGTTAAGAGGAAATTGGGGAATGAAAGAGAATGAACTGAAGAAGTAATTTGATGAAACAGTCTAAAACTCCAAAGAGCAATAAAAGAACTGTGAAAAGCAGAAAGAATAGCAAAGGATCAAGAAACAGCTTCAAGTTCGAGGTCTGTCCTTAAGTAGCTGGGAGATTTTGACATAACATTTAATATTTAAAAACTTTGTTTCTTTCTTTTTAGTATAAAGTCATTATGATCTCTATAATTCTTTTCACCTCTAAAACTTTGAAATTTAAATACATAAAAATAAAAAGTATTAATTTTTTAAGTTTTCATTTTGAATCATGCTTTACTGCAACCCATAATGCATACATAATAAGATGATAGTCCATGTAAAGAAGTTATAGAAATATTTTTACTATTAATCATACATTATCCAACATTTGTTGAACATTTAGTATGTGCTACTTAGTGCTAATCACATGAAATGATTAGTCTTTTCAGCTCAAAGGCAAGACAAAAGTGGTCTGCATTTTTCCTCCCCCAATTTTCACCCCATGTGTTTTATAGAAAGAGAGCAATGTTTTTTCCCAAGCAACAGCCTGTGTTGTGATAACTTGGAATCTGCTATCTAAGTTGCAGGATACTCTCAGGCATAGATTTTCATTATTTAACAAAGATGATCTGCAAGAAACACATTAATAAATTCACATTTAAGGTACAGAAAATGAGTGTAATTTTGGCCAATTCATTGCCAATTCATGCCAGTATGTACTGCATGACATACTGAATTTCTATAGAATACAATTACAAAAATTTATGTTAATTTGTACTTTTATATGCATATTTTTATAATGTATATAACACGCTACTAATTATAAAATAAAAGATTTCTACATAAAATGTATGTTTTAATTACATATTCAATTATATATTCTATTAACAATGATGTGATTTGGAATTTCTTATTTCTTTTTCAAGTTTTATTTCATTGTTTCCTCAAACATAATGCTAAAATTTTAACCAATAAAACTGTAATGAGGCATATTCTTTATATCTGGTGTTAAGATTAAATTAAGCTTGCATTAATTTGGTTTGCCTCTTTAGAATGTAATTTAAAAGCAACCAACTTTTTAAAAAATATTTTATTTATTTATTTGGGAAAGAGAGAGTGAGCACAACCAGGGGCAAAGGGAATGGAAGAAGCAGATTCCCCACTGAGCAGGGAGCCTGATGCAGGGCTCCATCCCAGAACCCTGGAATCATGATCTGACCTGAAGGCAGGCACCCCCAAAAAAGCAATCACCTTTTAAAATTACAAAAAGTACCTTTATTCTACAGGCTGTGCTTCAAGTTTAATGAATATTTGATCATATGCATATACATGATTTGATGCATCTTGATGAATTAAAGTATCAATAAAGGAAAAAAATGTACTTTAATGGGATATTTGTTATTAATAGTTTTAATTTCTATTCATATGGGTGACAAAGATACTTCAAATTCAGTGGGATTAATTTTTTGCATTTTCTTAAATGTCTTAAATGTTATTCTCATTCAGAAAAAATCTTAAATGTAATTAAAACATCTTCCTGATACAACATTTTCAACTAAAACTAAAGCAATTATTTTTTTCTAAAATGAAAATCATTTCAATATCTGATTCTAAGAATTGAGAAGAAACTTGTAAATTATAGTTTAACATCTAGTATAAAATCAATAAAATTTTAGGTAAAACAAGGTGTGACTCTACAAACAATACAGGTTTCTCTATTATCCAAAAAGTACAACACACCTATAAAACATTTCATAAACCAAAGTGACAAAAAGCTAGACTATCTCCCACTTTCTGAAGTGTTAGGTAACTTCATTTTCACAAAAGACTTACCTTAGTATTGTAGTGCCTTTCTTCATAAAAGTGAAAATCTTTTGGAGGTTTCTTTCAATCAGCAAAAGCAAGTACTAAAGCAGGTCTTTTGTAAAAATGAAGTGGCCCAATGCAAACTTTTGGAAAGGGGAAGATACCTGTATCACTCCGTACTTTCATAGCGACCATTTATTCTTACAAATGGTAATGCTTTAAGCAAATTCTTCACATTGTCTCTCTCATTCAAGTTCAAGATTTTATTATATGAGCAGGTGGTTAGAGGACTATGATTTGACTTAAATAGTTGTGAAGTGATTCATTTTGATATGATATTCATACTATGTTTGAATACTCTGTGTATGGAATAACCAAATGTTAGGTCACAGTTCAAAAATAGCTTTATGCTTCGATGCTTGGTATAAGAAAGAGTTGTAATGGTGATTGGATTGATATTATAAGTGCATTACCTACATATAAATATGTTAATACATTTATTTACAATGATGTATTTTATAAGATATTGTATGAGTTATTCATGTCATAGTATATTACATACTTCCTTAGTACATATTTAAATATGTTTCAAAGTAGGCAGAAATATATTCTGAAATTGGTGGTACTAGTGCAGTCTTGAAAAGTTGACCATGGCATCCTCCTACTTAAAATTATTAAGGGCTGTGAATTGTGAAAGACTGATGAATCACAGACCTGTACCCTTGAAACAAATAATACATTATATGTTATTAAAAAAAAAAAACTATTAATGGTTTTCCTTGATTTACAAAATAAAATATAAGCCACTTTATACCATTGGAATTAATTGTTGTATGATACTAAGGATGCAAATAAAATCACTTTAGAATTTAAAAATCTCCTTGAGTCAAATGAAAGTTTAAATGCCTGCAGTTGATGAGGATGATAGGAACATTAATTACATAGTGATAATCATTTATTTTTTATTAATAAGTCAATCTATCTCATTTGAAGCCTATTTGAAGTTGCCTTTACCAACATTTCGAATTCCTCAGCACCATGCTTTGGCATGAAGTCCTTTAGGAGGATCCCAGGGATATAACAATTTATTAGTGGCCATTTATCTACGGGTAGCCACACAATCATTCCCCAAAAAAGAATGCCATCCCAGAATGCCATTACAGGGTAAACTCAGGACTTCTACACTCTGCATTTTATTTTTTATGACATCCTAGAATGAAAGAATGAAATCAATCCTGCTGATTATGAGACTGTGTTAATAACCATAGCTATGACTGGCTCCAAAGGTAATAATTCCCCACCCCTCCACCGCAGGCCACCCCTACTGTAGAATGCTTAAAAAGCCACCTTTTATTGAGTGACGTCTTCTGTCACACCACCAATGTCTTCATATCCACCCTGTGGTTCTTGTTTCCATCAAAAAGATACAAAGCTGAACTCCACTTCCTCCAGTCCTTCCTCAGAAAAACTGATACATAGTTGTTATGGACTGAATTGTGTCCTCAATTTATATGTTGAAGCCCTAACCTCCAGTACTTCAGAATGTAAGTATATTTGGAGATAGGCATATGAAAAGGGTAAATACATTGAAATGAGGCCACTAGGAAGGGGTCTTAATCCATTATTATCTGTGTCCATACAAACAGACAGTGAGACGCCAGAGATGTTCATACACATAGTTGACAATTGTATGAGGCCACAGGGAAAGGGAGACATCTATAAACAGAAAGAATTCAGGAGAAACCAAACCTGCTGACACCTTAATTCAGAATTCTAGTCTCTAGAACAGTGAGAAAATACATTCTTGTTGTTTAAGCCACCCAGGCTGTGCTCTTTTGTTATGGTAGCCCTAGTTGGCGATATTCTTCCTTGTTGCAACAAATTACTAAACTGAGATTTGTTTGATTACAGGTTTGTTCCTGGAAGACTTTACCTCATGCGCTTTATCATCCTATTCCAGAGGTTCAAAACCATCGTTAGGGGCAGGTAACACCTCTTGAAACAAAAACCCCATATCTCTTTCTCTTCCTTCAACTGAAACAATTTTATTCCCTCCACATGTGTGGACCCTTATAACAATAACCTTTTGATGAGTTGCCTTGTGGGACACTGACTCTTACTGGCATTATTCTACTTTCCAGGCAGGAAATAGGTTCTGAAAATCTCAGACTTCGTGTTGCTGAACAACTTACAGAGGTTACATATACTTTTTAATATGTAATATTAAATGTATTAAATGAATGATGAATCCATAGACAGACTTTCATAAAATGTAAGTCAATTTTTCAATTACCTGGTATAATACTAAGATTGATAATATAGACAATGATCCAGCTCTACCTCATTTCAGTCATAGATCTTCCTCTTCTTTGAACTTGAAAATGTATTTTTCCCTTTATATATTAAAAGTACAAATAAATAAATACATAAAAACACAAAAAGGTTTTCATAGCAAATAAATCCCTATATTTTTATCCAACCCACAATTTTCTAAGCATATTCAACCATTAAAAAAAAAAAATCTGAACATAGTGTTAAAACCCTATGAAAATGCACTATGGGAATTTAAAAATAAATCTTGGAAGAACTGATTGCTAACTCTAGTCAAAGTTTTATTACAAACCTGAGACAAGGGACTAATGTCCGAGAAAGACAATTCAAGATTTCTTTTCTGACAAATTATTTTTATAGGAAGACCAGATGATTAAAAACGCTGTAAACTAGGTACCAAAAAAAAAAAAAAAAAGAAGAGAAAAGAAAGAAAGAAAGAAAGAAAGAAAAGAATCTTGGCTCCTTACAGACTGATGTTTACTTAGGTAGTTTAAAGACAAATTCTGTCAGAATCAACTGTTTAATGTGATTTTCAGTAATGCTACCCTTTGTTAATCATATGACACAACAAAGTCCCCACAGATACATAAACATTACCTCTCTCAGGTCTGAGACTGTCTTCTTTCTCGACATGATCCACTAGAGGTTTGTTTTTCTGGGCTTTTGTGTCTGGAACTTTCTTATCTAACTTACTTTTTTTTTCAGACATTACTTAACATTCTTCAAGTAGTAATCTATCCCTTGTACAAGCCTTCCTTGAACTTCAGATACATTTAAATATTTAAATATTTTATTACAGCTCAAAATTGTATAATTTACAATACTCTTTCCCAATAAATGGTACATTCCTCAGATACAGATATAACATCTTATGTATATTTGTAACTCTATATTCCTATTTTTTAAATGAACTTACATATATTTATATTTCTAACTCTACATCAAGAACAAAGTGGACAGATATTAAATGAATGTTGAACAAAACTTGTTTGTGACAACAAATTAGAGAAGATGAAAATATTAATTTTTATGAAGTATGGGCATTTTTCTTTACAAAAATATATTTATATGTATTATTAGCAAAACAAAACAAAAATTAACAGAAGACATATTAATTTTGAAAGAAAAGAGTTGCCTTGAAGTCAGAAAGCTGAAGGGACTCCATTTTAGAAAGGCTCTATCTCTATTATGTTCTGCTGGACCCCATTTACTCACATTCCATATTTTGCCTTTGCATAACCCAAAGAAGCTATGTTCCCATTTCAAGGGGGAAGCAAGAATGTTAGTCATTCTCTGAGATTTGTCCCAGGCCCCAAACACCTGATAATACCTAAGAAAAGCCAGATCCCAAACATGTTCCAGACAAACCTGGGCTGATGCTGGCATCAATATCTTTACTTTCCGCAATTTATGGAAAAAATACTTATTGTTCACCTGATAATCACCTTTGATTGGACCCTATCATGGATTCCTGAAAAAACACATACCCTAGATCCTTTTCCAATGTAAACCCCCAGCCCCAAGCAACAAGACTTATTCTCCTTTCCTTCCCACGTATCCTAAGCCCTCCATCTGCTCTTCTGCACCTGCCACTCACCCTAGTCAATAAACTCTTTCACTTTTTCTGGCTTGCATTTGATTTCCATCCTGCATGAAGCCAATGACCCCTCCTGGCATGACATGTGGGACCCTCCTCTGGATCCTCTGGCCCAGCTGGCCTGCATTAGCCTCATTAGGAAGCCACAGGGAAAAAATTGTATAATATTCATAGATATATCTATGTCTTAAATTGATCTAAGCTTCAGTTGGAAAGGACAATAAGCACGCTATTAGGAAATCATGAAGGAAATTCATTTTTTGACCTAAAGTCAAAAGGCCTTGGTCTGAATTCCAAGTCTGTACCTGGACTGCTTTGTGCTGTGTGATTTGGTCAAATCCCATCTTTTGAATTCAGTTTACTCATTTACAAAATACTAAAAGAACTCCTGTCTTGCCAGCTTTCTTTATAGGTTTCCTGTGAATACCAAAAGTTAAAATGTATGTAAAAAACTTTATCATTAAAAAACATTTTTTTTAAAATTTTGGTTTAATGAGGATTATAACAGCAATTATATTTAATAGAGGTGAAAGGATTCCACTTTTTACTCTCTCTCTCTCTCTCTCTTTTTTTTTTTTTTTTTCTGGAATAATAGGCTCATGGAGCTATTTATCGTGAATCATTGACTTCATGTCAGTGAGTTGGGTTTAATTTAGAATCGGATAAGGATGGACCAAAAAAAGAAAAAAAAATCTTATTTCACTGGCACCTGTTGAGGCTTAACCAACAACATCTATAAAAGCACTAGGTAAAAACAGTAGTTTAAGAATTAACATGTATTAGCTTATAAAAGTTTAAGGAACTTGGGGTCCTCAAAATTAGTCCTTGCAGACTGAAATCAATTCATTAGCAATATCAAATAGCTAGTAGAGCAATATTTCACTAAAAGGAGACTTGGAATAATAGTAAAATATCTACACACACTGGTTTTTGCTTTGTTTTGTTTTGTTTGTTTTTTAGATTTTATTTATCTATTTGACAGCAAGAAAGGGAACACAAGCCAGGGGAGAGGGAGAGGGAGAAGAGGCTTTCTGCTGAGCACTGAGCCCTATGCTGGGCTCAATCCCAGAACCCTGGGATCATGACCCACGCTGAAGGCAGATGTTTAACAAGTGAGCCACCCAAGTGCCCCACAATTCTTCAATAAATATCACTTTTATAGATTGTAGTTCATTCTACAATATTACTCATTTTACTATATCCCTATTCTCATGCATTTATTTAACCAAAACATCGCCACAAAAAAATTAATTTGTTTCTTTCTATAAATTAATTTGTTCAGAGAGAAATACTTTTCTAGAAATACAAATTGAGTATAATTACCAATACTTACATGATACTTTTCACTTCTCAAGCAAGAAATTTAATTTTCACACATCAGAAGAACTTTGTATTGAAATGAATTTTAAACCTAATTTCTTGGCCAAATTCCTATTATAGAAGCAAGACATGCATTCTTGAAAAAATCCTGTTTATGCAGTTAATGACTCGGTTATTTTGTTACTAATATATTTGTAAATTATGACAATACATTTATTAGAAGATATATGACTTGAAAAAGAGAAAATACTATAAAACTTTGAAAATATTTCACTCAGTGTGCCTGAATGTCTCAGTCCATCAAGCCTTTGACTCTTGGTTTCAGCTCAGGTCGTTATCTTAGGGTAGTGAGATCAAACCCTGCATTGGGCTCTGCGCTCATTGCAAAGTTGGCTTGGGATTTTTCCTCTCCCTCTGCCCCTCCCCGGGCTTTGACTTGTGCACACGTGCTCTCTCTCTCTCTCAAAATTAAATAAATCTTTGAAAAAAAAAAAAAGAAAATGTATTTCACTCATTACAAATGCCTCAATGGCATAAAATTTTTTAAAGCATAAAAGTTGAAGTAGGTCCTATATGTAATACTTCTGTATATATAATCTAAATTATTAATGAAAATGAAACAATTTAATTTAAGATCTTACTTCAATGTTTCCTTATAAAACCTCACTATTTTAATGTTGTTATTCCAAATATAGCAATTTATGAAAATATTTAATTTGTGAACATATTAATTTGCTAACAGAACAGATTTTGTAAATTCAATTTTATCACACAGTGGAGAAGAAGCATTACTAATTTTTTAAATGATTAAAATAAGAGAATATATTATTTTGTACAAAGGATAAAAAAATCTCTGACAATATTTGGTCTTTAGATAGTGCCTTTGTTTCATTGATACTTGGGGTTTAAACCTTATAACATTGAATTAGAGAAAAAAGACAAGAGGAAGAAAACAGTAGAAAATAAAAGATACTCATTTCCCCCACAAAACCACATTTTAAGTTTTGTAAAGGTATACTTGATCAATTACAGAACTTTAATGCCTGCCTGCAAAATTCCAGATTGTAGAAAGCTGAGTGAGCACATATCATTACAATGAGGAATTTTATAGTTAGAGGAAAATTTAGACATTTTCTATCTCCCTCTTCAAATCAACACTGAAGGCACTCAGGGTCCTGTCCCAAATTCAGAGGGAAAAGAAAAAAAAAAAAAAAAAAGACTATAACTCTTGTTTCCTTTATAATATGTCTATATCTCTTCTCTATTACATTTTTTTACCTTTGTCTACTTGAGAAATCTATAAGACCTCTCAAAGTTTAAGCTTATATAAAATAATTAATCCTTTGTTTTGTATCACTAATTTACTTAGAATTTACTTAAAATAAGAGGTATTTGTTTTACAGTTTATATTTGCCTCAATATATCCTAAATAACGCTCCTTTTTAGGAGAATATTTCCATACTTAATGCGTCATTAATTGTATTCCAATACATTAAAGATATTAACAACACAAACAAAAAAATCAAAATAAGAAATCCACAAAAAACCTGAACAAGTGTAAGCCCTGAGTCAGAGGGAAGTGATTCTACTGTTGAACGTCCCCTTAAAGCTGTCTCAAGCGTTATGCATCGTTTAGAGACCGTTTTTCTTACTTACACCTTTTAAGGTCATTTACGTATATTTTTAAAGTTTTCAAAACAAGCGTCATCATTTTATGTTTGCTTTCTTTGTGAGGATATGACTTTGTTTCTAACATTTTCCCCCATTTCCAGTGATATTTTATATATATATATATATATATATATATATATAGTAATTGGGGAAAGGAAGATGAATTGTATAATAGAATGAAAGAAAGAGTTTCATGTTATTACTTGCCTACCAGGCACACAAACATGATGCCAATTCTAGATCTATGGAAATATATATTAGGAATATTTCTTCTGAATAGATTTTTTTCATATGTTAAATTTACATAAAACTATGTACAATATTACTTAGAATATTTATGAAATGTCAAAAGCAAAATAATGCTAATAATTTGCTAATTTGCTTTTTCTTAGTGCATTTATCACAACAGCTATAATATTATGTAAATATATGAAAAATCCAGTACGCATTGATGATTTATAATCTATACTGGCACAAAAATTTGCTACTGTTTTACCTGTAACAAATCTGTGGCTATTTTTCTCTTTTTTTTTTTTTTTAAGATTTTTTTTATTTGTTTATTTGACAGACAGAGATCACAAGTAGGCAGAGAGGCAGGCAGAGAGACAGAGGGGGAAGCAGGCTTCCTGCTGAGCAGAGAGCCCGATGTGGGGCTCGATCCCAGGACCCTGGGATCATGACCTGAGCCGAAGGCAGAGGCTTTAACCCACTGAGCCACCCAGGTGCCCCTCTGTGGCTATTTTTCATAACATAGCTCAAACAATTTCAGTTGGCCTGAGGAAACTTCCATTTTATAAATACAAATTTATTCCACTTTTATTATCTTACATATACCAATTTAATTTTTAACATATTTCATAGGAATTTTTTAAAAATCTATTTTGATCCACAATTTCAAAGAGCTAGATAAATGAAATATAAGTTTGGAGAAATGAATCTTACTTTTAAAATAATCTCAGTGCGTCATCAAACAAATTATTTATTATTTATCAAATGAATTATTTAAATTGTATTAGCTTCCATTTGTTAAAAGGTTTTTCATAGAATACATGCTAGAAAAAGAAAAGAAATCAATAAGAGGTACAATAAATTCTCAAATACATATGACATAAAAGTGATATTGAATTAGAAAATTTAAAAGTTGATTATATTTCATTGCTTTATTTTTGAACCTCTAGAGTGGAACAGGAAGCAGAAAACAATATTAACATTTTAATGAGAATAATGATGCATAGAATTGTCAAATAACTGTTGTGCACCTAAAATCAAAACAAATAAAACTTTGCATTTAACCATACTTAAAATAATAATACATACATAAATAAATAAAAACTGTAATACTTAAAACAAAACAAAACAAAACATTTGCCTTTCTCCAAATAGTGCAAGAAGAATTATCTCAGGTCAATGGTATTTATTGAGTCATGTCCCTGTAACTGTAGAGGAAAAATGTAATCTTCACATGGGCCACATCTGCATTACTATCTGCCCCAGGAACTAAGGGTGAGAGAAAAGGTAGTTCTCTGGAATAATCCTTCTCAAAGTTTGTCTTAAAAATGCAAATTCTCAGCCATACCTCACACCTATTCAGTGAAGAACTCCTGTAATGAGACTTAGCAATCTGGTTTTTAATACATTACCCAGGAGATTCTGATAGTTACTTGAGTTTGAGAACCAATGTGCTGATATAAAATATGGGTTTTAGAACTAGAAGAATACAGAGATTACGGATGATAAAAATAACAACCAC
The DNA here is from genome assembly GCF_963455335.1 of Martes martes. NCBI lineage: Eukaryota > Metazoa > Chordata > Mammalia > Carnivora > Mustelidae > Martes > Martes martes. Next base: position 77,699,804 of record NC_137889.1, on the reverse strand, counting down.
AAAAATTTCTTCCATAAACTATTTGTGATGTACAAACATGCATGTTAGTGTATAAGTGTGGTTTTATTATTAAACAATAGTTTGTTGAGTTATCTGACAGATAATTGAATCCTGTATTCATTTATATCAGTCTTCTGCATAAAATATTGAACTTTATTTCTACATTATTATAACTTTATTTCTTTAAGATAAATTAAACTCACACATATTACAGATAGATAAAAATTATGAGACACATTGACACATTTACTTCCCTCCTTTCTGTGTTTTCCTAATTACTATTTTTAAATGTGCAAGGAAAACACCTCAGGAATGGTAGTATGAGAGGTCCATGGACTCCTACCTCATAAAAACAGAAATACTTCACAAAAACAGTAACGGTTATTACTGGTTAAAAAAAATCATTAAAAAAATGAATGTTTTCTAATTATCCTAAAGGTTTATAGCAAATGGAGATGTACTTATTCTAGGAGATCAGGAGATCTAAATATCTGTAAAACCAGAGACAGGCTGTGGCATTTGAGCCAAGACCTCTTCCCTCTTTCCTGAACTCATCAAGATGGAAGCTCTATACTGGATATATGCAGCAAAGAAATGGCCCCACCTCCCTCCCCAACTAGAATTCTAGAGCTAATTTCTTCCTGGGAGAGGAAGGCTGTCATCTCTTCTCCTTTCCTTCAGCTCCATAGTACAGAGGCTCTTTTCCAGACAAGCATGGGTGGGAAATCTGAATTCCCTTCTTTACCTAGTCCCCACTGCTAGGGTGCAAGAATGCTAGGCTCAACTGCATTCATCCCTACTCACACATCAGGTGAAAACCTCACCTTAGAAGACACAAGGCAAGACAATCAAGGCAACAAACCCAACACAATAAATCTCTGAGAGAACCGGAGTGTCACTCAGAGGGAAATAGGCTGCTATTCTCACCACCAGGACCAATGCAACAGCATAGAAATTCTGCCCAAGGGGAGAGGCAAACTACAAGGAAAATGGATCTCCATAGCAGTATCTAGGGTGACTAACATTCTTTAGAACAGAATATGGGAAACCTAAAGGCTAATGGGAGCTGATGAAAACAACGAATATTTTAGTGGTGAACAATTGAGATGGGCTAGTAACTCCATGATTACAACACATGAAAGTATAGGCAAGTGAGACACTTAACAGAAAACAGAGAAAGAAATAGCTAACAGCAGCCCTCCTAGGATTGAAGCAAGCCTCAAAGAATGCATCAAAATTACTCTTGCAAAATGACCCAAATTTAATTGTACCTGATTATGGATCACTGATTGCTCTAGGATGTCATCAAACAATAGAACAATTAGCTAACAATCAGTGGAAAAAAAACAAATGGAAGTGATATTAAAAAAAACAGACTGAGCTGAACAGAAATCAGGGAGTGAGGCAAAGAGAGCCCTACTTCAACCACTGAGAGACTTGGGATGGGGGTACCAGTGGGAAAGTGTGCATGCCCAAGAATAAGTCCCTTGAGTTGCAATATCAAAAGCTGAGCTTTCTTTTGCAGAGAAAAGAGGCTTACTGAAATATTAAGTACAAATTACTAAACATAGTAAGCAAAAAAACAAAGAAGAAGAAACTCTAGAGTGGAGGATCCGTATTTAGAGTTGTTACTACATATTGTCCAAAATGACCAACTGTCTTTCCAACTCATTCTACAGAGTCAATATTATCCTAATGCCATAATTAGAGAACACAATAAAATGATATATTCTTTTGGTTATACTTCTTATGGATATAGTTCTTATGATTATGGATACAAAAAATTATCAACAAAATACAAGCACACTGAATCCGGAAAAAAAAAAAAAATATATATATATATATATATATAATATCATACTTTCACTGCACTTTAATACTTTTCTTCATCCAGACACAGACACAACAATTGTACAAAAATGATTTTTTTTTTTCGGTGTGTTGATTTCTTGCCAGAGCATTGATTAACTCTTGGTAGCTTAGAATTTCTTGATTGGTAATAACTTCCTTAATATGTAAAATTTTGAGGCTATCAGCTCCCAGATAAGCTGTTTATCTATAACAAGTTAATTACATATTTATGTTCAAATAATGTACTTTTAATGAACACTTATGATACTGAAAGGAATGACTCTACATTTTAGTCTTCATAAAATATGGTATTAAAAATAATCATAGGTAATGCCTATAGAGTTAAAACTTCTATTAATATTTTCTTCCAGCTTCTTTTCATGTGCATTGCATTTATTTGGTTATTTTTTTTTCCAGGATTAGGTTCAGGTTGTTTAGCAAAGTTGCATTCAATTTTTTTTTAGTTATTATCACATCAACATTTTCCATGTCATTAAATAGTCTTTTTAGTCTGAATCCATTCTAGAAGCAGAATAGCTTAGTGCATGTGGAGCCAGATAGCCTGTGTTTACATCCTGACTGTGCTGTTCACTAGCGTTTTTACCTCAGGCAAATTACTTAACCAATTTGTGCCCCTCTTTCCTAACTATGGATAATACTACTTATCCCATAGGCATGTAATGGAAATTAAACGAGCCTATATATATAAAGGTATATAGATACACATACAAAGTGCTTAGAACAGTCCCCAGTATACTCAATAACTCCTATCATCATTCCTCTTTCTCCTTGAATATCCAGATGACTCCAAGGACTGAAGTATTAACTTTTTAATGTTATGAAGTTTGTCTTTTCACAAATGCACTGATACATTACGAAAAAAACTAAATCTTAACGAAAACAGTGTATTTTTTAAAAATATGCTTGTATATTATGTATTAGGTGATATTTTCATATATGTTGTTTATATATTTCTTTAACCTTTCAAGTAACTTTTTATATGGTAACTATTTTTAATTCTAGGTTTAAATTAGCTATCTGTTTAATTTTTATAGATATCAAATAGAGTCAAGCTATCATGATACCTGCAAATTTGAATTTTCCTTCTTTTTAGTGATTTTTAAAAAAGTAATAACTATATAAGTAACTATATGCACATGGTACAAAATAAATAATATTGAAGAATTTATAGGCTCAGTGGCACACAAGAGTTTTGCCTTTTCCTTTTTACACCTCAAATAATTCACCTTCCTGGAGGCATCCATTTCACAAGTCACTTAAGTGAATTTACACTGTAATTATAAACATGAACAAGAGATTGCGAGTTGTTAGCATATAATGTTCTTGGGTCTTGATCTTGTTTTTTTCTATTAACTGTATTGTGGAGAGGTTTCATGTTAAATGTTTCTGCCTCATTTTTTAAATGCTTAATATCCCTTTCCCATATCCCTGAGAATTTAATTTTGATTTATTTCACTTACCTGGGTATAACTTCAAGAAAGTTTTACAGATAGGACATAGGTGAGTATCTTTTCTGAGTAACTGTATTTATCTTTTTACTGCTTTCATATTAAAAGTACAACAAGCAAATAGATATAAAAGCTTGCATCACAGGCATTGTCTATACATCATACAATGTCTTTTTTTTTTTTTTTTTTTAAGGTTGGGGGAGTAGAGGAAGAGGGAGAAGAATAGAGAGGATCTTAAACAGGTTCCATGCTTAACGTGGACCTTGAGGCTGGGCTTGATCTCATAAGCCTAAGATCAGAGCCTGAGCCAAAACCAAGAGTTGGATGCTTAACTGACTCTGTCACTGAGGTGTTCTGGGCATCGTAAGTAGTGAGACTTGTCTTCCCTTTGCTATGTCCTCATCTTTCTATATTCATTCATGAAATGATCATTTAAAAGACAACAACTGGGATTTTTGGGAGGCAAATATTAAAAGCACATCGAATCTCCAAAGATGGAACAACTTAAAAAAGCTAGAATGATCCCTGGCAAACTGAGTTTTAGATATGTGAACATCAATATACACAACTATTTCTCTTAAAGTAGGAATTAACCACAATCCAGTGTCCACTGTACAGGACCAATATCTAGACAGATGCCCGGGTTATAAAGGGTATATTGAAAGGAAAATCAACAACAAAACAAATAAACTCAGGATTTTGAAAATGATATTTAATCAGAGGGAAAAGATACTCAAGGAGAAAATAATCTGAAAACAGTCTGAGAGAAGAAAATAATTTGAAAATAATTTTACAGAAAAAAATAAGTTACTCTTTGGATGCTCAGTGAAATTCAAAATAATATTAAATCCATGAAAGAGAATTGAAGGCTGTAAGAAGAATAGTCTTTTTGAAAGGATATAAAAGGTGAAGTAAGAGTAAAACTGAATGAGACCCAATGATAAGCTCTTAGAAAAAAAAAATCATAAAGAAAGCAAAATATCATTAGCAGAATTAAAAACTATTCAAGACAGAATTAAAAACTATTAAAGACAGTAACTATTTGCATAATCTTTGCCAAAAGATCAGACTTGATAATGAAAAAGTTAAATGACGGTGTTGAGTAAACAAACTTGAGAAAATTTCCCTAAGTATTTAGAAAAAATAAAATAAAATAAAATGCAAATGAAAAGAGGTGCTAGATAAGGAGGACAGAGAGTAGGCCACACCTAAATATTATTCATGTTCCTGAGTAGATGTCAGAACAATGAAATAATTGTTGTCAATAAATAATGCAATTTTTAATAGGGAAGAAAATCTTTTTGGAACTGAAAAAATACCTATGTGTGTAGGTCAAGAAAATTTATCATATCCCATACAAAATAAATGATATAAGTTAATGAAAATACATCCATAATGGACAGAACATTCACAAACATACATACACATGTGAATAGGTAAATATATGTATATGAAGAAATTAAAAACTAAAGACATTATAAGATGTAGAGGGGTACCTGGGTGGCTCAGTTGGTTTAGCCTCCCACTCCTAGTTTAGGTTCAGGTCTTAATCTCAGGGTCATGAGATTGAGCCCTGCCTCAGTGCAAAATCTGCTTACGACTCTCCTTCTCTACCTCTCCCCACCCTCTTTAAACTAAATGTCTTTAAAAAATAATTAGAATGCCTTTGTCAAAAGTTCAGAAATAACATAAATAAAACCAAAAAGTCATCAAAGTAGTAATTAGCAACAGTTTATTGTGTACACACTAAAAAGACAGTTTGCAAACTGGGAGCACTCAAACCAAAATGTGGAATGAGGCTCAGGAGTATAAAGAAGCTTACTACAGTGAGAGAGCTGTGATTGTTTGTTCTTCACAGTAATTGAGTATAATATTAGAATTTTCTTAAATTATGGGGAATTCGTCAGTGGTTACTTCATATCAACCTTGGGAAATAGTCTATGTTTTACTCATGATTTCCAGAAGTATAAGCAAGAAATGACCCAGGTCAGATTAGTCTTGCAAAATAAGCTAAATTAAGTTTTGTTTGTGTGGCTAAACTGATTTTGTCTGTTCAGGGAATTTTCAAGGTTGGTGTTCATTTGGTTTTGATTTTAACACCCTTAAAAATGTTATACCCTGTCTAGTATTTTGTCTGATACAGATCCTTCATCTCCTACTTAAAAGACAGAGAGAGGGAGAAGAACAAATTGCCTATGTTATAAAAAGCATAAGTTGTCCACTGATAGTTTTTCCCATCCAACTCAATCAGTTTTGTAGTCAGTGGGTAATCCTTCAATATTCTGCCAATAGATCTCTTATCAACCTAAATTTCGGTTTAGGTATTCTTATCCTCACATATTTTGGTGCATAGGGGAGCTGCTAATCATATGTGTTTATAATCCTGACTATTAACTGAAAAGCTTTATATGTATACATTTTCTAAGTTCTTTACAAATAACGTTTCATCGGGGCACCTGGGTGGCTCAGTGGATTAAGCCTCTGTCTTCGGCTCAGGTCATGATCTCGGGGTCCTGGGATGGAGTCCCGCATCGGGCTCTCTGCTCAGCGGGGAGCCTGCTTCCTCCTCTCGCTCTCTGCCTGTCTCTCTGCCTACTTGTGATCTTTCTCTATCAAATAAATAAATAAAATCTTAAAAAAAAAAACAAATAATGTTTCATCATATCTTCTATGTTCTCATAAATTATAAAGATGCCTCCTTATTCAGAAATGTACTTTCTGGCTGGTCCCTTGGATGACTTGGCCTTGCAGATTTTTATTCTTATGGAATTATGTATTCTCTAGAAAGCAATGTAGCTGGCTTTCTATACATGTGAGGCTGACACTTACAAAAAGTCACCTATACCTCCTACTAAGTATTTTTCATAAAGACAGTTTTAACAATAGCTGTTCAGCGCCCAGAAGCCTTAGTGGCATTCTAGTGACCCAAAAGGATTAACATGCTTCCATGATTTTCTCCTAGTGACATTTAGTATATTTAGCTTAAAAAGCTAATCAATCATGCCTTATGAGATATGCCATTTAAAAAATAGTTTGGCCAAGAATATAATTCAATATATTTAAGTGAATAAAAGCTGTGAGAATGATTAAAATGGAAATTGTCTGGATGGAGGAAGTAGCTAGTTAAGTGCCACAGGGTTAGTTCTGCATATAGATAGATCAGCGGTGCCATTATAAGGAAATACATCACTGCAATTTACATACATCAGAATATTTAAAGGTACTGGAAACACTGGTAGGGAAAATCACCTAAAGTGAACTAAAAGGAGATATATGAAATGTGAGCTGAACATCAAATGAGATTCATCTATAGTGTAGGAGAAAAAATTATTTGAAATTCAATAATTTTATAGGCAAGAATTGTCTGGAAAGCAATATTCTAAAAAAGACTTAGATGACCCAACTAATCATTTTGAATCAATTTCATGTTGTGAATTAATTAAAACTTAATGACAAATGTTGAATAGGATTAATCATTAAAACAAATAGATACAAGAAATTTTTACAAGAGTAGAAAGAAACTTGCTAAGGAAAATGTTTGCATTTGCATTTAATTTCCCAGCTGTGTTTTCACATCAGTGAGAGGATGAAAATAAAGCAATATTAACATTTCTGGGAACTAATCCCAGACACCCACATAATCCTTAAGGCAAGGAAGTAGAAGCTAGACATGTTATTCCAGAAAGAATTGAAAGAAAAAGACATCTTAGAAGTCTTTTCTTTTTCATTTATATTTGCATCCATATCATGTATAAGATGTTATCACACTCTAATTATAATTTAATTCACCAGATATCCTTTGTGTCTTTTTACAAATTCAATTACTTTGACCCCTGGCTCACCAGTATAATGATACCTGATTATGTTCTTTTAGACTATCCCTTTGCAAACTATTTTAAAATTCCCTCACTATTTTTTTTCTTTTGCATAATCTTTGCCAAAAGAGGAGTGGAAATTTTCTGCCAAGTTAAGTAGCTTTATTCCAATGAAAAGCTTGTCTACATGGCATGGTGTTTTTTTTATGTTTTTCACTTTCTTTTTCTGATATAGTATGTCTTCCATCCTAGTCCATGAGGTCATGGTCCTCAAAATATCATTCCAGGAGACCTTGCATTTCAAGAAAAAGCTCAGAGGTTGTCCACTGGAAGTGAGAAAACACCTGACAAGTGGGACTTGGACCACCCCCTTCCTGACCCAACAAAAACAGTTCAACATTTGGGGCACCTGGGTGGTTCAGTGGGTTAAGCCTCTGCCTTCAGCTCAGGTCATGATCCTGGGATCCTGGGGGTCCTGGGCTCTCTGCTCAGTGGGGAGTCTGCTTCCCTTCCTCTCTCTCTGCCTGCCTCTCTGCTTACTTGTGATCTCTGTCTGTTAAATGAATTAAAAACAAACAAACAAACAAACAAACAAAAACTTAAAAAAAAAACCAGCTCAACATTTAACCATTTAAAGTTTCAGAGTTTTGTTTTTGATGCCACTATTAATGAAAATTTGTATAAGGATTATTGGTAGATCAATATTTTCAGAATATAAACATTGGATTTCTAGTGGCTTTCATGGGAATTTCAAAGTCTTCACTAAATTATTCTTTCCACATCTCTATCCTCAGTGCCCTGAATTGAGTAAAATCAGAATAATCTCTTTTTTAGACTTTAGTAATAAATCTCATTTAATTCATTTAACAAGTACCATATATCAACCCTTTCCAGGTTTGTCCTTGGTGCTGAGTTAAAGAGGTGAATGAAATACCCAAAGTTTTAAAAAGCTTGCCATTCTATTGGGTTAGGTGGGAGGGTGGAGGAAGAAGATTGAAAAGTACATAAGCTATCATCTGGAGATTATATGAAGGAAGGTAAAGTAAGAGACTGATAAAGTGCCATTATTTATAGGATAGTTGGGGGAAAAGACCTGTTGGATGTAATGAAAAATAAGAGAGATCTGAATGCAGTAAAGAACAAGTTATGTGCACATCTATGTGCATCTATGTGGTGGGGAGGAGACAGTGTTATCAGATAAAGGGAATACAGCAAGTAGAAAATTTCTAAGGCAGGAGCTTGCTCCCTATGGTCAAGGTTCAGCATGGAGATCAATGCACTGAGAAGATGGGTAGAGGAAGGACCCAAGGTAGAGGGGTAGTCAAGGATTAACAGTCATTATGTTGTGCAAAACCTTGTTAAGAATTTTGGATTTGGGGGCACCTGGGTGGCTCAGTGGGTTAAAGCCTCTGCCTTTGGCTCAGGTCATGATCCCAGGGTCCTGGGATCGAGCCCCGCATTGGGCTCTCTGCTCTGCGGAGAGCCTGCTTCCTCCTCCCTCTCTGCCTGCCTCCCTGCCTACTTGTGATCTCTTTCTCTGTCAAATAAACAAATAAAATCATAAAAAAAAAAAAAAAAATTTTGGATTTGATTTTGAGTGTGATAAGAAACTAATTATTTACTTTTTAATGGAGTTTCTCTGTAGAGACTAGTCTATGGAATAAGGGCAGAGCAGGAAATGGAAGTGGTAAATTGGAAAGGTGGTTTTGGTAGTAGTCCAGGCTAGAACTCATTCAGATACATATATCAGAGTTAGAACACATCTTTTGATTGGATATAAAATAGGTGAGAAAGGAAAATCAAGGATAACTTTTAAAACTTTGCTTTGAATATTTGGACAAATGGAATTATTGTTCCCCTAGATGGGTAATGACTGGAAATGGAGATTTGGTAAATATTACATTTAGGTACCTATAAACATCGAAGTGGAGATATTGAGTTGACATTTAAAAGAGGGGTTGAGGGACGACTGGGTGGCTCAGTTGGTTAAGCCGCTGCCTTCGGCTCAGGTCATGATCCCAGGGTCCTGGGATCGAGTCACGCATCCGGTTCCTTGCTCGGCAGGGGGGCCTGCTTCTCTCGCTGCCTCTGCCTGCCTCTCTCCCTGCTTGTGTGTACTCTCTCTCTCTCTCTCTCTGGCAAATAAATAAAATCTTAAAATAAATAAATAAATAAATAAATAAATAAATAAATAAAAGAGGGGTTGACATTGGAAGTATAAAATGGAAACAGTGAACTTTCGGTTGGTATTTTAAACCATGGAACAGGAGTTAACAGAGAGTGAAGCGCTCACATGAATATTCTGAGTTGTGAATACTTCTGTACTCTACTGTGTAAAAGTCAAGAAGATGAAAAACATCCAGTAAAAATATGAGAACAAGTAACCAGTGAAATTGAAAACAAGCAAAACTGCAGAATATGTCTGTAGGAAGCCAAATGAAGAGAGTATTTCACTAAACAAGAGAAGACTCAGCTGTTATCAAATACTTGGACATTAGACAAAATTGTTTGCTTTCTGAAGTTCTTGAAATTGCCCTTTTTTGTAAGTGAAATAATGGTTGTACATAATCAGTTTTTCCTAGATCATCCTAATGCCCTTTTTGCACTTTGACTTCCATTTTCCAATGGAAGGAAAAACCTACATTTATGTTACAAGCTTGAAAAATAAGTTCTCAGGGCACTTTTCTCCCTTTTCTCTTCCTACCCTCCTTAAAACATCTATTTCTTGCTCTAGCGATCCTGATTGTGTGTATAATAGAGCGACATTCTTATTTTAAATAATCAAAAATCATCGGTTGCTTGTTCTAACATTCTATCTAGTCGTTTTACTACAAAAGAGTGTTGCTTTAAATTAGTAAACTCTTTAAATTTATTCTTTATTAAATAGGCTTCAAACCTGAAAAGAAAAAGGTACATTGAGATTGACATTGAAATTGCTAGTCTTAATACCTAGTACATGTGGGATAGAGGAAATAACCCTCAGGCTTTCTTTGAAAAAAAAAAAAAAAAATCCCAATTTATCTACTAAAATCAAGCTGCACCTGTTTGCCTCGATAATCAACAAAGCACAAAGCAAACTTTATTTCTCCCAGTGCAGAAATTATGGCTTGTGTCTAAAAACAAACATTTTTAATTAGAGCTGGTATTTTTTTCTGTTTTTCTTCTATCTAGAAGAGACTAGTTTGTATGTAAAGGTGACATTGGGAGAGCCACAAAACTCGGCAGATGACAGTGTTAGACAAAAAAGCAAGGAGCAAGGATCTAGTCAGCAGCCCAGCAAATCCTGGTCATGCTGTGAGCATTCATTATAGGAGACAGCCTAGTGGATTAGAAGATTTTTTTAAAGGATTAAGAGATTCAAATGCCATTTTTTTTTCTTTTTCTTTTTTATTCCTCACAATAGATGTCATTGTGTAAATTAATTATGAAATGTTTTATGTTTGAACATTAAGTAGAACATGAATGTAGCATTAAGGAAGACTGAGTACACTTTTAACTGAAAACAACAACAATCACAACTCAGAATGCAATGTTCTTATGTGTATTCTGGTTCTGAAGGAGAATTTGGGGTTTTGATTTATATTCTCTTTGAGGTGACCTTTGTCCATTTCTCACACTTTAATGAGTTTCTGCATGCTCTCTGAGTCTTCCCTTTGGATGGGAATCTCCTGAAAAAGCTTTCCCAAAGAAAGTTTTGGAAAAGGAGGAAAAGCTATTTTTTTTTAAAGTTTTACTTATTTATTTGACAGACAGAGATCACAAATAGGCAGAGAGAAAGGGGGAAGAAGACTCCTTGCTGAGCAGAAAGCCTGATGTGGAGCTCCATCCCAGGACCATGGGATCATGACCTGAGCTGAAGGCAGAAGCTTTTACCCACTGAGCCACTCAGGCAACCCAAGGAAATGGTTCTAAAGTAGGAATGTAAGTGACCAACAAATAGGAAATTCTTTTAGCTCACTAGTAAATAAAAGAAATAAAAAATGATGAGATTGTTTTAAATATTTATAAATGTGGTAAGTTAAAAAAAAGTGGCAGCACAATTTCTAAAAAGTTATGGGTAAAAGGTAATCATTCCCAGAAGTGGAAAAGGGTATATTTCTGGGGAGCAATCCAGCATTAAAAGTCAGAAGGTTATCATGCATATTCTTTTTTTTTTTTCTTTTTTTTCTTTTAAAGATCTTATTTATTTGACAGATGGAGATCACAAGTAGGCAGAGAGGCAGGCGGGGCAGCAGGTGAAGGTGGAAAGTAGGCTCCTTGCTGAGCAGAGAGCCCGATGCAGGGCTCCATCCCAGGACCCTGGGATCGTGACCTGAGCTGAAGGCAGAGGCTTTAACCCACTGAGCCACCCAGGCGCCCCCATCATGCATGTTCTATAATAAACAATTCCAAGTGGAGAAAATAGAAAACATTCTAAACCCATTGATAGTGGACTAATGAAATACAACGTATTACAGAAGAAAAAAAAAAGTTACCAAAAATGAAAAGAAATTTACATGAAAATATGCTTATTTTTAATGTTAAGAGAAAAAATATGAAATACCATATAGAAAATAATTAATGAAAAACTCTAAACATCTGTGAAGATATATCTAAGGAAGAATGTGTATGTGTGTGTGTGTGTGTGTATGTGTTATTTTAAATGGATAATCAGTGTTTTTCTCATTGTTTTGTGGGATTTCAGGTTCTATTCATGTTTCCCTCCTTTTTTAAAGCATGCAATATTTTTACACTTGAATAATGAAAGGCTGTTCTGTGAATCTGTGAAAAAAAATTTTTTTGAGTGTTTTAGTGACTATTACCTTTTCATAGTAATATCACAAAACAAAGAAACCCATGTGACCTTGAATTATTCAACATATCTCTAACTACTTAACCAGGAAACACCATTTGACATAACTGCCTCTGTTGAAGATGGTCTGAGAAAGACCTTCTGAAATTTCCACATCTCAACTGTTTATGCAGTGTCACCTCCACATCCCTAGGCAGAACTGTAATAATATGCATATGAGTAAAATGTGTTTTGGTATTTGGGTTTTCCCCTCACATTATTAACTATTATTATCCATAATTTATTGTACAATTATATCTTATTTATAGAATGTTAACCAGAAAAGAGGTACTCCTTTGTTTTTGGGGGGTTTTTTTTGTTTGTTTTTTTAAAGAATGATTTTTTTTTTTTTTTTTTTTTTTAATTTGAAAGAGAGAGAGGAAGCATGAGAGGGGAGAGGGTCAGCGGGAGAAGCAGACTCCTCACTGAGCAGGGAGCCTGATATGGGACTAGATCCTGGGACTCTAGGATCATGACCTGGGCCGAAGGTAGTTGTTTAACTTGGGTGCCGGCCAGGCACCCAAGAGGTACTCTTTTAAATCACAAGGTTGCTTAGGGGGTGTTCAGACTTAATCCCTATATTAATTAACTCTACATTATATTACTAAACACTTACTGCATTTGGACAAGGCAACCGTGTATGATTTGAAAACAAACACGTGTTCTGTTTTTGTATTAGGCAAACCCTGGCATCGATTCTCTGATTTTGGTTTTCAAACTCCATCAGTCCTGAATTAATTTTGTGAGGGAACCTTCATTGTCTGTGGGAAATCTATACTGGTTCCAGCAGTCACTACTGGGAGGGTTAACCTAATGGTCAAACGATTTTTTTTTAATTTTTTTTTTCTTATTTATTTGATAGACAGAGACACAGCGAGAGAGAGAACACAAGCAGGGGGAATGGGAGAGGGAGAAGCAGGCTTCCTTCCTCATCAGGCTCCTGATGCGGGGCTCAAACTCAGGACCCTGGGATCACGACCTAAGCCAAAGGCAGACATTTAACGACTGAGCCACCCAGGCGCCCCATGGTCAAACGATTTAACTAGCTGAATTTAAGAATGCTTATCAGCATTTATTTTTTTTTTCATTATAACAGATCTTAGCTCTATATGTATTACTTTTTAAGCACCTTTATTGAGATATAATTCATAGACCATAAAACAATTCAATTCACCCATTTCAAGTGTACAATTCAATGTTTTTTTTTAAGTATATTCATGGAGGCATGCAACCATCACCACAATCAATTTTATTTTTTTTAAGATTTATACACCACGATCAATTTTAGAACATTTCTACAATTCCATAAAGAAATGCCTTACCTATTGTTAGTCAATCCACATCCATCCCAACCTTCTGTATGATATTGAAAAGAAGTATTAAAAAACATTGTTTCTTTTTCCTGGTCTTGGGAGGAAACCATTCAGTCTTTCAAATTAAGTATGATGTTAGCTGTGGGTTTTTCAAAGATATCCTTCATCAATCAGATTTAGGAAGTGCCCCCTTACTTCTAGTTGTTGAGTGTTTCTATCACAAAAGTTTTTGGATTATGTCAAGTATGTTTTCTGCACCTACTCAAATTAGCATGTATTTTGCGCTCTTTTTTACACTATTTTTTACGCTATTGCTGTGGCATATTACATAAATTGATTTTCAGATATTGAACTGATCTAAGATTCACAGAATAAATCCGAGTTGGTCATACTGTATAGTCCAAGTTTTAGTTTAAAAATTCAGGAAAAGTGAGCTATTTTGAGGAGATAATCTGATTGTCAGAGGTATTGCCTGCCACTTATGATGTTGCTGTAGGAGGTAAATAAAATACTTCTGTACTTAATCAAAGGTGAAGTTTGAGGTAGCAGATGATTTACCCAAGTGAGGGATCCTGCTGTTGCCTGACCTTATAAAGGGTTTTTGACAACAAACTTCTTTATTTACATCGTAATACTCTATATTTTGAAATAATAGTTGCCTTTAGTTATTCTTTGTATCAATATAGTTTGAAATGATTTGAATCGCTGCTAGTCCTTCCTAAGCAGGGCACCAAAATTAGAGAGAGAGAGAGAGAGATTATGGGTCAACATATTTACTCTTAATTTAGATTCAACTGGGATCAGAAATATCTCTAGCTGCAGGTAGCCCCCATGTGATTCTGCTTTGGTAGTTTCAGAAGGGATGTAAATTATTGAATACTTCAAGCCTGGCCAATTTGATGAATAGATATTCACCTCAGTCACTCTACTGAATGACTAACCTGCCAAACTGCTGAAGAGTTTTGCAGTTTTCATTTGTTCCCTGATGGCTTTTGTCTCTGCTCCTGACCCCCAGGTCTTTATATGAAAATGTATAGAAGTTTTTTCTAATTTAATATATTGTCCATTGTGGGTTGAAAACACACATCTAGTACTTATATCCCTTCCACTGCCCACCTCAGCATTAGCCTCTACTTGTTGTTAAAATAGCAGCACAGAAGTAGCACAAATAAAATTGTAAATATAAGAGAAGGCTTTCTGAAGAAGGTAACTTCTTAGTTTTGCAAAACTTGAATGAGACACAGGAGAGGGAAATGTGTTCAAGGAAGAGAGTAGCTTTTTAAAAACCATGGTTGAAAACAAAGCGTGGCAAGTTCCAAATGTGTTGAGTCAAAATCTGTGAGGATGGAAAGTGTTACAAGTAGGAAAAAAGAGCAAAGCAAATAAAACGATGCTCAGAAGTTTAGCACAGAAGACAGCATAAGCCTCAGCTTGATTCCCAAAGTCACTGAGAGCCATTGAGGGATTTATAGCAAGATAGTAACAGTTTTGAAATTTACAAATATCACCCTGTTGGCAGTTTAAAGATTAGAGCTTGAAAATAATTAGGATACTTTGCAATAATCTAAGCAATAAATGCTGTAAGATTAATCAATTAGTAAAAATGTAGATAGAAAGGGGGCATTTTTGAGAGAGATTTTAGTGAAGGAAAATTTTATTGTTGGTAAGTGATTGTGGAAGCCAGGGAAATAATTCGTTCCGAGCAGTGCAAAGATCTGGGCCTGGAAAACTGTGCTTACTGCAAGGAAGAAATAAAGGAGGAACAGTGGCTTGGAAGAGATGATGAGAATGTTGGTTTATTTTGGATATAAGATGTCATTCGAGGGAACACGTATAGCAATTTATCAAACTCTGTGTGTGTGTGCATATATGGATTTGAGCTTAGAAGGGAGTGACGGATAAAGATGGGGGCATATATAATTGAAGTCATATATCCCACAGGACAAATGAATTAGTCACAGAAAAAGTAATAGGCATTGGAAAAATAAGGAAGAGAAAGGAAGGTACGTGATGGAGCCAAGTCTATGTTGATTCGCTTCTGTTTCAAAGAATTGAATAGGAATGTTGTAACTGCCCAATACACTTCACATGGCAGTTGTAACTGTCCAACTGTCCAGTAACATATGTCTACACACACAAACACCACACACACACACACACACACACACACACACACACACACACACCCCATACAATATTCTCTGTCTCCTTCCCTTTCCTTCTCCCCTCACAAAATAATTATGGAGAGAGAAGACTTGGCCAGAACTCCCAGGTACTGAAAACTTGCCCGCACTAGAAAAGGCTTTTCATTCACTCTCTGACTGCAGGTATCTTTGCTGGCATTCTATGATGTAGCTGCACCATCCCTTAGATTTTCACCACCACCACTTAGCCTCTATCAGTCTCTTTAGTGTGCCACACAGGAATGAGAAAGGGCACACAGTTGTAACAATGCCTAGGGAGGTATTAAAAACAGAAAAACAAACGAGGGCAAAAACTAGTAGAGCAGCAGTCAGAGTTATCAGACAATGCTCTACCTACATAAACATAGAGAAAACTGATTGCGAAGGAGAATGGCAAATTGGCACAGGAAGTAAGAAGAGAGCTAAGAAAGCAATTGGCGTGTTAGAACGCTCATTCTAAAATCGAGGTTATCATAATCTCTGAAGAATTTGAATGCCACTCTGCTATGCTGTCACAAAAGGGTCCAAGAGAGAAAGTCACCGTGAATGGATGTGTGTTCTGGGCTGATGACATACAGTCAACAAAGCCTGGAGTTTTAGGAAAAAATCTGCTCCTGCTACCATGGTTATCTCCATCTGGAAGCTCCTCTGGGTATCAGCACACTACCCATGGGGGGAATGTCTAGATGAACTAATAAGTTTTATCAAGCCCTAACTTTGGAGTCCTAAGCACAAAACATCACTGTAGCAGGTGCACCAGGTATGATTATCTACAAAGAAGATACCTGGCTGTATGCAGAGCTCAAGCTAGTGAAGTGGGACCTAGTGCTTACACAGTAGATGCACAAAATACATCTCGGGATTTAGGTTAGAATGCTATGCCATGCTGGAGTAGGTGTCCTAATCCCCAGAACCTGGTGAATACATTATGTGGCAAATGGGCTTTGCAGAGGTAATTAATGTGCTGCCCTTAAAACAAGGAATTTATCCTGGATCCAGGAGGGCCCAATCTATTCACATAACTCCTTAAAAGCAGAGGACATCCTTCATCTGGAGTTGGAGATACTCAGCAGAAAGGGAAGTAAGAGAGGGACTCAACTGCCCATTGCTGGAGGGGAGCCTACATGGAAAACATGAAAATGAATGTGGATAGATCTTGGAGCAAAAACTGGTCCAAGACTGACAACCAGGAAGGAAATGGAGGCCTCCATCCTTCAACCGCAAGAAACTGAATGAAGCCAACAACCTGAATGAGCTGGGAAGCAGATCATCCCTATGGCCTCCAGAAAGGACCACAGTCATTCCTACAACTTGATTTCAGCCTTGTGACTGAGACAGAGGACCCAAGACAGAGGACAGGAACAACACTGTACAGAGCCTTCTGACTTACAGAACTGGGGGATAATAAATAGTTGTTTTAAACTGTTAAATTTAATCCATTATGGCAGCAGTAGAAAACTAGTATATACGTACTAACTTGTGATATTCCTAAGAATTTAGGTAGCACTAATAAAATTATGATGTCAAGATAATAAGAAATTCTTACCACTCATGAAAGATAATCCAAGATACACATTTTATTTCACCTTGAGTATCCCACTGACTTAACAAAACAATAAATACTGAATACAAGTTCAGATGACAAAGACAACTTTGAACTACCTTAGAGACACGATTCGGTAATATACACCAGATAAGCTATCCCTATGAAAACTATACAATAAAACACAAATTTTAGGTGTAATTAAGATAAGAAAAATGACTAAGCCTCGGAGAACTACTACATAAGTGGGAAGTATATGAAAAAAAGTGGGTAGTACATGATACTACTGTTAACAGTAGATAATGTCCCTTTAGATCTTCTAGTAACACTTTAAACAGAGATTGTTTTAGGAGTCTTCCCTAACATGATGAGATTATGCTGCTACCTTCAGTTAACATTGCTGCTGCTTCAACTCATTCATAGCAGTCTTGGGCACCTGCCCCATCGCCAATCTGAGAATGGCCTCTAAAATCCCAGAAGTTTGCCACAAAAGCATAGTGAACCTGCCATCACTACACAAGACAACTTATTAGACACCTGGCTCTACATCTCTCTCCTCAGTTCAGAGAACAGCCTGTGTTTTTCACAGGTGCCTTCTTGTTGTTTACTTTAAATAATATGGAGCCCCTGCTGCCTCCCTCCAACTTGAGATATCCTCTCAGGGAGTGTGGCCAGAATACCAAAGTGTTTTCATAAAATTCAGGTGTAAGAAAGTTTTAGTGCCTACTCTACACCTCCTCCACTTTTACAACCCCCAAATAACTCCCATAAAATGAATGTTTTACTGTCCTCTACCCGTCAGTTTCCTGTAAGTAAAAGTTTAGAAGTGTGTAGGGCCAAAAGGTGTAGAGGCAGTTGAGGATACTTTATGATGCTGAGCATGTCAGATTTGAAGCTTCATGGGTTTTAAACACACAGTTCTGAATAACTCTGCCCTCATACCTGATCTTTCTAGCCCAGCGGTCTTAAAAAGGATGGCAATTACCACTTCATCATGTTCAGTGACATAATGATTTGCCTCCTTGTATTATTTTCCATGATTTAAAGATTTGGAAGGAAGAACAAAAATAGATATTTTAGGGAAAGGCAATTCTGAATAATGAAAATCAGGCACAAAACTTAGGGAAGAAACGAATTCCTTCACATCTGAAATGAAAACACCCCAAAACTTACTCTTCTGTGTAAAACTATCCATTTTTTTCTACAGGCATTTCTGATGAAGTTGGGTGGTAGCAGGCGGTCCATGATTAAAACTGAATTTCAAGTAATTTCAGGTATAGAAAGATGGCAGTGATGGAGGTGTGTCATAGGTTCCGCTTCACTACACAGAAGATCCTCAGATAATGGGGTGATGAACTTCTAGAGTAAGAAGGTGACATCGTTATTACCCTTATCTATGTGTAGATGTAAGACTATAGTATTTTTCTGTATATGTTTATTATTCACAAAAATTTAGGAGTAATTTCAGCCTAGAATACTCTAAATCAGGATTCATTGGAATTGCATGTCTGTGGTTTATGTTTGTGTTTCAAGATGAATGCTTTTACTATTTTATGTCAGTTCTAGTCATGTCTGTGAATACGATTTGTGACAATCTTGTTCAGTTTCTGTGTTTTCCGGTTTCATTTCTGTGTGTGTGTGTGTGTTATACATACAGAGTCACATGATAGAAGAGCTTTGCATGAAACTCTTATTCTTTCAAGAATTATAAAGGATCTATATTATATTGGAAAATTAGTTGATAGAATATAGTGTCCAAGCAATTATAAATAGGAACTCTTTTGAAATATTTTTTTAAGTACATAGTTCTCTTCTGAACTCATTTACAACAAATGTGAAGGACAAAATATTATTAAGTATCTTAATCTAAAATAAGTTCTTCTGGAAGGAAATATTTTCCATTTTATTTTTATTTTGTCTATTTTATTAATTTAAAAAGAATTTTAATTTTATTTAAGGTATATTTAAAATAACTTTCCATAAAGAATGGATTGCACAAATCAATACCTAAGGATACCTAGATGGTATCCTTAAAAGATGGCCTCTACCTTCCTATAAAAAGTGAGTAGTAAGAGTTAGTGGCTGTCAGGAATCCATCTTCAGTTGTCGACCTTTGACTTCTCCTTCAGCAGGATTTGCACACATCTAACCCTTTCTTGGAAATGATGCATTGCCTCATTAGCCAGAATATGGGTCTACTATTCACAGATTTTGACTCAACAGTTAATTTCCATTTTCTTGCTTTCACATGAATTTGGAAGGATTTCAGATTTGCAGCTCAATGCTGAGCTGGGAATCTTATGCTAGATAAGTGAACATTGTTAATGAAAACGCTAACATTTTCATCAAAATAGAAGAAACTGAGAATTTTGGGGAGGATATAAGTGTCTCTCCCAAAACAAGCAAAACATCACGTTGCTAGTGCCCATGCAAAGGAAATACGTGTGTGTATGTGTGTGTACATATATATAAATTTTAAGGTCATCTATTACTGTTCTGTTTGTTTGTTTGTTTTGGTTTTGGGTTTTTGTTTGTTTTTAAAGAAAGGGAGAGGGTGGGGTACGGAAGAAGAATCTCAAGTAGGCTCCACACCCAGTGTGGGGCTGTCACAGGCTCCATCCCACATCCCTGAGATCATGACCTGAGCCAAAATCAAGAGTCTAATGCTTAGCCTACTGGAGCCACCCAGGCTACCCATAAAGGTTTTTTAAAGAGTGTTTTAGATTCATATCAAAATTAAGAGGGGGGGGGAAGAAAGAAAGAACTATGTATGCTTAAGTGTACAATTAGATGAGTTTTAATGTGTGTACACACCCTGAAAACATCACCACATTCAAGACAATAAACATAACTATCACCCCAAAAGTATTTAATGTCCCCTGGTAACCCTTTCCTTGCACTTTCCCTATTCATCTTTATACTATTCTCAAGCCAATACTGTCTCTCTTTCTGTTACTATAGATTAGTTTGTCAAGTATGTACTATTTTTTGTCTGAACTTCTGTATGTAAATCCATAATCATTTTGATTTATCCATCTCGTTGTGTATAAATACTTGATGAATTTTTATTCTCAGGGTCATTCTTTTTTTTGTGGACATTCCATAATTTTCTTATCCATTTACCAATTGCTAGACATTTGAGTTCTTTCCTGAATGAAATAAATCAAGCAGAGAGAGTCAATTATCGTATGGTTTCACTTACTTGTGGGACATAAGGAATAACACTGACAACATTGGGAGATGGAGAGGAGAAGTGGGTTGGGGAAATCAGAGGGAGAAACACACCATGAGAGACTGTGGACTCTGAGAAACAAACTGAGGGTTTTGGGGGTGGGGGGCACGGGTAGTGAGCCTGGTGGTGGGTATTATGGAGGGCACACATTGTATGGAGCACTAGGTGTGGTGCATAAACAATGAATTTTGGAACACTGAAAATAGAATAAAATTAAAATAAAAACCCACCTAAGTACAAGTATTTGTGTGGCATATTATTTCACTTTTATTACCTCCTAGGTAGGGTTGTAAAGCAGTTGTATGTTTAACTTTTTAGAAGCTTCCTGTTTTCCAAAGTGGTTATTCCATTACCCATTCCAGTCAGCTGTGTATGAGAATATAAGCTGCTCCATATTTTTTGTCAACACTTAGAGTTAATCTGTAATTTTAGCTATTCTAGTGAGCGTATAGCAACATCTCATTGTGCTTTTAATTTTCATCTCCCTAATAATTAAGGGTATTGAAAAATTTTCACATTAGGGCGTCTGGGTGGTTCAGTTGGCTAAGCTTTTGACTTTGGTTCAGATCATGATCTCAGGGTCCCAAGATTGAGCCCAAGAATGGTCTAGCTCAGCAGGGACTCTGCTTGTTCCTCTGCCCCTCCCCCCACCCATGCACACATGCATTCTTTCACTCTCTCTCAATAAATAAAATCTTTAAAAAAAAACGTTTTTCACGTTAATTTGTCATTTGTATATCTTCTTTAGTGAAATGCTTGTTATTTCTTTTTCTTTCTTTAAAGATTTTTATTTATTTATTTGACAGACAGAGATCACAAGTAGGCAGAGCAGCAGGCAGAGAGAGGGGGGAAGCAGACTCCCCACTGAGCAGAGAGCCCGATGTGGGCTCTATCCCAGCACCCTGAGATCATGACCTGAGCTGAAGGCTGAGGTTTACCCACTGTGCCACACAGGTACCCCTCTTATTTCTTTTTATTTACCCATTTTTAAAATTGAGTTTTTGTCTTCCTATTATTAAATTGGTAGAATTCTCTATAGTTTCTAGATAATGACCTTGTTAGATATATGGTTTGAAAAATGTGTTTCGTTCTATAGTTGTCTTTTTGTTTTTGTAATGTTATTTTTTGATAAATGGAAGTTTTGATTTTGATGACACCAATTTTTTTTTTTTTTAATTTTGTGATTGGTGTTTGCATGTATATTAAAGAAAACTTCACCAGCCCAAGGTAAGTAAGATTTTATTCTATATTTTCTCTTGGAATTTTTATAATCTCAGCTCTTAAATTTAGGTCAAGGATCAATTTCAAGTTAATTTTAACCTGTGGTGTGTCATAAGGATGGAAATTTAATGATTTGTTTTGCCTATGTGTATGTTCCAATACCATTTATTGAAAAGATTGCTCTTTCTTTATTATACAGCCTTAACATCTTTGTCAAAAATCAACTGCTTTTATAATGAGCTACTCCTTGAGTGTATTTTTCTATTCCATTTTTCTGTACATCTATCTTTATACACATACCACACTGTTGTTATTACTATAGCTTTATAAAGTATTTTAAAATTAGATGCAAATTCCCCAGTTTTGTTCTTCTTTAAAAAAAAAAATAGTTTGGGCTAGTCTAAGTACACGTTACTTCCATATAAATTTATAAACAGGCTCTTGATTTTTACTAAAAAACCTCCTATGATTTTGCTTTGGTTTGTATTGATCCATAGACCAATTTCGATAACATTAACATCTGTTATTTCCTGAACATGTTCAACTTCTCTAATTCATTTGTCTTCATGATAGGTCTCTCATTAAAAGTGTCATTTTCAGTGCACAGATTTTGTGCATCTCTTATCAGACTTGTCTCTAACATAGTTCACATTTTTTTGTTATTATTCTAAATATTTTTGTTGCTATTGTGGACATATTTTTAAAATTTTTAACTTCAATTGATTGTAGCTAGTTTATTGAAATCAAGTAAGTTTTGTATAACTGATATAATATCCTGTGTCTTTGTAAAACTAACTTATTGGGTTTTTTTTTTTTTTTTCTTTTTTGGGGTAGATTTCTTAGGATGATAGTGTTGTTTTCAAATAAAGACTGTCTTATTTCATTGCTAATCTGTCCCTTTGCTAATCAAGTCCCTTTCTTGCCTTATTGTACTCTATAGATTCCTACAGGGCTTTTTAAATGTCTTTCAGCAGGTGGTGATGTCCTCTCCTATATCCAGATTGCTGAGATTTTATCACTGCTGCATATGAGAATATTATAATTATTTTTATATTTATAATTTTAGTAAAATTACCATATTTTCTGATGTTTATCTCATGTAATTAAAATTTATTAAAACATCTGATTATATTTTCTTGTGTATATGGAAAGTTGGTACTTCTTTTAGAAATGTAGGGAACTGTAGGAATTACCTAGTTTAAACTGTACATTTAAAGATTAGTATTATGATTTCCGTTTTTTTTAAACGACTGTCTCAAGGTCATTCAGCAATGAAAAGTAAATACATAGATTCCCTTCTCTTTTCATTATCCTCTTTTCTTTAAAGTAAATGAATAGTATTTTTGAATTTCATTTTCAGTCTACATTTCAATCTACTAATCTATATTATACATTCAGTGGGAAAACATGAACAGATCTTTGAGAATTAAAGAATGCTAATAAAAATTCATTTAAATGGGTAAAAACTAATTTTTCTTTTAAACATTATACTCATATGAGCACTTTCATAAATATGTATTTTATAAATATTAATGAAATTTTCAGTCAACAAAAGAAGAAGTAAAACATAGGTGCCAATAATATAACCAACATTATTTAAAGCTCTTTTTGCAATGATAATATAACATTTTCAGAGCAGTTTCATTTTGTATAATTCACAATAGAAAGGTAGAAGTTTTGCTACTTTGAAAAAACATTTTAGTATCCAAGGGAGGCATGAACTTAGCATCCAGACAGTTGCAACCAAGTTTCAGTGGATGATATTAATGACTTCTGAAAAATTAGACAACTTATCTCTTATGTCTAGGCCTCATTTTCTTTACTGTTTAAATATAGGTGTTATGATTTTGATTCAAATTTCTGTGATCTCTGGTTAGGTTGACAGTTTAAGAATATACATTTAATGAAATTTTTGAAATGTGCCTCACTGAAAAATAAAATAGTTAACTATGTGTATCACAAATGAATGTGGTTGTCTCAAGATCCATTAGCTAAATTCCCTTCCATTTTATGAGAAAATAAAATATTTTTTGCTTACCAAGTAGTCAATCTTCAAATTAAATCTAGATAAATTAAGTTAAATACATAATTTTTAAAATAGGTGATTTTCCTGTTGGTTATTATCATCTTCTGCGAAGAGCAATTAGCTAAAGTCTAACTAAATCCGTTAATGCCATGCACTTTTTAAGAAAGTGTTATATTTTATTCAGAATTTATAGTTTGTATAGTATAACTTATACTTTCACTTGTTAAAATAAGAATGATCTCAACAACAATGATCAGGAAGACAATTTAAAACTACTGGTCCCTGAGCATTTTTGTATGCACGTAACTGAATGTATAAATTCCCCAGTATAAAAACAAACAAGCAAAAACAAAAACCAAAGCAAACAAAAACCTCCTGTTATAATTTCCTCATAGTACTTTTGATTACAGCATGTTATTTGCTTACAATTACCAAAATAAACATGTTTGATGTTGTGGAAATCTTTACAAAATAGTTGTGCCATCTAGCTCATACTTTACTACCATTTTGTATTAGTAAAAACTCACATTATTACAGATGTTCTTGCTTAAGAAAAGGCAGTATTATTACTTAAATTTACTGTGTAGATGAAATGAAACTCCCCTAAAGCTATCTATTTAATTGAGTGAATCTACCACTTAAGTCTACCAATTTGGGCTTTATTAATACAATTTAATATATTTTGAAATACATAAAATATATCTGTTTTATTTCCTCCCTCAATCTTATAGATAACAATTTGCTATTGGACAATCAAATGTAATTGAAAAAGTAGAACCTTATAGCCCTCTCAGGAGACAAGTAAAGAAAATAATATTGATTATATAAAATAATTTTCATTTTTCCCTAGTGTGCAGCAAAGGAACAGTCATTAGGAGAGTTCTCTTCCTATTTCTACAGAGCCAGCAGAAGGGGTGCATAATCTGAAAGTGATTATGAGAGAATCTGTCCTGCAAATTAGAGGTAGTTAGGAACATATTCTTCTGGATGGGTTTAGAGTGGGCTTGGCAAGAATGTCTGCAGCTATAAAAGCCTACTAGTATCTAGGAGTTGTGTGTGTGTGTTAGATTAAGTTGCTGGTTTGGGAAAATCTAAATTATAAAAAGTCACATCTGTACCTCAAGTTAATGGTGTACAGTAGTCGAAGAAACCAAAATTTACAGTGTACATTACTGCTCTGGATGACCCTGTGGGATTTAGATTGCCAAAAGGTGAGTCATGAATAACAAAATGGTTTTCAGAAAAAAGAGAAAATTTCCTAAAGAAACACTAATTAGAGAATAGGAAGACAAGGAGGGTTAGTGACCAGACAAATCAATAAAAGAACCACTATTAATTCTGTGTAGGCTTCATCTTTGGTTTATGGAAAATGTCAGATTTAAAATTCAGGTTTTAACTTTTTTCTATGTTAATTTTTAATTCTCTTTACTGAACCTCGCCCTTTATGATTACCTAGCATGTCCACAAAGCACTGTGTGTTAGCTTTGTGGAAAATCAAGGAAAGGGTAAGGAAAGGAAACAAAGTGTAGCCATCAATAGACCTTTGTGGTTTCATACTGAGGTAGACACATGCAATCATAATGATGACTTGAAAAAAGAATTTGATCCTATAGTAGGGCAGGAAGAGCAGGAAAGATCACAGAATGTGGGACAACTGTTCTTATAAAACAACTGCTCTACCTTATAAATTCACTCTGCAATAATAATACAAAAAAAAATTCATGTTCTATCTTTCAGTTAGGCACAAACAGGAAGTAGCTCTCAAACATTATTTTTGGCATATTTTATGTTAAATTAAAAGAATCAAAGGAAGATCAAGAGTCGAAGACAGCCAAACTTAGTTAAGCAAAATTTATATATTTGTTTTCAAGCTAGAAAACATTGTTAAATTCATTTTTTTATGTTTGATAACACCAATGTGGACCTCTACCCATTGATAGGTTTTTAAAATGTTAGAAAAATAAGCATAATTTCCAGCTTTTTCTGAAATAATTACTTCATAACATGTTTTATAACTTGAAGTTTAACTATGGCCAAGTATGATGCATTTAAATATGAGCATTATGAGTAATCTTAAAGGTCAAAAATTTAAGACTGACACTCTTTAGACTTTCAGTGATATTCTTTTTTGAGCATATGATGAGCAGATGAACATATAGATTTAGACTGTAGAAAAAAATGAGAAAACTAGTTTTTTGTTGGTTTTGTGAATAATCAGGAACATAATATTTTAAAGAGGAAGGCCATTATTTATCTGATAAAAATTATATTAGAATTTTTTTTCTTGTTATATCGAATACATAACTTACAAACTATATATTCTGGATACCTAGTTTTCTTCTGAATGTCAATTTTATCTGAGAAAGTAAGAGAAAGTAGGTCTATTAATCAAAGTTCTTGTGTTCAAAAGTAGCTGTTAACCTCTAAAGAATTCCAACAATGCATCAGCTTATGTTGGTGACTTTTGAAAACCTAAAAGCTTTTATAATATATTTGATTTGGGTCAATAATTGTGAAATAGTAGCTCATAATATAGTTAATATTAACTTCTCTCAATGACAAAATAAGAAGGGTCAAGAATGAACGTGGGGAGAGGATGTTCATTCACTCTTCCAGATATCACATTGGAAAAAAAATATTATATGAATAAGGGTAAGATAAAAATTTAAAAAAAAGAACTGACATTGGAACTGATCCAGGGACAAAGATAATTAATACAATAATATGTGATCAAAGCGTAGCTTGTATTATGCTGAAACACATCAAAATGAACAAAAATATGATGGGAACACTTACTACAAGATAATCAAATTAATTGGTGTTGATCAAATTCAAATAATAATGCTTTACCTACTTGGAAAATTGTATGCAAAATCAAAACTGTTTGGCTTAACAAAATATTAAACTGCAAAATAAGCCTTTGATTACTTGCATGTTTTTGATAACACTTAAAACACTCTCCTTGTTTTTTTCTGACTACTCTTGTTTATTTGCATATTTTGGTTAAATCACTTGCACAATTTCCTTAACGGTATAAGTTGCAATCAAGCTCTTTTATAAGTGCTCTATTATTTTTTTAAATTTACAGAGAATAGCATTCCTCTCCAAATTTCATTCAAGACACTATTTGTGTAGGAAAATTCTAACAACTATATTCATCTTATTTATGTATGCATAATTTATATGCTTCAATTATTAAAAAATGTTCTAATTATGACTACTTGCGTTATGGGTTGAGTTGTATCCCTGTCAAATTCATATGTTGAAATTAACCCCCAGTACCTGAAAATGTGACCTTATTTGAAAACAGGATTTTGCTGATGCTATTAGTTTCTAAGTGGTCGTTAGAGTGGGCCCTAATCCTTTATTACTGATGTCTTTATAAAAAGGAGGCATTTGGAGACAGACACATGTATATAAAGAAAATGTCATTTGAACATGAAGGTAACTATCTACAAGTCAAGGAGAGAGACCTGGAACAGAGCTTCCATTCAGCTCTCAGAAGGAACTAAACTGCCTAAAACTTATATCTTAGGCTTCCAGTATCCAGAACCGTGAGACAATAAATTTCTGTTGTTGAAGTCATCAAATCTGTGATATTTTTATGGTAACTCTAGCAAACCAATATAACTGGTTAATATTACTTTATGCTTAAAATGTTCATTACTCATTTAACTACCAAATTTTCTACACACTGAGTCCAGCCATTTTTACAAAGCTGACTTAAATGGGGAATGATTAAAGCTAGAGAAGGGCAAGAACAGGAATCACCTCGGAGCTCAGTGCAACTACTGGCACACTCTAAAAGAAGGACCCAGAGTCAGAGACTGATGTCCTAGATCTGGGCAAAAATAGATGTTCAAATGTAAAGGGAAGGGAAGATAGACATGGAGGTAGTTTGTTTTATTTATTTATTTATTTATTTATTTTTTTTTTTTTTAAAGATTTTGTTTATTTATTCGACAGACAGAGATCACAAGTAGGCAGAGAGGCAGGCAGAGAGGCAGAGAGAGGGGGGAAGCAGGCTCTCCGCTGAGCGGAGAGCCCGATGTGAGGCTCGATCCCAGGACCCTGAGACCATGACCTGAGCCGAAGGCAGAGGCCCAACCCACTGAGCCACCCAGGCGCCCCTTGTTTTATTTATTTTTAAGGATTTTATTTATTTATTTGAGAAGGAGAGGGAGGGGAGGAGACGGGCAGAGGGAGAGGGAGAAGCAGACTCCCTGCTGAGGAGGGAGCACAGGGCTCCACCCCAGGACCCTGAGATCATGACCTGAGCTGCAGGCAGATGCTTAACCGACTGAGACACCCACGTGCCCCAGCATGGGAGTAGTTTTAAATAAGTGAAAAATATCTCCTTCCCCTGTTCAATATTTAAGCATGTATTTAAAACGTAAGTATCCAAACTGGTATACTTACCAAAAAAGATGAGGAAGAGAAAGAAGGAGGAGGAGAGGAGAAAGAAACTAGATATATACGGGCTCCACAGAAGCAAGAAAATTGTTTTCTTGTGTTTTTTGTAGACGACCCTAAAACTTAAAGAATCCCAAAATTTAAGTTCCAAAGACGAATCAGAGACAATCCCAGATAGCAATTAAGATACTTAAAATAAGATAACAGCTCTTTTAGGCTTTGATTGACAATGTTCTAAAAATTTATAAAGGTTTAAGAAGAGTTTTAAACCATACTATCCAGATTGATTTTTATATTTTTATTGGATAAGTATTCAAGCCCTATTTTGCTTTCCATATTTCAAGTAGTAAACAAAGCAATACAACACATACATACACAAAAACCTGATTCTTAGAAAGATAAATTAACTTTTCTAAATCAAGAATAGTAAGAAGCAGGACTGACAGATAATTCTAGTATTTTGTTTTTAATTTCCATGTTATTTACACCATACCACAATTACTGATCCACACAGTAGAGCTATGTCTGTGCAATGATTTTCATAAATATTGCATTAACATTAATTTTATACCCAAATTATCATTTTGAATTTGATATCTTGAAATTCATTCACTGATTGTTTCATTCATAAAATATGTATTCAGAACACATTACCTACTTAGATCGTGTGGTACCCCTGACCTAAAAAAATGTCTACATCCTAATCCTCAGAATCTGTGAATATGTTAGATTACATGGCAAAGGGGAATTTAAGTTGCAGTTAGAATTAAGATTACTAATCAACTGACCTTTAAAAGGGAAAATTATCCTGGAAGATTTGGAGAGGGGCAATGTAATCACAAGGGTCTTTATAAGTGGAAGGGTGGCGGCCAAAAAGGAGACAACCAGAAAGATGGCAGCTTGAGGAAAACTTGGTCCAAAGTTGTGGACCTCGATGACAGACAAATGGAGCTGTATGTCAAGGAATGTGATGGTCTTAAGAAGAAAACAAGGAAACAGATTCTATTCCAGGATATCCAGAAGGGAGGCAACCTTGGCACTGATACTTTGATTTTAGCCCAGTGATACCTGTCAGACTTTCTACCTATCATACTTTAAGATAATCACCTTGGGTTGTTTCAAGCCTGTATATTTATGATAATTTATTATGGAAGAAATAGAAAGCAAATACAGATAATATTCCTGATCAAATGGGTTGTGCAACCAAACAGAATTCAGAAAAATAAATGGAATTATGAAAGACTGTGATAAGTGTAGGGATTAGTTTGAGTTAGTACAAGAATATTTATGCAAATCCACTAAACACAGCCTAGGGACTGGGATTGAAGTGGGACATGAAGGCAGAATGAGTTTTAATTAAAATAAGTGTGGATCAGTGTTATGACTTAAGGTGACTAAACATTGAGCTTCAAAAAAAGAAAGAAGGAATGTGGCATTCATGGAAAGTAAGTTGGTAAGTTTATAGCTTGTGAGAAAACAAATAAACAAACAAAGAAGCAGCAAAAATAAACAAGCAAATCAAAAACTCTGACTACTATTAGACTATGAGGACTAGTTATGTTAGAGATAAAATTGTTAAGGAGGGTATATTTGATAACTTGAGAGGATTGGGAGGCCATTAAAAATGATTTCAGGATGAGCTTTGCATTTTAGGAAGCATATTCTGGTAACGGGAGTTGATTAGGAGGAGGCAACAATGGATGCAGGAAGATCATGTAGAAAGCTGCTATATTATTTGTTTAGAAATGATGGTGGTCTGAGACTTGTAGACAGCATAGAGAGAAAGGACTAGATTTTAAATTTTTTAGGGGAGAGATTCAACATGGATTTTTTTTATTATTATTATTCTTTGAGGAACAAGGGCAAAGGGGAGAATATATTTTTAATGCTTTAGCAACTTGGTAAAAAGCCATGTCATGCTCTGAGAAAGATACACAGAGAAGAGTAGCCTTTGACAGGACACAAACAGTGAATTTAGGTTTGAACAAATGGTATTGAAGTGCAAGAAGAGAATCCAAATGACAGCAGTCAGTGGGCCAAGGACGGCTGTAGTTCTAATAATTCAAGTCTGGAGATATGTATTATACTATGACAACACATAGATTATAATCCCTAAAGGAGGGTGGGTTATATGAGAAGAAAAAGTCATAGGGAAGAACTATGAGAAATCTTCACCTTCATAAGAAGGAACTTAATTAATGGAAGTGACCAGAAATTGATAGATTACCTGAAAATACGGTAACTGAAAAAACAAGGAGAGCAAGAATTTAAGTTGGAGAGAATAGTAAGGCAATCTCACATACTGAGGAGACATCAGATAAGATAGAGCTAACAATATTTCATTGGATTTAGCAACAAGCAAGTTAATGTTCCCATTGACAAGAACAGCTTCCCTGGACAGGAGACATGGGAACAAGGTTTTGAGGTAAGCAAAGGAACTATGAGTAAAAGCAACTGTAAGTCTGGATAAGGGATGCAAATAGGATGGCAGTTGGACGAAAACATGCTGTGTAATGAGGAAGAAACTTAAAGTCTTTAAAATTATTAATGCCAGGTAGCCATCATACTGTGAGAAATCAGAGGTATACTACAGAGAAGGAATATTTTTTAGACTCAAGTCTTATAAAATGTAAGAAAAAAAATGGACACAGAGAACAGGTGTAAGAAACATTACAAAGGATTAAAGGTGTATGTGTTTCTTTATAACTAGAGATAATGAAGAAAAGATGAGTACAAATGCAAGTAAAAAGATGGATTTGTCTAGAATGTGTAACCTGTCACTGTTCCATGGGGAGTTATAGCAATGCACTAATTGATGTCAATCAAGTAAAATAAACAAAATAGACTCATATCGGATAGCTAATACTTCTTGGGCACGTAGGGCAATAGTAGCAAATTCTCCATTCTACTCAATAAATAAAAATATTGATAATAAAAATCAGTATGTCCTTTGGTTATCTGCATACACATTACAAAGTATTTGTGGATATATTTATTTTTATTATCTTTTGAAATTGTTACTAAGTATACATAATGTATATATAATGTATACATATGTATACATGTATGTATATGTATGTGTATGTATACATTATATATATAATGTATACATGATGTATATGTAAAGTATACATCATGTATACATAATGTAAAATTTACCATTTTGATCATTATTAAATCTACACTTCTGTGGTATTGAATACATTCACGCTATTGTGAGACTTTCATCGTTATCCATTCTGTCATTATACACCAACTACCGATTTTCCCCTGTCCTAGTCCCTGAATACCACCATCCTTTTTGTCTCTATGAATTTAGGTATTTCATAGAAGTATAATCATACAATATTTATTCTTTGATGACTGACTTATTTCACTTAATATAATATCTT
Source organism: Martes martes (assembly GCF_963455335.1). NCBI lineage: Eukaryota > Metazoa > Chordata > Mammalia > Carnivora > Mustelidae > Martes > Martes martes. The sequence continues at coordinate 77,668,515 of NC_137889.1, read as the reverse complement.
CAAGTTTCATCCACTTGAAGGATGTGTCAGTGCTTCTTTGCTTTTTGAGGTTGAATAATATCCCATTATACATATATACCACATTTGTTCATCCATTCAACCATTGAGGGACACTTGGGTTGCTTCCATATCTCCTATTTTGAATAATTCTATTATGAACATGGGTATACAAATATCTCTACAATCTTAGCTTTCAGTTCTTTTGAATATATGCCCAGAAGTGAGATAGCTGGATTATATGGTAATTTTATGTTTATTTTCTGAGGAACTACCTATCATTTTCCATAGCAGCTGTACAATTTAGATTCCTGCCAGCAAATTCCTCATTTTCCCACATACTCATTGATATTTACTTCTTGTCTTATTTTGTTTTATATAATAATCATCCTAATGGGCATGAGAGAGTACTTCATTGTGGGTTTGATTGGTATTTCCTGAAAGATTAGTCATAATGAGTATCTTTTTATGTGCCTACTCACCATATGTATATCTTCTTTAGAGAAATATCTATTCGAACACTTAACCCATTTTTTAGTTAATCGGGTCATTGTTTTTTGTAGTTGTTGTTGCTGTTGAATAGTAAGGGTTCTTTATATATTCTGGATATTAACTTCTTATCAGAGAAACGATTTACAAATATTTTCTACCATTCCCTAGGTTGTCTTTTCACTCTATTCATAGTATTCTTTGATGAAGTCCAATTTACTATTTTTTTTCCTTTGCTCTATCATAGCCAAAAAATCATGGCCCAATCCAATGTCATAGGCTTTCCCCCTGTTTTCTTCAAATATTTTTGTAGTTTTAGTTCTTACTTTAAAGTCATTGATCCATTATCAGGGTTTTTTGTTTGTTTGTTGTTTTTTGTGGGTTTTTTTTAGTGTGATATAAGTTAAGGATCCAACTTTTTTTTTTTTTTTTTGCTATGTGGCTACTCAGTTTTCTGAACACCATTTGTTCCAAAGACTATCCTTTACCCATTGAATGGCTTTGGTGTTCTTCTTGAAAATCATTTGACCACGTATGTGAGAGTTTGTTTCTGGGCTCTCTATTTTATTCCATATGTCTGTCCTCATGTCGGTGCTGCACTGCTTTGACTATGAGACTTTATATTAAGCTTTAAAATCAGGAAGTATGAGAACTCCAATTTTCTCCTTTATCAAGAGAGTATTTTGGCTATTCAGGGTCTCTTGAAATTCTATATGAATTTTTACATGGATTTTTCTATTTCTACAACAAACAAACAAAACAAAACAACAAAACAAGAACAACAACCCACTATCAAGATGTTTATAGGAATTGCATTGCATCTGCAGATCACTTGGATGGTATTGACATCTTAATTTCATTAAGTCTTCTAGTACATGAATATGGACTGTACTGCAGATATATTTTAAATCTACCACATTTGCAACTTCTTTCTCCATAATCTCAGAAACATTTACAAATAAAAATTAATACAAAGATGCTTTGTTTTTAAAATTGCAAATTCACAGGTTGCTTGTGTATAATAATAGTCAAAGTTTTTCAAGATAAAGTATAATAATAGTCAAAGTTTTTCAAGATGAAGAATTATGCTGTTGCATCTGAGATAATGTTTTAACTGGAACCTAGTTTTCAAAAAAGTAGCAGACTTTTTGGAGTCAAACATGTTTGTATTCTCTCTTCTAGTAGAATCCAATGTGTAAATTTATCTGCTAGCTTGCTGATAAATTCAGAGCTGTTTAATCTGTTATGCTCAACCAGGTGCAAATTCTATCACTATTACAAAAATATGACAAGTACAAGGTTTTTAGAAAATTATTCCATTCTTTCACTAATAGATACTTTGTTCACATTATAATCTAGAGACGTAAAAGCATATGGTCAGTGCAGCATAAAGAATGAGCACATCATTATACAGACTCTTTTGGACAGTAACACTTTCTGAAATTCCTATCCAATTTAAGAAATCAATTTGCACCACAAATTTATAACTGTGGTTTAATTATGCATTCAATGCCTATAGTATATTTTGTGGTCCAATGAATTGATTCAGTCAAAGCTGACACACTGTGTATCTTTCTTCAATTATTATAATGTTGGGTTATATTTTCTATACAATTATAACATGGGAGGGCTGGGTGGCTCAGTCAGTTAAGCATCTGCCTTAACTGCTCAAGTCATGATCCTAAGGTTCTGGGATCAAGTCCCAATTGGGCTCCCTGCTCAGTGGGGATCCCTGAGCTTTCCACTCCCCCTGCTTGTGCTCTTTCACTCTCTGTCAAATAAATGAATAAAATCTTTAAAAAAGAGACATTATATCATGGATTAGTAACAATGATGATCTAACTCCATTCACATTAAATCTTTCTCTATTTATGAAAGTATGATGAAAAGTGAAAGGAAATCTCATACCAAATGCCACCATACATATCAACATTTATATAAAATGCTACCTGGCAACAAGGCAAGCACTTTCTGTCAGGGAGCTGACTGGACATTCATCCATCTCTAATCATCTGAGGTCTCTTATAGTCTTTACAAGAAACCTGAAAGTTCTTAATGATCAAATTGGCACAGGTCAGTTCTCAACACTCTGATATCACATCTCAGCTAAAATTGAAAGAAAATCCTGATAAAGTTGTTCATAAAACTCCTTCAAGTTTAAATACACTAACACTTTTAGAACTATATTTCTTCTAAATATAAGTATACTCTTTGGACTGATAACTGTTTCTGTGGTGATAGTTACATACTATTAGAAAGAAAGTCTCAATTTTTGGTTTCAGTATTTTTCAAAAATCTGTCCATGCATTAAAAAAAAAAAAAAGTAAAAAGCCAAGTGAAGCAAGTTATAAAATGAGTTATGAAATTTGGGATAGGAAATATCAGTTGGAACTATTCTGCTTTATTGGATCTAGCAGCAGCAAGATGAGTAGTTTCTGGGGGCGCCTGGGTGGCTCAGTGGGTTAAGCCTCTGCCTTCAGCTCAGGTCATGATCCCAGGATCAGGACCCACATCGGGCTCTCTGCTCAGCGGGGAGCCTGCTCCCCCTCTCTCTCTCTCCCTGCTGCTCTGCCTACTTTTGATCTCTCTCTGTCAAATAAAATCTTAAAAAAAAAAAAAAAAAAAAAAAGATGAGTAGTTTCTGGAGATAAGAATGCAATTCTCTACTTAAATGGCTTAAAAAGTGACCACAAAGCCTGGATTTTGAGGAAGGACTTCAATTAAAATTGATAAATCCTACTATTTCCATGAGCTACAATAATGTCTCAAATACACTAATACTTCAGCAAGTAATAACTTGATGAGTCATTTGAAATCAAAATATTAAAAAGTTCATAAGTCCCAAAAGACAGAAAAAACACAGACTAAAGAAGCAGTCAAATCTCACATGAAAATCTTTTACAGGCACAGTTTATTTTATACATCTATTGTTATATTAAAATGTTACTTTTTAAGTCAGAAAGTCTAGGAATTCAGTGCTAATATAAAATATTTTTCAAACGTGGTATTAATATGAAGCTGTTCAGTTAACAATATAGGGTGATAATAACAAGTGGATATATAGAGGAATGGTGTATATGGCACTTTCATGTGTTGTTTAAACATAGTTAAAAGGTGTTAAATATTTAATTATAGATTTTTAGTTGAGTGTCAAAATATCTACAAAGGACAGGAAAATAATCTGCACTTTTAATGAGACTTCATAAAAATAATATCCTTTATATAAGGAATGTGTCAACTCATAAGTACAAAAAAAAAAAAAACCTCACTCAATACAGCAGTAAGATAAACTCTGGATATCAAAAGAAAATATTACTACTTCATACATTATAGCAAAGATTAAATCGTTAAAATAAATGTTAAGCTGTCACTTATGTGGTTTTTCAGAATGGTAATACAGGAAATTCTTATAAAAGATGATTCCAATAAAATGAATTGTGTCAATGGAAATGAATTGTACATACACCGTTAAACGATCACTGGTTCAGAGCTTTAGTTCGCTAAACTAATTTAGTTTGATATCATTTCAAGATCCATTTTTCATCAGTAAGAAAAAAGTTAATATATTTCTTTTTACTTGAGTAGTTCAAAAATTTTGTAACAAATTGCTCACGACTCCTTTCCATTATCCAAAATCTACTACATCACATACATAAATTATTTCTACTATAATAAAATATTACATTAAGATTTCTAGAGATAATGAGAATATTTTTGAATGTGAAGTTGAACAAAACAAGAATTGTCACCAATTAATTTATTTAGATGTCTTTTGCAAATCATAACAACCTTGTTGATACAATTATTACTAATACTAATTTTAGATTGAAAAATGTATATATTCTAAGGTTCTTTTCTAGGAATTGTCAGCCTTATCCTCTACCAAGTGTTTTGGGTCACTTCTTTATTATTATTTTTTTTTAATCTGCATCTTCTTAATTACCCAATTATCTTTGTTCAATCCCTCAAATTTATCACTAGCAGCTTACAGCCTTTAGTCAGCAGTGTTCTAGCAAATATTTAAGAAAACCAGATCTTGGTGCACCTGGGTGGTTCAGTGGGTTTAGGCTTCTGCCTTCGGCTCAGGTCATGATCCCAGGATCCTGGGATTGAGCCCCACATCAGGCTCTCTGCTTAGTGGGGAGCCTGCTTCCTCCTCTCTCTCTGCCTGCTTCTCTGCCTACTTGTGATCTCCATCTGTCAAATAAATAAAAAAAAAAAGAAAAAAAAAAAGAAAACCAGATCTCTGAGCAGAGGTGGGGTGGGCTCAAGGGGTAGGTCTGTCATTTGTAGCATTGGTCAATATCCTACCATGGGCTAATTTCCAGTTTTCATTGTGATATCAACTAGATAGCAAAATTTCTGAAAATGTAATCACTGACTTCAACAACCATTGATTGCACTAATCTACGAATCTTTTTTTTTTTTTTTTTAAGATTTTATTTATCCATTTGAGAGAGAGAGAGAGAGTGAGAGAGAGTATGAGAGGGGAGAAGGTCACAGGGAGAAACAGACTCCCCATGGAACTGGGAGCCCAATGCGGGACTTGATCTCGGAACTGCAGGATCATGACCTGAGCTGAAGGCAGTCGCTTAACCAACTGTACCACCCAGGCGCCCCTAATCTTGTTTCTTAACCGCATTTTGCTTTCAGCTTTCTAAGTGATCCTTCCAAATTTAGACCTGATGATTCCATATTACTTCCAGTGTCTTGCCTGTCACTACATTATCTTGGTTTCTGGATAATATTATAGAATTTCAAGCTCTAGCCCCTACCTCCATCCTAAGCTTCTTTTTTCAGTAATTCCCCCTTTGCATTTCCAACTCCATCATCACAGTGCTTGCAATTTCCCACACCTCAGTCTTTGCTGATGTGTTCTGCCCAGCAGAAAAGCACCTCATTGATCTGACTTTCTCTTCCACAACTCCTATACAGAGGATAGGCTTAGTTCAGCTGGTATCTCTGCTGAGAATCCATTCCTGAGAGTGGTCTCTTTTTCATTTTATTTTATATGTTGTATTGTATACAAGTCTCTTTTACTCCATGCCATATTATTTTGTAATTTTTACTTTTCTGTTTAATTTTCTAAAGTTGAGAAGAGAAACTTTCATATCTATCTCTTTATTTGTAGCAAGGAGCCTTGATAATGTCACATGAGCATAACAAATATTGGTTGTTGTGTATAATGTTAATAATTGTGACTTGAAATATTAATCTTAATATGTAAAAATGTGTCAGTGGATTATTGCACAGCTAAGCTTCAAACTACAAAATACTTACATAAGATAAACCTCACTTACTCTTCTTTGCCTGACTCTTCTTTCTTTAGTCTCTCTTTACTGTCTTCTTTCTTTTGTCTCTGTCTGTCTCTCTGTCTCACTTTCCCCTCCTTCTATCCTACCTTGTCTTTTTAATTTTTATTTTTAAGTGAAATTATTTACCTTTTGGGAATAGACCAAGTATAATATATCATCCACTAAAATGTTTAATTCCCCTATTTATTTAATAATACATTACTATCTTTAATGGTGGATGAAACCAAGAGTCAGAAGAAAGATTAGTCCATCAATGTCCTCCAGATAGTTGCAATAAATGTACTTTGCCTCTCAAGATGATTTGCAATCTGTAATTTCTATAATACTTGAAACATCATATATTTTTTTCATCCTATTTGGTCACCACCAATAACAGTCTATTTATATTACTTAAATGACCAATAACAAGTTTACTGAAGTTTACTGAAATTTCCTTCCTTTTTATAGGAACTATTTCCATTAGAATGTACACATTTCTCAGTCAGTACATTGCAGATGATATACCATATTCAATGCCTCACAAAATCCTCAATCAGGCAGCTAAACAGCACTTAGTATAATGTCTCCTTTCCTTCTTGTTAAGAAATTCATTTAACTTCAATCTATTTTTAAATCATCACCTAACGATACAACAAATATTCATTAAAATTTCAAGACAGATATACTATTTATAAAAATCATCATTCCAAAATTTACTAATAATGGTGGTGGTAAATTATGCTAAATATTCATTCATCAAATAACACTGCAGAGTTAGAGGTCTATCATAAAGTAAGTGAGAGAACTGTAATAGAATTTCTTTAAGAAATGAAAATCTGTCACATATATATATATATATAGTTTATATAGATAATATTCACCAAATTAATTACTTCTATAAAAGTGTAAAGATGGATGTGTATTAATTTATTCTGTCAATTCTTAAAATGTTTGTTAAAAAGTAATTTATTACTCCTTTGGAATATCTATAAAAGGAACTGCCATACAAAGTATCAGCACCGAATTACTATACTGCATGTTAAGAGATATTTTGCACATATCTTGTTAACATAAGTACTTACATATGCACACGCATTTTTTTATTGTGATGACCCTATGCACTATAAAATATTTCAATAACTCCTATGCATTAAAGGATATTAAGTTATATTTACTGTAGTATACTAAATCCCCTAGGGTTCTCAGAGGTAAAAATACTTGGAGCTGTTTTTAATACTTAAAAAAAAAAAATGGATATAAACATTAATCCTTGCCATATATAAAGTTTTACAGGCTTCCTGAAAGTGTTACACTGTTTAGTGCTATACTGAAATAACTCAGACTAGTAATACCTTTAATTCTCACACTGAACAGCTTCTCACTGGAAGACATACATGATTGGTGCATTTGTTTTAAAGCAGATGGGGGGAAAGTAGTCCTTAAGAATGAGATATTGCAAATTCATAAAGTAGAAAGGTGCTAACTGTGAGCAGGGGATATCTGATTTAAATGATCTATTGACAGGGGCAAGATGACAGAGAAGTAGGAGACCCTGTTTCAACTGGTCCCCTAAAGTGAGCTAATTATCTACCAGAACACTGAACACCCATGAAATCAGCTTGAGATGTAGGATTATATACTTCTGGATCTCTATGGGGGCAGAAGACTCCAGTAGAGAGGTAAAGCAGTGTGGGAATCTGACTGATATCAGAGGGTAAACAGAAGGAGGAAGGAGCCACCAGAAGCAATCCATTGGAAAGTAATGCCCCAACACAAGAGTACCCTGTGATTGGGGACCAGCATTAACTTGGAGTCTGGTTAAAAGCACTCAAAAAGAGCAAAAGATCTTAAGGGAAACTGGTGGAATCGGGCAGTCATGGGCCTAAGCCCACAGATACAGGACAGCCACCGCCAGCGACAATCCACACCAGAAAGAATGCAGTGAAGCCTCCAGGCTGTGGTCCCTAAGACACCGGCACGCATGAGTGAATCTGGTGGGAATGCCAGCCAGCGCTCTCTAGAACCACAGCCTTTTGCACTCTGCATGCGCACTGCACAACTGGGTACTGAACCGTGCTTCCCACACTCCCCTGAGAGAGCTCCGTGCAGGCACTAGCCAGTGGTCTCTAGGACTCGCAGTCTGAACACTCCCAGCCCAGGCTTGAAAATCTCAGCGTGCTTTCTCCCGTTGGGATCTCTCCAGCGGTCTGGACCCCAGACAGCAGTCCCAGCAAAGGCAGCACTGGAAGCAGGCTCCGTGGACCAATATCGCTCATGGTTTTAGTAGCACCGGGGGTGCAGAGACAAGCAGGTGCTTTGGGCGACCCCTGAGATGGTGGCTGGGGATGTGCACTGCCTATAGGCGGTTGCATGGCTCAGTGGAGTTTGCAGAGGGGGAGTCTGTGTGCTCTGGACCACCCAGAAGAGAACAGACTGAGGCTTCTCTCTGACTCTCTGAGACGGAGGTCTGGATGCAGTTTGCTTTCCACTAAACCTCTGAAAAGCTGCAAAAAGCAGCCAAAGAACAAAAACTTCCAGAGAACAAAAGCCTGAAAAACTGGTTTCCATAGAGCCCAGCCCCTTAGTAGGGGACAGGAGTACTCAACCCAAGCAAGACTGCCTGAAAAACAACACAGCAGGCCCCTTCCCCAGAAAGCCCACTGAAAGAACAAGAGGACAACCACCACAGGGTCCCCATAAAACTGTAAAACCCCAATATTAGGGGAAAAGAAGATACTAAGCTAGTGGTATTGCCCTAAAACTTCTCTATTTCATAGATGAACTTTTATTTTTAATTCATTCTCACAATTCTCATTCTTTTTAATTTTTTTAACCTATTTACCATTACAACTAGAAGTTCAATACAACAATTTCCATAATAGCCTTTTAACTTGAACTGTTTTCATACATGTACCTGTGCTTTTCTTTTGCTTTTCTATTTTGTTTTAATATACATATAGAGATAAGCTCCAAGGTAATACTCTTTCCCTAATCAATACTACCCCTATATATAAACAGTTTTAATCTTCCTTTATCTCTGGAAAATTGAATCCTTTAACAAATATATCATGATACCCCCAGGAAGAATCAAAATAACCTTCCTCATCCACATTGAGGATTTATAACCACCCTCCCACCTTATTCTTCTATCAGTGTTTCTGTGTATTTGTTTTTGTTCTGGTATTATATAACTCTTATCCTTGGGTTCATTTTGGCTGGGTTCTTTTTCTTTCTTGGCATTTACTTTAGTCGGTCTTTCTTTTCTCCATTTTTTTTTTTCTTATATCCCTTATAAATCTTACCTCTGGGGCCCATTCTTATTGGGTCTTCTCTGTCTCTCTCTCTTTCTTATGTCTCTCTCTTTTTCTCTCTTTTCTTTCTTTTTGTGGTGACTTCCAATTGCTCAGAAGTATTCCAGGGTGCACCGTACCTGGATCATGGTTGATATATTCAGCTATACATCCCTTCAACCACCTCTCACCAAAAAGACTAGGAGGAGAAACAGCCAACAGAGGAAAAATTAAGAGATTGTGCCCTCTCCATCAGATCTATAGGATATGGACATAAACAGTATGTCAGAAAGGGAATTCAGGGTAAAAATTATCCAGGCAGTGGCTAGGTTGGAGAAAACCATTAATGACAACATGTAATCTATTAGGGCAGAAGTGAAAGCCACCTGGGAAGAAGTTAAAAATGCTACCAATGTGATCCAATCTAATCTAAGTTTTCTAACAGCTAGGGTAACTGAGGCAGAAGATAGAATTAGTGATCTATAGGACAAACTGATAGAGAAAAAGGATCAAACAGTTTAGAAGCCATGAAAACTGAATTAGGGAAATAAATGATGCCATGAAATACTCAGATGGTAGAATTATTGGGATCCCTCAGGGAGAGGAGAAAGAAGGAAGACTAGAAGATATAGTAGAACAAATTCTTTATGAAAATTTTCCCAATCTGGGAATGGAACCAGCATTCATGTCCTAGAGGCAGAAAGATAACCCCCCAAGATCACAGATTCTAGAAAGACCTCGAGACACATGATTGTGAAACTCACGAATCATAATTTTAGACAGGAGCTCTTAAGAGCAGCTAAGGAGAAGAGATTCCTAGTGTACAGAGGAAAGTCTATCAGAATAATGTCAGACCTGTCCACAGAAACCTGGCAAGCAAGAAAAGGCTGACAAGACATATTCAGGGCACTGAATGAGAAGAACATGCAGCCAAGAATACTTTATCCAGCAAGGCCAACATTCAAAATGGATGGAGAGATAAAGAGTTTCCAAGAATGGCAAGGTTTAAAAGAGTATGTGACCACCAACCTGGCACTACAAGAAATACCAAGGGCAGTTCTATAAAAGAAGAAAGAACATAAGAGTGTCATAGAACAGAAATTTATAGAGACAATCTATAGAAACAAGAACTTCACAGGCAATAGGATATCAATAAAAATGTATCTTTCTTTTCTTTTCTTTTTTCTTTTTTTTAATAAAAATGTATCTTTCAATAATTACTCTCAACGTGAATGCCTAAACACTCCCATAAAACAGCACAGGGTTGCAGATTAGATAAAACAATAGGAACTGTCCATACGTTATTTGTAAGAGACCCGTTTGGAATCTAAGGATACATCCAGACTGAAAGTGAAAGGATGGAGAAGGATCTCTTGTGCCAATGGGCCTCAAAAGAAAGTGGGATAGTGATTTTCATATCAGATAAATTAGATTTTAAACTGAAGACTATAATCAGAGATAAAGAAGGACACTACATCATTCTTGAAGGATCTGTCCACCAAGAAGATCTAACAATTGTAAATACTTATGCCCCCAATATGGGAGCAGCCAACAAAGACAATTGTTAACCAAGAGTCATATAATCAAGATAAAGAGTCATATTGATATGAATACATTAATACTAGGGGATCTTAACATGCCACTCTCAGTAATAGACAGATCATCCAATCAATAAAATCAATAAATCAATAAAGAAACAAGTGTATTGGATGACACATTGGACAAGGTGGACCTCATAGATATATACAGAACATTCCACCCTAAAACAACAGAATACTCAATCTTCTCGAATGCACACGGAAATTTCTCCAGAAGAGACCACATTCTGGGTAACAAAAAAAGGCTCAACCAATACCAAAAGACTGAGATTATTCCCTGCATATTCTCAGACCACAATGCTTTGAAACTGTAACTCAACCACAAGAAAAAGTTTGGAAGGAATTCAAACACTTGGATGCTAAAGACCACCTTGCTTAAGAATGTTTGGATAAACCAGGAATCAAAGAAGAACTTAAACAATTCATGGAAAGCAATGAGAATGAAGACACTTTGGTCCAAAACCTATGGGATATAGCAAAGACGGTCCTAAGGGGAAAATACATAGCCATCCAAGTCTCCCTCAAAAAAATTGAAAAATCCAGAATACACCAGTTCTTGTTACACCTTAAAGAACTGGAGATTCAACAACAAATTAAGCCAACCCCATATACAAGAAGGGAAATAATCAAGATTAGAGCAAAGATCAATGAGATAGAAACTAGAGACATAGTAGAACACATCAATGAAACTAGAAGCTGGTTTTTTTTTAAAGAATCAATAAGATTGATAAACCACAGGCCAAATTAATCCAAAAGAAAAGAGAGAGGATCCAAATTAATAAAATTATGAATGAAAAGGAAGAGACCATGACTAGCACCAAGGAAATAGAAACAATCATCAGAAATTATTGTCAACAGTTATATGTCAATACAATAAGCAATGTAGACAAAATGGATCCATTCCTAGAAACCTACAAACTTCCAAAACTGAATCAGGAAGAAATTGACAACCTGAATAGACCAATATCTAGTAATGAGATTGAAGCAGTGACCAAAAACCTTCCAAAAAAAAGATCCCAGGACATGAAGGATTCCCTGGAGAATTCTACCAAACACTCAAAGAAGAAATAATACCTATTCTCTTGAAGCTGTTTCAAAAAATAGAAACAGAAGAAAAACTTCCAGACTCTTTCTATGAAGCCAGCATTACCCTGATCCCCAAACCACACAAAGACCTCATCAAAAAAGAGAATTTCAGACAAATATCCCTGATGAATATGGATGCTAAGATTCTAGCTAAGAGGATCTAACTGTACATTAAAAAGATTATCTGGGGCGCCTGGGTGGCTCAGTGGTTTAAGCCTCTGCCTTCGGCTCGGGTCATGATCCCAGCGTCCTGGGATTGAGCCCCACATCGGGCGCTCTGCTCAGTGGGGAGCCTGCTTCCTCCTCTCTCTCTGCCTGCCTCTCTGCCTACTTGTGATCTATCTGTCAAATAAGTAAATAAAAATTTTAAAAAAAAATTTAAAAAGATTATCCACCATGACCAGGTGGGATTTATCAATGAATCAATGAATTCAACTTCGTTAAATCTATCCATGAAAAACCCACAGCAAATATCATCCTCTATGGGGAAAAGCTGACAGCCTTCCCATTGAGATGAGGAGCACAACAAGGATGCCCACTCTCACCACTCTTATTCAACATAGTACTAGAAGTCCTAGCAACAGCAATCAGACAACAAAAAGAAATAAAACGTATTCAAATTGGCAATGAAGTAATCAAACTCTCCCTTTTGGCAAATGACATGACACTTTATATGGAAAACCCAAAAGATTCTACCCCCAAACTACTAGAACTCATATAGCAATTCAGTAATGTGGCAGGATACAAAATCAATGTACAGAAATAGTTGTTTTCTTATACACTAACAATGAAAAAATAGAAAGGGAAATGAGAGAATCGATTCCATTTACTATAGCACCAAGAACCAGAAGTTACCTGGGAATAAACCTAACCAAAGAGGTAAAGGATCCGTACTCGAGGAGCTACAGAAAATTCATGAAAGAAATTGAAGACAAAAAGATGGAAGAGCATTCCATCCTCATGGTTTGGAAGAATAAACATTGTTAAAATGTCTATACTGCCTAGAGCAATCTATACTTTCAATGCCATCCCGATCAACATTCCACTGGCCTTTTTCAAAGAGCTGGAACAAACAATCCTAAAATTTGTATGGAAGAAAAAGGGACCCCAGATTGCTAAGGAAATGCTGAAAAAGTGAAACAAAACTGGGGATATCATGATTTGAAGCTTCACTACAGAGCTGTAGATCACCAAGACAGCATGGTACTGGAAAAAAAAAAAAAAAAAAAGACATATAGACCAGTGGAACAGAGTAGCAAGTCCGGATATGGACCCTCAACTCTATGGCCAAATAATCTTCAACAAAGCAGGAAAAAATATCCAGTGGAAAAAAGACAGTCTCTTCAATAAATGGTGCTGGGGAAATTGGACAGCTATGTGTAGAAGAATGAAACTCAACCATTCTCTTACACCATACACAAAGATAAACTCAAAATGGATAAAAGACTTCAACATAAGTCAGGAATCTATTGAAATCCCAGAGGAGGACATAGGCAGTAACCTCTTCAACATCAGCCACAGCAACTTCTTTCAAGATATGTCTCCAAAGTCAAAGGAAACAAAGCAATAATGTACTTTGGGGACTTCATCAAGATCAAAATTTTCTGCACAGCAAAGGAAACAATCAGCAAAGGAGGCAACCCACAGAATGAGAGAAGATATTCACAAATGACACTACAGACAAAGGGCTGATATCCAAGAGCTATAAAGAACTCATCAGAGGCACCTGGGTGGCTCAGTGGGTTAAGCCTCTGCATTTGGCTCAGGTCATGATCTTAGGGTCCTGGGATCTAGCATCAGGCTCTCTGCTCAGCAGCCTGCTTCCCCCTCTCTCTCTGCCTGCCTCTCCGCCTTGTGATCTCTCTCTGTCAAATCAATAAATAAAATCTTAAAAAAAAAAAAAAAAGAACTCATCAAACTCAACACACACAAAACAGATAATCATGTCAAAAAATTGGCAGAAGGCGTTAACAGACACTTCTCCAAAGAAGACATACAAATGGCTAACAGACACATGAAAAAATGTTCATCATCATTAGTCATCAGGGAAATTCAAATCAAAACCACATTGAGATATTACCTTATACCAGTTAGAATGACCAAAATTAACAGGACAGGAAACAACATGTGTTGGAGATGCTGTGGAGAAAGGAGAATCCTCTTACACTGTTGGTGGGAATGCAAGTTGGTGCAGCCACTTTGGAAAACAGTATGGAGATTCCTTAAGAAATTAAAAATAGAGCTTCCCTATGACCCTGCAATTGCACTACTGGGTACTTACCCCAATGATACTGGTATAATGAAAAGAAGGGCCATCTGAACCCCAGTGTTCATAGTAGCAATGGCCACAGTCACTGAATTGTGGAAGGAACTGAGATGCTTTTCAGTGGACAAATGGATAAAGCAGATATGGTCCATATATACAATGGAGTATTACACCTCCATCAGAAAGGATGAATGCCCAACTTTTGTATCAACATGGATAGGACTGGAAGAGATTATGCTGAGTGAAATAAGTCAAGCAGAGAGAGCTATTATTATATGGTTTTCACTTACCTGTGTAGCATGAGGAATAACACGGAGGTCATTGGGAGATGGAGAGAAGTGAGTTGGGGGAAATTGGTGGGGGAGACAAACTGTGAGAGACTGTGGACTCTGAGAAAGAAACTGAGGGTTTTGGAGGGGAGGGGAGTAGGGGTTTGGGTGAGACTTGTGGTGGCCATTATGGAGTTTAGGTATCGCATGAAGCACTAGGTGAGTGCATAAACAATGAACTCTGGAACAATGAAAATAAATAAAACAAAATAAATTTTTAAATAAATAAATAAATAATTCATTGATAAGACAACATTTGGGAGGCACTGGTTTAAGGTGGATGGCATTAAATGTATTTTATTGAATTCTGTTTTTATTTTCTTATTACTTTTTAAAGATTTTATTTATTTAGAGAGAGAGAGAACATGAGCAGAGAGAGGGGCAGTGGGAGAGAGAGAGAGAGCATCCCAAGCCAACTCCATGCTACGAGTGGAACCTGAGGCAGGACTTGATCCCACGACCCTGAAATCATGACCTGAGCTGAAATCAAGAGTTGGTCGCTCAACAAACTGAGCCACCCAGGCACCCCTTGAATTCTGTTTTTAAAATAAACATCTTATTTTGAGAATAATTTTTTTTTGCTTAGATGACTACATTTATTCTATAAGTGTGTATTTTTCTGGTTTCCTGAAAAATAGATATGAAATTCACACTATGTTATTTACTTACTACTGGAATATGTGCTTAATCACATATTTAAAATAACTAAATTTTCAAATCAGTATGTTGTACACTTGAACTTAATATAACATTTTGTGTTAATTATACCTCCATGATAAAAAATAAATAAATAGAATCTCTAGTTTTCCTACATAGATGACAGTGTTGTCCCTGAGTAAATATAATTTTACTTATAAAAAAAAAAACCTGGAGAAGAATTTTAGATTTTTTTTTTAACACTCTAAAATTATACTGTTCAAGATGGTAGTCAATGACTACTGACTATTCAGAATATGGTTAGTTCAAAATGAGAAATGAGATATGCTGCAAATGTTAGATTTTGAAAGTTCATAGGAAAAAAATGGAAAGTATTTCCTTAATTTTCATATTGACCATATATATGTTGTGGATAGTAATATTTTTGGATATGTTCAGATGTATAAAATGTTAATAAAATCAATTTCACTCATTTTTTAACATGACTGCTAGAAAATTAAAAGTTATTAGGATGATTAACATTTTTTGTTTGTATTATATGTTAAATGGAGAGTGTTGATTTTTAAAGAGAGAAATAATAGCTTGGGAATAGTAATAAATGGATTGTTATGATTATAATTTTATAATTATGGTGACTTCATACAATGTAGGTCATTAAAAATATGTTAAGCTACATTTGTTAATACTGAGATATGTTCCCATACTTAATTATGGTATGATTAAAATAAATCTTGAGGATATAATATTAATGTAGTCCCATTTTCATAAAATATGTACGTGTGTATATCAAAGTGATTATAAATGAATGATAGAATTAAAATTAATTCATATTTTTCTTTTATGCCTTTCTGTTTTCTTTAACTACTACAACAACAAAAATAGTCATTGTTAATGATAAGGAATGGACATGGAATTAGGGTAGTTAATGAAAGCAAAGTCTGTTGGCCAACCTTTTAAAATGTGATTTGGTTTAAAATTTATTAAAACTCAAAAATCTATTTATGTCATTTTGATTCATTTCTTTTTTTTTTTAACAAGATAGTCTCTAATATTAGAGACTTGACTTAAATCTTATGATTTCTATATGTTGTTGATAAGGTCTACTTAAAACTTCTTGTTTTATCTGGTTACACCCATGTAACCACTCTATTAAAGTGGTAGAACTCTTTTAAATAAGACGGTAGGCCTCTGGCAGGTATTAAAAAAGTGTGAATGTAGTAATAACTATATATTAAAATACACTTAGCAAAAAGATATTTTCTAAGTACTAGCTTCTAAACCCTTGAATTAAAAAAAATTAAAAGATTAATTGTCTAAACATATATGATTATCTTATATATTTAAAAAACACTTAATTATATATATAATAGCCTTCACTTTGTGGATAAATGCCTCTATAACGGATCACTGACAGAGCAGAATCTTATAAAGAAACTTTCAACTGGGGTGCTTGGGTCGCTCAGTTGGTTAAGCACCTGCCTTCAGTTTAGGTCATGATTCCAGTGTCCTGAGATTAAACCCCTGTTTGACAGGAAGCTTATTTCTCCCTCTGTCCCTACCCAGCTTGTGCCTTCTCTCTCTCTCAAATAAATAAAATCTTTAAAAAAAAAAAAAAAGAAAATTTCAACTGAAAAGTGTTAATGAAATGCATTTTCTCAGACTAACCTTGAGTAGGGAATTCAGAAAACAGCTAGTAATGAAAACATTATACATTACATTCAAATTGTTTTAAACTATTAAACAACAGTTAGTTAAAAACTAAATCCCATTCATGGAAACTCAGTTTGGAAATCTGAGACACTTTGTTTGTTTGTTTGTTTGTTTAAATAGGCTCCACACCTAACAAGGGGCTTGAACTCATGGCCCTGAGATTGAGTCACATGCTCTATTGCCTGAGCCGGCCAGATGCCCCTGAGATACTTGAAGTTGAAGCCAAGGCTTTGGTGCCAAGCTGTAGCAACTCTGTCATGCCCAAATGGATCAGATCTGCAGCACTAATATAGCTGGCCGTCTCCACAGGAAAGTCATTATGCACAAGACACCATGCAGACAGGGTTTCAGAACCACACAAGCACAACACAAGGCTCAATACAAGGAGTTTCTGAGAAATCAGTATAAAGAAAGAGGTTAACAAAGTCAAAGTACCAATGAATTACAGAACAACTTTGAAAGTCCGAAACAGCCTCAGGCTACCTCTGTTGCTGAATACCTTGCTGAAGTCAGGGGAAAGTAATTTTAAGTCAGACCTGCTAAATTATGATTGACAAGATACGATGGAGTGTAGAAAAGTAAGAATGAATAATCAATTTCCATTTTACTGTTTCTTATTTCAGTTTTATTTTGCATCAGAAAAGGCCTTACTCTCAATATCTATGTGACAAAAAGAGTCAATACTTTAAGAAATAAATACAAGTGTTTCACTTGAGATAAAAGAGAAGCTAAAATATCTAATTGTCTGCTTTTAGGAGTTCCAAATAGTTAGATCAGCAAGCAAAATTGCCAGTAAGAAATCATAATAGAGGCTATAGGTAAAAGAAGAAAAATGAAGTTCCACTAGCTACCATTGATTAAGGTAACCTTAGCAATTGGAAGGACAGGGTCATCTTAAAATGGAAAAAAAAAATATATGTGTGTATATATATATATATATATATATATATATATATACACACACATACATAAGATTTTCATTCTCTTTAAAATTATAGTTTAAATTGGTATTTCTTTACCTTTTATCTTTCTCTTCACAGTTGTTATGTAAAAATAATTTATTTTGTTTAGAACCAAAATTTGTCCTTTTGGAATACATGTCTATATGTTGTGTCTCATATCATGTTGGACAGTTCTTTCCCTGTAAGTTCTAAAGAACTTAGAACAATAGTCATATAAGGTGGAAATTATCTTTAAGTGAATGGTGCTGAGCTTTATTTACCAAAACTGTCAGGGTATATCTATAAAATCTGACATAGAAAACTATAATTATACTAACAAGTGAATTAATTTTTTTTTAAAGATTTTATTTATTTATTTGACAGACAGAGATCACAAGCAGGCAGAGAGGCAGGCAGAGAGAGAGGAGGAAGCAGGCTCCCTGCTGAGCAGAGAGCCCAATGCGGGGCTCGATCCCAGGACCCTGATATCATGACCCGAGCCCAAGACAGAGGCTTAACCCACTGAGCCACCCAGGTGCCCCAAGTGAATTAATATTTTAATCAAAGTATGCCATAGAAGAATTGCTTTCCCAACTCTTCCAGCAATTAACGTTGCTCTAAGTTTTCGTATTACAATAATATGTGTGTGAGGCTATTCTATAGTAGCTATATCAATGTCAATATAGTCTTTCCCAAACCAGTGTGGGATTTTTTTGTAAGTCTAAAAAGTAGAATGTTATGAGCATCCTAGAAGCCTTCTTCTCACCTTATGTTCCCACCCCAACCCCTGCCAATTCCTCCAAAGGCCCCATCATGTGAGCTATTGAAACCATAGATAAGTTTTACTTATTTTGGATTTTATCTAAATATATACTCGATGCATGCTTGCATGCTCTGCTTCTTTGCTCAGCACTTTTTTCTCTTTCTTTCTTTCACTTTTCTTCTTTTTACATATAATGTTTCAACTGCCAGCACTTTTTCTTCTACCTCTACATCTCTGCTGAAAATGTTGTGCCCAAAGTCACCAATGGCCACCTTACTGACAAACCCAGTGGCCATTTACTTATCTGTCATATACTCTCTTTTTCTGAACTCAGTCAAGGAAATTGCTGGTCAACAATTTTTAAAATTTTATGATGGTGAAGTCCTTTGGTTTACTTCCTACCTCTCTAAGTGTTGTTTTATGTTTGCTTGCTTTGTTTTTAAATTAATCAATTAATTTTGGGGCACCTAGATGGCTCAGTGGGTTAAAGCCTCTGCCTTCGGCTCGGATGGTGATCCCAGGGTCCTGGGATCGAGCCCTGCATCGGGCTCTCTGCTTGGCGGGGAGCCTGCTTCCCCCTTTCTCTCTGTCTGCCTCTCTCCCTACTTGTGATCTCTGTCTGTCAAATAAATAAATTTAAAAAAAATAATCAATTAATTTTAAGTTTTGGTTCACTGTTGCTCTTTTGCTCATCTCTTCTCTCTTTACATACTTACCTTGGTTACCCCATTCCCTGCCAGAGTATCAATTTTTTATTTTATTTTATTTATTTATTTGACAGAGAGAGAGATCACAAGGAGGCAGAGAGTCAGGCAGAGAGAGAGGGGGAAGCAGGCTCCCCACTGAGCAGAGAGACCGATGCAGGGCTCTATTCCAGGACCCCGAGATCATGACCTGAGCCGAAGGCAGAGGCTTAACCCACTGAGTATCAAATTTTAACTATATGCCCCATATCTCTATTTGTGGTCCTGAACTCCCACTTGAGCTCGAGACCACAATATTCTCCAACCAAAGTTTTCTATGTGAATATGCCAATATGTTGAAAATTTAACTCAGCATACGTCCCCAAACTTGCTTCTCTTCCTGTGTGCCCTACTTTAATAAATAGCATCATTGTTTAACTTTTTATGCAAGCTAGAGAACTAGGCATTATCCTTGACCCTAACTTCTCTATCCCATGCATATGTAATCATTCATCAAGTTGAGAGGATTCTACTTATAAGTTATTGTCCAAATATGACCACTTCTCTGTATACTACTTTTGTTCCTTTAGTCCTGGCCCTATCACCTTTAACCTATATTACTGTAAGAGTCTTAATTCTCACTAAACTCTACTAATTTTCTCAAAAAAGACTTTCATATACTAATGATCTAATATCTATAAATATTAACATAATATCCATATTTCACTTCTCTGATTATTAGATGGTTCCAATAAGTAATATTTTTTATTATAGCAATTATGATTTCCTAGAAAATGATTTTTTTCCTTATAATGTCATTACCAAAACTATATCCCATTAAGAGTGTTTCATATAAAGAGAGATGACATTTTGAGTATAATCATGAATAGTTAGGCAATTTAAAATAAGTGTTCCATTTTTTTTTTTTTTTAGTATTTTGAAGTTTCATAATACTAATTATTCTTTTTAAGAAAAAAGAGAAAACTATTATGCAATTAGTTTCAATATAAATGCTCACAGTCGATGCATTACACTTGCAAAAAACTAATTATTTTATGCCTAGTAGAAACACATCTTTTTTTGGATCCTTCTACACACAAAGATAATATTGAATTGATAGAGATTTATTTAACTGTGACATTAGAACTTGAACTACTAGAATACATATATATTTTGAAATACATGTATATGGTTTTGGGAACTACAACTCATAAGAGTTTAATCGAATTTCAAAAATCTATCAGAATTGCAAACTCCTCATTTCATACAATTTTAAGACTTGGAACCCGAGTCAAAACATTTATAATTTAACTTTCAATTTATAACTTAACTTACAATTTAAGAAAATAAAGTACATAGAAAACATTTTCAAAAAATGTTCTTTTCTGGATAGCCACTTGCACCAATTTTTGCTAGCTAGAAATAAAAACAATTCCTAAAATCAATAATCCTATCATGGCACTTTATCATCTTAATTGAGTTTGACTACAAAAATAAGTAAAAATAAACATTTATCTGAATATCACTTTTGAAATTGGATGCCTTAATTCAGTGTATGGTCATGTTTGATGGCAAATCATTTGGATTTACCTAGATTTAAAGTGAAAATATAGTGCTCCATGTAAATCAAACAATCAAACATTTTAATTTAATTTTGAATGGGAAGAAAATAAAGTGCCGGTTCTTTGTATCTTAATCCAAGTCCTTGTGATTAATAATGACACTCTTGACTCATTTTTAATTGTACAGGAGACCTTTGCACTGAAAAGTCTACACATTTTACTGAAAATATTGAAGACAACAAAATGCCTGGGTGAAAGGTGTTCACCATCTGACCAGAGGATTTAGTATTTCCTCTAAGTATTCAAAACTATGTCACTGACCTCATTTAAAATTTATTTGATCCCATTAAATAGATTTCCAAGTTTGTTAATCAAACAAGGCATAATTTAGCATATTTGATACTCACACTGAGGACTTATTTTAAGTACCTTTTTAATAGTGCCAAAAATTCTGGAGAAAAAAACTAAGAATGCCACCCAATGCCTGTTGAAAAATATTAAAATAATTCATCTTATCCAAAAAGAGAAAAAAGGGCTATTTTACAGAAAACCTTATACAGTTGATGATGTGGTATTTTTTACTATTAACCTTTTCTTGTTTGTACCTTACCTTTTACTTTACTTTCTTCCACTTTTATATGGCAGAAAGAATGATAAGCTAGACTCCAAAAATCTGTATCTACAAGCAAATAATTAATGGATCAAGAGAAGTTTTTTATTTTTTTTAACTTCTCTGGACTTAGTTTATTCCTTTGTATCTTCATTTAGGGACTTTTTAGTTTTCTGGGTTTTGTGTTTAGGAACTATCTGGGGGGAATCATTCTAGATACAAATATATATATATATATATATATATATATATATATATATATAAACCCATACTAAATCTGTCATTTTTATCATTATCTGTCTGAGAGTATATACTCCTAAGGGAAAGAAAAATAATTTTTACGTTGATTTAACTATCACAGCACCCTATACACAGGAGTACTTAATACATGGTTTTGAATAGGTTGGTTTTCTCACTATCGTTACACATTTTTACTCATGAAACTACCTTAATATTTTATAACACAATGACTTTTAGAAACACACCATTATAAAAAGCCTGTCACTAAACTTCACAAAACCAAAGTGGGTTTAGTTATAAAGTATTATAACAGATGGAAAGAAAGAAATAGATACGTATCTCCTATTGAAGATGTATAAATATGTCTTGTTAATGCAGACACAATCCATACAGATTAATTCTGCTATCTCTGAGGGATCACTGTATAGTTTGACGACCTGTTTAAATTAGTGAAACACTGAAAATGGAATACTTCCCAGAAAATCGCTTGGTGAGACCAGAAAGAATATTAAAATCTTCCATATAATTCCAGCATTACTTAGAAAAACATTATCTTCTCTAAATGATTATGTGAACATCATTTTATCATTGTTAAGGGATAGTTTTGCGATTATACAAAAAGAAAAAAGTTCATAATATGATTGCTGATTGCCAAGTGCTTTCATTACCTAATATCTCTTTATGACTTAGAATATTAAAAATGTAGACCTTTTGTGTTATACATAATTTTGACCTAATGGAAGAAACATTACAATATTCATTAAGTTCATTGCATTTACTATAAATAATTTCCATAAAATTGTTACATATTACTTTCTAATAGTGAACCCAAATCATATAGATTTTCTTCCCTTTCAACTTCAACAGTTCCTAGTATAATTTAGCCCCTTCATAGACAAAACTTAACTATTTCTCCATTGAATACTTTTATTGATGATACAGATTTCTGAGTTGCAGAATTTTCTTTATCAGAACAATAAGCTGATCCACCTTGCTTTCCTTAGCAACATCAAATCATATCTCAAAATGCAGTATCATTTTTTTCCCTAGGATAAGTGCAAGCAGCTGTATTCTGGACAAGATTCCTATTTACTGATATTGCCGGGGATCATTATTCAGTCTTTGCAGTGCTGTCATAAAAACAACATATTATTTAGACATTATTTTTATTGTTTCAGTTTCTAGCCCTACCATTTCATCATCAATAATAACATATTTTAAATAAAAATTCTACACAGATAGCCACTTATCTTATGATGCTTGATCAATTGCATACCACTAAAAATATTTTTTGTTTTTGCTACAAGTTTCAATCACTTTTACTTAGTCAAATCCACACATCTACACAGTTTAAGGGTGAGGGATTGGAGTTGGTAGATTAGACTGCTTGTTTCACAAAACAAGTTAGTAAAATAGTAATAATAATTGATGTATTTTCATAGAATTTCAGACCTGGAACAGATCTTGCAGTTGAATTGATTTCTGCAAATACCCTGGTTTGTCACACACTTGAGTTTTTACTTTTGCTATTCTTTTTGTCCAACTCCCCATCTCCTACTGACCAAAGCCCATATCCACTCATCCTGGAGACTAATTCAAAAGCTACCATCTTCAAAAAGTGTCCTTGATTTCCCAAACTGGAGAGTATTTTCTCAATTCACTTAATATTTTATGTAGTTCTTTTTATGATGTTTATCCCTTCTATCTTGTATCTAGTGTTTATATATATATATATATATATATATATATATATATACACACACACACACACACACATATGTGCATACATATAGTCTTTATATAATAAAATAGGATGGTATTAATATAATATAAATATAAAATAATATAAATATAATTTCTTTCCTGATAAACCATAATACCTTCTCCTTGCCACCATGAGCAAACTAATGACTATTATGGAGTGAAGTTCTGTGTAAAATACATATACTTTATAGTCTGATAGAGGTTTAATAATAAACTCAGCCACTTAGTTCTTAATTTCTCTGTAGTTCAATTTCTTCATACAAACACAGAATAATAATACTGCTTTCTTGTTGTTAACTTTGAAATATAGTTTCACCTTGTGATATAATTTTAGGAGATTAACAGTTTATGGAGTTGTCCTCCCTTGTGATCCTGCTTTTTAATCTAAAATGGAAATGAAATTTAATTAAATCTGAAGAGCATAATGATATCTTCCCTTAAAGCTTTGTAACCTGCAACTATTTCACATATATTGTTTTACTTGCACCATATAATTTAATGTTTAATATAAAATTATCATATGACAAGAAAATTACTATCCTTGTTTAAATGAATTTTCAGAAATTTAAGTAATTTCTCTAATATTAGACCTCTAAGAGATGGCAGAGGTATAATTCAAAAGAGATCTTTTCACACCAAGCACATATATTATTTCCTGCCTTTCTGGAAAGTGATATGTACATGTGTACACATATAACATATTAAAGATAGATAGATGATAGACAGATAGATGATAGATATGAAAAATACTGGTTTCAGTGCTAAATTAAATCCTTTGAACTTTGATTCTTTGGTGATTTTCAAACACCAAACAGTTAATTTATTTTTTACATACATCTCCTATATCTTTCCTTTCTCGTTTTTGTCTCCTAGTCTTTCCTCTTTGAATTATTTTTAAAGAAAAACCTAGTAGGTAACTTTTTAAAGCCAGATCACCTTCATAACTCCCTTTTATAAAGCACATATAGTCGATTTTAAGAAGTCTTTAAGCAATTGAAATATATGTAAATTATTCCAAAGTACCTTAACATTATACCAAACACCTTACCATAAATACAGTTTTTCCATTCCTATGCTTGTTACCATAATGTAAACTCTATCTAGGAATCTGCTTTAGTTTCCCAATAGTGTAAAAACAAAAAAGTCACTGTGAAAATAATTAAATTGGTTTTGACATACAGTGAAAGCCGTCAAGTACTGCTCCTACTCCAAACCTTAGAAACAACATTGTGGAATTAATGTTTTCAACGAAAATCAGTAAGAACGGATATCTAAGGTTATCAAGTATTCCCAGTTTTTCATTTTAGAATCATTAAACTCCTTAGCTTTTACATATATTTCAACGACACTTAAGTACTTAAATTATCTTACTTATATATCACTTCTCTTAAAAAAAAACAACTTGTACTCTGAGATCAAGTAAACACACAGTATCGTGTAAAGAAACAGGAAAAAGAATAAAAATTAGAGAATGAATATTATACTCACGGAATGTTCTATAAAGTTCTTCAAGAGCCAGGTGCTTGTCAGAGTTAAAATCATCGTATTTCAGTAGATCATACAAAGTACAATCAGAAAGATCCTTGCCAAGTTCTTCCTGTTTTATCACCTGACAGGAAAATGAAACCATACAATTATAACCTTCTTAACATTTCTATAGCACAATTCATTATACATAATAATCATTTAATAGATCATTTTAAGTCTGCAGTAGGGCAAATAACTGAACCTATGAAAAATCCAGATTTTCAGTTACTGGACAATTATTTTTAACCATTCCAAAGATAAAAAGTTAAAAAGTTCAGATAGGTACTTAGAATTTAGTCCAAACTTTCTAATACAAAAATTTCACAGTAGGACCCAGAAAAATCTGAACTTTACAAGGACATTTTGTATTTTACTCATTTTCTTTGCTCCATTTACACTGACTCAAGGAAATATCTCCACATGAAAATTGCCTCCTATGTTTCAGTGACCTCTGTCAAAATAAAACAGGACTCTTTCTCAACAAAAATAGTGAGATTGTTTGTTCCAATTTTCATCTTCAAATTATTTGTGAAAAATAAAGTTAGTTTTTTTTTTTTTTTCTTCTCTGCCTAAACTCCTCCTCAGCTGGAAGTTAAGCCGTTTGGGATTGTGCATAAACTCCCTGGGTCACAAAAGAGCTATTAAGCAAATAACTGTTTCCAGGAGCCAGAGAGAATTAATGCTCCAATTGATGATGAAAATCTACCCAAGTGTGAGTGAGAAAAATCATCAAACTGCCTTTCTACTCTGTGCTCTGTCCTATGGACTGAGGCTGTAGTTTTTTTATACTCAACTGCTCTAACTATTGCCTCTCAAATAAAAGAGCTCCTCAAGACTTTTCAAACATTCCTGTCCATCTGGGGGGCTGCAGAGCTGTGTCTATGGCTTTTCATAGTCTCCCACATACAGAGGCAGTATTTCACATTATAGTGTGTGTTTTTTAAAAGGCAGTGCCATGTAATCAGAAAATGCAGGCTCTTGAATTCAGCCAGGTCTGGGTTCTGCTCCTGCCAAGGCCACTTCTATAATTTCTGGCAAACCATTGAACATTTCCTCAATTAGAAATTGCAGATAACAACATTTATCTCTCATGGCTACCCTGAAGATTACACACACACACATACACACACACACATGCATGTATGTCCATAAACATGCGCACACACTCACAATAGTTAGATGCAAGACCACACATAATGTGCACTCCAAAGTAAATCATTTAAAGTAAAAAAAAAAAAAAATAATAATGTAACGTGCTTCTTATTCAAACAATTCACTGCCAATTTCCACACCAGCTTGCACAGGCACTGCCGTGCATTACGATGTATTACTGTTTTTGAGAAAGCAGTATGCTTCAGACTTTCTTTGTTAGTTCAAGGGCAGATTAGCGATACCAACTTCTAAAGATTCTCAGATGCTATTGAACTACTTTTTTAACAACCCTTTTGGGAACAGTCCCATGTTAAAAGTTCCGTTACACCTGAGCATGGATGAGCTGTAGAGGTAGCTCTGAGGATGGAGCTTAGCATAAGGGTCCTTAGAGCCTCCAGCCCCCTCCAGTCCCAGCCACCTGAGCATAGCCAAACAGAACTTCCAGAATATACTGAGTTATCTACTCTTGTGTAATGTATTCACATTTCATTGGTGAAGTTCGTATTTGCTGCCTTGGGGGTGGGAGCAGGCAAAACATTTATCTGCTTTAATTGATCCACATAAATAGATATAGTTGAGAGTAAATATTAAGCCCTACACTCTTGCACAGTCCAGCTGGAGGGATTAACAAAACTACCTCATGGCTGAAGCCATCTCTCCTATAAGCCTAGTGAGAAAACTAATACTGCTTTTCTATTTAGAAAGCAACAGAGCTCTCAGTCATTCTCCATCTGTTATTTGTTAGATCATGGAAAATGACTTTTTCCCGGGTGGTAGGGGGGCAGCGTATTTCATCTGACCTCACGAGGCTCTTCCTAAAGAACTACAATGCGAGCATTGCAGTGATTTTAAGGATGCAGTGACACCAGGTTTTGGTCACGTATTTTAAAGGTATATTTTAGTGGTTTTTATTCTCATACATGTTTGTTAAGAGAAGGAGATGTAAAAACCTGGAGAAAAATCTTCATCATTTTCTGTTTCATATTTTCTATTTTAATAGTTTACTCAGATTAAGTCATGTATTAGACAAAGAGAATGAACTTCTACCTTTTTTTCCTGAATGCCAGCATAAGACTAGATAGAACTTGATTTGATCCTGGTCTTCGTTTGATCATGATTATACAACTTAAACTGGATGTGTTTTAATGAGTGTGCCTTAGCAAAACAAATGGTCCTGGCTAGAAGTTTTTTAAAGCCAAAAACAAAAAGTAAAAAACCCCAACTCTGTTCGCCTATATTGGACCATGTACATGTACAGGAGAGAAGTGATTCTTATCATCAATATTTCAAGTACATATTTTCTTCATTTATTCCATTTTTTGGTCAAAAAACAGCCTACTTAAAACATATTTCCTAGTAACTTCTTCTGCCCTTTAGGTTTCCTAATGGATCTGTGTACAGTCTGAGGTATTCCAAAAAAGAGGGATACTTTCCTATGACCTTTCATTCAATGGATCAATTGCTTTAGATATCTGGAGTTTTGATAAGCTTATCAAAGTGTCTGTCTGCAAGAAAGTAAGCAGATTTCCTTTCCAAGTGTACAGTAATACATTAAGCATTCTTTGACACAGGGATCCAAACTTTTTTTTTTTTTTATTTTTATTTATTTATTTGAGAGAGAGAGATGACAAGTAGGCAGAGGCAGGCAGAGAGAGAGGGGGAAGCAGGCTCCCCGCTGAGCAGAGAGCCCGATGCGGGGCTCGATCCCAGGACCCTGAGATCATGACCTGGGCCGAAGGCAGAGTCTCAACCCACTAAGCCACCCAGGCGCCCCAGGGATCCAAACTTTTAAGGCTTTCATAACCGCCAGCATTTCCTTTATTTATGTCTGGCACTGATTCCAAAAGCTTCCCTGTCTAGGCTCCCAAAACACATGTGTTATTTTTGACCTGGTGATCATGACAGAGCCACACTTACTGAATATATTGTGAAAAAAAAATTATATATATATATATATATATATATATATATATCTGTAGGATATATCCTACATATATCCTACATATCCTACAATGAAGCTTTAATCAAGGAGATAACTCATAATTTCATTTGTTATCTACTGTAAAATATTGAGTGTTTTTCCCAAATTTACCAGTGTTTGGTGAACTCTCTAAGGCTAAAAGACAATTAAAGAGTCTCACATTCTTTAATGATCAAAAATCAAGTTTCATGAATCTTGGGTTCCACAGAGATTAGAGTCAGTATGACAAAATAGAAGTATTAGTAGAATGTATGTCATCCAGGGAGCTCAGATACACAGCATCCCAGAGGGGATACATATTTAATTTCAAAGTAATAGAACTGTCAAGGTTGCATGAGGAATTGTAATAACTCAGGGATGATTCAGTGTTTTCACATTATATTCTTTTTTGTTCAAAAACAACAACAACAACAAAAACAAAAATAAAAACAAAACACCCAATTCCTCCCAAAGTAAACTATTCTCCTTATTATTCTCTTTCATTTGTTTATTTAGATATCTATTCAACAAATCATTTTTGACTATCTACTGTGTGCCAGACTCCTAGATTCTGAAAACAAGACAGACAAAGATCCCTCCCATGTATAACTTATATGCTAGTAAAGGGGGAACAAATAAATATATAAGTAAAATATATTGTATACCAGACAATAACTTATTTGAGGACAAATAAAACTGGAAAGAAAAAAAGAAAATGCTAGTGGTGGGTGGAGAGGATTATCTCCCTGCTGTGGAGATGTGTGGATATTAATTTTCTGGGCATATATCATGACTTAGAAACCAAAGATTATTATACTGACTCATAATAGAGGTAAAGTACATGGGATCAGTTTTGATGGTCTCAAGTCAAGTCATGGTGATGAGGGGTGAGAGTATAGAATCTTCCAATTCTGTCTTTTTCTTTATTCTCCTTGGTGGAGACAGAAAAACAGCAACAGTAAACTCATGGAAAGACACACCAATCATTTGTTCAAGAGCACATCAGAGGCTGAGCTCTTCCTCATCCTTTGCAAGCTATTTTTCCTCAAACTAATCATGACCATGTCATAGTCACAGTGACCCAGTAAATCAGAGCTCAGTGTTCCTCTGTTTATACAAAGTACATCACATTTGTGAAGTTGAGGAGAAGAAGTTATATTCACTCTCTACTTGACAAATTGCATCAAAGCCTAAGGGGTCAGGAAATAAATATACTTTGTTAGAAATATGTATTCTTCATGCGTTATCCTTAAGCCTCTCCTACACACTTGATATGGATGGGTGGGTTGGCTTCTCTACTACTTGGTTCTCTGAACATCTCCTTATACACTACCTTTCTGCTTCCCCCCCCTTCCTTTTGTCTTTCCCTTTTTAACAACAAACATGTGCCAAGAACTGTGCTAGGGGTTGGAGATATGATAGTAAATAAGAATGACATAGCTTTTGTCCTCATGGAATTAATTTTCTGGAGAAGATAAGTGGGAACAGGAAATCAAATAATTAAATAAAAAAGATAATTACAGATTGTCAACAGTGTTCCAAAAGATAGACAAAGTGAAAGGACAGAGAGTAAATAATTAACATTACAGATTATAATTGTTTAATCATATATAACCGATGCTATCCTGAACTAGGTGTATTACAAGAAAAGGTTTACATAAAAATTAATTAACATCTTTTAAGTTCTCTTTTAGGTTTTGTAACATTTAAAAAATCAATAGGGTCAAAATTAATTCTTTTGAAGGACCTGCTGAAGAGATAACATTAATAGGAAGAAAAATATTTTTTTAA
Organism: Martes martes; assembly: GCF_963455335.1. Lineage (NCBI taxonomy): Eukaryota > Metazoa > Chordata > Mammalia > Carnivora > Mustelidae > Martes > Martes martes. The sequence continues at coordinate 77,638,806 of NC_137889.1, read as the reverse complement.
GGCATTCTACATGGCTCACAGGGATTTTCTGAATGTGAATTCCCCGTTTTTAAATGTGTATTAATATTCCAAGGGAAATATTCTATAAATGATATGCTTAAATGTTTTAAAAACAATTTTTTTTTAAATTTTCCAATTGTTTTGTGCATATTATGAATAGCATTAAAAAAAAAAAAGAATACTTGAAACTCTTTACTAATGTTTCCAGATAGGATTGAAAGTCCTGTTTCTTAATTGTAGTCTCAAGCTGCAACTAAACAATCACAAGACTTACCTTTCTCTGTTAGGTGGTAACTGTTGCTGTTATTACCCTTCTGAAATCTTTAGCGTTAGAAAGGAAATTGCCAGTAATAGGAAGATCTACCTACTGGCATTGCCAGTGCCATTCTAAGTCTAACACCTGGTTTCTGCTACCTTATTTCATCTACCAGAAGGTTTATGGGGCTTTAAAATGTTAAATAGGATTAATTACCATGGCATTCCCTGGAAGTCCTCACTTATTTCCCTTCTCTATCCAGACAAGAGCTTGTTTATTTGCATTTAGTTTGTTCCCACTAAAACAGCTTTTTATCTATTAGACAAAACAATTCTTACCAATCTTACAGTAAATAAATATGTTGACTAGATACCAGAACCTTTTAAAAAATCTTTAAAATTGTAATAGGCTTCATCAACTCAAAATAAAGATTAATTGTCCATTCCCTATATGACAGCTCTAATAATTTTTAAAGAAAATTGTATGTACAAAAGTTGCAAAAACATCATTGCCATGACCATTCTGATAGCTTAAAATTTTCTGGTCTTATTTATTCTTGCTTTTAATTTAATTTTGTAAATGTATTCACATACAGTAGTCATTGAGCAAATAGCTTTTTAAGTCAAATATGTATAACATAATAATCTAAATCCTGCGAACAAGTAGCTCTTTTTATTATTTTAATAAAGAGTTGGCATGTGTGCACATTAGGGAAATATTTCATTCTAATATGCATGCCTAATGTGAATCAGCTTATTAAGATGACAGAATCTAAATGAAGAAAGAGCTAAATCAATATACTCAATACAGCTGCTTATTTAAACTCAGAATCACAAGGGAATGATTTTGCTTACTTAAATTCTACGGGTGGTTATTTTATGAAATAGGGAGAGGCCGAAGGAGTAGATTTTCCAAGCTGTTAGCACTATTTCACTTTAAGAACCCTATGTTTACTGCTAGTAAGTTAAACAAGGAAGCCGTTAGACTGAGTTGGATCTAATGCTTTGGCCTCTATGTAAACAACCCAAAATCTAAGCCTGTAAATGCCTCAATTTTCAAAACTGACAACCGATCACAAATAGCCAAGTATGCTTTAAGCAGTAGCCAATCAATGATTTCCTTACTTTGCTTTCTCCTTTTCTCTAGAAAAGTTTTCCCTTAGTTCCCCTCAGCGGAATGCATCTTAGCCACTGCTAGTTTGGCACAGCACAATTCAAATAGATTTTTGCTCAAATAAATTCTTAAAATTTTAATATGCCTCAGCTTACCTTTCAGCACTGCTAACAAATTCAAGGGTGCCATTCTGCCAGGTGAAATCTGCTTATGCATCTCTTCATCTTACCCTAAAGACCCAACATTTGAGACCACAGTGCAAGACAGAGTTGTCCATTCCCCTCTAAGGGACAATCTGGAAAATTTCCTTTGTGTTTCATACCCTGGTTTAGCTCTGTGACCCTATGAAATCCAAGTTTCCCCATATTGCTATGAACATTTCCTTCTCTGACTCAATTTCCATTCCTTTCCAACTCAAACCCAACATAGTGACCTCTGGAAATCCTGCTCTCTGATCAGAAAACTCTTTTTTATCTTCCATTTCTTATAAAAACATGTTCTTCACCACATTAACTTTAAGAAATTCTGGTTACCCCTTAAGAAAACAATTGGTCTAATAATTTTAACAATCGGAGGCCAATTTTTCTCTCATATCAATTCTATCTCAGCAAGGAAGATGGTCAATAACTCAATGGCTCCCTCTTGGCAATTCTGGATTATTTCTGCTTCCTAAACCTGTCTCCATTAGATAGATAAAAAATGAGAGATGGATGGATGGATAGATGGAGAGAGAGAGAGAAAGGACCTACTTCTTTGAATCTCAGGCCATTCAGCTACATAATTCTCTTCCATTCTCTCCCCATAATTCACAAATAAATTTAGCTGCTGATTCACAATCTTTCTGCCTACCTTAACTCTTTTAATATCTCCAGTGGTTCCACTATACATTTGAATAAACCACCCAGAACAATTCTGAGCCACCCCCCAACTTTTTTTTTTTTTTTAAACAATAAGTGATCATTAACATTCACACTTCTAGTGACCTTTCCCTACATGCTAGACTGGCCAGGAGGAATATATTCATACCTTAGGTCACTTCATCCTGAAATCTTTATTTCAAGCATCACACATTCAGGTCTGTTTTAGGGAAAATATGTTTTGAAAGCCACAAATATGTTACTATGTAGCTGAGCACCT